>NC_140800.1:0-1200000 GCF_037176805.1 Vigna unguiculata
AACCCTAAACCCTAAACCCTAAACCCTAAACCCTAAACCCTAAACCCTAAACCCTAAACCCTAAACCCTAAACCCTAAACCCTAAACCCTAAACCCTAAACCCTAAACCCTAAACCCTAAACCCTAAACCCTAAACCCTAAACCCTAAACCCTAAACCCTAAACCCTAAACCCTAAACCCTAAACCCTAAACCCTAAACCCTAAACCCTAAACCCTAAACCCTAAACCCTAAACCCTAAACCCTAAACCCTAAACCCTAAACCCTAAACCCTAAACCCTAAACCCTAAACCCTAAACCCTAAACCCTAAACCCTAAACCCTAAACCCTAAACCCTAAACCCTAAACCCTAAACCCTAAACCCTAAACCCTAAACCCTAAACCCTAAACCCTAAACCCTAAACCCTAAACCCTAAACCCTAAACCCTAAACCCTAAACCCTAAACCCTAAACCCTAAACCCTAAACCCTAAACCCTAAACCCTAAACCCTAAACCCTAAACCCTAAACACCCAAAACCCTAAACCCAAACCCCAAACCCCAAATCCCAAAACCTGAAACCCCAAACCCTACACACAAAACCCCTACACCCGAAACCTGAATCCCTACACCCGAAACCCTAAACCTGATACCCTAAATCCTAAACATTAAACCCTAAATCCGATACCATACACCTAAAACCCTAAACCCGAAACCCGAAACCCTAATCCTTAAATCGAAACCCCAAACCCCAAATCCCAAAACCCGAAACCCTACACCCTACACCCTACACCCAAAACCCTACACCATACACCCGAAATCCCAAACCTGAAACCCTAAACCCGAAACCCTAAACATGAAACCCTAAACATGATACCTGAAACCCTAAACCCAAACCCCAAACCCCAAATCCCAAAACCTGAAACCCCAAACCCTACACACAAAACCCCTACACCCGAAACCTGAATCCCTACACCCGAAACCCTAAACCTGAAACCTGAAACCCTAAACCCGAAACCCTAAACCTGATACCCGAAACCCTAAACCCTAAACACTACACATGAAACCCCAAACACAAAACCCTAAACCCGAAACCATAAGCCTGATACCTGAAACCCTAAATCTGAAACCCGAAACCATAAACCCTACACTCGAAACCCTAAACCCAAACCCCAAACCCCAAATCCCAAAACTTGAAACCCCAAACCCTACACACGAAACCAAAAACCCTACACCCGAAACCCTAAACCCTAAACCCCAAACCCCAAACCCCAAACCCCAAACCTTAAACCCAAACCCCAAACCCCAAATCCCAAAACCTGAAACCTTACACCTTACACCCTACACCCGAAACCCTAAACCTGAAACCCTAAACCTGATACCCGAAACCCTAAACCCAAACCCCAAACCCCAAATACCAAAACCTGAAACCCCAAACCCTACACACGAAACCCGAAACCCGAAACCCAAAACCCTAAATCTCAACCCAAACCCCAAACCCCAAATCCCAAAACCTGAAGCCCTACACCCTACACCCGAAACCCTAAAGACGAAATCATAAACCTGAAACCCAAACCCCAAAATCCGATACCTGAAACCCTAAACCTGAAACCCTACACCCTACACCCGAAACCCTACACCCAAACCCCAAACCCCAAATCCCATAACCTGAAACCCCATGCATCATGCATGTGATCATGTTAATGACATGATTGCATCTTATAAATAAGCCATGCTTAATTGCAAAGCTACTACAATTTTTACTTACCAATTTTATGTGCACCGCATACACCATGAAACAACATGTAGCAAAACTCATTGACAAAATTGAGAAACTCTGCAACGAAAGGCATCAAACTGAAAGTGTCTCGGTGCAGATTCCTTCAACCCATGAACGAGAGGGTCCTTCAAGTCATACAATTGGGCAACGTCGAACCAGGAGATTACTCTCCGTGGATGAGGTAGAAGCTCTTGTGCGCACGGTTGAATTACTTGGAGTTGGGAGAGGTATGATGTTATCAATAATATCAGTATCAATTTACCTGTATGTGGACAACTGACTTTCTAATAACATTTATACCATCTAGGAGGTGGTGCGAGGTTAAGCTACAAGCTTTCTCGGATGCAGACCACAAGACTCTTAGAGATCTAAAAGGTATGATAAATCTTCGTTTTGTTTTTTTCTTACTACAATTCTTATTAATACTAATTGATTTAATTCTAATTTGATATGACAAGATAAATGGAACACATTAGTGCACGCGACAAGAATTCCCCCTGCGTGAAGGACGGGTGAGTCCATACCTATAGATGTGTATAAATATATATTTTACTTTGTTAATAAATATAAATTTATTGTATATATCAACTTGTGTCATTATATAAATATTTAGAAAATATGAACACTTATATGTAATAATAAAATATAAAATAATCAAACAAAGTCGTTTAAGGAATCAATATTTTATCGTCTCACTAGGTTATAATTAATTATTTATCTTTTATATTACATGATAATTTTGCTATGTTTTTATCAAATTTACATTTTGAAATTAAATTTTAAAATGTAACATTTTTATTTTAAATTATACTATCTAAAATATAAAAGTATTTTTTTTAATTGTGTAATATGAAAGATCTACTATAATGCTTTTAGAATATGACAATATACATTTTAGTGAGTCATTGAAATATCAAAATATTGCTTTCTCTCATCTCTATAAGGCAATGCAGTATAAATATAAAAAAAATTATATAAAAATAAAGACTTTATTGTTCTAGAATTTTTAATCTAAAATGATATCAATTTTTTATATGTAAATTAAACTTGTATTTTATTTATATTGTCTTTCGTAAATAAAACACATTCAAGATATTCATCAAATAAAAAATCTCATAAAAAATACACCAACAATCCTAAAATCCTTGTGTAAAGAAAAATGTCATTTTTTATTATCAAATAGTCAAATAATCAACCTAATTATCAAATTTATTTAACGATATGAAAACAAATTTGTTAACGTATTTAAAAATAATTAGACAAACACTGAACCTAACTAATATTGAGGTAAATTAATATATTTAATTTTTTATATTTAAATATACGTTAAAAGTAAGAGAAAGAAAAGTTTAATATATTTAGATAATAACTTTAACATTAATTATCTTATCTATTGGATAATAATAAGACATAATTGTTTATTGAAGATAGTAACTTAGAAAATAAAAGAGTCAAAGCAGTTGAATAATCTACCTTAAAAATAAATTAGAAATATGTAACTTATTTTAAATATTTTTTTTATTTATATCTCAAATTTTTCGTACATCGTACGCATATTTATATCTATATCCATATATATATATAACAATATATTTTTTTATATTTTTCTCTTTTTAGTTTTACCTTTTACATCAAAATTACTATTTTATCAATTTTATCATTCAAATAACTGTTATTTTTTAAAATTTAATAGTTTTTTTAATTTAACTATTTTTTAATTTAATAAATTTTTAATTAAAAAATTACTCATACAACAAAGAAAATATTTATAATAAAATTAAAAAGAAAATTATTTAAATTTGAAAATATTAAAAAAAGTGACACATAAATATAACACATACTTTCGCTGGTGTTAATATGCATAGAAAAACAAGCGATAAAATTTAATTTCATGTTAGAATATATATATATATATATATATATATATATATATATATATATATATATATATATATATATATATATATATATATATATATATTACTGTTACAAAATATTAAACCCAGTATTTGTCTTAAGAGAACTGAAATTTATATTGTGGCAAATAATATATTTATAGACACAAATAATAACATGTCAAGCAACATAATAATATCAGCACGTAAAAGATTTAATAAATACAGATTTATCAGATAAAATTATATATATATATATATATATATATATATATATATATATATAAACGACACATTTATTTTAATTATAAATAAACATGCATTTAAAGAAAATTATTGAATATTTTACAAATGTCATAGTTTTTAGATGTACTTGAAGGATAACATTAAAAATATTATCATTTATAAGAGGATAAAATAAAAATACTACATATTCTATTATATATTAGTGAAAAAGAGCCTTCATATAAACTTAAGAATAATAATTATTATATAATAAATAATAGTCTATTATACTGTTCGAAGAGGTTATTTATTTAAAAGTGTAAATAGACTGGAAATAAATTGATAAGAGAATAATATTAATAACAATAATTATTATTATTACTAGCGAAAATACAGGCGCGACAGCTTGTATGTTCGATTTTTTAATTTTTATAAGAATTTGAGTTAATATCAATAATATTTATTTTAGAAATATATATATATATATATATATATATATATATAATAAATTTTAAAATAGTTATTAAATAGAATAATTGTTAAAAAAAGAATTTTTTTGAATAATGGTAAAAATAAAAGATATTTAAAAAATGGTTAAAGATAAACTAATTATAAAATAATTAATTTTTAAAATAATAATTAAGGATAAAATTGAAAAATGAAAAATAGATACAAAAGAGGGAATCCTCTTTATATATTGAATGGACACAAAAGTGGACACAAAAGTCCGTCAAAATAATATTCCCTTAAAATAATGTAACATTTAGATTTTTTTTTCAATGTATATAAATTATTTTCTTGGCAGACTTAAATATATACGACACAAATCATACTTTAATTTACAAAAATCGTAATTTAATAGAAAAAAAATTGATGCATATGTTTGAATTTTTTTTCCATACTTTTAAATCAACATCAATTTGAACCGTGGAAATATGTGAAATAAAAAAATATAAGTTACAAAAAAAATTAAATATTAAAGTAAAAAAAACTAAACTATTTATAGTAAAAATTAAATATTAAAGTAAAAATAATAATAAAATTAAACAGTATTGTTTTATCGTTTATTTAAAAAAAATAAACTTCTATCGGTTAACTGCTCACTAATTGAATTATGTATGTTATTTTCTCATCTTTCTTCGATGGCCTCTTACCCTAAACATCGCGCAGACTCCATTTTTTAATTCAATCACCACCATTAAGACAATGATCGTGAGCTTCTCATTCCCGTCACTACTGTGTAAGGTCATGCCGCCTTGCTCTCGTCATCTCACCTTACTGCCTTCAGTGTAATTTAAACACCACATACCTTACTTAACTAATATGTTTTTGTTTGAACCTTAACTATAACTAACATTTTATAATTTTCTTATATGTCTTTTACATTTTTCTCATTTTTTTATACTCGTTGCTTCACTACTCCCATTTTACCTTCTTTTTTTCATCGTCTTATAATATTTTTCTTAAATATCTAGTTTTTTACCGATTTCGAAACTCTATGTTTTCCACTTTGACAAAATAGTTATTTGTGTGAAAGGTGAATACAAACCAATTTAAGCTTGTCTTTGAATGTTTTTTTATTGAAAGTATACAATTTATTTATATTATTGTTTATACACTTGCTATATATAATTTGAGGAAAATTATTATGTTTCAATTGTTTAAGAGGGACCTCACGATTGTGGTGTTGGTGTTCAAAAAGTTTTTGGGTGCGACATTTTTTACGCACATTACAAAAGCGACTCTCCTTTTGCTCTACATTAATTAATTATGAAAGTGTAAAATTTTCCCTTAAACTTATGAATTTTGTGATGTGTAATCAAAACTTTTTTTATTAATAGAACCTTTAGTTATGAGGGCTATTGTGGGTCTAGGTATCAATCTTATATTTCATAGATAGAAGTTGTGAGAATCAACACAATATCTACTAGTATGCATAGCAAAACTCTCAAGGGTTATGTAATTATGAATTGTAGTATTTAAACTTTTTAACTAATTATGATTTTATTTTTAAAATTATCTTAGGAATAGAAATAACAAAATGGCAGTTAGAGATATTGGGATAGATTATTTTAAATCATATATGAGATGTAATTCTAAAAGAGAGATATGGACAGAGAGAAATAGTCATAATATTTAATTGAAAATAAAGGGATAGTAAGTAATTTTTTTGTAATTTTACTCATGAATTTTATTTTACGACATAATAATACATGAAAGATTGAATTTTTCTTAGGGTACGATATTTTCACAAATAAAATTTTAACAATTTTGACAAACTACTTTATTTTTAAAAAGATAAAAAAGTACTATTTTATTATTTTATTTTGATTAAAAAATAAATAAAAAATTAGTTAATTTAATTTTACATATAGAAACTTTGTCAAGTTTGTAAAAAAAATTGTCAAAAATTTATTTTTCATTTTCTTAAAAGGTGTAAAAAAAAATTGAAACACAATAAAACTTTATTTCACACACATATTTATTTTGAATAATGGATATGAAAAGAAATTCTTTTTGTCTCATTGTTACAAAAATCAGATAAGTCATGGCTTTTAGAGACTTAGGAAGAATTAGTGGAATTATGAATAATACAAAGAGGAAAAAATTATGGGTGACAACACGGGTTTGTGTAGCCTTTTTTGATTATCCAACCCAATTTAATTCGTTCTATTCTTCACTTGCCAAAAATTGATTGGACCAAGCTAGTTTGCCATGGAAAACAGGTTAGAATCTGCAGCTTGCTGCGCCATAGGACAGGCTAGCGGTGTGACCTGCCATCATTGTAAAAATTTTTAATATTTTTTTTAGATTACTTTCAAATTTTTATATATATTATGTTTATTATATTTATATATATATATATATATATATATATATATATATATATATATATGTATATATATATATATATACTAATAAATAAATATTTAGAGCATAGTTAATTGTCTAAGTATTTTTTAAGTTTCTAATTTATCAATTAATATCTTTAATTGGATAAATTAAAATATTAGATTGACGTGTTAAATTACTCTATTATTAAATTAATGTTATGCATCTTGCATGTTATCATGTTAATGACATGATTGCATGTTATAAATAATCCATGCTTAATTGCAAAGGAACTACAATTTTTACTTACCAATTTTATGTGCACAGCATACACCATAATTGACAACTCTAAGCGGGTGGCACCATGAAACGACATGTAGCAGAACTCATTGACAAAATTGAAAAACTTTGCAATGAAGGTCATCAAACTGAAAGTGTCTCGATGCATATTCCTTCAACCCATGAACGAGAGGGTCCTTTAAGTCATACAATTGGGCAACGTCGAACCAGGAGACTACTCTCCGTTGATGAGGTAGAAGCTCTTGTGCGAACGGTTGAATAACTTGGAGGTGGGAGGTATGATGTTATCAATAATATCAGTATCACTTTACCTGTATGTGGATAACCGACTTTCTAATAACACTTATACCATCAAGGAGGTGACGCGAGGTTAAGCTAAGAGCCTTCTCGTATGCAGACCACAGGACTCTTAAAGATCTAAAGGTATGATAGATCTCTTTTTTGTTTTTTTCTTACTATAATTCTTATTAATACAAATTTGATGTAATTCTAATTTGATATGACAGGATAAATAGAACACATTAGTGCACGCAGAAGGAATTCTCCCTGAGCGAAGGAGGGTTGAGCCCATACCTCAGGAGCTATTTGATAGAGTCTTAACTGCTCATACTCTTGGACAGAGTCTATATGGATAGAATCTAGAAGACTCCCTGGTATGTAGGTATATTTGTTAAAATAAAAACAATTTATCTTATTCTAACTTTTGAATAATGATAGTGAAGTATCTGTCTTAAAAATTGCTTTGCATTTATAATTAACTATGCAAAATAATTTATAATTAACCATGCAAAATAATTTATAATTAACCATGCAAAATAATATTGAATACTAACAGTAATTATGATCACGACTAAAAATAATATTTTACTTTCTCGAGGATTAAATGAAATATTAAATTCATTATATATAGAGTTACTTGAATGTGATAAAATGTAGTTCTTATCAATTATGGAGAACTTTGGACGATTACTTGTGTCAGCCTGTTCTATCATTGTGAATATATTGACTTAATAATACATATTCTTTTATAACTGTTCATTGATGCTAAGGGACTAACGGTTTCTGTTCTGACCTTTAGCTGAATATGATATTTTTTATGAATATTTTTTTCAGGTATTTAGATGGAGGTGTTATTATGTTTGATATAAGCATTAACGACAAAAAGGTTATGTGAATTTCATGAGCTAACTTAGGGCTTTAAAAACTTTTTTTATTAATAGAACCTTTAGTTATGAGGGCTATTGTGGGTCTAGGTATCATCTTATATTTCATGGTTAGAATTTGTGAGAATCAACACAATATCTACTAGTATGCATAGCATAACTCTCAAGGGTTATGTAATTATGAACTGTAGTATTTAAATTTTTTAATTAATTATGATTTTATTTTTAAAATTATCTTAGAAATAGAAATAAAAAAGTGGCAGTTAGAGATTATTGAGATAAATTATTTTAAATCATATATGAGATGTAATTCTAAAAGAGAGATAGGGAGAAAGAGAAATAGTCATAATAATTGAAAATAAAGGGATAATAAGTAGTTTTTTTGTAATTTTACTCATGAATTTTATTTTACGATATAATAATACATGAAAGATTGAAATTTTCTTAGGGTATGATATTTCACAAATAAAATTTTAACAATTTTAACAAACTACTTTATTTTTTAAAAGATAACAAAAGTACTATTTTATTATTTTATTTTTATTAAAAAATAAAAAAAATTAATTAATTTAATTTTACATATAAAAACTTTGTCAAGTTTGTAAAAAATAATTGTCAAATATTTATTTTTCATTTTCTTAAAAGTTGTAAAACAAAATTGAAAGACAATAAAACTTTATTTCAGACACATATTTATTTTGAATAATGGATATGAAAAGAAATTGTTTTTGTCTCATTGTTACAAAAATAAGATAAGTCATGGCTTTTAGAGACTTAGGAAGAACTAGTGGAATTATGAATAATACAAAGAGGAAAAAATTATGGGTGACAACACGGGTTTGTCTAGCCATTTTTGACTGTTCAACCCAATTTAATTCGTTCTATTCTTAACTTGCCAAAAATTGATTGAACCAAGCTAGTCTGCCAGTAAAAAACGGGTTAGAATCTGCAGCTTGCCGCGCCATAGGACGGGCTAGCGGGGTGACCCGCCATTTTTGTAAATATTTTTAATATTTTTATTTTGTTTAGATTACTTTCAAATTTCTATATATATTATGTTCATTTGAGGGAGTCCATTAAATCCACTGATGTGGGTGGACAGATAAATAATTTTTCTCATATTTCTTTGCAGTGATTTAAAAGAAAATGAAGGGATGAATTTGTGAAATAGTGTACAAAATTCATCCCTCCTGATATACAAAGATTTGCAACAATAAATAATATTTTTACAGTTTTTAACCTTATCTTTTTTTGTGTTTTATTTCTATATGTAATGTTTCAAATATTAGTCATAATATACATTTTTTATTTTTTTTCAAATATTTATATATATATATATATTATTACAAATTATATATTATTATTATTTTATTATATATATATATATATATATATATATATATATATATATATATATTATATAGTAACCGGTAACCGGTTACATAATAATATAATAATTATTAATTAATAACATATATAATATAATAATCAATAATAATAATATGTAATAATTAATTATGTATATAATAAATATTACTACTATTAATATATATATATATATATATATATATAATATGATAATAAATAATATAAAGTAATTAGATATAACTAGCGTAAACACAGGTGCTATCGCACCTGTGTTTACGTATTTTTTAAATATGTGTGATATTATATTAATATGTGATAATATTGTAATGTTATTAAGTTAATATATAAATTAAAATTATATTTATTAAAAATAAAGTGAAATATATCGTAACAGATGAAAGAATAACCATTGATAAATAAAGAATAAGAGACAATTTTACAAAAAGCTTGTAAAAGTAATGATCAATTTTTAAAAATTTAATAAATTATTATATTTAAAGGGTAAAATTTGTATTTTTAAATGTGGACACACAAAGAGGAATCCCCTTTATATATTGTTATAGATAAGAAACAATAAAATTTGTCTATATAATAATTATTAATAATAAAATAAATTATTAATAATAATTTTAAATAATATAATTATTATAAAATTAATAACACTAATTTAATATAATTTAAATTTTTTAATTTTTTTAAATTTATCAAATAATAGATTTTAAATTTTAATATTTTGTCTAATCTAAAAATTAGTTCATATATTTATAAGATTATTTTAGTAATTTTTAATTTTTATCTATTATAACTTTTTATTTTCTCTATCATATCACTCAAATAATTCACTAACTCTCATAAAATTTATTTTTAAATCTAATCACTTCATCCTCTAAATCCACTCAAGAAAACACATATATTTATCCACCCAAATTCACACGATCTTCACACTCTCTCTATCTATCAAATTCACCCACACAAGTGAACATCCTAAAAGAAACAGACCTCACCACTCACACATAGAGATGGCAAATAAACCCGTGCCCGTGGGTATCACCCGAACCCGTCCCCGTTTTGACGGGGAATCCCCGCTTTGATTGGGTATGGGTATGGGTAATACCCGAAATTTTCAACTGGGGATGGGATGGGGATGGGGATATATATATACCCGCCCAAATACCCGTCCCCGCTTAAATTACTAAACTATTTATAATTTATTAAATAATCTAAAAAATATATATAAATAAATAATATATTTACACATAAAATATAATATAATATAATATAATATAATATAATATAATATACATATAATATATATACATAATAATATAATATAATATATATATAATATATACGTATAAAACAAATTAATCATTTAACTAGTGAGATCTTTTATAAACAAATTTATAACATAACAAATTTATAAAAATTTAAAAGAAATATATATATATATATATATATATATATATATATAAAAGCATAAAATATCTACGCATATACATATAATATATATACATAATAATATAATATATATTATTATATTTATATTATTATATAATATAATATAATATATACTTAAAATAAATATATATCTATAAATATATATATATATATATATATATATATATATATATAAACATAAGATATCCACACATATAATATATATACATAGTAATAATAATATAATATATAATATAATATAATATATATAAATAATTATATATATATATATATAAACATAAGATATCCACACATATAATATATATATATACATAGTAATATAATATATAATATAATATAATATAATATAATATAATATATATATATATATATATATATATATATATATATAACATATTTCTCATTCTCTTTGTTTTTTGTTATACACTTTGTTTACTCTCTCAATTGTCTGGTTTGTTTTTCAAGATTTAATTTTGAAGGTAATTTTTCTTCTTCTTATTACATAATTTTTACTCTTTGTACATGGTTATGTTCAAATAGGTGTTCCTCAATTTCATTCTATGAAATAATTTTTAGGTTACACATTTGATTATCTTTATTTATTTATTTATTTTCATGAAAATGTTTGACTCTTATTTTGTAGCTCTTCTTTTTGTTACTTTGGTTATACACTTTTTTACTCTCTTTTAATTGTTTGGCTTGTTCTTTAAGGTTTAAGCAGATCTTCAAGGTACTTTTCCTTTTATCATAATCTTAATTATACATTTTTTTTCTGTTATGTTATGTTCAAATTGATATTCTCAAATTTGGGTCACACATTTAATTATCTTTACTCCTTTATGATAATTTTATTTATTATTTATTTTTTGTTTCATGATAATGTTTAATTATTTACTATAGAGGCTTTGATGTGTACAAGAAGTTGGATATGGAACTCAAACCATCTAGGTAAGTTACTCAAATTTATTAATATTTTTTGTTAGTATTTTTTGTGAATTCTCATCTAATATTCTACATTTGGTGTTTGTAGGTGTTAAAAAATTAAAAGGAAAAGATGTTCTCATGAGTGAAAATGAATCTGATGAAGAAGGTACATTATATTCTAGTAATTAAAATTTTCAATTTCAATTATTATATCATATCTAATTTTTCATTTTTTTTCTATGTGTAGGTGGATCGAATGCAAATGAAACCACTGATCATTTGTAAAATTAATAAATATTTTGGTTATTATAAAATTTTAGTAATGTGTAATTTTTTAGCTTTTATATAATTATTTGAATTTTATTTAGTTGTTATTTGATACTTTAATTTGAGATTTATACTATTATAATATTTTTCTTAATATTTGACATCATGAAAATCAAAAAGAGTATGTTATTTTAATATTGAATATTTTGATAGTATCATGATTCCGTTGGTGTGATTTTTAAATTTTTTTTATAAAAAATATTTAATTGATATATGGAACAATAAAAAAATGGGTATGAGTATGGGTATAAGAAAATACCCGTTACCCGGTGGGGAGGATGGGTCAAAAGTTGTATACCCGTTGAGTTTGAAGATGGGATGGGGATGAGGATAAATTTTTATTATGGAGATGGGGATGAGATCATGATACCCGTACCCGCCCCGCCCCGTTGCCATCCCTACTCACACAGAAAAATAAAAAAAGATTCACACACCATACCAAAAAAATTACCACCAAGAGTCTCATTCGGAGCTTCTGGATTCACTTTTTGGCTTTTGGGATTCTACGGGGCTAGCACGAGGTTGGGCACACTCTCCTTCTCCCATAATTCTCTCACCTTCACCTCACGGTCTTCTGGTTCTCGCACCAGCATTTGTTCTGGACTTCGTCGAACAGAGCGTCCAATTTCGCTCAGAGAGTCACCACCGTTTAAGCCCACGGCCAAACCCCTCGCCTTCGTCCACCACAGACTCGGTCACACCACGCTCACTGAAACGACTTGACATTGTGAGCCGCCACGAGATTGTGCGCTTAACTCCACTTGCATCCCGTTCCTCTCTATTCTCTATATCGGTATCTTTGAGGTATTTTACTTTCCTCGTTCCTCTATTTTTCCGATTTGGATTTCACATTAAATGCTAATTGGGGTTTGTTTCGGGTCATAAACTGTTGGAACCAAATTGAATTGATGAGGCTATGGTTTCGTTTGGGATTGATGATTGAAATTCTGACGTTGAAGAAATTGTATAACCTAACCTCTGTTTGGATTTAATTTGATGTTGTTTATGGTTTAAATGCATTGAGCATCCCGTTGGTTTTTTTGTATTTGGTTTGAACATGAATTTTGATGGATGTAGTTTCCAAGTTTCTGGTATGCGGAAACCTGGGTTTCTAAATTAGGATTGGTGCATGTTGGCTTTGATAAATATAAGAGAATGGGTTGTTGTGGTAAACTTTTTATCGTTGAGTGTATGTGTACGGTCGGGTTTCAATTTGATGTTCACGATCTGGTTAATTGGTTTGTGATTGAGTAAGAATTTACTGATTGTAATTGGTTTGTTGTTAATGAAATTTTGGGCTTGAGTTTTGACGCAAACCCTTTGGTATTGGAAGTGGGAATTCCTGAATCACTTTGTCGTGGTGAATTTGAAAAGAAAAAAATCGTGTAAGAGTATTGTTGTCTTGGATTGATTGACTGATTATTGTGGGAAGCATTGAATTTATGGGTTTACTTTACGAATATTAATGCTATTTTTACTGGAATGGAGAAAGTAGTTGCTACTATTGTTCCGTCATATATACTATTGCATAGTATTTGGTTTTCTTATTTTCCACGATGAGTTTTATGGGTTTATTTGTGGATTTTGGAATTCATGGTTGAGTGTGTTTAAAGTTGACAAAATGCTTTGGTGTAAAGTTGAAGCAGAAACAGGAAAAGTAGAATCTGAAGCATTGGGGTTTTTGAATTTATTAGAGTTTTAACCTTTTTTTTGTGAGTGAATTCTTTGACGTCTTATTTAATTTGTTTGGAACTGTTTAATACTTATTTGAAGATGAGCAGGATTTGTTTGGAACATCCTAGTTGGATTTGATTGTAAATAGAAATAGAAATAGAAATAAATAAATAAATAAATATATATATATATATATATATATATATATATATATATTTATTTATATATATAGATAGATAGATATCTATCATCAATCTAGAGCGCGTGTTCCACCATTCGATTTCCAAGCAGTAAGCAAAATCTTCTATCCCAGTCAATTGACATTGGTGTCAAATTTGCCCATTGTTCCCTCCTGACCAGGTTTACCTTTTTTCTCTTGTCTTGATGATTTCAGTTCATGACAAGCCTGTGTAACTGTTTTTTCCACCCATTGTTTAGTTCATGTAATCCCTTCACAAATTTTGCCTCTGTACTTTCTTGCTCCTATTTAAACTTGAGTATTCATTTGTTATTTGTGCTTACAGTTGATTCAAGTCATTAGACTTGGTCAATTTACATTACTTGGTAGTAATTTTTTCACACAATACTTCCATTAAAGTTATTCAATTTTCTTTTGGTGTATCTATCTGCAATGAACACCTTAAAATTGACTTTGTGCTTCAGATTGTAATTATCACTGTATTTTAGCCTAATCCACTTTCAGTTGGCAACAAACTTACACTAAAACAGTACATGCCTCACATTCCTTTGATGTGATGACCAACTAGTTTTATAAATTAGACATTCGTAGGGTCAATTTTAATTTGTCTGAAAGCATGGAGGGTCTATAATCTGGACACTAAGTAATTAAGTGATGACATCAATTATAAAAGGCACGTATGCAAGGTGTTTTCTATATGCAATGATAAACTTAAAATTAATAATTTTCATCTTTGAGTTTTTGGCTGTTCTAAAGCATCGGAAATTGTATTTTATTATGTTAAGCAAAGTTGGAAAGGAAAGAGAAACGGAAAAGGAAAAGGTTCAAAAGTGTGTGATGTAAAAATTAGAGTTAGATTTTGTAATGTGGACAAATATAATATGGTTGTACTTATATGCATGTCAATAACACAATTTGGTGTTGGGATAGCTATAACAAGACACTTGTGGCCTTGTTTTTGGAGCTTTGCTTATGAACTTTTGTTGCGAGGTTAGAGGTGATGCGATGGTGGTAAGTATTGGAGAGAGAAACAAAAGGGAAAGAGTGAATGGTCCAAAACATGTTTTGTTGAACTTAACAATAAATAATGATGGAAGCAAACTACACCTACAATGGAGTTCTGCTGAAATAGAGAATGAAAAAAAAGGGATTTCATAACTAAGATCCACGCAACCTGGGGTTGGTATAACATAGAATATATGAAGCTACAATGTAATCAGCTAGAACAAAAAATGATATTGGCTGTAGGAGTATAGAGGGTGAATTGTAGGGGAGGGGAAGTTGAATCACTTAAGGTGACATAATAAAAGCAGGGCAACAACTCCAGGTGGGTTGTTCACTGACAATGGCTTCCTTGTTTTGTCCTTTAAGAAGTCATTTTGGAACCAAAGACTATTACACCTTTCTTTCATTTTTGTGAAGACAGCTCCTAATAAGATCTCAATATTTTCTAGTTGTCCCTGTGATCCAGTCTATGTAATTAATATCACTAGCTTTAGTTAATTACTGTTAACTGATGGTGCTATCTGGCTAGCAGTACATGACACCATTATCAATTAGATACATGTTGTTTCGGCCTCACCCTGCCATAACCATTTTGTGCCATTTAATTGAAAAACATATGGAGTGAAAAAATTAAGTATAAACTGTAAAGTCATACAAGAACGTATTAACAGAATCGACCACACACTGACCACCTGGACATCTTAATCTCTTTTGTCAATAACTATTGAAAATAAAGAAAATGAAGAGGAAGAGAGAGAAAAAAAACTTATTTAAACTCAATCTAGTATGCATGATGTCTGTTGCTATATTTAAGCATGGAGGGAATATAGTTGTAAAGAACACTCTTAATTGCAAATATGTACTATCTCTAATAGAAATTTAATAGTTGTGATCAATCATTTTTGTGTTTTTCCTTGATTATTTTTTTCTGATCATAGGTTGTACTATATGAAGCCCAATAGTTATGTCTGTTACTAAAGGCTGACCTGGATAAAGAACTTAATTAAGCGCTTATTAAATATGAGCTGGTCATAAT
The DNA here is from genome assembly GCF_037176805.1 of Vigna unguiculata. Classification (NCBI taxonomy): domain Eukaryota; kingdom Viridiplantae; phylum Streptophyta; class Magnoliopsida; order Fabales; family Fabaceae; genus Vigna; species Vigna unguiculata. Next base: position 16,163 of record NC_140800.1, read on the forward strand.
AGGCACCTGGATTTTAATTTTTTTTTTTTAATTGAAGAAATCAGTTTGAACTATTTTCATGTAAGATATAAGCTATTTTTATTAATTATCTCAAAAAGCTTATTATATAAGTTGAAAACAACTTATGGACATATGATAAGCTATTTCCATAAGTTTTTCCCTATACTTACAGAAGTGAAGATGAGCTCAAATAGACTTTAAATAGGCTCTTCCTAACTGATATTAATTTGATCATGGCTTAGGAATGTGAGTTCATGATTGTGGCTTGAATATATTTAAATGCTGAGAAATGTGATTATTTTAGTTGGGATTAGGTACCAACCGCAATCTTTCCTGTCTATAGATTAGACTCTATAGTAATTATGGTGGAAACCTTTTTGAAGCAAATCAAAATTGCTTCTTAAAAAGGTTGCCTAACATAGTTTCTATATTGGAGGTGGACTCCACAGACTATGAATTGCTTAAGCTTAAAAGTTTCTCTGCATGATGTGTGTTGAAGTGTCACCTCTATTGAATTCCTTTATGTTGACTTATTTAGTTTCTCAAAGTGGAAGACTGGGGATGGGGAAACCGAGTTGTTATATTTTGTGAGTGTGTAGTTGCTGACTTATTATATTATGTTTAAATGTGCAAATCGTCAATGTCTCACATTAACTAGCTACAAATTTTAACATTCTGGTTTGACTTTCGTTTTGACAGCTCAATTTGTGGGTAAATATAATGATGTGGATGTAATTGTCTCATTCATATTAACATAAAGTAAGCCTTCTTTCCTAAATGTTATGTGGATGTAATTGTCTTATTGATATTAACATAAAGTAAGCCTTCTTTCCTAAATGTTATTTGTCTCTGATATGTTGTGATGCTCCTTTGTCATCCTTTTTGAACCGTCTTGTCATTCTCTCTCAACCAGTTGTGTTTCTTCCTCTATTGGTCGGTGCATTTCTTAATTGATATTTCCAATCTTGATAAATTTAACATGCAGGCAGATTCCATATATTTTATGATTGCATTATTAATCATAGGAAGCTTGTTACGACTTTTGTGATTACTAGTTCAATTCCACATTTTTAAACTTCTCTATAGAGACAAATTTATATGTTTTACATAGCAGACATTGCTTTCTCAAGACAATTTTTATCTCTATCATGTTCTAGTTTATGACAAATTAATTTGTTTGGTTAAGTGTCATCTGCTTATTCTTTTTGGTATAGGTGGGAATCAAATTCTTTCTCTCTTCCCCTTTTTATGGTTTTGTATGTCTCAATACTTAATTTCGTTTAGGTGAATAAATTTATTTAAAAATAAAAATAAAAAATAAAAAAATATTTTTAGTTAATGGTAAATGAAGAAGTTGAAATAATTTTTTTTTTCGAAAATTCTCAAATTTTAATTTTTGAAAAATAAAAGAAATGAAAAAAAAGTCCAATTTGTTTTCATTTTGTACTTTTCTACCACATTTGTTTCTTCTTGATAGAGAAAATAGTCATATGATTCTAATAATTAGAAATAATATATCTCCTAATGATTAGAATTAATATTACTGACTATAATTGATATTGTGTTGATTTGATGTGATATGATTCTCGTGATGTGTTATTATTATGTTCCTTATATTGTTCATTATAATTAAAGCTAGGATTATATCGATATTGTAATGTATGGATATAAATACCTTGTTTGTAATATGAAAAGATTAGAAAAAAGAAAATATTTTTTACACTTCTCTCATTCTTTCTCATCACCATTCACATACAAACAAAAAAAGAAAAAAAAAATAGTTGTAAGAGGAAGTAAAGAGTTTGGAATGTACGTCACTCCTATTTTTTAGGAGCAACAACAGGAAAGAACAAATCTATTCAAGACTCATGATGTTACAAACAACTGAAAATTCAAAGGATCTGAAGATAAGGCTTTGAGCACATTTGAAGAATAGTTTTTAGGAAAATTAATTTATGTTTCTATGTTTTTGGATTGAGTTTTCTTTTAAAGATTAGTTTATGTTTTCATATTTATGAGAGTTTTGGACTTTCTTTTAGAAATTAATTTATGTTTTTATGTTTTTGGGTTTGAGTTTCCTTGTAGGGTTTCTAAGTTTTCTAAAACTTATGTGTCTATATATAAAGATTACAAGGTACAAAAGACTAATATAAACACTTTTGAATCATATTATATGCATTTGCACTATTTGAGAGATGATTTTCTTGATTCTTAGATTAGAATTCTGATTCTTATCAAATATTAACATTTTTGTAGCAAATCTTTACTTCACTTATTAATATGCTAGATTGTGGAGTTTCCCGCGTCTTTTTTATTCCACGTTTTTCTCTAATTTATTTTTGTTATTTTTTTGAGGATTTAAATTCAAAAGTGATTGTACTTTTTCCTAGATAAGATCGTATAAAAAAGTGTCTTAACTAGAAAGAAAATAAGTGGTATAAGACAACTCCAAAAGAAATTTTGTATAAGTATTAGGAGAAATTTAACATTCCACATGCCCACAACACCAAATGAACAATTGCTTATTCAATATTGTTATGAAGACTTGCTGCAAATGGAAAGAAGCAATCATGAATTAAACTCTTGTCAAAAATTTTATATCCAATATGACCAAAAATCAACAATTTAATTCTAGAAATGCGGACAAACATGTACATGAAGTAAGGGTAAATCAAAGAACTAAACTTGAAAATCAAAAATTGGAGATCAAACTGATTGAATTTGAATTAACTTCATTGATTAGAAAACTAACTATGAGTAAGGATGTCAAAAATATTTATAATAAAACCTGAAACGAAGAATAAAGAATGGAAACTGCAAATCGACACCCATAGATGATGGGTACATGTATTTTTAAAACTTACATGTTAATAGAGCGGGTATGGATATTATAATAATTGTACCTACGAATACTTGTACATGCTATATTCTATTTTAAATAAAAAAAATAAAAAAAAAATATGATTAAAATGTTAACACATTGATTTTGAATAAATTATTTTTTATCAATTAGTTTTAAAAACAAAATTATTTTTTGTAAGCTATAATTCAACACTATTTAAATGAGTTATTTGGACTTTGTTTAAAATTTATGCATGTTATTTATTGTATTTTATTTAAATATATGATTAAATATATTGTTAAATATTTTTAAAAAAGTTTATAAATACACGTGCATATCCGTAAATATTAAAAGAATATACAGGTAACCACATAACATATCCACGTTGATATGAAGATGGATACGAGACAAATATTTATTCAGCAAATATATTACCCACTTGTTGATATTCCTTGTCATGAGCCAAGAAGTATATGAATGAATTTCACAAAACATGTGAATATGGATAATGCATTTTGATTGATTACTATACTTAGGCATACCCTTAGTTACAAGAAATAGTAATATGCAAATTAGTGTCAAGAAATAGTAGTATGTAAATTGTGACTTCAAAAAGTAATAATTGGTAAGACCTATTTAATAATTCTAAACTACTATGTATATATTTACTAGTTTAGAGTTATTGTTTTTATTTTGGGAAAGTGTTATTCTGAAAAAGAAAATTAGAAGTTTAGTAATTGTATATGTTTAATTTAAGTATTTTTCTCAAAAGGACGAATAAAATTATTAAAAATAAGTAACTTATTAGACTTGTTAAATAATGGATTATATATATTTTATTATAACTGTAATAAATGAATTAAAAATAATTTATTAATCTTTTTATATTTACTAAAGTTCTATTAAATGTCAAATAAATTCACAAATTTATTCATCAACATTTTTTGGATAAAATATGTAATTGTATAAAAAATTTACTTTTTAAAAAATTCTAAAAAGGTTTAAATTGTATACAAATTCTATTATTGTTAAAAAATATTTTTCACTTCAGACTTTACAAAAATACCTTTATTCTCAGTCAAATACAAAATTAAATAAATATTTAAAAATAAATGGAAAAGTTTAAATAGATTGTGAGGTTATAACAAATAAACATTTCAAAATCTCGCTTACATTAAAAAAATTCACCCTCATGTACTTCAATCCCATCATGCTCGATCGCAACCACTTATGATTCACTCAGCTTCAATCATGAATCACCACCAATTCAGTAATCCACAGTTACCTCTTGCTTGGACAAACATGCACCACGAACCAGCATTCTAGGACTTGTGTCAAATATTATACGGCTTATGTAACACCTAGCTTCACCATCAATCCACAATTTCAGTAATTGCCCCCCACAGCTTATTGCAACAATTCTTCTAACACAGTGATCAGAATATGTCAAGAAATGCACCACTCCAACCTGATGCAAAGCATAACGATAGTCAACTATACTTCTAAGCATTAAAGGAAAGTATACTATAGATGACTGAAACAATCTTATAGATTATGTAATTTAAAATTATATACTTTTAAATTACCTAATTTAAACCCATTCGGATTCAGATTATATATTATGAATAATTGTACCTTAATAGGAAAATATTTTAAAATATAACTTAAAATATTATTATAAGTTAATTAAGAAGCATTATAAAATAAAGTTATGTTTTGATATTATTATAAGTTAATTAAGAAGTACCTTATAATTGGTGGTCGTCTGTATGGGCCGGGGTACTTTTGGGGCCGGTCCGCCTTTGTCAATTAAAAGTCATCATCTATCAGGACTATAAATGATTCACCATTAGGAAACCCGTAAAATTTGAGAATTGTTCTCCAAGGACACCGATTTTGGGATTTAACAAACATATGGATTAACCTCTGATATTTTTCTTAGCTGCAAGCTCCAGTGAGATTCAGAAAATCATCTCCAAACACAAGAAACTGGCAAAGTGATCTGAACAGCATAGGCTGCTAGATCGTACAACCAAAAACCAAAAAAAAAAAAAAAAAGGAAAGACAAGGTTTGAAAATGGCTCACGAGTCACTCTCAGAAACTCCAGATATCTCGCCGCCTTCATCTACAGCACAGTTGCAGTCAGATCCATCTCTTTCAAGGAACGGATCTTTTAGCCGGCTCAACGCCCAGGCACCAGAATTTGTGCCAACTCGAGCCACCCCACGGACCGATTTGCAGCAACCTAGGCTTGTTGTACCACCTCCTCCTCCAGCTTCTAGTATGGTACACGTTTATTCACCGCCCCATTTACCGATTCAAGGTCATGTCGTCCCGGTACAGAATCACCATCATAATCTTGGCCATCAGCATCACGTTCCAGTTCACTACCGGCCTCATCATCACCCACATCAATATTACGTTAGTTCTGATTCTACCGTGCAGCAGTCTCAAGTTGACCCAGATCGTCTTCCTTCTTCCAAAAGCAAGCTGTCTGATGAAGCCAGTCAGAAAATTTTGAATCAGGTAAACTTCAGTTGCCTTACGGATATGCCAATTTCACTGGTTATCGCCAGATTCCAAAGTGAATGGATGGTTCACTGTTTCAGTTTTTCCTTTGTTAACTCACACGGATTGGTACATGGAAGTGTTCTTGCTTCTTTTTGACCATTTTTAATCCTGGTGTATATCAATATCAGTCAAATATTTTCGTTAGCCAATCATGTATGCTTATTTGTTTGTATTTTGTACTGTGTTCTATCACTGTCCACCGATCAAGTTACTTGGTCTCACACTTTGAGCATAACTTTCCTCCCTTCCCTTTTCACCCACAACCTTTTGTCCCAAACTTACCCTCAGTGATTCAACTGAAAGACAACGAACTCAGAATGAATTAAATTGATCCTCAGTGCACTAATCCCCATATTTATTTGGTCCAGTTATCCTTGTAGTCATGGTTATCAAAATCGCTAGTCAACTTGTTTATGTTTATGATTCCACATCCTAGGACCGAGTTAACTTGCACTAGAATTGTATTTTATTAGGGTCCTATAAACTCGATCAAACTCATGTAAAATCGCAAGTTTAGAACAAAGTTTAATACAACACTGGATTTATTTGTTTTTTGGTCACGATTTTTTCAAAATGCACTAGAGAACAATTTCATGGTTCCCTAGTACTCTCTTGCAATCTTTTGTCTGTTTTGGGTGTTAATCTCTGGGTGTCTACTCTGCTCCATTCCATTTTGTGTCTTTGATTCTCCTCTACACTTTATCATCTCACTATTCCCTTTTCCTTTCTCTTGTCTACTTTTAGAAATGGGACTAGCTATACAAGCTAAAAAGGGTTGAGTCATATTAGGATTTTAACTTTTCCTTTTTACTCATCTTTGGCTAGGTTGGACTATTGGGCCTCCATTTAAGTCCAACAACTTTTTTTTGGGTAAAGTATAATATGTCATATAATCAACTAGAATAATGATAAAAGGATGATAATATTAAAAAAAAAATGAAAGAATGTTTAAAAATATATAAAATATGATAAACTAATAATAATAATAATATTACTACAGTACAAAAAACATAAAAAGTTTTTTATAACATCACATAATATTAAATTAATATTTTATTTATAGGTATTTTAATATATTTGTATGCGAAGTAAACTCTTATGAGTTTCCAATTATCTTGTTGTAGGTGAGATCAATTATCTTGTACCATAGGATAGGTAGGCCAAATCACAATTAAATTGTAGTACTTTGGCTGTTACTCTTTAATTAAAATGAGTTGCACCTTGACTATCATTATAGTTTTTAGCTTAGTGGTAAGTGTTCAATCAAGCAATTAGTATCAAAGTTAAGGTTACGAGTTGAATTCCTATCAAGACAATTATTAAGGGGGAGATTGTTGCATGTAACATCAATTGGACTATTGGTCTACTACACTCTTAAGTTGAAAAAGCTGCACCTTCACTATTAGTTATAGCTTTTGATGGACAGTTAGAATCGAGATCTTACTACAAAAGTATGAATTGTATATTGGGAGACACAAATCCTAACAAAATTTATGAACTTCAAATATGTGCACACCAAATCATTATATCTCACTCAAAACTCGTAATGGAACTTCAATTCAATATGACAAACATAAAACAATATAATAAAAATATGAAACAGTAAATCATTAGAGGTGTAAACCGTGCATCCTAGTTACGTAGGAGAGTAACTCCTTACTAGTTACAAAATAGTAAACCATTAGCTCCATCCCATTTCCAAATAAGAATTCTGTCTTATTTACAAGATAATAATTCATCTAAAGCAAATAATCTTGTAAGATAAAATCATAATCTCCACATATACCTTCAGCTCCATCATTTCCAATTCAATTTCCTTTACCTTATCAATAATGTCTTAATGCTGATGTAAAGTTTCATCCTTTTCAACTTTGATTGTAACTAAGCTTTCATCCAAATCCAAGTTGTCTACATCCAAACCCAATACTTCATTCTTCTCATGCTCATCTTCCATAGCCTTTTTATCGTCGGATGAACAATCATCAATATTAATTTGAACTGGTTTTCTTGTTTGCTTCTTCTTCGTTAATTTTGAGTAACCCATAACAAAAACAACATCGTTTATTGTAATTTGCTTTAGTCTATTTCTTATTTTTGTATAGATTTGCTTTAGCCTATTTCTTATTTTTGTATAGACGTTAACAAATGCAAAGACCAATATGATAAGCAAGTAGTAGACTAGTAATTCTAAATATATTTTCTCATTAATATTAACTTAGTATCTCAAAGGAACTCCAATTATCCTTACATTGGGAGGAGCTACATTTTTGGAAATATGGATGCTCTTTCTTTTGTGAAATGTTATAATAGAGAAACTAAAGAAGTTCTTGAATAGATAAAGTTTGTAATTTTCTTACCTTTTGGAATTTTCTCATGAATTGGTATCTTCTCATAATCTTCCAACATTAGGTAAATACCATTTGCAACACAAGGTCTCTAAAATAGCATTTTCCTCTTTGCCATCAATATTTGACCAACAATTTTGTAGTTTGCTTTATTATGTCACAACTTGAATAATATTGTCTTTCAACATGACATGCTTCATCTCAAACTTTTTAACAAGTTTTGGATATAGTGGATGCATCTATGGACTTCAAAAAAAATTCCCTTTGGATTGTTCACAAGGAAGTTTATTGTCGTACTTATTTTCTTATCTGTCCAACTCAAGCAATGACTACCTTGGGGTACCGACAAAATCAAAGTTACAATACCATTTTTTATCAATTATTCCTTAGATGGAAAAGTTACTCTTCTTTTGTCTATGTCGATGACATGATTGTTGCAGGGGATGATGAGCATGAGAAATTGGTTTTGAAAGAACATTTTGTTACTCAGGTTGAGATAAAGGATTTAGGAAAATTGAAATGCTTATTTAGAATAGAAGTTATCAACTTAAAAGGGCATCTTGGTCTTCCAAAGGGAATATGTTCTAAACCTTTTCAAAGAAAAAGTTAAAATTGATTGGAAGGCCACGAGTTCCAATAGAACAAAACCATAGAATTAGAGATGATGAATATAATTTCATAGCGAATAAGGGCCAATATTAGAGATTTGCAGGGGAACTCATTTGCATAGACCACACTAGACTAGACATATCATATGCTATAAATGTGGTCAATCAATTCATGCATGATCCAAGATAACAACATTTATAGGTTGTGGATATAATCCTTCAATATTTGAAAACAAGTTCAAGAAGGGGATTGTTGTTCAAGAAGGATGGAAATAAATATGGAGATGTATACTAATGCAAACTATGTTGGGTTTGTTACTAATATAGGAGGTTCACCTTTGCATATTGCATGTTATTGGGCGGAAACTTTGTGACTTGAAGAAGTAAGAAACATAATGTAGTTCAAGGTCCAATGCATAGGTTGAATTTCAAGCTACAATGCAAGAGGTGTGTGAAGAACCTATGGCTCTTTTCTTTTTGTGATAATAGATCAGTTATTAGTTTTGATCCCAACCCAATTCAACATGATGAGACTAAGCACTTAAAATAGCCTGACACTTCATCAAAGAAAAAAAAATCGTTAATGACCTTAGAACTGCGTCTTACATCCCACTAGGAATCCGGCTAGCAGATTTGCTTACAAAAAGGTCTTCCTACATAACCGTTTCACTTGCAATGTTGAGTTTTGAGAAGATATTATCTATTTATATGAGGAAATATTGTCAATTATTGTAATTATTACAATTAAGATATTGTTGGGATACAAAGAGTCATTGTTGATTAATGTAATTATTACCTGGGTGGTAGAATTCCTATAAATACCCTCTTGTACTGGTTTGCTATTGAGAATTTGAATCAGATTTTCTCTTCAATATTTTGACGTTAATATATTTCTCTATATTGCGTTTTTCCTTCTTTTTTTTTGTTATAACAACTTGACTAGAGTTTTGGTTGAGATTTTTACATAATAATTTGTAGGTGGAGTATTATTTCAGTGATTTAAACTTAGCTACTACCGATCATTTGATGAGGTTCATCAACAAAGATCCAGAAGGTTTTGGTAAGAAAATATTTTCAGTTTCCTTATTTTATTACTGTATAACTGAATTGCTATGGAGTCAAACAATTAATTCTACTTCCTGCTTGATGTTACTACTTTCAGCCTCCTTAAGGAACACCGTAATGATTGTTCAAAGAATATCATATTGAATAATATAATTGATATATTGTTTCTTGTTCCTGTAAGATAGTATATGGTTTTAGATCTGTTATGATCTTAGTTTTGTATTATTTCTAATGCCTTTTCTGTATAATTTCTAATGCTTTTTCTAAAACTATTTAGTGCCTATATCTGTTGTTGCATCTTTCAAAAAGATTAAGGCCCTCATAACCAGTCACTCCCTACTTGCGACTGTTTTGAGGAACTCATCAAAGCTCGTAAGTTTTTTGACTTTCTTGCTTCATGAGCTAATGTTACTCTTCAACTTATATATTTTCTACGTATGGATATCTATTCTTTATTTTATTCTTGATTCTTTCACATATACGTCAATGCTGAATCCTCCAGGTGGTTAGTGAAGATGGAAAGAAAATCAGACGCCAGTATCCCCTGACTGAGTCTGATATAGAAGAGCTACAAGTAATTCTTGCTAAAATCTTGTGACTGACTTTTAAGTTGTCAGGACAGTTTATTAATGCTGCATTTGGTTTTCTTTAAACAATCAATATCATTTGATGGGTTCTATCTCGACCCATGCATGTCATATATTCTTTTTGAAATATTTTATTGTTAATGATGGTTGGTTTTACATCTTTTTTCTCACTCTAGCAATTTTATTTTCTGGTAGTCTCGCATTGTTGTAGCTGAAAACCTACCTGAGGATCATTGTCATCAGAATCTTATGAAGGTTTTCTCAGCAGTTGGGAGGTACTATTTTGGCTTCCATTGAATGAGGCTTGTTGTGGATTTTATTTAAGGCTTACGTGTGTTGAAACTTTGAATTCTAGTTATCATAAATTTTTATGTGGGCATGTGGCAGTGTGAAGACTATCCGTACCTGTCCACCTCAAACCTCCAATAGTGGGGCTTCTTCTGCTTTGAGATTGGGAAAAGTTGATGGTTTGCCTTTATCTAACAAGGTATAATTTCATATATTCATGAATTCATGTACTACAGTTTCCATCAAGTTCATCATCCCTTGTTTTTGTTTTACATCAAATTTTTAACCTGTAGATTACACTTTATCCAACCTACACATGAATTTTAGTTTTAATGATGAAATTGACATTTCAATCTTATGATGTTTTCCAAGTTTTTATTAAATTGTTTGAGGCCCTCCACAGACCAAGGCTATCTAAAAATGCCTATTAGTTTTTGTTTCAGTCATTTAGAGGAAACTTAACTGCTCCCTATACAAGGTAGGTAGTTTATATACAATGACTTGCTATTCATCTGGGGCGTGTTAGTTGTGTTCAGTTTGGTCATGTGAGGTTGGCTGCAGATAAATAAGTAGATGTCAGGCCTGTTTTATATTTTGACCTTGCAATGTACATATTTTTTTTTTGTTCGTGTATGTATTTCAAGTTTTCAATGTTTTATAACTTATGTCAACTGATAATCTTATGTGAGTTATAGACACGCCCACCACCATTTGGGTTATTCGTTACTTTAATTTTGGCATGAACTTATGCTGGTAAATCATCCTTTTATAGGATTCTCTCTCTTCTTTAGAGTATTAATGAAAAGAATTTATTTTAATGAATCTAATACAACTTTTTGTGCCAGTTGCATGCATTTGTTGAATATGAATCTATTGAGCTGGCTGAGAGAGCAGTAAGTACCAGTACTTTGCTGAGTCGGCAGGGTATTATTTCAGTTTACTTTTTAACCACCTCCATTTAGTGATCAGATTGTAAACCATTCACAGGTTGCTGAGCTGAATGATGAGGGAAACTGGAGGAGTGGCCTCCGGGTTCGCCTAATGCTTAGACGCATGGTATGCATTAAAATATTCCTTTCCTCCATTACGTGTATCCAAGTATCCCTCAATTATGGTTTGTATATACAATCAAGAGGAGTGTTGGGAACACTCTTAACACACTATCCCGTTGGATAGAATTTATTGAAAACTACAATTCAAGGGAAAGATTTATTAAATAAGATGTGCGACCCACAAAATTTTATTATTTTCAATAAATTTCAACCAATGATAATGTTCGCAACATTTCTAATCAAATGTAGATTTGAGGAGTTTTTTTTTTGGGCATTTACATTTAGGGTCTTGCTAAGGAGTACTCTCAAGTCACCTGTTAAAGCAATAAAAAGAGAGTTTTTATTCAAAATTGTTAACATCTATATCTTTAATTTTGGATTAGTATTGAATAATTAGAATCAAGATTGGATTATTATGATTTGGTCCGAGTTTGCTGTTATTTTGGATCAAAATCATTTGTCTTATTTGACCTATATAATGTTATTGAAGGAAAAAAGTTTGATTTCATCTAATGTTATCCGAGACAACTATATCTATCTGGTTTGGTTTTCTCCCTTTTTTTATTTATATTCCATTTTGTATATATTATGTAATGATATAATTAGGCAACCCTATCTTATGTATCTGTTATTTTTTAATGAATAATGAGAATCTCCCTATAGTTTTTTCCCCTAGCTAACATGAAATGACATGGTATTAGAGCTTCAGCTCTGGTGCTATGGTAGCTCATTATGGAGAGACCGGTTATGACATTAGGAAATTCCTCCTCATCTTCCATTAATTCTGCTATACTGAAACCACTTCATCCGTTATCGCATCTAATTTCTGGTCATGGGTGCCAACCAGCTCAAACTTTCAATCCAAGAGCTTGATGACGAAAAACTGTTGAATGGGCTCAACTCATTCTGTGAAATTAGTCCTCAATGGCAAAGAAAAACTAGGCTATCTTATAAGAGACACCTCTCAACCAGAAAATACAAACCCATCTCACCCAAGATGGAAGTTAGAAAATTCAGTAATCTTCTCATGGTTGATAAAAATGGACCCTTCCATTGCAAAGGCACACTTATTCCTCCAGCTGGGAAAGATTCCTGGGAGGTAGTAAAAACTTTCTACTCTAAACTTGAAAACTCTTCTCTGATTTATGAACTGGTGTTTTTTCTATGGAGGTCCAAACAAGGATGTCATAACCTTTTACAAGCTCATGGTTACTTTTCTTTGGAAACCAAATTCAAGAAGTGAGAAGAGAATGGTGGAGTTTATGTGTTTCAAATTAGTCTTTGGATGAAGTTCATGGTAGGTTTCTGGGTAGAAAACCTTTACCTTCATTGTGAAAAGTGTTCTTGAAGTTAGGAAGGAAGAATTACGAAACTTTGAAGGTAAAATGATGCAAGAGGTTTGAAATTTCAGCCTTGATCGTAAGCGGACAGGAAGCAAGAGGTTGGTTGGTCCGAAGGAAGAACACAAGTGACATTTGTGTCAATTCAGTTCTTAGTCTAATGCCATGTCATTACAAGCTAGATCACCCAAATCTTTTTTATTTGAAGCATTTACTTTTGTGAAGAACAAAAAGATTAGGTAGATGGCGAATTTTGTGAATTAAATGTATCATGTTATTGATATTTTTCTTTTCCAGTCTAAACCATCCCAAGGACGAGGAAAGAAGGGACTTGATGTTGAAGTTGGCTGTGATGAGGATTATACTTCTGTGCCTGAGCCACATGCAAGTGAGAAACAATTAGAAGAGGCTTCCTTCCCTGATACTCAGTTGCATGAACATGCTGTAAGTGTTACTGCGTATTTTTATTCACAGCATATGTCCGTGCCCTGTTCAATTATCATACGAAAAATTCTAACTGGTAGTTTGAGGGCAAAGTAGCAACTGGTATTTAACTTTTGTATGTTTAGGCCATAATTCCTTTAAATTAAACAGGGAGAAGAGCATGGTTATGAAAAAGAGACTGGGCAAAGGAAAGGTCGAAGCCGGGGCCGGGGTAAGGGACGAGGCCGAGTGCATTGTCATCAGAATAATCGTGTGGGAACACCCCCTTCAAATAATACCATTTTCACGGATCAAGTAATTGCCAAGCAACCACCAGGGCCCCGAATGCCGGATGGTACAAGAGGATTTTCAATGGGTAGGGGGAAGCCGGTAGCTGTTAATATAGCCTAATTTGTTCGATCAATGCTTATGCAAGTTTGTCGTTGTACTTGTAGCTGAGTATATGTTATGCTGTAACAGTGTGATTGTGACAGTACTAGTTTGGCTGGGGCAATCTGAAACAGTCTTCTTAACGTGTGTTTTGTCTGTTAGAGACGATGTGAACCGCCTAGAAAGTACAAAAGAAATTTAAGGATAGACTAAGGAGGGAGTCAGCTTTTAGGTGAAAAAATGTGTGAAAATGCAGACATGCAATATAAAGCTCGTTTGATTGTGTGGAAAATAAAATATCTTGAAGGCATATGATAATGATTACAGTTTTGTAAAAGATGAAATTGTACCCTTTTTTTCTCACTTGGACATAGTAAATCTTGGAAACATAATGATTTTTTCTTTCAAAAAAGCATATTCAGTGCAATTATAATAGTTGTTTTTTTTTTTTAATTTCTCATCATAGTGTACGACAACTTTATTTTCCAAAAGTGTGTTAAGTTATTTGAATATGATGTATATCAATTTACGAACATCAATGTGCCATGTATCCTATTAGCAATACATATAGTATTCATCCTTATGATTGAGCTCATTCTAATGTTTTGGGTCTTCATCAAATTTTAGTATATTTGGTGCTACGTGATTTGTCACTTCTATCGATGATGGTACCCAGGTTATATGAATTTTCATCATTAAAGAAAAAGATAAGGTTTTTAACTTGTTTGTCAAATTATTTAGTATGATAAAAATATGATTTGCAAAGTTAATTAAACGCTTGTGTTATGATAATTGGAAATAATATGGAAATCATAATTATAATTATTTTTTGAAGATGGTTTTGTTCATAAATCATCGCAAAAGAAATTACTAAAAGGAAAAAATAAACATATTTATGAGGTGACATGAATACTTTTTTTTCTCTTTCATGAGTTTTCCCTCATTGTCACCTATCTCAGTAATTTATTACTCATTTCTTGATTATCCAATATTCAAATATCCTTAGTGAATTTTATTTGATTATTTTTTTAAATTAAGTGATCAGTGAAAAAATATTAATAATCGAATAATTGTTAAAAGTTGACTTTACATATTTCTATCATTTTCATTATTAAACTTATGAAATTGAAAATAATTTTGAAAAGAATAAATTTTTAAAATTTATATTTTGGTGAAAGTGATTTAAATTTGATTTTTAGAAAAACTAAATTTATATAAATTAATTTTTTGATAAATAATTTGATTTGAATTATACTTCAAAATTATTATTTTTATCAATTTATATTTTAAAATTTGTTTTTGAATATTTTTATATAAATTTAAAAAGAATATAAAAATATCCACATATATCTATAAATACATGCGGATATATAAAACAATTTTGTTTTTCAAAATACCTGACGAAACGAATTTTTTTCATAGAAGAAAACGGATAGGTAGTGTCACTGTCAGTCACATGATATTTTATCATCCTAAAAATAGGTTGTTTCTTTATGCACCCATCAAATTTCTCTTTGCACTAAATTTTATTTATGAAAAAACTCACATGCTCTTATGTCATCAGGATTTCGTTATCCGTAAAGGTACTGGAGAACCAAAACTTACTTTCTGGAAAGCCCATGTAGACTTTCGGATTTAATTTCCGGTACGTTGTTGATGACGTTTGGAAATTGATTCTGGAAAAGAAAAAATTGGTGGGTTTTTTTTTTTTTTAATTTCTTTGAATTCATTTATGGCAGTGAGTAAGTAAGATGGATGGCATGTTGTTTTGATGGGAATATTTGATGATTTGGAGACGCGTGCGATTGAAGTTGGTTATGGAGATTAATGAATTGATTAATGAATGCAACTCACAAGGTTCCATAAATGTATTTAGAACAGATAATCGTAAGTTTCTCACTAATTGTGAATTTGGTAAATGTTGAGTTAATTAGCAAGTTTGTGTTATGTTTTATAGGTGTTTGGTTTGAGGGATGAACTATTGCGATGAACAAGAAAGGTAACTTATAATTTAGACTTTGTTATTGTCATATTAAGGTATGATACAACAATGGATAACAAGAAAGGGAGACGTATGTATTGTTAGGGGTTAAGAGAGGAGGTACTTATAGATGATACAAGAAAGATATAAAACTTAATAATTCTTATAGTAAAAAATGCCAGTGTCCTTTTATGTTGATGGGGAAACCGGTAAAAGGTGGTGAAGGAATGATGTTGAAATTAATTTGTGCTTCTCATAATCACAAGTTGACAAATACGTTAGTAGGTCATCCATGTGCAGGTAGGTTAATCGGTGAGGAGAAGTTTATGCTTGTTAATATGACCAACAATTCAATGAAGACTATAAATATTTTGCTTACAATGAAGGAGCATAATGAGAAGAATGTAATGACCATAAAGCAAATTTATAATGCTAGATATTCCTATCGTAAGACAAGTCAAGGTCATAGGACTGAAATCCAACAATTAATGTTTTTACTTAAACGAGATATGTATGTTCATTATTGGGTTGCAGTGGACAAGGTCATTGATAACAGTATCGTAAAGCGATCAAATTAATACTACTTATTTGTAATAATTTCAATGTTGTTAAAAAAGTAGCCAAAAGATTATTATGAGTAAAGATAACTCAAAGTCGTCTCCCCACAAACACGAAAATCATTTCTAACAAATTAGTCCTTATAAAATCTATACAATAGAGTTAATCAAATAAAATAATATTGGAAAAAGATATAAAAAATAATATTAAAGAAAATAGATTAATTCCATCGCCTTTTCAAAATAGGATTCATCATTGGTTTCCTAAAAATTATTGTTATTGATTTCTTCTCTAAGATTTTAATTTAACGAATGTAACTTCTCAATTAATTTGTTGATGTCCTCACTTTTAACCAAAATAACTTCTCAATTAAATATTACTACGTATAATCATATCTATTCTTTTATCTAGTAAAAAACTAATTAACCAAAGTAACTTTTTCATTAATTCTAATTAAAGTTTTCACCTTTAATTAAAGTAACTTATTAATTATTAGCAAAAATTCATTCAATCATATGAAAGTTTCTAAACTTAATCAAAGTAACTACTCAATTAAAATTTAAAACCATTTGACTCATATGATTGTTATGCTATGTAGATTTAACAACTTGTTAACATTCTACGATGTAAAAATCATTATTTTTACTTGATTAAGAGACGAACAACATAGATAAAAATATATCATAACAAGAATGAAAACAACAAACAAATTTATTCATTCTAACCTCAAAATCCAATTAAGAAATTATAGTGAAACCAACTTTGAATGTTTAGCCCTCCGTGAAATGCAAAAGTAACATAAAAATTGAAGAAAAGACGATAAAGAAAGTGGTTGTAAGGTCTCTGTGATCCTCATACAAATATTCTACAAAAAAGTTTGTGTGTCAGCATTATTAATTCAATAATAAACATACCACAAAGAAATAAAATCTCATCACAACAAGATGCATTGGATGAATGTCATGTGGTTCATTATGGGCCCCCTCCTTTGCACATGCCATCGGTGGCATACCATGAGGTCACTTAGTATCATCCCTTTGAACCATGTATGAATGCGGCACAAACATAAACAAATCCATATACCTTGGTGCACAAGCACCGACATGATCCCCCAACACATTATGGAGCACATATTGATAAAAAATGGATCCAACATCGATCCATTTCGGCTGTATTAGTATTCCCATCAGTGACTATTGATGGATACCGAGGAATGGTTTGCATATACCCATATTGACGAAGCACACGTTCAGGCAAGTGTAGTTGTATGAATGGGCCCAACCTAAAATATCCCGAGAACAACGATAATTATTCAAAAGGTTGACTTTGTCTTATGTTCATTGTATGGGTAAAATTCACACCAAACTGGACAAGGTTATCCAATTATAATTGTACAATTCCTATGGCTGATAGTCTCCTCACTTGATAGCTCCTGCATCGAGGCTCATCCTTTGTATAATCAGGTATAACATCCATAAACCCAATAGTTAGGAAGTGCTCATAAATCCATGCCTACAACATACAAATGTACACCCAAATGCATGTCATGTGAAATGATATGTTTTCAAAATTTATAACAATTTAAAATAAATTAATACATTCATTAAAACTAACATGCAATAGAGTTGCATAGCCACCTAGATGTTTCATCTTTGCATAGTATGCATCTCCCAATTGGTTATACATGTGGGTCAAAGCGGTTGTCGCCCACGCATATTGTCCAGTCACTCCCAAGTCAGCAAAGAAACTCGATAACAAACACTTATTAAGGTTGCACTTTTATCGGTAAAGATGATGCACCTAACCAAATGCAACAAATATGATCCAGCTGCAACACTTCATTGTCTGCTACTACAAACATTCTCACATACATCTCTTAATCAACTCAAACGCACATGCCTATCCCTACATTGTTTGGTTTCGGTTGTGGTTGTCTCAGGGTCAACCTAGAGCGTTTTTACCAACATGTTTGTCTCTCCATTCGTATCCAAAGTTGCATAGTTGTACAATTGTCCGACAAATGGCAACGGTAACAAATTTGACACATCATCCAAAGTGATGGTCATCTTGCTAATAGGAAAGTGAAATGAATTGGTATCACTGTACCATCGCTCCACAAATGCACACAACAAGCCTCACTATTATAGTTGGCTCATACAAGGCCTCCCAATCCTCACAACTAAACTACAACTTCAATTCGTTCGTGTGGACCTCCAAACTTATTCATCCTTTTGTTGTGTGATTCAACCTTCAACTCACCACGATCTTACAATTATCAATATTAGATTAATATCTCCAACACACATACTAATCTCAATTTAACTATATCAACATATGAGCTTACCACTTCATTCCACAATTATCTAGCAACATGGTCATCATAAGAAACAAACAAGGACTTGTCCACTAGTCCTTCAAAATTTCCTTCTTCACCAACATGATGGTCCTCCTCGCTAACATTTTCCTCCAGAGGTTCATCTTCAACAACTTCAAATTCAAAATTACTTGGGCTATCCCGCTGTAGTTGGCCATATATGATCACTTTGAGATCCACCTCCTCTAGTTATTACCATCTTTATCTGACTATACATACACAAAATTACTAATATCCAAATATCAACATATTACACACAATCAACGCATTAAACAAACCAATACACAACAAGTCAAATTAACTTTATGCAAACAAATATACATAAACCAAAATTGATATTATACGATCGAAATGGTCCCACAACCACCCAAATTCACCTCAAAATGTCATTCAATGTTACTTTCCAAATCCAAAAAAGCATCTAGAAAATTAATTCTAGGGAAGGATATCGAAAAAAACTATCTAGACATTTTACCAAAATGGTGTTTCCGAGAGAAATTTCGAAAAGTTTTTTCCGATAGCCTTCCTCGATATTCAATTTCCAGAGGCATTTTCTCCAACACTACAAAAAAATGCATCCCTGAATCCCTCTTCCGACTGGCTTTCTTTTTCGAAACTGCAACGTCGCTTACCTCTTAGGTGGACGAAATTATTGTGCACACGCCCTACGAAAGAACCACCCATGTTGCACTCTACTCTGCTTCTTCTCTACTACAGAATTGATCTGCACACACACTACCCACACCTTCTTCTCTACTGCAGGAATGAGGATTGACAACTAGAGATGACAAATAAACCCGTCCCCGTGGGTATTGCCCGAACCCGTCCCCGTTTTGACGGGGAATCCCCGCATTGACTGGGTATGGGTATGGGTATGGGGAATCCCCGACTTTTTCAGTTGGGTATGGGGATGGGTATGGGGATGTACATATACCCGCCATAATACCCGTCCCCGTCATATTTCCATTCTCGTTTAAATTATTAAAATATTCACAATTAATCAAGTAACCCCTATATATATATATATATATTTTCTATTTTTTATTTCTTTTAATTATTTCACTTGTCATGAAACTCATTCTCATCTCCAATATATTTTTTATCTTATCATAACCTTTATGTAATTATGTTAAAATGATGTATGTTAATAAAAGAAAAATTATGCCTCATATTTGAATATTTATATCATTTTTTAATATTTTTATTTATTATAAATTTTCCTTTCACATGAGAATGTTTATACTCTCAATTTAAGGTAATATAAAAAAAATTCTTTACTTATTATTATTATTAATTTTTGTTTAATTTGAAGAACTCTTTTGTTTCATTAAAATAATTTTCGTTATTTTTCAACCATTAAGTATATATGTTGATATTTGAAAAGTTTTCTTAGTTCTCTAAGATATTTTTCGTTTTATCATACCTTAGTTGTACATTTGATTTCCTTTGTGTGATTTTTTTCGATAGTCTCTCAAATTATTTCTAAAACACACATTTGTTAGTTTTTTAATATTTTTATTTATTTATTTTATTTTCATCATGTAGAATAATATTTCGATATATTCTATCTAATTATTTTTTATTTTATAACTCATTATTAATCATAATGTAATTTTTTCACTTTAAATTCTGTTTGAAGTGGTTAAAATTATATATATATATATATATATATATATATATATATATATATATATATATAATGATATTTAGGAATAGTATATGATAATTCACTACAAGAAAAATATGAAATGGTGACTGATTTAGTTAGTAACACATATCAGTCACTATTTTTCGTCATTGGTGGTAGTAGTTGATTTATTGTCTTAATCAATGACTAAATTAGTGACCGATTCAATGATCGAATCGGTACTTGATTTAGTGACCAATTTAATTACTAATTTATTTGTAATTTAATGACAAATTTTTTGGTCACTAATGATATTTCTATTTAATTTTAACCACTTCAAACATAATTTAATAATTAGTTCTCTAAGGTTTTTTTCATTTTATCATACCTTAATTATACATTTGATTTCCTTTGTGCGATTTCTTTCGATAGTCTCTCAAATTATTTCTAAAACACACATTTATTAGTTTTTTAATATTTTTATTTATTGTTTATTTTCATCATGTAGAATAATATTTCGATATATTCTATCTAATTATTTGTTATTTTATAACTCACTATTAATCATACTGTAACTTTTTTCACTTTAATTGTATAAATAACTTTTATTTACTACAATATAAAAATTTAATGTAATTTCTATGAATATTTTTTTGTCACTATCCTACATATATTGAAGTTCAAAAGATACAAAATCTATGTCAAAAGTTTATTATTATGTTTATTATTTGTTCTATGTGTCATTTTGATCAAGTGATGTATTATAACTTTAATTAGTGTATAAAAAAGATATTCATTATAATTTAAAAAATTGAAGTAAACAAACATTTAAAATATATTTTAATTTGAATATTTGTTTTCCTTTTATTATTTGTTCTTTGTGTCATTTTGATCAAGTGATATATTATAACTTTTATTAGTGTATAAAAAAAAGATTCATTAGAATTTAAAAAATTGAAGTAAACAAACATTTAAAATATATTTTAATTTGAATATTTGTTTTCCTTTTATATTTTTTTTGAAATATTTTTTAGTTTTATCAACTAAGTTCATCAATGTTGTAGTTTGCAAATTTAATAAATGTTTTGGTTCACATGAAATTTTATTTGGTATTCTAATATAAAATGTAAATAATTATAATTTATTTTAAGGTATTTGGCATCGAAGAAAATCCTTCTAATATTGAATATTTCATAATATTATGTTTTCTTTACCGTAATTTTTTTTCTTTTATAAAAATTAATATTGAAGTAGTTAGAACACGGGTACGGGTATGGGTACGAGATTATACCCGTTACCCGGTGGGGATGGGGATGGGAAAAAAGTTTGATACCCGTTGGGTTTGGGTATGGGGATGAGGATGAATTTTTTATGCGGGGATGAGTATGAGATAGCGAAACTCGTCCCCGCCCCGCCCCGTTGCCATCCCTATTGACAACTTTAAATTACCCACCGCCAACGTTGAGGGAGGCGTTTCACTCAATGGGTTAAATGAAAGGTCAGCTTTGGAAGGGAAAAGCAAATTGTAAAAGCTTAGGGTTAAAGTAAAAAAATATAAAAGGTTAACTATGGTATTTCACAACTTTGATAGGGTGTAGGAAGAAAAAAGGTTGGTTGCAGGAAGCGATACTCATAATCTTTTATCCAAAAGCACACACAACTTAAGTAGTAATTATTTGTTCCATGTAAGCAAGGGAATTGCTTCCTACACTCCTCAAATTTCTTCATGCACCTTATCATTAATGTGAAAAACCCATAATAACCTTGATAAGTATTTCATTTAACCGCAACTTTCCCCCACCTTTTTCCTCTTCATCGTGAGGCTACTATTGGTATGGCTTGAAGCGATGCATATCATCCTTAAAGACATTGTGGTGCGCGCTCGTCGTAATTGAACTTCTATTGGGCACCCATTTTAAGCATTACAAAGAAGTGTAGTAAGATAAGTACTTTTAATGTTGAGAAGATAGTTTATCAGAAAATGAAATCCAAAAAGAGGAAGATGCATGAAAACGCATACTGGAAAATACAATCCATAGTTGTTCACCGGAAAAAGCTTTCCGACAATCTCATAATTGTCTTTCCCGTAAATATTTTTGAAAAATTATTTTCGAAAACTCCAAAAATTGATTTTCTAGAAAAATGTACAAAAAAAAGATGATTATGAGACTATCCAAAAAGTTCATTCCTGTAGACAACTAGGATTTATATTTTTCCGTGTGTGTTTTCTTTGGGGCAAGGGGAGGTGTTGGTCACCATTCTATGTTTGACAACTCTAACTAGGGATGTCAACAAGATGTGGTGGGTACGAATAGTAGTTCCTTGTTACTCTTCGTACTGGATCAATATTCATCATGTATCTGTGCGAGAATCCATTATACAAGTATCTACATATTTATTTAATATCCACAAATATTTACCAAAAAAAATCTAAAAATATTTAACAAAATAGTTTAACCATAAAAATCTATAAATAAAATTGTATAAAAATATATAAAATCGTATAAAGTTATAAAAAGTTGTATAGTATGAAAATAAAAAAATATCTATATAAAAATCTTTAAAAGATCTTTATATATAAAATTGAATTTTAAACATTCAATCAAACATAAAAATATTTAAATAAATTCAAATAAAATATAATACATTACTATCATAAGTTTCAATAAAGTCCAAATAAAATTACAAAAGTAAATATTAAATCACGTTTAATACAATACAAGTTCTTTAATAAGTGTTTGGATCAACAACCCACTTTATTATATATGAGGGTATTTTGGTAAATTAAAAAAGCAAGTATGAGTATCTAAAGAAGGATACAGTTACTATGATACTTGTACATATGGGTATAGAAATACTCCTACTCTCAATATCTATTTATAATATCATTTCTTATCAGTTGCAAATTTTATTTATAGATCTGATTTTTTTACATCCGTATCAATAACTTACATTGAACTTACATCGAATCGGAAATGTTCTACAATTTGCAAATTATTTAGGAGCTCACAATTGCAAATCAAATTGTGCGCATTAAGTTTTCTGGAAGTATAAATACAATTTCGAAAACACTATCTACCACCCCAGCTTAATAGTGTTCAAATAAAATGGACAAGAGTGAAATTAAATTAAATTATGGGTGCTGGAAGAAAATGATGGATTGCAAGAAGCAATTCATGTAAGCAAACATGAGCATCTAGAGTCAACTACAACGCGATATAAAACAATACTTTACTTATATTCCAATATGGACCTTTCTAAACTTCTTCCTGGAATTGTTTCTACTCTACAAAATATTATGAGAATATTACTTAATATCTTTTTTTTTTATTTAAATTAGTTTTTGGGAAATATTTCAATTTTAAATATATGTTTCAGTTTTAGAAAATTAGTTATTATTTTAGATTAGGAATGAGATATTCTAAATATTTTATATTTGGTATTTTATTATATTTTGCTCTATATATAGGGTATATCAATAAAATACAAAAACATGTTCCGTATAACATATCACATATATCTCATATCTCTTATATTTTCAAAAGCCCTGAAAATCCCAACAACTGCTATCAAATCCATTGTTCTTATTGCCGATAGAATGGAAGGAAATATGTCACACGTCGTTATTTCACTCTTTGATGGTGAAAGCTATAATCTATGGGCGGTAAGGATGCAAGCATATATAGAGGGGCTAGATCTATGGGAAGTTGTGGAGGAAGATGATGTTCCCTTGTCTGAAAATCCCACCATGGCTCAAATGAAAGCGCATAAAGACAAGAAAATGAGAAAGGCAAAGGCAAAATCATGCTTGTTCGCATGTGTTTCACAAATGATTATGACCAGGATCATGACTCTAAAGTCTCCCAAAGAAATCTGGGAATACTTGAAAGCGGAATATGAAGGGAACGAGAAGATTCGAGACATGAAAGTTTTGAACTTGATAAGGGAGTTCGAGATGCAAAGAATGAAAGAGTCGAAGACGATTAAAGAATACTCAAACAAATTGTTGGGTATTGCCAACAAGATAAAATTGTTGGGAAAAGAGTTTTCAGATTCTAGACGGTGCTGGAAAGATATGAGGCATCTATTGCTTCCTTAGAAAACACAAAAGATTTGTCTGCAATTATCTTTACAAAGGTGATACATGCCTTGCAAGCATAAGAACAACGAAGATTGATGAGAGAAGATCATGAGGCGGTTGAAGGTAATTTAAATTACACTGAAGAGAATGCGCTCATAGTCAAGAAAAATAGAAGGAGCAAATACAACAACACACATGTTTTTCCATCTTGTCCCCATTGCAAGAGAAAAGGTCATCAACCCAATTGGTGTTGGTGGAGGCCAGATGTCAAATGTCACAAATGTGATCAATTGGGACATGTGGAAAAGGTGTGCAAATCTCAAGATTCTCAAGAAAATGTTCAGATTGTGGAGAATAGATTAGATGAGGATAAATTAGAGGAGGATCTACTTTTTACAACATCATGTGTCACAACCAACGAATCCTCAAAAGATTGGATTATAGATAGTGGTTACACAAACCATATGACTCATGATAGGGAAATTTTTAAGGAACTAAATAAATCAAATATTTCCAAGGTAAGAATTGGGAATGGAGAACAACTTGTTGTGAAAGGTATAGGAACAATTTCAATTAAAATTCATTCAGGTATCAAATTAATTTTTGATGTCTTATATGTTCCTGAGATTACCTAGAATTTGTTAAGTGTTACTCAATTGGTAGAGAAAGGTTATAAGATCTCCTTTGAGAATAAAGTACGTGTGATAAAAAATGCTAACAACATAGAGGTATTCAAATGAAAGACAAAAGATTTGCGTTGAATTTTATGAAGGAGGAATTTGCTACAAAGAAAGTGAGTATGAAAGAAGGATCAAAATTAGAAAATAAATATCTTTGGAAGAAAGTAGATGTCCAAGTGAAGAAAGTAGATGGAGGTTCACATTCTAATATTCACAAAAGGTCTGATGCCACTCCAATGAAATCCACACCGGACAAAGAAAAAGAAGATGATGCCGATATAAGAAGAAATATGAAGGATGATACCAAATTGAAGAAAGATGTGATGCCATGGAAGAAAGAAAAAAATAAATATTACAAGCACAAAAAGAGGAGAAGATGAAGCATCAAAAGATGGAGAATCAAATATGAAGATATAAAATTTAAATAAATAGATATTAAGCAAGGGGGAATGTTGAGAATATTACTTAATATCTTTTTTTTATTTAAATTAGTTTTTGGGAAATATTTCAGTTTTAAATATATGTTTCAGTTTTAGGAAATTAGTTATTATTTTAGATTAGGAGTGAGATATTCTAAATATTTTATACTTGATATTTTGTTATATTTTGCTCTATATATAGGGTATATCAATAAAATACAAAAACATGTTCTTCTGTATAACATATCATATATATCTCTCGTATATCTCATATCTCTCATATTTTCAAAAACCATGAAAATCCCAACAAAAATCAATACTAAAACTCAATTTGTGACATTTGCAAGTCACAATTTCTAATAGAAAGAAGGATAACGACGATAAAAACTTAAGCATTGCATTCACCTACTTTACAAAAATAGAAATTGAAACTCAACTTTGAGGATACCAGACCACAATAATTCCAACCCCTTCTTTCAAGTCATGATTTGTGTCCTCACTTTGAAGTTTTTTTAATGGTTTTCTCCACAATGAATAAAACACAACAAACATAAAGAGTTTCAAGACAACGCTTTTAATTTTTTTAATATAAAAAAAATAATGACGTGATGAACATGTGATACTGCTCACCTGGTGGTTCGTTAACTAGGTCTTGAGTTAACTAATCACACTCACCAAAACAATTATGACAAAAAAGAAGGATACAGTTAGATTTGAGAATTTTCAATTAAAATTATATTAAATTTATAATTGATTGTCAATAAATTTAACTTTTGAATTAAGTTTTCGTAATTAACTTTGTTTGTGATGATTGAATGTCATAAACAGTTAAATAATAATGGTGATTATTATCTTACCATTTTATCTAGTTCAGTTCTCATTACATATCTTATTTTATTATTTATATTTAATAATTTAATAATTTATAATTTAATAATTTTTATATTTTAGTTAAAATTATATAACTATAAAATTATCTGAAATATTTTTAAATTTTATTCAAATCATAAAATCATAATTTTATAAATATACAATTTTAAATTAAAATTATAAAATATAAATTATACAATTATAAATTTATAAATTTAAAAAATTTAAACTTTAAAAATCTTTAAATTATAAAATATTTAAACAATAACTAATAAAATGAAATTGTGAACCTTAAATAAAGACTTACCACACAAGCCAAAAATAAAATATAAGGAGTGGCTATTTTTTTTAAATGTGAAAAAGCACCATTTTATATAATTAAACCTTACAATAATACGTAAATTACGCAAAAATCCTTTTTACAATTTAGTGCGTGTTGGCTGGTGATAAAACTGATTGTTTAGCATAGGATTAAAAAAGTTAGTCTGCCTTGTTGTTGGCGGTATTAGTGTCACTTCAGCTGTGATTTTGTTCCCAAAATCTTAATTGTTTCTTATTCTGAAGAAATTTTAGAGGCATGAATCTTCAGTAATCCTATGCCTTCTTCGGAACAGTTTTAAGTCTTGAGTTTGTGAAAATCGGTCTTCGGGCCTCCAGATTTTCTGTGTTTCGATCTATTTATCTGTCCAACTTCACCGAGTTTAGCATCTAGGTATTATGAATTAATTTCTAATATTCGTGCTATTTTATGATTCTATTAGCCCTTCCAGTCAATGGGGCATCTCTGATTTCCAAGTTAACCATAGAAAATGGATAAAATAGATTTTGCCTTTTGGTTTGCTTCTTGGTATCTTTGGATTCTTGATGACTTAATTTACTAAAATAAGCATGTTTGATGTATACAAAACCCAATTATCCGTCTGTATAAGTTTGATTATTGGTGAATATTAATGGTCTTCTAAATTTTGCTTCTGTTGCGTCGTAGAGAGATAGAAATTTTCATTGTTATCAGGAGAAGGATTTCAAGTGATAATGGAGAAACAAAGCAGTTTTCGGGCATCTACTATGGAAAAACAGAAGAGTTTTCGTGGATTTATGGAAAAACAAAAGAGTTTTCGCATAGTGATGGAGAAGCAGCTCAGCTTTATGGGAAGCGAAAGGAAGAAGAGCAAGGAGTCACCTGGGAAACGTGGTGACTTACCAATTCATTTAGCAGCTCGGGCAGGGAACCTGAGCAGAGTGAAGGAGATAATTCAAAACTATTCTAATTGTGAGACAAAAGATTTGTTAGCAAAGCAGAACCTAGAGGGGGAGACCCCTCTTTATGTTGCTTCAGAGAATGGGCATGCTTTGGTTGTTAGTGAGATACTGAAGTACTTGGACCTGCAAACCGCTTCTATTGCGGCCAGAAATGGCTATGATCCATTCCATATTGCTGCAAAGCAAGGTCATCTTGGTAAGACACTTGCAATTATGTTTGGGCCTAAGCTCCCCTTAATTTTCTTGTTTTGGTTTTGGATTTTGTAACAGTTTTACAATGTAAATGAATGGAGCATAATTACCCTGAAAAGATTGTGCGTGGGTGTGGTATCTTATTGATTTTTAGTTAATTATGATCTAAACCAAAACCAAAATTCCATACTGTCCTGTCAGTCTTTTTCCACAATTTTTCCAATAAGCCGCTCTTTGGATGTGTTACTTTTGATTTGTTTAAGACAGTTGTTGGAAGTTTGTGTTTCCTAGTTAAAGAAACATCGTCCAGGACTGATTGTATTCTTCCATCCTTCCCTTATCCCTGCCTGTGCAACTGTCTCTCTTTATGCATATTGAAAATGAAGTTAGAGAAGACATGAGTTGTATAATTGTGGCTTCTCAGTAAATTGACATGCACATCTAATGTTAAAGTTATTGTTTGTTCTTTTACGATTATATATTTAGCTTCAATGGTTTTACTACTTTGCCTATGAGATAGTGTTGTTTAATTTTCTGATATACTACTATGGGTGAGAATCCTAGGCAAGCAGAACCAAAGATATTTTTCACAAATAGCATGTCTGTTATTTCATTCTCTCTCGATATATCTCTGACTGAAAAAGAATTTTGCAGAGGTTTTGAGAGAACTACTGCAGTCCTTTCCCAACCTGGCCATGACCACTGATTTGTCCAACTCAACTGCTTTACATACAGCTGCAAGTCAAGGTCATATTGATGTGGTTAATCTCCTTCTGGAATCAGATTCTAACCTTGCTAAAATAGCCAGGAATAATGGTAAAACTGTCCTTCACTCTGCGGCTAGGATGGGGCACTTGGAAGTTGTGAAAGCTTTATTAAACAAGGATCCAAGCACTGGATTTAGAACTGATAAGAAAGGCCAAACTGCACTACACATGGCTGTGAAAGGGCAAAATGAAGAAATTTTGCTGGAATTGGTAAAACCTGACCCAGCAGTTTTACGCTTGGAAGATAATAAAGGAAATACAGCATTGCATATTGCCACAAAGAAGGGCCGTACTCAGGTGATTCTTTATTCTGTATAACGCATATTGGACATGATAAACTAATCACGTAGACAGTGTAACATCCTGGTCGGATATTATGAATTTAAATAAAATAAAATAGTAATAAAAAGTAAACATCATTTATTATAATTCCATTTCCCCAAAACATGGAAAATTTAAAACATTTATTTCATCATAAAATACCTCGAAATCCAAAATTCATAAAACTCTAATACAATAACTAAGTTCAATAATCCAAATGATTACAAAGTCTTTAAATTCCATAAAATAATATACTCTGTAAAAAATCCTCGAGATAGCCCATGCTCCGGCTTTATGTCTCACCACGTCCACCTAGAACCTTATCTGTTCCTATGTACCGCGTACACGATTATCGCCAAACACAAGCAAATAGGGTGAGCTAATAGTTTAAAACATATATATAAATCAAATATATATTCACACTCACACCAAAGGAATTCTATCATTTGATTCCATACCACATGGCCACCAGCATGTTCCCGTGTTCTATGTCTTCAGATGAATACCTCAAAATGTCTTGCTGTTACACCTACAAGCCACCACTTGTAGAACACGTGCGAAAAACCTGTTACGGACCACACTCCGTAACGCTAGGTGGAGTTCCCAATACGAACATAGTTCGTAACATCCCAAGACTACTAAACATGTCAGCCAAATACTGAGGAGGACAATCTATCTGGACCCATCTGTACGAGCCACAACTCGCACACTCACACCGTCAACACCACACCGTCAACACTCGCCAACCCGAGCCACAACTCAATAGTTTCTCGTGTTCATCCGCCATCCCGAGCCATAACTCAAGAGATGTCATTCCGAGCCACAACTCAAGGAAAGCCACGTGTTTAACCCCTATCCCGAGCCACAACTCAAGGAGTACATTCTGAGCCACAACTCCAGGAACACTCCAGCAAGCCGACCTTTGAGGTATCAACAAAGCATTGTAGATCACGCACATCCAAAGCAAACAAAGCTTCTGTCACTGTGATATCGCCTGGCGCTACTCCAGAGCCACCAGGCGAAACTCACTTCTAGACCGCCTGGCGGGGGACACGTGCCGCCAGGCGCCAAGCGCCTCAGAGCACACTGACCTTGTAGACATCGCTTGGCAAGACCACCCTCACCGCCAGGCGCCACACGTCCCAGTGCACCACTGTTTTTGTAGCTATTGCCTAGCGAAGCAAACCCTACTGCTAGGCGCTACACCAGTACTCGTGCAGTATTGGTTTTTGTTCTAATCCAAGCATTGTTGCTCACGCACCAACTCTTCTCTGCCACTCATCCGAAATGCCACAATCCTGATTCATTATTGTCAACACCACTTCCGATTATCATAAATCCTCTTATGTACATCAATTCACTATATGTTATCACGTATGCAAAATCTCAATGGTTCACACTTATGCTTTCATTATTAAGTGATACAAGTAGCCCTCTCCCTTCCAACATAACTACAACACTGATTCAACCTTACAAATTTTCTCTTAATCCCTTGCCACAAAATATCACATTCTAACACTTGCCTTAAACCATGCCTAACTTGTCCACACAAATATACCCAATTTCCTAATTCTCCTGGTCCAGCCACTCCATTTCCAATGTTGGTTTAGTTACTATTTTGCCTCATTTATAATAACACAATTTTCCCACTTACCATTTGAAGCCCAAACCTTCATATATTTCCTCAACAACACCAAGACACTCGTGATCTGTCATTGCTCTAATTGATTCATACTATTCTCTCCAGAATGCATCATTGATTTTTCCCTTGTGCTCTCACGTCCAGAAACAAAACTACCACCCTGACCTGCATTGTCGCCTGGTTGCAGACTAAGTCCCGCCAGGCGGCACATCAGTTTCTGAGGAATCGAAATTTTGTTGCACCTAACACAGAAACCCTAAAATCCCAAATTGCCTTTTTTCTGCCTAATTCCGCAATCCAATCCAAAAATCATGCATTCAGAGGCTCTAATTATTAAATTAAAGGTGATCATAATAATTCTTTCCTAAATTCATACATTAATTAATCTCATAACATAAAACCCCCAATTTCCAAACCCTAAAGTAAGTGTTCATACAATGTCCTCTAATTACTTTCCAGTCGCCTGGTAGCTTTGAAGGTCAATGCACAACCAATTCAACCAACTCATGTTTCGTGATAACTCCTATAATTGATAATTTCTATAATTTTAGGATTATATTATCACTCATCATTATCAAATACTTTATTATTAAAATAATAATAAATTAAATAACACACAAATGACATACATAAGACTTGAATCCAAGTCCTCTCAATGCAACTAAATACTCTCAACCACTTGAGTTGATACTTTTCCATGTTATACCAACTAACATTAATTGTCATAAAGGCTCCCACTACCTGCATTTATTAATTAATTATTATTTAATTAATTAAATTTTGCGGGTCTTACGTACAATCTTTATTGGCCTCCCTCTATGCCTAATATCCTAAACCTAGTCTTTGTTAGTTATATAGTTTTCTGCTTGTTATGTACTTAAACATGTATTTTGGTCTATTTCTTGTGAATCCTCAACAAGGCCTTAATTAAAGGTTTTTTTTTACTATCCTACCAGGCTAGCACCCTATTATCCAACTTGTACAACTCCTTTTGGTACCCAGTAACCAAGCAGTTTCCCCCTTTTATAACATTTGTATATGCCCCCCTTCCATGTGAAAGAATGTTGGAGGCCTTCTCTATATATTGGTGTTCCCTACATTGAAAGGATTGCTTCATGAGTGGAGCCCGCCATTCCATGGGATTGTTCCCCTTCGGAAGATCTTTCATGTATAAGTATGAATGCCACTAGGACTGCTCCAATTCTGAAGATGTGGCATCGCCTCCATTTTTATTGGAGGTTACTGGATTCTGGCCTTCAGCCATGGAAGGTTGTTTTTGCCTTTTGTTGTTTTCTACTTCTGACAGTTTGCTTAATTTCTCTAGATGTTAGGGTAGTTTCCCCCAATACTTTTTCACTTACTTGGAGCTGATCTTATTGAGATAATTTCTCATGAAGCATCTGAACATGTCTCCAATATCTTCAATTTCCAAGTGGCCATTTGGAACTGGTACTAAATGATACAGCTTGTGGACTGTATAAAAAGTGAGAACTCAAGTTTGAGTATTTTTCTGAATAACAATAATTTTCTTTTGGGTTGAAGGTTGGATTTACATATTTTGCACTCAAGCAGTTCAGTCAAAAGTTTTTTCTTAAGCATTTTAATTATAAGCTATTCTGAAAGCAGACTAAGATGACCCAAAAGCACCATATTTACACGTGTAGAGTAGAACTTTAGTTTCCCAATTCACCAACTGTCATACAAACGAGTGAAACTTTAGACACCACTGCTGTGAAAGTTGCAACTTAATAGGTTCGTGACAATCATTACTCAATTTCATTCATACCTTGAAGGGAAAACCTGCTCCAGGATTATTGACTAAGTTACACACAGGCTCAACTAACAATTAACGGGCCATAAAATTAAGAAAAGAAAAATAATACCGACTAGAAGTTATTCTAACTCATCTACTGGTTAACATCTGTATATCAAGTACCATTCTGGCCTCCTATTCCAAGTGATGCTGATTAGTTCCTTCAACTCGTAGTCTTTGTTTTCAGTTATTGGACAAATTAGTTCCAATTTAGTTATCCAAACTCGAATAAATAACCACCCTTTGCATGACTAATACAAATTTTAATTTACAAATGTTAGGCCTTGATTTCTTCTTCCTATTCCTATGTATGATACAGACAGTAGAGTTACTAGAATTTTTCTCGTTTTTTTTATTCATTCATGATTTGTTATTAGCCATATTCTTATTCTTCTTGCTTTGATGGTAGACATTTTAACACGTCTGTTCGCTGTTACTTAAACATTGAAGTACTGTTGCTATAGTATCATGAAGTATCTCCATTTTTAGTAGTCTGCCCAACAACCCTGTGAATAATTGACCTTTGTCTTGTATAACCTAGGCCTCAAGGCAGCTTTATGATTTTGTTAAGATTATTGGTTTTCTTGTTATGCCTTCCTGATCTGGCATCATTGAATTTAACTGAGGCAGTTTTGTATTGCGTGCGTGCATACATGCAACAGAAGCTTAAGGAATGAACTCAAAGGAAAAATATGTAGGATAAATTTATACTTATGCATAGGCAGCATGTTTCCATGCTAAAATTTCAATTGTTCCTGTTTTTTCTTTGGAAAGACAAAGCGTATTCCTTGAAATGAAGAGAAGTTGGCTTTCAATGTCTATTCTAAACTAGCCATTTTTTATTGTAGAATGTTCGCTGCTTGTTATCAATGGAAGGTATCAACATCAATTCAACAAACAAGGCTGGAGAAACTCCTCTTGATGTTGCAGAAAAATTTGGGAGTCCTGAACTTGTCTCCATATTGAGGGATGCTGGGGCTGCTAATTCCACTGACCAAGGGAAACCTCCAAATGCTTCAAAACAACTCAAGCAGACTGTCAGTGACATAAAGCACGATGTACAATCTCAACTCCAACAGACACGTCAGACAGGCATGAGGGTTCAGAAAATTGCAAAAAAGCTGAAAAAGCTACACATCAGTGGCCTCAACAATGCAATAAACTCTGCTACTGTTGTTGCCGTTCTTATTGCTACAGTTGCTTTTGCAGCCATCTTCACTGTCCCTGGTCAATATGTTGAAAATAAAACAGATGGATTTTCTCTTGGACAAGCAAATATAGCAAACAATGCAGCTTTCCTAATATTTTTTGTGTTTGACAGCCTGGCATTGTTCATCTCTCTGGCAGTTGTAGTGGTTCAAACTTCCGTAGTTGTTATTGAGCAAAAGGCAAAAAAGCAGCTTGTTTTTGTCATTAACAAGCTCATGTGGATGGCTTGCCTTTTCATTTCCATTGCCTTCATTTCTCTTACATACGTGGTGGTAGGATCACACTCCAGATGGCTTGCAATATATGCTACAGTGATTGGAAGCTTGATAATGCTCTCTACAATTGGCTCCATGTGCTATTGTGTAATTTTGCATAGGATGGAGGAGACAAAATTGAGGGCCGAGAGTCGATCATTCTCCATGTCTCATGCATCAGACCAAGAGATTTTAAACAGTGAATACAAGAGGATGTACGCACTGTAATTGATATATCCGAATGAAATGGCTTGTATTATCCAGCATATTCTTGAAGTGGCGATAGGTAGTTTCTACTGTCAGTGTCAGATTGTATGAAGATAACCTACGGTCTTTGTTACAGATACCGTGAGAACAGAAGGAAATGAAGAAAAATGGGTGGGGAATTCTCGCCACTTCCACTCGTAAGTAGAAAGGATGTTATCAAATTTAGTATGATCTTGGTGAAATAATTGTTGTGGTGAAGACTTCTTTTAATGGAAGATAGGTATGCAAATAATCACTATATCGGCATCGTAAGTTATCAATCATTTCTAGATTGGCATCTTAAGTTATATCAATCATTTCTAGCATACCAAAATGACAAAAGAAATAGAGAAAACAAATGTAAGATGGTGAGGGACTAGACCAAAACCTACTCAGTAAACCTATAAAATGATGGATGAAACTTATTCCTATAAAATTCATGGCTAATGAAATTCCCCGCCTGTTACATTGGTTATTAACACCATAGTTGCCGCTCTTTATTATTTATTACAAATGCACTGCATTTGTGTTGGTTTTATTTTGAACTTTATGAAAAAATTCAATATGTCCAAGATAAGGAATGAGAAAACCAATATGACCAAAAGTAATGAATAATATATCAGGAAGTGTTGCAATCGGAATCATGATGGGACAACAAGAATAATTTGAAAGATATATAATATTAGCATCCCATAATATGGGTCCTTAATTAATTATGTAAAATAAAAGTAGATATTTAATTTTCTTTTTCAAAAATCAAACAAAGTGATAAATATACAAAATAATAAAAAAATATTTTTTTTACTTTTGAGTCTCATGATGATTGTCTTCGTTTCTATGTATTTTCATCCCTCACTTAAAATAAGAAATCAAAGTTATGTAATTTTTTTGAAAGACTACTTGAAAAATAACTATTTGGTTGACCAATAGACGTTGAAGTTGCATAGATTATTTGAATGAAACCTAATAACATTAACTAGAGACAAAATATAGAATGAGTGTGAGATAATAATTTCATATTAATTCGAACCAATTCACATGCTTCAATTTTTAATAATATCCTGGCTAAAAGTGCTTCTTTATAGGTATCAAGTAAACATGCATGTAAGGGTATAATTGGTGATTTGATGACAAAAACAATAAGAAATCTTATATAGAAGATTATTTCCAGTGCCAAAGAATATGATTATTCAGTTAATGATTCAAAATTTAATGTTGGTTCTTTAGCGCTATAAAAACTCATACATAAAATTCCCAATAATAAAAAAAAAAAATTAGAACTTCCTGTAGTGTACAGAATAATCCTTATAGCTGAATACTAATGTTTGCTTTTCCACCTCACATAGATAAAAGTAGATAAACAGGAATTAGTTCTAATTCCCACATGATGACAAAAAGTAAAATGTCTTAAGAAGAAAATGTTCTTAGTTGACCACTGTCCATTGCTAACATTAGAAAATATAATGATTTAGATTCTTTGATTTTTTTTTAAAGTAAATCTAACAAGAATTGACACCGCTCTTAGTATCTCTATTCATAATGAAAGATCAGGAATCACATATTTATTAAGAAAAGCATTTTATAACATGTTGGCATGACAAGGTTGAAAATGATGAGGACTTCACAAGTAGCCCTTAATGTGACCCGATATGTTAATTTGAGAATTTACTTAAACTTTGGATGAATGATTGAAATGTATGGATGACAAACAATGTAATTGCCTCGAACAAAGATTGGTTCTTCCTTTTGCCATCGTTCTTGCGCTCCTTTTCTTCATAGTACAACCATCGATTCTATTCAAGCTCAAAGCCTTACACGCCTCATACCCTCACTGGCACCCATCATTTACATAACTAGTGTTAAATAGAAGGACAATTCTACGCAATATACAAAGTTCAAATATATCAGACATAACATTATGGACTTCCATATTAACCATGAGTCTTATGGTCTAGCCTCACTCTCACCTATAATAGACTCATATGCTCATGCAATTATAACGATTATTGCAAAAGAGAAATACAAACAAAAGCACCAAAGAAGAAGGGTAAGCAAATGACAATTTTCAACATGCATAAATTCAAAAGAAATTATATAATAATAATAAAATTCATATTGACTTGCAACCAAAACAAACCTTCTTCTTTAGAAAAAATATAAGCAAAATTCATGATATAAAAATTCTAGACTCTAGTTGAGTTACTCGTTCAATGAATTCTTATGAACTATTACTCACTCAACGACTACACGTCCTATCCAACGAAATGAACACTGAAAATAAAATACATATTTATTCATCCAACAAAATTAGACTCACTTAGTAAGTCCTCGTTTCAAACTTTATATCAAACTCAAATTTAATTTTCGCTTAATGAAAGTATGTCCTCTTAACGAACACACATCTCCTAACTCTTTACTAAAAGATTAAACTTAAGATATTTTTTTATCAAAATTTAAGACTAAAGTTTATTAAAGTTCGGGATCAAAATTCATAAACTTTAAAGTGTTAATTCTTTTTGAGATCAAAATTTTGAAGATTAGGTACATATTTAAAAAAAAAGAAATAAAATATTTTTTTTAAGCCAAACATAAAAGTAAAAAGTTTTAAAATTTTAAATTTAATGAGTTGACATATTAAAACGTAGGACAGCTGTGTGACACGTCGGAGTCGCGGTATACATCTTCCATTTATCGAAAAGAAAATCCTGTTACCACTATTTAGTATTTAGATTCTCTAACTTATTGAAAGTCTATATTTCTGAACATGTCCCTGGAATCAGAGACATCTGGCTCAGGCAGAGATTGGTTCTTCCCGTCGCCATCCTTCTTGCGCTCCTCTTCTTCACAGTACGGCCATCGGTTCTATTCAAACTCAAAGCCTTGCACCCCTCCTACCCTCACTGGCATCCGTCATCGCCGTAGAGTTAAATTCCCCCGGACTTCCACTCTCACGAACGACAAACCTCAGGTTTCCAACACTGAAAATGCTAAGTCATCTGCCAAGAATAACTTTATATTCCTTTCGCAATCTCGCTTCCAGTTTGCTCTCGTGGTAGGTACTAGATTGTTCTTGTCGCTCTGTCTCTCTGTCTCTCTCCTCTCACCGTTTCTTGTTTTATGTCCGTGTGGGTGCAGACGTTGACTATTGTTTTCTTTTTGCTGCTGCTGCTACTGCTCCGTAATGCGCATCTAGAAAGCCAACTCACTAAGTTGCAGGCAAGGCAACTTCTATTTATACGCTCTCTCTTTCATCTCAAATCAGATTAGTTCTATTCTGCTCTTCAATATCTCCACACCACCTCTAATGCAACCTTCATCCTTAACAACTGAACCAAACTAAACTTTTCTTTGTAGGGTGATATTCTCGGCCTTAATCTCAGATTACACGCGTGCCACCGATTGGACCCCTTGAACGTGACAAGTTCCACATCTAAAGACGCGAATCCTGGGTTAAGCGAAAATTTCAAAAGAAATCTAGCTCTCTTTTTCTCCTTCACACTTCTTTTTATCCCTCTCATCATTTTCAAGTACATAGACTATGTGTCGAAATCAATATTTTCTGACAATATACCCGAAAGAGTTTCTGTAAACAAGCAAATAGCATATCGAGTTGATGTCTTTTTATCGGTTTACCCGTATGCCAAACCCCTCGTGTTGTTGGTGGCAACGCTGTTGCTAATTTTACTTGGAGGGTTGGCCCTTTTTGGGGTAACTACCGAGGATTTAGCACATTGCCTCTGGTTATCTTGGACCTACGTTGCTGATTCTGGCAATCATGCCAGCTCCCAAGGTATTGGTCCAAGGTTAGTTGCGATTTCCATTAGCTTTGGGGGGATGCTTATATTTGCAATGATGCTTGGACTTGTGTCCGACGCAATATCTGAGAAATTTGACTCGCTGAGGAAAGGAAAAAGCGAGGTGGTTGAGCAAAATCATACTTTAATTCTTGGTTGGAGTGATAAATTGGTAAGCTTCTGGTGTTACCATCTGTTATTGGTTTGTCTTGTCTTGTAACCATCCTTATAAAATTCTCAACGAACTAATGAATAATTCATTATAAACAATTCAAACATATATCAATTTATTGTTGTTTGGCCAAGTGATTTACCTGTTTGGTTGACTTGTTTTCAAATACTCACGTGTCTTGACCTCAAATAATGTGATTGGATGTGCAGGGTTCATTACTAAATCAGCTCGCCATAGCCAATGAGAGCCTGGGTGGAGGAACTGTTGTAGTGATGGCTGAGCGAGACAAGGAAGAAATGGAGCTTGACATTGCAAAAATGGAGTTTGGTTTCAAAGGAACATCTGTCATATGCAGAAGTGGCAGCCCTCTGATTCTGGCTGATCTGAAAAAGGTGTAGGATCTACTTTATCCTTTTGGAATTGTGATTTTCTTTTATGTCTGGTATAATAATAATAATGAATTCTAATGTTAACATATATTTTAAAGGATTTTCAAGAGCACTGACGGTGGCATATTCTGTATTTCAGTCATTCCTGTTCTGTTCTTCCATTAATTACCAGGACTAGGAATGCTTGTCTTTGTTTAAGGGAGGCAGTCTTCAAGGAATGTTCGTCTTTCTAGTTTTATTTGTTTTCGTAAAATTTCAATATAGCCCTGAGCCATGATGAATAGAAAACCGAAGAGAATGAAAATTGTAACATGATTGATGTGTTTATCAGTTTGGTTAGTTTGCTTTTAGGGATCAGATGGACTGAACTGATTAAGTTGGTCGCTTTAATTGGTTCAATAATAGTTACCAAAACTTGCTATCAGTGTTTAGCGAAATCTGTTTCTGCTGCTGTAAGAACTCATGCAGATTGCAATTTGGAAGATGCCAGTTCTTAGCAAGCAGTGTTCTCTTATTAGGAAACTATGTCAGATCAGAAGAAATAAGAATAATCAAAAGGGCCAATTGGGTAGGCCTCTGTTTGGCCTTGTTAGTAAAAAATTTAGAGAAGTTGTTATAGTTAGTTATTAGCTTTTCAACTACAATAGCAGAGGTACGACATAGATAGAGGAAGCAAATATAAGTAAATTCTAAGTTTGTCGATTAGTTCTAGGTGGGAGAGACCTGAGTAGGAGGAGCGTATTTAATAAAATTTCTCCTTTTCTTTCCATTAATTTCTACACTTTTACCATTAATTATTATGCTGCACAACCTGTTGATAACTTCTTATACAAAATACTACTTACTGCCACTAGCCTTTTTGTTTTAATCTTGTGGTATTTTTCTTCACTTGATACAGTATATTATTGCATAAATGTTCATTTTTTGTGGAAGATGTTGGCCTGTTTTAATTTGTATATTTGCTTGCTAAAACCATGTCATATGCAGGTTTCTGTTTCAAAAGCACGTGCTATAATAGTCCTCGCTGAAGATGGGAATGCTGATCAGGTCTGATTGAGTAATGATTTGCTCCAAGTTTAATAAGGGTGGGTGACCATTAACTTACATTTTCTTGGTACAGAGTGATGCCCGTGCATTGAGAACGGTCTTAAGTCTGACTGGAGTAAAAGAAGGATTACGAGGGCACATCGTGGTTGAATTGAGTGATCTAGACAATGAGGTCCTTGTTAAACTTGTGGGTGGTGATCTTGTTGAAACTGTTGTAGCTCATGATGTCATTGGTCGCTTGATGATTCAATGTGCTCGGCAGCCTGGACTCGCACAGGTCATCATCTACTACCATTTCATGGTGTTTTCAAGTTGCATAATTCACAATCTTAATCCAGTGCAAGAAAAACCTCAATTATTGGTTTCGAGTTACTTAATTCTTAACAAGAATAACTACATGATTGTTTGTTTGTTTGTTTGTATGGTGTATTACTAGTATTTTTTGGGTGATCTTCCTTCCTATCTTTCCATTTTTTGTAAGATAGGATTTGCCTTATTGCCTCCGTTTGGTGTTTTGTCTGTGCTACCTTTTTTTTCTTTCAGATTTGTAGAGTGACTGGGGAGTTTTATTGTGTTGGCCTTGTTCTGCTTTATTTTCTTTTTGCAATTGCAATGCAGTTGAAGATGAGATATTGATACCCTCATCCTTTTGTTAAGATTTTTCTAAAAAAAATGATGAGCTATCTTTGGCAGATTTGGGAAGACATACTAGGATTTGAAAATTGTGAATTCTACATCAAAAGATGGCCACAGTTGGAAGGCATGCAATTCGAGGATGTATTAATCAGCTTTCCTGCTGCAATTCCTTGTGGAATCAAAGTTGCATCATATGGTGGTAAAATTATTTTGAATCCAGATGACTCCTATGTTCTACAAGAAGGTGATGAGATTCTGGTTATTGCAGAGGATGATGATACCTATGCCCCGGCATCTTTGCCTACGGTGCTTTGTCTCACATAATTTGATGTTTCTCAGTTCTCTCTTTCTCTATTGATGTTTTTTCCGTGGTTTGGTCATGACAAATACATGGTCAAATGATAAAAAGTGAAGTTTATTTGAGCTAGTTGGCATGTTAGAAGCTGTAATGAATCTTATGAAAAATCACAGAATCTGAAGAGAGAATAGAATGATTTTCTTTGATAATTTCAAACTGATATTACACCGGTATTTATAGCATGGTACAAGCTACATAAAGGAAATAAATCACCTGTAATAATTAGAAATATATTCTAATAATTAAAACGAGTTTCCCTGATGATAATCTCCTTTGATTCTACCCTGATGGTACACTACGATATTTTCAATTAATTTACAATATCTACATTTACAGCTCAAGACCCCCATTGAGCTAAAGAATACACGCCTTTCATTCCTAGGATGGTAATTAGATCATGGAAATCACTCTATGATTGATAAAGAGAGTGTGGTCTCTGTGGCTTTGTTTGGTCCTAAACTCCACTATGACTTTTGCAAACCTCATATAAATAACTTTCCAGGGTCTGCACACTTTGTTATTTATTTGTCTATTCAAAACCTTGTGGAATACTCAGATTTTTTCATCTAGGCTGCCATAGAGATATGCATTCTTAACATTGAAGAGGTTTTCAACTAAAATGTAGCCAAATATAACAAAATTCTTGCAGTGTTCATTTTGCTAGTGGAGGAGAATATTTCTTAATAATCAATCCCATAACCTTTGGTGTAACCTTTTGTTAGCCTGCTTTTTTTGTTCCTAAACTCCTTCTTGACCTTTTCAAGCCTGCCATAAAGAGCTTTCCAAAGCCTGCCAACTTTGTTATTTATTTGTCTGTTCAAAAACCTTGTGGAAAACTTGGATTTTTCTCATCTAGGCTACAACGGAGATGTGCATTGTTAACATTGAAGATGTTTCCCACTAAAATGTAGCCAAGCATAACAAAATTCTTAGTGTTCATTTTGCTGCCAGAGGAGAATGTTTCTTAATAATCAATCTCATAACATTGGGTGTAACCTTTTGTTAGGATGCGGTCCTAAACTCCTTCATGACCTTTTCAAACCTGCCATAAAGAGCTTTCTCTAAGCCTGGACACTTTGTTATTTATTTACATCTCTTCAAAATCCTTGTGGAAAACTCAGATTTTCAATCTTGGCTGCCATAAAGATATGCATTCTTAACATTATTATTGAAGAGGTTTACAACAAAAATGTAGCCAAGTATGACAAGTTTTAACAGTGTCCATTTTGTTAGCAGAGGTGAATGTTTCTTAACAATCAATCCCTTGACCTTGGGTGTAACCTTTTGGCGACAAACCTTGCTTTGTATCTTTCAAGGGATCCATTTGCCTTGTACTTAAAATCCATTTGCAATGAGCAATGTTCTTCTCTTTTGGGTTTGTCAACAATTTCCCACGTATTACTCTTTTCCAAGGCATTCATCCCCTCTCTCATTTTATCCCTTCATTCCCTTTTTGACAAGGCCTTAGAAGTAGTTTTAGGGACAACTAAATTCAGACTCACGACGAGCCTGTTTTTGTGAGTATTTTTTGGAAAGAGTTCTTGAGGGATTGCAGGTGAACTATTTTGGGGAAGAGGTATTATATAAATTTGAATAGGAAAAAAATGCTTATTGGTTGGTTAGTTAGATTTTATTGTGGTTGGCTAGTTGTCTAGAAATAAAGCACGATTGATGTATTTTAGAGAGACTGAAATGATAATCAATAGAGCGCAGTGCACAATTTCTTATATCTATACTTCTGTTCTTCCTTCATATATATCCACTATCTTCTGTTATCCTTTTCACTTCCCCACTTTCTTTCTTTATCATTTTCATACAATGACCCAGGCATTAGTAAGTGTACTTGCGAAGATAGAAGAATAGAAATATGTAAAGATATTGATACAGTTGTAACAAACTCAGAACAGTTAGGGTAGTTACAACTAACTAGGATATACAATTGTAACTAACAGCAACCAGAGTAGTTATAACTAATTGCTCTGTAACTAGTTGAACAAATAGGAGGTTGATTAGAGATGGAAGGAGTTAGTGTATTCTGGAAGAGTTTCAAGGCAAGTGCATCATCTTCTCTTGGGTCATACTGATACGGAGAAAGGATCCTATAATAAAATAATTGTGTTCTTTCTGTAATTTTGTTTGGAATCCCTAAATCTTTTCCCAATTAGCAGTTGATTCTATGACTCTCTTCCCACCTAAATGGTATATAATTCTCCTTTGCCCTTGAGGTGTGTGTGCACAGTTTTGGGACCAGGTGAGATAGTTTTTTTCCATTGAGCCTATAAAAGGCCTAAATACCTTTGAATCTGACCAATCTTCTGCACATAGCTGGAATCCTCTATTGAATTTCAATTGTTTGATATGCATGTCTGCAATCCAGATCCTGATATGACGTAGGTTCTGAACAGTTGCAGAATAAAGAGTGAAAGAAATGTTGGTTCAACCACTCAATAAATGTGTTGCAGCAGCAATGAAGACTGTCCAGGGAAAGAGAAACACCAATGAAGGCTTTCTTGAGAAGTTGCAACAATGATGGACATGAAACAAGGAAGGAGAGGCTAGAGCTCAAGCAAAAACGTAGAGCTCTGATGCAATGAGAAAAATTACAATTCAAAGAGAGAAAAATAGAATGATTCTCAATGATAATTTCAAAATGAGATTACACATTTTTTTATATAATGGTTCAAGGCTAAATAGAAGGAAGCAAATCACCCCTAATAATCAGAAGTAATCTCATAATAGTCAGAAATAACTTCCTAGACAGTCTCCTAAATAGAATCCGTAAGTTCCAAGGATTTCAAACTTGATACACTAAAATAGTTTACATTTAATTTACAATCTACATTTACAGCTCAAAAGAATTCTACTAAATTTTGTTCAACGGATAACATTCTGTTGTGGGCTTTAAACTTATTTATCAAGTGCTAACAGTGATCTTTGTTACACATTGAGAATAGTAAAGCCAAGGAAGTCAAGACCATTTTTTGAAGAGAGATTGACTGATATGGTTTCTTGCCCCTTTGATTTCAGGTTTGGAGGGGAAGCTTGCCCAAAGACTTTGTTTATCCAAAATCTCCAGAGAGAATTCTTTTCTGTGGTTGGAGGCGTGATATGGAGGATATGATCATGGTAATAGTATAAGAAATTTGTTGCTATGGTCCCGTTTTTTCTTTACTTCAGTTACCATAGTGTATGAAATAGAGAAATAGAGGGATAAGATGTTGAACCCATGTGTTTGAATGACACCACGGAACAAGGGAATGATAATTTATTATAATAAATACACATAATTAGAGGAAATTTTGTTTCCTCTAAACTCGGTACACTTTTCCTATGGTGAAAATAGTGAAAAACTAGGCATAAGATTAATTCCCCTGTGTAGAACATAACATACACATAACATACACATAGGTAATGTATTTGTAATAAAGAATCATACAGGAAAATATGGATTAAGCCCAAATATACATAATATTGTAACTAACACTATCTAATGATATTTTAACAATATCTAACACCTATAAACCATAAATACAACATATTCAATTCTGATTAACGTCTTCTAAG
Organism: Vigna unguiculata; assembly: GCF_037176805.1. Classification (NCBI taxonomy): domain Eukaryota; kingdom Viridiplantae; phylum Streptophyta; class Magnoliopsida; order Fabales; family Fabaceae; genus Vigna; species Vigna unguiculata. The sequence continues at coordinate 59,929 of NC_140800.1, forward strand.
GCAATATATAAAACCTTTAATTTTAAGAGCCAGATAAAAAGTTACGCTTGATATGATATATCAAGCAATTTCTTGAGGGAGTGACGGAATTCCTGTGTCCCTGCAACTGTTTATTCGTGGTGGGTATCAATACTTTTTTGGGCCTGTTCAAGTTCTCTCTATTTGTTTAGGTTTTGGATGCATCTTTAGCACATGGATCAGAACTCTGGATGTTCAATGATGTTCCAGAAAAAGAAAGAGAAAAAAAGCTAACTGATGGTGGCCTTGACATAAATCGACTAGAAAATATATCTCTGGTTAATCGTGATGGGAATGCTGTTATACGTCGCCACTTGGAAAGCCTTCCTTTGGAATCATTTGATTCAGTAAGTGATATTTATTAGTTTGTCTTTTACAAGTGTCTTTGCTACATTATCTCCATTCTTGATGGATCACACTTACAAGGTCTGCCATATTTGATGCTGGTCAGGATCTTACTGGATTTTTCTTTCTATAGCTGCGCAATTACATAGAGGAGTTGGAAGCAAGTTGGGGAGTTAAAGTTAAACTGTATAATATGGGTGTTGAAATGTTGGTGCCAACATTACACATTTACTGTACAGTAATAAATATAGATTGATTGAATTGAATATAAGTATAGATTTGTTTGTATGAAATCCTTAAAATGAAGGGATTGGGATTAAGAGTTTATTTGCTAGATATGCTCCTGATTTATAACCTTTACTTTTGGAGATTTATTTCCATTATTTCAGGATATTACTTTCCCTTTATTAGGATTTCGTTTTTCTTTAAATACTCTTGTATTTTTTTTTTATATCAAGAAAAGTAATTCCATAATTACTGCTTAATGCCTATACAATTTTTCACTCCAGGGAATAATTTAAAATTTGCCTACAAAACTTAGAATGTATTCAATTCAATTGATTGTTGTTGAAATTCTGGCCTTTACAGATATTGATTTTGGCTGATGAATCAGTAGAGGATTCAGCAATTCAAGCTGACTCTAGGTCTCTTGCCACTCTACTTTTAATTCGGGACATACAAGTGAGTTTCTATCGTAACAGAATTTAAGCTTTGATATGATATATCTTTGTAAGAGCACTATATAAGGATGAAGAACCATAAATTCATTGGGTTAAAGTTTTGGGTTGAAGTGATGTCAATCTCTTATGTAGTTGGGTTCATGTTTCATTGATGTTGTATTGTATCTCCCTAAGTGAACCTTTCCCTTCATAGCCTGTGACACCTTTTTTCTTTAATGAAAGTAGGCATGCAAAAACATCACTATGTTGATTTAAATCTCAACTAAGTTGACATAGTAACTGTTAAAGATATGATTTGATTACATTAAATAAGAAAATATGATATGATTTTTTTTATAAAACATATGTTAAGCATCATATGAATGTTGACATCAAGTTGACACTCTTGAGTTTATTTATTATTTGCCATCACATAAATCATATTATTAAAAAAGAAAAGAAAAAGGACAAAGACATGGGGAGACCAAACCAAACCCACGCTCAAAAGAAACAAAGCAAACTATCTACAAAAAACCATACAACCCGAAACATAGGGAGTTGATACCTATTTTGAAAAAAATCAAGACTAAGAAAAGTAGGAAGGGAACTAAACCACTTGAACTCAAGCCTCTAATCAATCCCTAGACTAGAGAGGTTGATCGTATGTTGAGGTATATAAGTTTGATGCTCTCTTTTCTAGCTTGCTAAATTGAACATGAACAATGTTTTTAATGCTTTGAGTTGGTTCAGAATTTTTAGTAGTGTTTTTTTACTAGGCAATATAATCTCTCACTGTTTTCTTGTTCTTGAGTTGCTTTATATAGGCTTTGTAGAAAGTAACCATTGTGAAACCTTTTTCAGCCGTTGAGTAGCATTTGCTCTTTTTGTATGTCTTCCTCTTGTCGGGAGTTTGATATTGATGATGCATTTATTGCACTCCATGCAACAATGGATGCTTTTTTCTTGTTCTTGGACAACATGCATTTTCTTGATTTGTCTAAATTGCAGTGTTGTACAAAGTATTTCTTTTGTTGAGTTGACAATGCCTGGTTAAGGGATTTGTCGAAGAAATGCAACTCTTAACTCTTTGTCCAAGAAATCTTCTTACGTGTCTTGTTCTTTAGCTAATAGATCTCTTTGGCAGACGGTAGTAAAGGTACCTTACAACATAAAATACACATGTATGTGTTTTCATTTAGTATGAAGTTAGTTTAGATCTATGTTCTTATCGTTTGAGCACATCTCTCTGTCATGATAGACGTAAAATAAGACTCTAGAGGGTTGTATTGTTTGTCCGATGAAACACATGTTTTACATGCTCTTTTATTGAGTTAAACTATCATCTTTTAGATGAAGCATAATCATGTTTTTATATTCAATTATTTTAACAATTAATTAAAATCACATGGTCTTGAACTTTTTCTCTAAAATTTTATTTGTATTCAGGTATCAATTTTAACCCTGCAATATGTTATCTGTGGTTACGGTAATTTTTGTGAGGGTGACAGAACACCAATTGCATCGTCTATGCGGTATTGTTTGTAAACACGATTGGATGATCTTCATGACTTCCACTCATGAATATTAGGATCAATTACTGGATGAACTTTAAATTGTTTTTTTCATTGTTGTAATCCTTATTAACTGATCCTATTTCCCTTTGAAGCTTACATATTTGACTTGTGTTTTGGGAGTTTCAATAATCTTGTCTTTTCTTGCTATATTATTTCTGAAGCTTTTGATGTTTTATTTCAGGCTAGGCGTCTTCCTTATGTAGCTATGGCCAGTCAAGCCCATGGAGGAAGTTTCTCTAAAGGCTCATGGATTGGGGAAATGAAGCAGGCTTCTGATAAAACTGTTATAATAAGTGAAATTTTGGATCCTAGGACAAAAAATCTTCTATCTATGTCAAGGATTAGTGATTATGTTTTATCAAATGAACTTGTCAGCATGGCTTTGGCTATGGTCGCAGAAGATCGGCAGATAAATGATGTATTGGAGGAGCTGTTTGCGGAGGAGGTACACATTTTATAAAAGTTAAGGGACAGATTATATTACATGTTTTGCGTACATTATTTCAAAAGTACTGAAAGGTCTGCCAGGTTTGGTTTTTGGTTAGATTATGTAGTTCCTATGTTATAGCAAATTGATAAATTCACATCCCTTGCAGTTAACCTGAATTAAAACATTTAATTTTATTTCATGCTTCATAATTTAATGAGTTTTCTTTTCTGGAATTCTATTAGGGAAATGAGATGCATATAAGGCCAGCAGATCTATACCTTTGTGAAGGTGAAGAATTGAGTTTCTATGAGATAATGTTACGAGCTCGACAGAGAAGAGAGATTGTGATTGGCTACCGTTTAGCAAATGCAGAGAGGGCAATCATTAATCCCCCAGCAAAAACTGACAGACGGAAGTGGTCATTGAAGGATGTTTTTGTGGTGATTACAGAAAAGGAATGAGGCATTTGTGGAAAGGGAAAATTTGTAAGCATTAGTTAATCTAGTCCTGACTTTAGAAAATCACCTCTTTAATTTCCTACTTTGTAAGTTCACTTGGTCCTTCTCTGTGAAAACTAGAGTCAAAGGAAGTGAAGAAAGTTAAAAATTCATCACTTTTTGGAAAATTAGAGACTAAAATTGGGATTTTAAAATGTAGGAATTCAAGTGAGTTTCATCTCCTTTCTAAAATTGAATGGATGGAGGCTTTTAATTCCTTCACCACCACAATTCCTCTCGTACTTAAATTTCACATGACCATGTCGGAATTTTCGTATTTTCCGTTCTTTCGGTCTTTGTTACATAATAATATGGCTTTATTTGATATTTTTTGAAGAATTAATATGATTTTAGTTTTTAAATTTAGATATAAAATTAAAATTTGTGTTTATTTTAAATTTGATATATTTTAGTTTCTAATCTTTAAAAGTAAATTAATATACTATGTTTAATTTAATATAGTTAGTTTTAAGTTGAAATGTATCAAAATAGTGTGAACGAAAATAGTGTGAAGGAATTGAATCTCATCCTAAAACACCTTTGACATGTTGGGTTAGGATATATATTTATGTTGGGTACAAAAACATATTAAAGTTTAGGATGAAACGAATTTTAATTTTAATACATATTTAATTCTTATTAAATTAAAGACACTTGAATATTAGACAACTTATTAAATGAAAAATTGGGTTTGAAATCATTTCCTTGAATAATGTTTTGAACTGGATTGTTAATTGAATATACAAGGGCATGTGTTATTCTGGTTTTGACTAAGTTCAAACTTTAATTTTTATGAATAATAATGACGATACAAGCATTCCGGATTACAGAGAATTTCTGTTAGCAGTTTTATATTATCTTTTACCTTTTTTACTATATAACTGAAAATTCATTTTCAATTGTAAAATTTAAAATTTAAAAATATATTTTAAATTATATAATTTAGAAACTTATTTCTACTTCGAATTGTATAATTTAAAAATACATTTAAATTATATAATTTAAAATTGTATAGTTTAGAAATTCAGAATAGATACACATATATATATATATATATATATATATATATATATATATATATATATATATATAATATTTTATGTTAGTTTTTTAAGAAAAATCTTCTGCTAATGAAAATAAAGTTAAAATAATACATTATCAACTATTTTTCTTTATTTCTCTGGTTAAATCAAATTTGTATAATTTTTTGATGGTTTATTTTACCTTTGACCAATGTTTAAGTTCCTTTATTAATTATTCTTTAAATTGATTTTGCGGTTTATTTGAACCGATTGCTTGATTGATTTATTCTCCTTCGATCAAACTGATTTTTCAAACATGGGTATAAATAATAATATTATATAATATATTTGTTTTTATTTTCACTCTATTATAACAGATTAAGGAAAAATATTAAATAATATTTTTAGTGATTTGTTAAAAAACATAGCTGAAGTTGAAAATGTTTAATATAAAAGATAAAATATAAATAAAATCCCCTCTAATAAGAAAACCTATTAGATTTTGTGCTTAGGAAATAAAAATAAAAATAAAAATCAAAAGTTAAACGGCAATCCAAATCCCTCCCATTACTATTAAGAAAAACCTTGAACAGAGAGGCAGACAGCAGATACAGAGAGAAAGTGATAGAAGCGAACAAAAACCCTACCCTAACCCGTATTTATGTTATTGGGTTCTTCCTCCATTGATCCGTCCTAGAAGGCAAGTCCGAGAAGGCAACTCAAAACCTGCCCTTGCGAGACCCATCCATCGACACTCCCACGCCACAACTCCACTCTTTAGAACAACACTATGGATGATCTGGATAAAGCGATTCTTATTATGTTTGATGAATCGGGAGCCCTTGACGATGACTTGAAGAAACAGGCCAAACTTTACTGTAACGCTACTAAGGAGAAGCCATCAATTTGTAGACTTTGCATTGAAAAATTATGCTTTTCAAATCTTGTTCAAGTCCAGTTTTGGTGCCTACAGACCTTACATGAAGTCATTCGAACACGGTACTTGACAATGACCCTAGATGAGAGGCACATGATCAGGGGCTCCGTCTTTTCAATCGTGTGCCTCGAAGACAAGAACCTCATAAGGGTTTTAGAAGGCCCTGCCTTCATAAAGAACAAGCTTGCACAGGTTTTGATAACTTTGATTTACTTCGATTACCCTTTGGTCTGGTCCTCCGTCTTTGTTGATTTTTTTCCACACTTGAGCAAAGGAAACGTGGTCATAGACATGTTCTGTCGAGTTTTGAATGCCCTGGATGATGAATTAATTAGTTTGGACTACCCTAGAACCCCTGAGGAATTGACTGTTGCGAGCCGGGTTAAAGATGCAATGAGACAGCAGTGTGTCTCTCAGATTGTCAGGGCCTGGTATGACATTGTTTCTATGTACCGGAATTCTGATCAAGAGCTATGTACTAGTGTGTTAGATTCCATGAGGAGATATATTTCTTGGATAGACATCGGGTTGATAGTCAATGATGCTTTTATCCCTTTGTTGTTTGATTTGATTTTGGTTGGTCATCTGTCTGATCAGCTTCGTGGTGCTGCAGTCAGATGCTTGTTGGCAGTTGTTTCTAAGCGAATGGAGCCCCAATCCAAACTTTCGTTGTTGCAAAGCCTTCATATTAGTCGTCTACTTAGGTTAGTGACTGAGAATGGTGATGCCGAGCTGGTCTCTGATATAGCTGCATTGCTTACTGGGTATGCTGTTGAGGCCTTGGATTGCTTCAAACGCATAAATTCTGAGGATGCTAAAGGAATCTCTTTGGAGCTTTTGAGTGAAGTTTTACCCTCCATTTTCTATGTAATGAAGAATTTTGAGTTAGATGCTACATTCAACATCATTCAATTTCTTTCAGGTTATGTTACCATTTTGAAGAGCTTTACCCCTTTGCGGGAGAAACATCTACTTCACTTGGGGCAGATATTGGAAGTTATCCTAGTGCTAGTCCGTTACGACCCAGCATACCGCACTAATCTTGATGTGATGGACAAAATTGGTAAAGAGGAGGAGGATAGGATGGTAGAGTTCAGAAAGGATTTGTTTGTTCTTCTTCGCACTGTGGGTCGTGTAGCACCTGATGTAACTCAGATGTTTATTAGAAATTCGTTGGCAAGTGCTGTTTCTAGATCTTCGAATAGCAATGTGGAGGAGGTGGAAGGTGCACTTTCTCTTTTATATGCACTTGGAGAATCTATAAGTGAGGAAGCCATGAAAACTGGGAGTGGATTGTTGAGTGAGCTTGTGATTATGCTTCTATCGACAAAGTTTCCTTGTCACTCTAATAGGCTTGTTGCCCTTGTTTACTTGGAGACAGTGACAAGATATATTAAGTTTATTCAGGATAATACTCAATATATTCCAATGGTTCTAGCTGCCTTTCTTGATGAAAGAGGCATACATCATTCAAACATCAATGTTAGTCGTAGAGCCAGTTATTTGTTTATGAGGGTTGTTAAATTGCTGAAGATGAAGTTGGTGCCTTTTATAGAGACTATTTTGCAGGTAGCAATTATATAATCCTTCCCTATTTCTTGTTTCTGTTTTTAAAATGTACTCAACATTACATTAAATAACCAAAATTATATATAAATTATTCCTGACTTGCACTCTTTGGTTGTCCTTGATGTGTATGGATGGATTGTGTGATTGGTTACTTCCACCATCTGTCTTCTTGATTTTTTAAAATGTTCTGTTGAATTCAGAGCCTGCAAGACACTGTTGCCCAATTCACTATTATGAATTATACTGCCGAAGAGCTATCAGGGTCAGAAGATGGTAGCCACATTTTTGAGGTATTCTCCTAATGTTTCAGGATTATGGACATTTCTGTGATTATTTTTGTTCTTTTTCTTCTCTTATATTTATTGAGGTACTTTGACAGGCAATTGGTTTATTGATTGGAACAGAAGATATCCAGCCTGAAAAGCAATCTGATTATCTATCTTCTTTGCTCAGTCCTCTTTGTCAGCAGGTTGTTTTTTACTTAAAAATGCAAGAGATTTTCTAATCTAAAAAATAATAAAAAAAGAGTGCAAGATACTTCATAAAAGTTATGTTTACCCTTGTTTCCAGAAGCATTTCTTCTTTTGAGATTATTGTGGTTGGTGTTTGGTGCATATAATTTCCTATCCTCGGTTAATACAGGTTGAGGCATTGCTCATAAATGCCAAGTTATTGAATGCTGAGGAGGCTAATGCAAAAATTGCTGTAATTCAGCAAATTATCATGGCAATTAATTCTCTCAGTAAGGTGCTTTTTCTAATTTAGACTTCTACTTTCCCCAAATTTTGTTTATTCTTTTATAAAAGCCTCAAAACTCAACAAATAGTGATAAAAAGATTTACGTTTTGTTTGTTTGTCTTAATTTGAAGTTTAAAGGGTAGTATTGTGGTAAAATACATCAATAATTTTGTTTTCCCTCCATTCTTACTATTTTTTATATGATATAGGGCTTTAGCGAACGACTTGTAACTGGCAGTCGCCCTGCCATTGGTCTCATGTTTAAGCAGGTTTGTATTTTCAAAACTTTTTTGGTCATGCTCCCTGGAGTTGTATATGGTTTATCAGATGTATAGTTTGTCTTTTTGTTTAAAACTCTAGAAAATAATCTTGCTACAATCTTATAGATGAAAATGATGGAGTTTTGCCATATAATGTATAGAACCCATCTTTGCATAATGCTTTGTGTGATTGAAAATTTTTCGTAGTTAGCTTGTGTCTATTTCTATTAAACCCATGTTTGGTTTCTTAATCTTTTTGTTTTGCTAAATCTTGTCGTACTGTCTTCTATGTAGACACTGGATGTACTTCTTCAAGTTCTTGTTATATTTCCAAAAGTAGAACCTCTGCGAAACAAGGTATGAATTAGATTTAGTGTTTTAAAAGTGGTTTGCTTAAAGTAGATCTGTAAATTTTATGTAATATCCATATATGGTATGTAGGTCACATCTTTTATACATCGCATGGTGGATACACTTGGAGCGTCTGTCTTTCCTTACCTTCCAAAGGCATTGGAACAGTTACTTGAAGAAATTGAAGTACATATCTCTAATTTCTTTAACTTAAATCTTTTTAAATTTCTTTATATAAATGCATTTCCTTGCATTTTGTTATTGGTGTGTCGAACATTTCCTTGCATTGGAATATGATGACATTTAGAATAATATTCCTCTCACATATTATCTTCCCATGGGCGGACCATTTGAATATATGATCCCATTAGGAACGATATGTATATGCATATATGATTAATTAAGCCTGAGATTTTAGTATGTTACACAGATGTTGCTGTAACCCTGCTGATAATTTGTTCCTTCTTGAACTCTTTCTGGCATTTTAGGATATTCCTTTCCTCTAACTGCAGGGTGTCTGACTGTCTGTTATATTTTGTCATCTTCGGTAGATTTTTGGTTTAGTTATTCATTTGATCCCTATAGTTGCAAAATTTTCCCTTTTAGTTCTTATAGATTATCTGGGCATTTTATTTTAAATACCTTTTAATCCCTACATAATTCATTTTAATCCCTTTTAGTTCCTACATGAATTCAAAATGGTAATAGGGACTACAAGGGTATGGCTTTTTAAAGGATGGAAAAAAGATTGTCTTTTTGAGTTTCTTGACATTTTTCTGTATCACATGAATGTGTTTTTGGAGAATGTGTAATGTTGTAGTATCGGTGGTAACACTCTTGGAGTGGTTGGTTGACAACTATGAAACATCAATACTTTCATTTACTTAAGTATATACTTCACTAATATGTATCCATAAGGTTTCCAATCCTCTTAAAAAGTTTGTGAAAATTCAATTCAATTACATATGAGACATGGAAGCATGTTTCATATAGAAACATAGGAGAATAGCTCCTTAGTGAGACAAAAATGGAAGATGTCCTATTTATGGATGATTTCAACAAAGGTATGAATTTGATACTATTTCTATTTGTAGACAATAGGAAGTGATTTAAGGTTGCAATGATTATAACTTTTATTTAGTAATGTCCAGGAAGTATGTTCTTTATTTGGGTTTGAGAATTTGCAATTATATATTTTTATGTTTTAGGAACTTGTATAGTTATCTAGGTATCTATTTTACACGTATCATATCCTATATATTTTTAGAATAATCATAACTTCATATGGATAGTATCTTCTTTGTGCATCATTCGTTGACTTTGATCCTAATTTGAAATGGTAGAATGTATGAAAATGTCCAAAATATCTTGTATTATCTAGATTATCTTAGATTCCCTTTATGCCATTATATTTTAGGATTGGTTTGTTACTTTATTTCCTCATCTCTTGATTTTTTTCCTTGTTTAATTATAATTATAACTTTTATCAATAAGACCTAGTGCCTTTAGGTTTTATGAACATATCATCAACTCAACATCAAATTCAGTTTTTCACTCCCTTATTTCCTCTTCCTTCTATACACAAAACCTTGTAATTTCAATATAGTATTAGAACGGTACAGTGCCTTCCTCCAGACCTGTGCCGTTATCAGTCCGCTTTTGAAATCTATCAATGCTGGAATTCTACTTTGTTTTCATGGTTGTTCCTTCAAATTAGATGTCTTTGTTGCCGCAACCATTTTCACAATCACCACTATAATGTCCTCCATCATGCTCTCCTTGACCTTTGTTCTTCATTCCAACCATTTTCTTAACTGGTTTTGTCTACTGGTGTGACATCTTCAACATGCCTTTACGGGCTTGTTTAAATATATTCTGGCGGAGTTTCTCTTCAAGTTTTGATCTCTGCCATACTTTGTTTTAAATCATCTTCGTAGTCTTCCCAGGGAATTCTGATGAAACAACCTTTTTTTAAAAAAAAATCTCCTGGCCCATGCAGATTAATTTGAAGTTTTGGCGGGTCCTGGGGCAGTCCCTAGGAACCATCTTCTTACTACCATTCTATAGTATCATTATATGATTTAGTTTATTTGTATCAATCTTAAGGTTGGCTGTTAGAATATATGGAAATATCTAAAATATCTTTTCATACGAAATTAAGAATGTATGAGTGCTGTAAGTTCCATCTTCCTCCCTCTATATAAAAACCCCAAAATTCAGTACATGTTTTGCACCTGAATGTGGTTGTTTACTTTGGTTTTGGTTGAAGATAAAACTGTGTAATGTCTTGTTTACGTTCTATTGCAGCCAAAGCAAATGGTTGGTTTTCTTTTGTTACTCAATCAACTTATCTGCAAGTTCAATACTTTGATGCGTGACATTTTGGAGGAAATATTTCCAGCTGTTGTTGAGCGGATATTCAGTGTTATTCCTAGAAATGGGTTACCTTCTCCTGGTCCTGATGCAATCACTGAGGTATGAAAATGTTGTTGCAGTTTTGTAATAAGTAAATGGGATACAATTTTCCTTCTCTTCTAATACTTGCTTTAAGTTAGCTTTGTTATATGATTGGTCTTTATGATTTGATTATTTCTTTATTTCAAATTTTAAGAAGTTTGTGCTTGTGCTATAGTAATTGTGCTTGTTGTTTGTTCTATTGTCAAATGTTCACTTCTCTATGTTTGTTTTTCTTTACTTTCTACATGTTTTGGAGCTACAATATGACTATCTGATGAACCTTAGGTTGAGGAATTTCTTAGAACTTGGACTTAGTGTCCAACAATCCCTCAAACTTGACATATAAAGTTAGATTTGCCCGAATTCTAGGAGTTCTATGATTTATAATAAGGAGCAGATCTTATATGATCAAGAATATGTAGACCATATATGTATTATTAAGAACGTTTTTTATTATTCCTACATTGTATCTTTATTATTAGAGGATATCAATTCTCCTCTATTTATCGTATTGTTATCTTTGAAACGTAGGGTTTCAACTCAATGTCTTCCTCTTTCCTATACTTTAACTCTATGTAAGTCATATCTGTTGCTTTGGAACTAAACACCACCCTTGAGGCTTCAATTAAGGCAGCTATAGAGATCACAACTAAGGGGGGCTAAGCAGCCGCAATTAGAGCAACTTTCCGATATAAACAATGACACTGCTTATCTATTTTGTTACTTAGTCGCTATGCTGTGTGGTATAATGTGAGTTTTGTTCTTAGTTCATTACTTAATTGTTTCAAATGTGAAATCTATTGTAGAAAAGCATCTTTTTGTGTTACCATCTATCTTATTCTTTGCTTATAAACTGTCTCAAATATATGTGCATGATTATAAGATTATCATTATTATGGTCCTTTTTCAGGAAGTTCGTGAATTGCAAGAACTTCAGCGAACATTGTATACATTTCTTCATGTGATTACTACACATGACCTGTCTCCTGTATTTCTTTTCCCAAAATGTAAAGCATACCTGGATTCAGTGATGCAGTTGCTTTTGTTCTCCTCTTGTAATCATAAGGATATCCTTGTAAGAAAGGTATATAGTGTTTTCTATTTATTCAACCGAGCCATTATTTTTCCTGGACCAGTTTTTTGACAAAACATACATTCTAAATCATACTTATTTTCACAATTTAGGCATGTGTACAGATTTTTATTAGATTAATTAAAGATTGGTGTGCCCAGCCTTATGAGGAAAAGGTATATTCTACTTACTTCTACTTATCCCATTTTCTTATAATTTTTTCCTAAATGTCTAATGGTTTTCAGGTTCCTGGTTTTCGAAGTTTTGTGATTGAAGCATTTGCTATAAACTGTTGTTTGTACAGTGTGCTGGACAGATCTTTTGATTTCCATGATGCAAACACGGTAAGATACATGAATTATGGTTTTGTACATTCTTTTTTCACTTCGTTTCTTTCAAGTGGTATGACACTACTGTTCAAAACCATTGCGTATATTATTAGTCCTCAATTGGCTACTTGTTATAAGATTGTTTATATTGCATAATAGAAAGAAGAGTTTGTGGTCTCATTCTTTGTCCCTTGAAGAGAACTATTTGCTTATTTGTTTTTAATAAAATGGATGTCATTTGAGGAAGTTCAAGGAAAAAAAAAGCTCCCAAGCAGAATTTAAAAATATATTTTACATGTAAAACAAAAACAATGATGTGGATAAGTGAATATTCTATCAAGCACTTAATGCTTGACCAAAAGCTATAATTTATGTACCCTGCAATAATTTCCTCCTCAACAATTGTTTGAGACTAAGAATCAATCTCTTTGATTATGACTTGGCCCACTTGGCCTACACGCCACAAGACAATTGATGTCACTTACAACAATTGTCTCATTAGGAGGAATCGAATTCGTAACCTTAGCTATGATACCAATTGTTGAATTGGACACTTACCACTAAGCCAAAAGTTATAGTTGATAGTTAAGCTGCAACTCTTCAACCTAAGAGCATAACAATCCCAGTGCCATGTCTCTATTGTGATCTAGTCTCACCTGACCTACGTCATCGGACAATTGATGCACTCTACAATTAAGAACACTCATAAGTATGGTTTGTTGGAGGATCATGAATATAAAGGGCTCAAATTACTTATAGAATTGAAATACTTTCAACAATAGAGTATAACATACAATATGCCTCTTGATTTTAGAATTTGAAATTGTCCAAACATGATCATCTAAAGAATTCTTTTTGAGAACTATTTGCTTTGCCTTGATAGTAATTGGAGTTTATTATGTCTAGAGTTATCATAATTGAATAACTCTTATTAAATTGAATGTAATTAAATTCACATGGGGATTCCAACTAGGTTGAGTATTTGGTTCCATATAATGTAGTTAATCTTCATATGATTTTATGATAGTGGTTAGAATAAGTTGTCTTAAATAAAGTTTATTGAAAAGTTGTTCATAGCTTTGTGTTGGATCTAGTTCCTAGATAAGTCTTTTCTTATTCATACATTGTATTTGACATCTCCAAAGTTATTATAAGTGAGATCCTAAGAAATAAAAATTCATTCTCTTTAATTTATTTGTTGTTCTTTTTGTATTTTTCTCGTGTTGGTATCAAAGTGGGTTAATCTCTCTTTGTGTGTATCTATCCGACAAAGTCATTCGATCTCCACTCTTAACCTTCTGTCATCATCAATTGCTGAAGTTTCGTTCGTTGACACTTGGGTCTGGTGTGCCTCAAGGAGTGTGACCCAACCTCAATCGCCGCCAATCCAAATTTCGCCTAATGCGTTGTCAGTGTCTTGGCTGAACAAGGTGCGTGTCTCATGCCACCTTTTAGTTGTTGCTATCCTTCCGTAGTCGCAGCCTTTTGAGCTCCTCTCAGCCCCCTATTTTTCGTTCTAGTACCATTTGGTGAGTTGTCTGGAGTTTCTCATGGTATCTCTTTGTTGAAACCCTAGGGCTGCCTTATGTTCTTTCTCTTATGTACATGCCTTTACCTTGTTTCAAAATGTCTTTAGGGACTATCTCCTCTTTTCCCAGGATTTCTTCTATAACTTCTAAGAAAATAAATGGGAAAAGCTACCTATCTTGGTCTGTGTCAATTGAACTTTGATATCTTGCTCAAGGTTTCCATGATCACTCAGAAGATCAGAGTAGAGTACCACCAAATCAAATTCAACGGTGGAAGAAACCTGATTTTCGTCTTTGTGCTCTACTTTGTCACTCTCATGTCATTCAAAACCTGTAACTCCTTTTTGAACAAGGTAAAAACTATTTTTGTAAACGGTATCCAACACTTCTACGATTATGCTAATCGATTGGCTTCTCTTAAGCAATCTGATAATGACATGATGTCTTTCATTGCTAAATCTCAATCAATAGTTGAGGAATTGAAAATATTGTTGGTAGTTCACTCAATAATTGAGATAAAATAAATGTTGGATAAGTTTTATATCGTTATGATCCTCTATGCAATGAATCTAGATTTTTATCATATTAGTGATCAAATTGTAATCCGTCAAGAAGTTTCTTCTATGGAAAACTTGACAAGACTCAATCGTATTCCAACAGTACTTAATGGATGAAAATTAATCCAATCATTCTTTTTTTTCAAAAATAATTCTTTCTTAAGCTTACTTTTTTAACAATTTTTTTAAATATATTTTAAGTTTGTTTCACAGATTTTATTTCCGAAAATATAATTTTAAAAATAGATTTCTAATTTTCTTAAAATATATTATTTTTATGGATGAATTGTATTCATGAAAAAATTGTTAATGGATAAATTGAATTGGATTTTTTATCAATTAGATCAGGATGAATAAGATTTTTTAATTAAATTTTTAGTGGATCAAAAGGGATTAATGATTTTTTTATCGTATCCATTATAATTCAAAATAAAATTAATCTAATCCGTCCAGTTTGTCATTCTTAGTCTTGGAGTTTATTTGTTTAAAGATGTTTGTATATTCAAGGGTGTCTCCTTGATCTTAGATTTGCTATAAAATAAGTGCATGTTTGAAACTCTTGTTCTAAAGAAAATACTTATTTGTCAAAAGCTCTGAGTAGATAGTATGAAAAAATAAGCTAATATTTTTTAAAAATAAGTTGAACCAAACAAAGATTGTTTGGCTTGTCTAATGGGCTCAGTACGTTTGGTTTGTTTGAAGGAAATTTGTTTAGCTGAAAAGAAAAAAGAGGGAAAATTTGTATGAGGGTATGGACAACTAAGTATAACGGTGTAATCGGAGAATACTTGTATATGGTTTTTTGGTGTTTGTTACTTTGGAAGATGGATATTGTATATTTATTTAAGTGTTTTGATGGTTTGTGCCAATTTTTAGTGCTCATGTTCTTCTTCTATTTTTGATTTTCTGTACAGTTTATTTTATTTGGAGAAATCGTGCTGGCACAGAAGGTAATGTATGAAAAATTTGGGGATGATTTTGTGGTTCATTTTGTATCAAAAGGATTATCTTCTGCACATAGCCCACAAGATCTGGCTGAGCAATATCGTCAAAAGTTGCAGGTAATAAAAGCTTATGGCGGTGAATGTTTAGAATATAGTCCTACTGTAATTATCGAAGTTATTTTTCCCCCATATAACATCCTGGAACTTCTTCTCTGCCATGCTTATGTTGTGAGTAATTTGATGAAAAGATTATTTATGCTCTGTAATGTCTCTTGCTAAGTAAAGTGTGAATCGTAGTGCTTGTTGTTTAATAGGTGAATCACCAGATGAATATCTATTGTGGTGGGCTAAAATACTACGATATTTTGGTGCAGGGTGATTTAAAGGCACTAAAATCATTCTATCAGTCAGTAGTGGAAAACTTGAGACTGCAGCAGAATGGAAGCCTTGTATTCAGATAGCATACTTGTATTGGAAAAATTAGCGAGTCCTCTTCCTATATAATATATAAGGCTTTGTTTTTTGGCCGTCTCCTAGTTTGGCGTTTGATTTCTTTCTACAGAAGGTAGTTACGATTTGTTTTTGATGAAATCAAGTTTGAGTTTTGATTTGTTTTTCAGTCACCAGTAAATTTTGTCCCTCAATAGTGCGGTAATGAAACGGTGGGGAATACTGCAGGGTTGTGTATATAGATTTTGCGGACGAGCGATGGATATTCTACTGGCCCTAATTTTGACGCCTTCCTCATGCAACCTCACCAATCAGCTAATTTTGTCTCAGGTCTTACATTATTCTTTTTGTCCCACACTTGTAAATTTTTGCTATTCTCTTGACACTGGACTTCCAACCATCGGTTCCAAGCTTGTCAATATGAGGTCAAGATTTTGGTTTTTGATTTCTCAACCCTTTCTTTCTCCGTGTCGCATCGTTTCCGTTTCCTTTAAGATTTGTTGATGCCCTTTCTGTTTACTCCATAATTACAATCACAATTCTGTCCATATATATATTCAAAGAGTTTATTTATGACATTTTTTAATATTTATGTCAATCTATTTTATTAACGATGTTATCAAATTCAATATGAAAAAATATTAGTATTTCTCAATCATACAAATTTGAATTCAATATAAGTTGATACTCTGACGTTCAATCCTAGTGTCTAAGTTAAACTTAAGTTGTAATAAACCATCTTATAAATGTTTAAGAAAAATATATATGCTATAAGAATGAAGCAAAGTTTTATTGAACGGAAGTGATGACAAATATGCTTGAAGCACTCTCGAACTTTTGTTCCACATAGTTCGTTTTTTCTCCATCCCAAAAACATAAATAACAAAAAAAAAATAATAATCGAAGACATACATTTTGCAAAAATGGTATTGAAGGGAAAAGTGACAAATGCCTATATGGTTTTTATATTACAATGTCAGGAACTAACGACATCAATTGCGGCACAGACAATGGGGGAAGAAGCAGAATGAAAAGAGATCTAAGAGAAATACAAATAATTAAATTTAATGAAAAAATGAAAATTAGTATCGCGTGCGTACAAGTTGGAAATTACAATCACATTCACAGTAGAGTTGTTTCCGTGAATTAGTGATCTTAGGCAGATTTTGGTGATGGACATATTTGCAAATGAGAATGAATATATGTGACAAAATTTGTAATGGGTGGGGAAGGTGAGACTTTACGTGGAGACACTGTTAGGAATCCCTCTGCATGTAACGCCGGGTGGAGAGGTAGGTGCAAGTAACTCGTAAGGTAAAACCCCTGGGCCACAGCGGTTTCTGAGTGTTGGGTCACAGTTCCTTCGCTCAATCTCCTTCTCTATCCCTTTCATTTCTGCGGAGAAGCTGTAGAATGCCTCGATCATCTCTGCTTCACCTGACCAAATCGATGACTGTTGGCGCTCCCCCAAATACTCCTCGTCCGGTGAGTGGGTAGAGAGTGTGTCAACTATGGCCATATATTTTGTAGCTTGTAACAAGCTGGGCAGCGCATTTAGGAAATACTTTTCGGGATCTGCCATGAAATTCGCATGTTTTTCACTCTTTTTTTCCTCTTCGTCTTCTGGGATTAATCTTCTCATTAGCGGAGGACGATTGGGCACATAACCTCCATAAGGGTACTGTCCAAAATTAATGGCTGCATGCTGTGCGGATACCGTCCAAATCAATGTGGTAAGTATAGACACAAGATCCTCACTATCATTCAACGTGGGCCACCACCTTTCATGCCTAAGATCAGCATGCCCCACATTTATTGATTCAGAGTACCATGCTTGTAGCTCCCTGTCATTGCAAACCTGGCCTGGATGGCCGTAGTAGTGCTGCACATAGGTGCGGACCCAGTTCTCGATTGCAGACCAGACCATAAGCCCATCTGCAGCATAAGGGTAGTCTTCTATTACCAGTTTTACACCATTTGGCTGTGTTGCGTCAGGTACCGCCATTCCCCTGCACCGATGGATCATGCAATGAGACTCTCATTTATAAGATTCCTTCAACTCAGAAATGGGTCTCTTTTCTTTTTCAACTAACCTGCGTATGAGATCTGCCGGGAGGCCTTCCATGTCAAAGCGCCACAAGTGTTTGTATGCAGCAGAACTGATCTCCGTGCAGTAGCGCCCAGGTGTAAAACTAGACTCGATGATTCCATCAGCATTGATCAGTTTCTGGCGAGCTAAAGCATTGATATCCAATGTGTACCTCATGTGTGGATCCAACAGCTTAAAAACAGGATGCATTGCACTTAATTGTCTATGAGCAGACAATATAAATGGTTCCATGCAGGCATGTGTGCGTAACCTGCATACAGTTTACCAAAATTCTTTTTGGATAAGTTAACCAACAAGATGTAATCAAATTAATTGTAGTTAAATGTAGTACATATGTTGCTTCCGGATTCTCTTACCAATGGTTAACAAGTTGGTGCACACCAGCATCATTGGCACAAACATGAGCTTTGGCAAGCTGCCACTTCCAATATGTGGTTGCGTCCACAGGAGGGGTAACTACGCGTTTCGATCCGGAACTTGGTCCGAGGCTAAGTTCTATAGCAATTGGTTTGAGAGTGCCAAGCGGTGTCAAGAAAAATATGGTGCGGGTAGCATAGGATTTTCTACCATCAAGGGCGTTGATCCGGTCAACAAATGGAACATAGACATCGTGATAATTTATCATAAACAGCTTGTTTGCCTCTATTGCCTGACAAATTCGAAGTAACAACGTTAGTGTAGGGTCCCAATTGTTTAAGATAAGTCATGGGATTTGGCGACAAAACATTTTCAGTCATGTTGTCGAGGATTTTGAGGAGTACCTGTTGCACGGTCATGCCATTAAGTTGTGCCAAAATATGTTCTTCTTTGAGTGCAGACTCTTGGTGGCCATACATTTCCGGGTCAAGTTTGCTCACCGGTGGGAAAACTTTAAGCCGCTCAATGTTAACAGGGTTGACTCCTGCTATTGCTTGCCTGGCGAATTCGTCATCTCGAAGCCAGGCAAATTTGTCCTCTGTATGACAAGCACGAGATCATTAGTTTAATCAGCAAGCAACACCTTGTTTACCATAACAATATAATAATTATGAAGGAAAACAGCAGGGACACTCACTGGAAATAATTTTAGGCGTGTCATACTTGAGAAGTCCCTGGCTGCATTGTTGTATCTTGATGATCACTTGTGACAGTGGGATTTTCTTTATAATTTCATCTTGCAAGGGCTGGCCATCATTGTAAAGGTCGTCGAAGTCTGAAAATCGGTTGAAGTCTTGGTTATCAGCAGAAAGACTAGCCTTAAGGCCAGGGATCAAGTTATGGAGAACTGCCTTCAGCCTCTTCATTACGAATGTGTTCATCTTAGCCTCGTCGAATTGCTCGTCTCTTGGTACGTACATAGGCTGTGGCAAATCCACACGACTCTCAGCATGCATATCTATAACACGCAATTTACTGTGTTATGCTCACGTACGTAATAATCAACCTTAGACGAGTGAATGAATTGTTATAATGTTACCTGTATCAGTGGGGGCCCGACCAGTACGACAGCGTCTTGGGTATGGATGGTTTTGGGTTCCACCAAGAGTCGGTCTGGTAAGCTCAATTCCTTCATCTGGATTACCCAGATCGTTGTATATGTCGAAATCATATATTCTATCACACAATTTTCTAACTCCTTTCCCATCACCTCTAAGATTTATCAACTCTTTCTCCCTCAGTACTCTAAGCCCACCAGGTGTATCACCAGGTAAATATGCCTGACAAAGTAAACCAGAATTAGCAGAATAAAAAATAAAACAACTTGTATGTATTAAATTGGGTAGCGTCCATGTTGTCGGTGGTTGATATACGTAAGCTCAAATTAACCCCAGCATTAGTCGATAAGAATTTTGAAAACACATTTCACGGGTATAATAATCTATGGCTGCTTGTTTACGATTTGTAACTTGTGATTATGGAGGAAGACTTTTTCTTTGATCAAAATAGCCGAGTCACAATTGAAAGTTGAAAATTTTGAATAATAAAAAGGAGAATGATATTTTAACTAACAAATTTTGACAAACTTTGACAATCATGTATCTTTTTTTTTTTCAATCAAAGTTAAAATTTTTAAAAGAAAAAAAAAATGGAATGCATGTTCCACCGGTTAGCATTAAATAGTAATTAAATGCTTTGACCTTTCCAAGTTGGGTACCTTGTTAGAAAAGAATATCCTCTCTCCCTGTACCCATGAGTTGCAGGGGAAATGAACTGCTCCACTCACAAACCCTTCGATCACTATGCTTTCCAAGAAGAACTCTCTTTGGTGTTTGTTTGTCACAGCAATAGCTCCAGGGACTCCAAAATTCGAGTCCACAATGAATTCGGCTGTATAATTAACTCTCTCTGCTTTGACACTGGATTTCTTTGACCAGTCCTTTAGGGCTGCTTTGTTGCTCTTCTTTGGAGATTTCGTTTCTAAGAAGCAGATTAAAATAACATTAGATTCGTTTGATGTGTTTTCGAAGAGAGAGTGGGAAGTAATAATGGTGAGTTGTGAAAGGCTTACTTGGGTCAATGTCAGTGCTGATAAGCTCCAGCACAACATTTCTTGTCCCTATCCTATCAGTGATGGCGTCCAAATGCTTCAACATGGTCTCTTTGAAATCCTCTCTGATCTTGTTCCTCACTGTTACCACAGCTCTGACCTTGAATTGCACCGGTTTCTCTGCATGCACTCTCAGTGTGGTCTTCATAAAATCCTGACTGATAGCTGCCACCGGAAACCTTGCTTCCCTTCTCAACCTCGTACCCCTTGTTGTGTTCTGGAAAGGAAGCGAGATAGGATTGAGGCCGAACAAGGGTTGGTTGTGTCGAAAAGTATTATTCTGAAGAAGAAGTTTGGAGGAAGCAGAAGCAAACGAGGTAAAACCCATGAGTTCGTTATGAAGAGCCACTGGCATGTTGGCTGCTTCTTTTTCACAACGGATGAAGCGTTGAGTTTGTTTTTATGTTTAGGGCAGAAAGAAGAAAGAAGAAAGAAGAAAGAAAAAAAAAAAAAAAAGAGAATTGAGTATGCAATGCAGGTGAGTCTTTCCGTCCATATTTATTTGTGAATCTAGAGTTATATTTTCTCCCCCGCTACCAAGTCAAAACCATTTTTTTTCTTTTTAATTTTTAAGTATAAACACTCCGCGTGGACCAGAAACAAACTATGTTTTATTTTTTAATTTGATTAGAACCCAAATAAATAGTTTTATCTTGCCAGAAGATATGTTCCTGAATACGTTTCATATTATATCGGATACATTCGTGCAAATGTAAGGAATGAAAACAATTATCCTAAAAAAAAATTAACATTAGATTCCTTTGTTGTGTTCTCCTTTTTTAAGAGTCGTTTCTCTTAGGGTTTCTTTAAAAAAAAAAACATTTAGAGGCTAATGTACAAGCAATGTTTAAGGAAAATGTTTAATTACATACATTGCGTAGTACAAAAAGCTTTTCGAAAAACAAGCTAAAGTAACATTGTGTCTACTTGTGTCATCAAATATTTCCTGTAAAGCATTGATCGCTATTATTATTGGAACAAGTAGAAGCATTCTTTAAGTCAACTTACCAACTCAATGGTACCTTTCGAAGCAAAAGAAAAAAGCACAAAATATTTTCCTCCAATTGTTGCAGTCTGTAATTCATTTCTTTTTCCGTAAACTGTTTATGTGAAGAATGTATCCATCCATCCAAAGCATATTCAGAACACTCTCATTACTTCCTATATATTGAAAATAAAGGAAGACAAAGTTAGGTTTGCTCTCAAAGAACTAAGTTACAAACACTTCATTTGATAGAGTTATCTAAAAAAAAATTGATTTGTAAAGCTAAGAAAGGTTTAATGTTAAACCAAGATAAAATTGTATTATTGTTGAATATCTCGTTATGGGATAAAGAGAATTTATAATATATAAGTGACTAAATTTCGTACAAATTCATTTTGTAAAATTGATTTAAATTTAAAATTTACTATTTAAGATAAAGATTTGAAACAAGTCACCATTAAATTATATAACACTTAAATTGTTACGATGTTAAGTAGAAAATAGTTGTTTTTTAATTAACAACAATAACTTTTTCAGTAATAAAAGTTTTATTAAATAAATAAGTGGTGTAACTTCGTATATGATTAACCATTAAAAAAAACTCATTTTCATAATATAAAATCAATTTCCAAAACACTTGATAAAACTATCGATGCAGTTCTAACATTAGTTTTGAATAAGAGGAAATAGGGTTATTGGTTAATTGGTTAGATTTGAAGACACGTATAGTAATGAGGTTCTTATTATTGTATAAGAAAAGTATTCCTAGTTACCGAGACTTTAGACTATAATTTCTTTTTGTCAATCACAAAAAACAAAATTATATCTGTGTGTGTTTGTTTGTGTGTGATAATCTAAGAATATGAAAAATGTTTTATGGCGGCTTAAACCTTTGCTTAGTGTTCTTGAATTACATATTTTTAATATTCAAAATAATATTCACATTTAAACAATAGTTAAATATACTACAAAAGCGTAAATAAAATTGATGACGCATTTTAGTAGAAAATATTGTTATGACGAAAAATCAAGTCAAATTTATTTCGTTATATTAAGGTCAATATTTTTTTTTAGAGTTCAATTCGATCAAATTTGTCAGATTTGAAAATAAAAGTCATGACTGAATCGATTTTTGATAAAAAAAAAAAAAAACTAATTGTAGTTTTAAAATTTTGAAACCTACAACTAAAACATTATATTGAGAAGGACTTTGAAAATAAGAAAACAATTAACAAGAATAATTACTCTCACTACAATAATTTTTGCATACTAAATAGAATTGTTTTATGCAAAACAAATTTTTATAATGACATCACATTTTTTTATTATAACTTCACACTTTAATAGAAATCTGTCAGCGCATTAACTTATGACTATACCATTCGAAATAAAATTTCAATTATATATATCCATCATCTAATAGGTATTATGATTAAATTAATAAATTATATTTATCCAGACAAATTATTTAACGAAATCTTGTTTCAATTTTCCATCCCCTGCGGTATTAGATCCATAGAAGCAGGCCCACCGGATGGAAAAGAATTAAAATAAAAAAGTAAATGAAACACAAAAAGTTGAATTAATGATAGCATGACCTAGTTAACTTGTTTAATTGAGTTCAGAGAAATGACATTATTTTAATGCTAAAAACCCTTCGGGGGAAGAATATTAAAGTGGAAGTTGCATTGCATTAGTTGAGACCATAGAATTGTTGTAGAATTTGTAAACATTTTAAAACTTGGGACTTTTCATTTTCACATAACCGCGGAGATATGAACACTTCTCTTTAAAATTGGAGATGGTTGAATTGAATAACAAGTATTGTGTCGCTTAGTCCAACTCCAATCAACCCAAAACCCAATAAATCAAAGTCATACATATAATTAATTATTTAAAAATAGGTAGGTAGTTTAGTTTAGTCATACATTTATTATTAAATACAAAAATAATTATCTTATAAATTTTATTCTTTAAGTGATTCTTTTTAAATTTAATTACTTTTTATTTAAAGCAGAGTTTAAAAGGTATTGAAGAAAGAGTTAAAAGCATTAAAAAATAGAATTAATTGTTTAGTATGTGTAAACGGCAACAGTAGGAATACGTGGAGGTAGATGTTGACCGAGGGAATGAGTGCTCAAAAGTTCAACCTTTCAAGATTCCAAAATTCTATAGGGCCGACGCGCTCACCACCACAACCAAAGACTAATTCCTTATAACTCTTTCAAAATCATGACTTTTAATTTTCTTTTTCTTGGAGATGGGTGACCTAAATGCCAAACGGAGAAACATAAGAACCCATAAAAGTTTATTATTGATCCTACCCTAAGGACAAAACTCAAACAAACCAAAACAAATATTTCAAGTAAATAAATACAAATTATAGTACCTTCAAAGTTACACCCATTTTTAATTAATTGAATTGTTATAGTCAAGAGAATCCTGACTTTCTTTGTTAGAGTATGTTAATAGTGCAGCATATCATTCATCCAAAACTTTCGGTTACATATATAACAAATGAAAAGAAAAATATCACTCTTTAAAATAAACATATAAATAAACAACTTATCTTTTACATCTCATTCGGGTAAACTCATGACTAACAATAAATTTCAAATAAATAGGTATTGACTTATTCAAAATAGAGAATACTAAATAAATATTAAGATTTTCCTTCCTTAAATTTGTTATCATCTCAACTTTCTTTCTTGAATACACCCCATCATGTTTTGAAACTTCTCAAACATAATTGTTTTGAAAGATTTTGTCGTTATACATACAATATGCTCCTCACTTTTGCAATAGATAACATTAATAACAGCATCCTTGTACAAATCATGTAAAAAAGGGAATATGACATTTATATGTTTACTCCTTCCTTGTAAAACATAATTCTTTGACAACTTAATTGCAGAAACATTGTCACAAAATACTATATAGGCCTCCTTCATCATACCCAATCTCTTTAAGTAATCTTCTTAACCAAATGGCTTGGCAAGCACATGAAGTATAAATGCAATAAACTCAATTTCAGTAGAGGATAAAGTAACTTTAGGTTGTTTCTTTGACAACCATGAAATAACAAATGAACCCATCATGAAAACGTATCTAGATGTTCTCTTCATCTTCATCTCCAGTATAGTCACTATCACTTGTTGGGTATTGGGCTCCCTTCCTATGTGGAGAAAAGGCCCAAAATTTGAGAAGCCCATGTCTCACTTAAACCTAGTGGAGAGGAGGCTATAAAATAAAGAGAGAGGCAGAACAATAGAGTAAGAATACACTGAAAGCCCTAACACATAGAGGGAGAGGTAGAGGGAAAATTCTGTTCACGTTTTTCATAGAGCTGTCGCAGTAAATTCGGCGCTGCGGATTCGTTCACCGTTGGATCGGGCTGAAATTTTTACAGCAGGTTCGGAACTCATTGCTCTTCATTCTGACCGGTCGGATCTTTGATACGAGGTCTGAGTTGGGAGATATTAATTTCGCACTGCAGCAGTGATTTGTAGAGGTTTTCCTCTCTTGTTCTTCTCTATTTGAAAGCTTTGTTGCTTTGTTATTTGGTTGGGTGTTGGCACTAATTTGTGCTATTGATTAAGACTCTTTTGTACTCTTGTTGATCATAGTGAAGCTATTTCTTTGGTCTGGACGACTCGTGGTTTTTACCCTTGATTTGAGGGGTTTTCCACGTTAAAAATCTTGGTGCCTTTATTTGTGCTTTTGGTGGTTTATTATTGCTGCTCTTTGATTATTGCTCCTCATAGATTCTTGCAAGTTAGGGGAAATTATATCCGCTGCATTCTCTGGTATATTGTTTGTTATTGTTTTCCCCATCAGAGTGGCATCAGAGCTCTTGGTTGGGCTATATTTACTTGCTTGAATGATGGAGGCAAATGCAAAGATGGTTGCTTTGAATGGTACAAATTATCATTTGTGGAAGGGCAAGATGAAAGATTTATTATTTGTCAAGAAATTGCATCTTCCGGTCTTTGCTACACAGAAGCCAGATTCTATGTCTGAAGAAGAATGGGACTTTGAGCACCAACAGGTATGTGGTTTTATTCGGCAATATGTTGAAGATAATGTTTATAATCATATTGCTAATGAGACACATGCCAGAGCTTTGTGGGAGAAGATTGAGTCTTTGTATGCTTCTAAGTCGGGCAATAATAAATTGTATTTGTTAAATTGCTTGATGAATTTGAGGTACAGGGAGAATTCTTCTATTTCTGATCACTTAAATGAGTTTCAAGGGCTCCTAGATCAATTGTCAGGAATGGGCATAAAGTTTGATGACGAAGTTATGGGATTATGGTTGCTTAATACTCTACCAGAGTCTTGGGAGGTATTTCGGGTTTCAATTACGAACTCTGCCTCGAATGGTGTTGTTTCTTTTCAGATGGCAAAGAGCGGTGCTCTTAATGAAGAGATGAGAAGGAAGGCACATGGTTCTTCATCTCAGTCTGAGATGCTTGTTACAGAAGCTAGGGGGAGAAGTCAGAAAAAGGAACATAAAGGTGGTAGAGAGAAGAGTAGGAGCAAGTCCAAGTCAAGATACAAGAATTTAGAGTGTCATTTTTGTCATAAAACTGGGCACATTCAGAAATATTGTTTTAAGTGGAAAAAGGAGAACAAAGACAAGAAGGGCAAACAGAGAGAGAATGATCATGATGATGATGATCGTGTCACTACTGCTACAGATGGTGATCTTGTTCTTCTTCGTAACTTTGAGTCTGTTAATCTTGTATCTGATGAGAGCATGTGGATTATTGATAGTGGTGCTACACTGCATGTTACACCTAGGAAGGAGTTCTTCACATCTTACACTTCTGGTGATTTTGGAGTGTTGAAGATGGGTAATGATGGTGAGTCTAAAGTGATTGGTGTTGGTGATGTTTGCCTGCAAACCAACATGGGAGTGCAGTTGTTGCTTAAAGGAGTCAAACATGCTCCAGATGTTCGTTTTAATTTAATCTCTGTGCAGTTGCTTGATGATTGTGGTTATGACAATCACTTTGGTTCTAGTAAATGGAAGCTCACTAAAGGTAACTTGGTTATGGCCAGAGGGGAGAGACAATCTAAATTGTATTGGACTAAAGCTTTGGTTGCTAAAGACAGTGTGAATGCTATGTATATGGAGGCATCTTTGTGGCACCGGAGGCTTGGTCATATAAGTGAGAAAGGGCTTAACTGCTTAGCTAAAAAGGATGTGCTTATGGGATTGAGAAATGCAGAATTGGAGAAATGTTCTCATTGCATGGCTGGTAAACAAACCAGAGTATCTTTTAAGAAGCATCCTCCCTCAAGGAAGTCAGAATTGCTTGAATTGGTGCATTCTGACGTTTGTGGCCCATTAAAGGTAAAGTCATTTAGTGGTGCACTTTACTTTGTTACTTTTATTGATGATTGTTCCAGGAAGCTATGGGTCTATGCTCTTCAGCGGAAAGGTCAAGTACTTGAAAAGTTCAAGGAATTTCATGCTATGGTTGAGAGGCAATCAGGTAAGAAGCTGAAATGCATCCGTAGTGATAATGGTGGTGAGTACCGTGGACCTTTTGATGTTTATTGCAGGCAGCATGGTATTAGACACGAGAAGACTCCTCCTAAAACTCCTCAGTTGAATGGTCTAGCGGAGAGGATGAACAGGACCTTGGCTGAAAGGGTTACATGTATGCTTTCAGAAGCAAAGTTGCCTAAGCACTTTTGGGGAGAGGCATTGCTTGCAGCTGTGCATGTTATTAATCTCAGTCCCGCAGTTGCTTTGAATACTGAGGTGCCAGACAAAATTTGGTTTGGTAAGAATGTTAGCTATGATCATTTGCGTGTCTTTGGTTGCAGGGCATTTGTTCATGTTCCTAAGGATGAAAGATCCAAGTTAGATAAAAAGACAAGGCAATGTATCTTTATTGGCTATGGTGAGGATGAATTTGGCTACAGGTTTTATGATCCTGTTGAGAAGAAGCTTGTTAGAAGTCGTGATGTACAATTCATGGAAGACCAGACCATTGAAGACATTGATAAGGTGGAGAAGACCACACCCGAGAAAGATAGTAATCTCACTGATGGTAATCCGATGAGGTTGCCCGCTCACAATTTGGAGAATGTTGAAACGGAAGCTCAAGACAATGAGCAACATGGTGATGTTGATGATCAACAGTTTGGAAGTGGAGTAGAGGTTCCAATTGATGATGCTCAAGAGGAACATGATGATGATGACGATCTTGGTGATATACCTGAATCACCTCAAGTCCAACTCAGGAGGTCTAATAGACAAAAACAACCTTCTACAAGGTATTCCTGTGATGAGTACATAACCTTGACTGACGGTGGAGAACCTGAGTGTTTTGAAGAGGCTTTGGATAGTGAAGAGAAGAAACAGTGGCTGGATGCAATGCAAGATGAGATGAAATCTTTGCATGATAATCACACTTACGACTTGGTGAAATTGCCTAAGGGCAAAAGGGCATTGGAAACTAGGTGGATTTTCAGGGTGAAACAAGATTCAAATTCTACGCTTCCAAGGTACAAGGCCAGATTAGTGGTGAAAGGTTTCAGACAGAAAAAGGGTGTTGATTTCAATGAGATTTTCTCACCTGTGGTGAAAATGTCATCCATCAGAACTGTGCTAAGTTTAGCTGCTACTCTTGATTTGGAGGTTGAGCAGATGGATGTGAAGACAGCTTTCCTTCATGGTAATTTGGAGGAAGAGATATACATGAAGCAACCTGATGGTTTTCTTGTTAAAGGCAAGGAAGATTATGTGTGTAGACTAAGAAAGAGTCTATACGGTTTGAAGCAGGCTCCAAGGCAGTGGTATAAGAAGTTTGAGTCTTTTATGTGTGAGCAGGGTTACATGAAGACTACTTCTGATCATTGTGTCTTTGTTAAAAGGTTTTCTAATGATGACTTTATTATCCTGTTATTATATGTTGATGACATGCTTATTGTTGGGAAAGATATTTCCAGAATTGACAGGTCAAAGAAGACACTTGGCGAGTCTTTTGCCATGAAAGACTTGGGAGCTGCTAAAAGGATTCTTGGCATACATATCTCACGTGATAGGAGAGAAAAGAAGATTTATCTATCACAAGAGCAATACATTAGGAAGGTGTTGCAGAGATTCCAGATGGAAAATGCTAAAGCTGTGAGTACTCCTCTTGCTACTCATTTTAAACTGAGTGTTAAACAGAGTCCTTCAAATGAAGTTGAGAAGACCAATATGAGTAGAGTTCCTTATGCATCTGCGGTGGGCAGTTTGATGTATGCGATGGTGTGTACAAGACCAGATATTGCACATGCTGTTGGTACAGTTAGTCGATTTTTGTCAAACCCAGGTAGAGAGCATTGGAATGCTGTGAAATGGATTTTGAGGTATCTTCATGGTACAGTTGATATGAAGCTTTGTTTTGGAGGTGATCAACCTACTTTGATGGGTTACTCAGACTCAGATATGGCTGGGGATATTGATTCCAGAAAGTCCACTTCTGGCTATTTGATAAAGTTTGCAGGAGGAGCTGTGGCTTGGCAATCAAGACTACAAAGGTGTGTAGCGTTGTCTACTACAGAGGCAGAGTTCATTGCTATTACTGAAGCATGCAAGGAGGTGTTATGGTTGAAGAAATTCTTGCAGGAGCTTGGTTTTAGGCAAGATAACTATTCATTGTTTGTTGATAGCCAAAGTGCTATCCATCTTGGTAAGAATCCAACTTTTCATTCTAGATCCAAACATATTGATGTGAGGTATCATTGGATACGTGATGCTTTGGATGCTAAGTTGTTGGAGTTGAAAAAGGTTCATACAGATGATAATGGTGCTGATATGATGACTAAAGCATTGCCAAGAGGAAAGTTTGAAGTTTGTTGTGAGATCGCCGGTTTGGCGGTTATCTCCACATAGTTGTGAGGGGGAGATTTGTTGGGTATTGGGCTCCCTTCCTATGTGGAGAAAAGGCCCAAAATTTGAGAAGCCCATGTCTCACTTAAACCTAGTGGAGAGGAGGCTATAAAATAAAGAGAGAGGCAGAACAATAGAGTAAGAATACACTGAAAGCCCTAACACATAGAGGGAGAGGTAGAGGGAAAATTCTGTTCACGTTTTTCATAGAGCTGTCGCAGTAAATTCGGCGCTGCGGATTCGTTCACCGTTGGATCGGGCTGAAATTTTTACAGCAGGTTCGGAACTCATTGCTCTTCATTCTGACCGGTCGGATCTTTGATACGAGGTCTGAGTTGGGAGATATTAATTTCGCACTGCAGCAGTGATTTGTAGAGGTTTTCCTCTCTTGTTCTTCTCTATTTGAAAGCTTTGTTGCTTTGTTATTTGGTTGGGTGTTGGCACTAATTTGTGCTATTGATTAAGACTCTTTTGTACTCTTGTTGATCATAGTGAAGCTATTTCTTTGGTCTGGACGACTCGTGGTTTTTACCCTTGATTTGAGGGGTTTTCCACGTTAAAAATCTTGGTGCCTTTATTTGTGCTTTTGGTGGTTTATTATTGCTGCTCTTTGATTATTGCTCCTCATAGATTCTTGCAAGTTAGGGGAAATTATATCCGCTGCATTCTCTGGTATATTGTTTGTTATTGTTTTCCCCATCATCACTAAACCCAATTAAACCTTTATGTTCTCCCATTTATAAAACACTCCAAAATCAACAGCTCCTTTCAAGTACTTGAATATTCTTTTGGCTGCCAGGAGGGGCAATTCTATTAGATTCTCCATGTAATGTCTAATAATATTAACTACATGTAATAAGACTAATTACATGCATTATATCGGAGTGCAAACTGCATTGTAGTTTTCCATTTGGAATGTATTCGAAATCTCCAAAGCATACTTCCTCTGTGACACAAAAATTCCAACTATTGATTGTACCACCTCAAGCCCAAGTTTGTCATCTCAAATTCAACCATCATAAAAGCTTTAAAGGAATCAATCATGACATTATCCTTACCTTTGAAGATCATATCATCATATCATCAACATATATGCATATAACAAGAATTTTCTCTCCTTCCACAAGTTTCATGAAAAGTTTATGTCCTTCTACAAGTTTCATGAAAAGTTTATGCTCATATGGCCATTTACAAAAGCCTAATACAATGAAATAAGATTCAATACAAATATACCAAGCTCGAGGTGATTGCTTTAGTCTTTATAGTGCCTTCCTCAGTTTATAGACCTTATGCTCATTCCCTTGCTTCACATATATCCCAACGGTTGCTAAACATAAACATTTTCTTGTAGTTATCCATGTAAAAATGTTGACTTGACATTAAATTGATAAATGAATCATATGTTTCGAGCCAGTGGCGGAACTTCATGCAATATGTTGGAGGTGTCAAAATTTTGGTTAAATTATTCTTTGGTTCATTTTTTTGTCTAAAAAAGTAATTTTTTAGTTTCAATTTGGTCTCGATTTTATAAAAATTAATGCAATTTTATCTTTTTCGTTAAATTTCTTGAAGCAGAACAAGAATTTTTCATCAAAATTGATATTACTATTATGCCCATTACACCAACAAAACAAATCATTCACAATTTCAATTTTGATGAAAAATTCTTGATTTGATTCAATAAATTTAACGAAAAAGGACAAAATTACATAATTTTTAAAATTCAGACCAAATTGAGATTAAAAAAAAAAACTAGATGATCAACTTAATATTTTTGAATGAAAATAGGAACTAAAAGAATAATCATAAATTTTTTATATAAACTAGTCAAAACATTGTATTTACTTTTTTCATGATAATAAAAAATAATAAAATTACAATTATTATTATTATAATTATAAAATTAGATATAAATAATTTTTATAATTTTAGTATAATTAATTCTCATTTATAATGGTTCAATTTTAAAAATAAAAATGATTAAATTAAACAAATAACCATTTAAAAAATAATATTAATAAAATAATTATTTTTATTTTAAAAATGTTTAAAAGATTAAATTGAAAAATAAATGTGAAAAAGAAAACTTTTTCTTATATATATATAATGTGTAAATATTTATTAAAATATTAAATTTAAAAAAATTTATTTAAAATCATATATTAAATTATATAAATGTAAAAAAAAAAATTAGGGGGCCATGACCCCCTTAGTCCCAACGTTGTTCCGCCATTGTTTCGAGCTGCAATTGAAATAACCAATCTAATTTTGTCTAGTCTTGAGACTGGGCAAAGACCCTTTTATAGTTAATCCCATATTCTTGTTTGTAGCCCTTCACTACCGGTTGTGCCTTGTATTTATCCATCTTACCATCTACAATAAGATTTTTTTTATACACCCATTTAACTGCAATAGACTTTTGTCTCTTGGGAAGATCTGTTAATTCCCAAGTGTAATTTTTCTCTATTGGTTTAATTTCCTCATCCATAGCCTTTTACCACTTTAATTATTTGATGGCATCATGAAAAACAATAAGATCGTGGTCTAAAAGTAAAGCAAAATGAGTAAGTTGACCATAAATTTGATTAAGCCCACTAACCTCATAATCTTGCATCCATGCTAGCCTTCTTCTTGTGCATTGGAGTCTAGGCTCATTTGAGACATCATCTTTCCCCTTTATTTGTAAATTTGAAGAAATGCTTAACGGTGAATCTACTTTAACAAAGCTTGAAGTTTAACTAAACTTTGACACAAAATTAGAATTTGTTATATTTTCAAACTTTGATAAATTTTAGTCTAAAAATTAATGGATATAGTCATTTGAAACTAACAATGTTAACCTTTTTTAGGCTTGCTAAATGGTATTTTAAATTGACATATGAAGTGAAACTTGTCAAAATAATGTACACAAGTGATCCTTATACGCATTTGATATGTAAAAAAAGTTTAATACATTTGGGTTATGAGGATTATATTATTCATTTTAAAAGTTTGGAACAAAATTGTATCAGAGTTTAGGACATGAACGAATTACAATTTTGAGACAAAATTTAAGGATCAAAAACATATTTAATTTTTTTATATAACTAAATACTATTATGGATTTATAACTTTTATGCTAAAATTAATATTTATATCCTTAATTTTTTATATTGTGGTTTATTTTTTTAATTGATATTTTTTTGATTCTACTATATTATTTGATTTACTAGGATTTACTATATTATTTGATTTTGTCTATCCTTACATAATTCGTGCTGTTTCATGATCTGGTACACTGTAACAAACTTCTTTGTGTGAGGTTTTAGTATCAATGAATTAGAAAAGGAAATAGAAGAATTTTAATAACCTAATTAACACATGGCAGATAAAACCCGCACAAGATAAAATTAATGCCACTCCATAGGTTCACAATATTTGATCGCCCAATAAGCAAGTGGAAACGATGATAAGTTAGCTTTTTGTGTTTTTTTGCGGAGTCATGTGCTAAGCTTTCCATAATTGGCAAGTTTCGTTTGAGATTACTTACTTTACTGAGTATGATCTCAAACCCCATGCACGTTCATTCCCTATCCCAATAATTTACCCTTTCTCATTCAACATTCATTCATTCTTTAAATTACTCCTCTCTCTTTCCTGCATCTCGAGGAAAACTTTTATATCCTAAACAACTTCTTAATCAATTCTAGTGTATCTGTAATCAAACATTAATTAAAAAATATCATTAATCAAAATTTAAAAGTGTTGGTAAATCACAATGTTGTTATGGATTATGACCGATTGTTTTGGTTGGGTTTTGGTCTTCTAATATAAGAGACATTATTTGTCGTTAAACATGTGCTTATTTCGTGATAAATGACAATGAAGGTGAAAAGTTGTGTATTTCACATACGATGCAGATGAAACAAGAAAGTAAAGCATGACATTATGACGATGAAGGTGAAAAAGGGGAGAAGAGAAGATAGTTATATAAACATGGCATACATTGCGGATTTAAAACATCATCATCATTGTAAGCGCATAACAATTCTTAGTATTATCGTAAAAAAGCATATGATGACGGTTGTTTTATAAACTATCAAAAAATTTAAACTAATTTCATGTTTTTATTATCATTCACTTGTAACTATTTTATAAAGACATCGCCATTAACTAATTTTACATCATTGAAAGAAAGAAATATTTGCGATGAGAGAAAAATAAAATATATATAAATTAGTTTTTTTCTCGAATACTTTGAAATGTAAAGATGTGATATTAGAACATGTTAATCTAACTACTTCTTAGAACTTTGGTCATGGTCTCACGGTAAACATTAATATTTCCATCGTAAGTTCGTTAATGATATCGTAAGGATTAATCATTGTACATACGAGGTATTGTTTATTTTTGAGTTAAGAATTAAGTTATGATGTTGTCTTTAAAAGTTTGTAGGAGAATATAAAGAGGAAAATTATTTAACTGTTTTAACTCTTGAACACGGTAGGAATTGTAGTAAATGATTTAGTGAAAATGAAAAGTATTTTATTGTTAGGGAGACATCGGGACGGGGTAGGTGGTTGGTTTGTTAGTTGTTGTATTGTAGCTTTGCGCGGAAAGGTTGTCTTATCAAGTTGAATTTGATATTAATTTGATTACGGTAATAATTAATTGGCATTAGTGAGAGTATGGAAGAAAATGTGAAATAGTGTAGGGATGAAGTGGATGTACTAAAAGCAGTAGCTTATAATTATAATTGGAGCAGGTGAAATCCAGGAATCGGTCCGGTAAGTGAGCGACATTCCCATGCGAGTGTGGGTGCTCTTCCTTCCTTTCAAATGTCGCACATACTCGTACTTATATATGCTAATCACCACATTCTAATCTCTTTTTTCTTTCTTTCTTTCTTTCTTCTTCTTCCCTCAGCCCATACCATCCATAATCATTATATCACAATTTATATTATTCATCATCAACACAACACCTCACCTAGCTATAATAATAATAATACTTCTAAAACTTAAAACCCCTTCGCATCTCTTCAAACTTCAAAGTAGACTCACCTCACCCCCCAAGTTCCAAGACCACATGCCTTTTGCATATCCACGTTAGCAAATAATACTATCACAGATTATGCTACCATTATTAATTATGATTATGCTACCATCTCACACCAAACCAAATCGACAAAAACTACACTACGCGCCCAATTGCTTCCTTCTACCATTCTGGGACTTCAAATTTATCTATAGATGAGGGAGGGTCAATTTCTCCATCAAATTGCCTTCTAAATTTTCTACTCCCAAAGCTCAACACTTGCACTCATTGGCTTCCAAGATCTCACCACAAACAAAATTACTTGGCTTCTTTTTACACTTCGCTCACCTTATTACCTTCCAACCACATCACCACCTTTAATTTCTTCTCACCTTATATACTTTTTCCTAAACTTGCTGCTACCATTCTCTAAGCCCATTCATTCCCTCTGCTCTCATAATGAAGGTAGGTCCTCTCTCTCTCTCAGAGACCAAATTATACTGTTATCTTACACTACTTCTCCTTATTCATACCACCACAATCGAGATGAATCAATCAATATCTTTTTTGTCATTTGCCTCAGTTCCTCAGCTGGATGCAAACTAAAATTGGTGGAAAACAAGATAACAGAAAACCAGACACTTATACAACTACTACTTGTAAGTTTTCTACTTCTTTCATTCTTCTTTTCTTTCTCCCTGCTTGATGCATATGTAAGATTATTCATTGCCTGCTCATACACACACCACACCATCTTCTCTCCATCCATCGCACAAATACAAGCAAACTGTTAGGAATCCAAGTGTGAGTCTAAGTCCCACATTGACCAGAATTGAGAAAGTAGAGCACCATATAAGGATCAAGGCCCATAAACCCATTGCCTTAAGGTTTTGGGTTGAGAGTGGTGTCAATGTCTTATGTGGTTGGGCTCAGATCTCATTGGTGTTGTGTCTCCCCAGTGAAAACCCCTCCTTATAATCCTCACAAGTGGTATCAGAGCCAATGGTTAAAATCGGTTCAGACGAGTGCAGTAAGGTCCCTGTATCGAAAGTCTTCCTGGCAAAGAGTTCCAGGTAAGCGTGTCCCGTTAAGATGAACGGCGGTATAAATTGTTAAAATGTTCGAGTTTTAGTTTTCTGAAAAATTCTGAATTTTTTTACGACATTATTCAAATTAAAAATATCATCGAAAACTTACAGCAGCTTGCCAAACAAAAGCTAAAAGAAAAAATAGTACGGGTATTACTGGCATAATATCCACAATTGGATTCAAGAAAGCGTAGGCTTCGGGCAATTTCTCCAAAAAAAAACTACTGGAATAAAGGACGGAGTGAATACAAATACAGATCCAACTAAAGATATTAAGCATAACAAACATTTTGTTCTTTAAAAAAAATAAAAGTTATTTTTGTTTTTTTTTTTTCATTCTAATTTTCAATTTCATTGCATTATATACATAATACAATAAAAAGGAAAATAAAGAGTTATGAATAAAAGTAAAAAAATGAATCAAATAAGATAAGAATCTCGAGAATCCTTCTTTTATTTGAACTTTTCCAGTTTCAAAATATTTTTTATTCTGAAATCAAAAAAATTGAAGAAATTTTGTCAGGTTTTACAGAGGGGGTTTCACTGGGGAGAACAACACCAATGAGATTTGAGCCTAACCACATAAGACACTGACACACTTGGATTCCTAACAATCTCCCCCTCAAGGGTGAGTCCCTTCAACCACATTGGTACACTCCCCCTCCAGCGGAAGCATTCCCAACCACGAGTACCCCTTCTCGTACCGCCGTTCATCTTAACGGGACACGCTTACCTGGAACTCTTTGCCAGGAAGACTTTCGATACAGGGACATGCACTCGTCTGAGCCGGTATTAACCATCGGCTCTGATACCACTTGTTAGGTTTTACAGAGGGGGTTTCACTGGGGAGAACAACACCAATGAGATTTGAGCCTAACCACATAAGATATTGACACCACTCTCAACCCAAAACCTTAAGGCAATGGGTTTATGGGCCTTGATCCTTATATGGTGCTCTACTTTCTCAATACTGGTCAATGTGGGACTTAGACTCACACTTGGATTCCTAACACAAACCTATAGAAAACCAGAGAGACTAACGAATGTATATGTGTCTTCATGTGTTGCATATGTTTACCCTTTCAGATGCACATCGAGAATGGTTTTTGAGTTAATTAACTTTTTTTTTAAGTGCCTGAAGAAAAAAATAAGATGTTAATCATGTATTTCCGAATTCTAGCTCACACAAGTTTTTGTGAAACTTTTAGCTTTTGACCTTTTATGAAGAAATTGATCATCTTTGGAAATGGGCGATCAGATCTATAAAAAGAAAAAAGCCACCCATGCACCCAGCAAGCTTAAGATATCTTAATCATTTCTGTTTCAATTTTTCCTATTAAATTTTTTAACCTTTTCATCATAGATCGATCTAAATCATTACGATCCGAAGGTATATATATATATATATATATATATATTTCTGTCCAATGCTAATGTTGCAATGAAAAAAATTAACATCACATATAATGTAACCTATTGTTTTATTTACTTTTTTATTTATACATCTTAATAATATTTGTCTGCAATTGAAGGAGACAATAAGAATGGTATAATTTTAATTATACAAAGGGTGACATTTCCATGGAAGGTTGAGCATCTAAGCTGCCATATACGATCAATTTTTCATATGCCTATTACTTTTCTTAGATTAGTGCGAACTAACTTTCCCATAGTTTAGTCGGTTGGTAGACTGATGATATTTAAGTTGACATATCAGAATTATTTTTTACATATCATAAAATTGTATACTATTTTTTTTCCTGATGACTCAAGAATCTAACCTTTTTCTTCTTTTTTTTGTCTTATACTAGTACCTGATACATACATGAATAAAGAGGAATTAAATTATTACAAGAATAATTCTAAAAGGAATAGTTTTCATTTTTTTTAATATAATGGTTATATTGAGTTACAGTATTAGACTAAAAGAAATTTGTTTATGTAAATTTGTAGGAAGACATTTTTTCTATGATTGGTTAATATTAAGTTTTATTTTTAAGTATTAAAGTAGACAAAATGACTTAACGAACCTGGACATACGGAATACTTGTCTATGTCTACAACATTATGGTACTAGTTTAGCTGTTCCTCCTGCACAGATACCAATACATTTCCTAACCTTAACTTCTATAATTTGTGTTCGACTTCTATTTTCTTTTTATTTATAATATATATATATATATATATATATATATATATATATATATATATATAAAGAACTCTATTTTAAAATATAAGGTTGTAAAAAACTGTGTTTTTTCCATTCATTTATTCGTTGCGTCACTTAACATATATTTTCTTTCTCCGACCATATTTCTTATTTTTTCCTCTTGCCACTTCAATCCATCTCATTTTTGCATAGACTCTCAAGGAGACTTTCGAAAATTTTCATCTAAATTGTCTCGCGTGTATAGAGGAATATATAAATATTATTTTTCGGTTTTAAGATAATTTAGTTGAGTTGTGAGAATTGAAAAAAGTTTTGATTTGGAACTTGTCAGATGATGGAAAACAAGAGGGTCGAGAAGAGTTTAGCGATTGGCCTGATGGCCTGCTAGCAATTGGTACATTTGGAAATAACAAGGAAGCAAAAGCGAAGTGCATCACTTCTAAAGAGGAACCATCCTCCTCTGAACAAATCCCTGACTTCACTCCTGAAGAAATCGGGAAGCTACAAAAAGAGCTCACTAAACTGTTGAGACAAAAACCCAAAGTGGAAAAGGAAATCGCCCACCTTCCTTTGGACAGATTCCTCAATTGTCCATCAAGCTTGGAGGTTGATCGGAGAATCAGCAACGTACTCTGCAGTGATTCAGAAAATAAAGATGACGAAGAAGAAGTAGGAAAACAAGAACGAGAAGAAGAAGAAGAAGATGATGATGATGATGAAGAAGAAGAAGACATCGAGAAGACTCTCGGTGTCATACTTGGTAAATTCAAAGAGATTTGTGCAAAAAACAGTAAGAAAGCAATTGGGAAGAAATCAATTTCGTTTTTGCTGAAGAAGATGTTCGTTTGTAGAAGTGGATTTGCCCCAACACCCAGCCTTAGAGATACCCTTCAACTACAGGAGTCAAGAATGGAGAAGGTAGGTAGTCCTTTTGGCTCCGTTGGATTGCATGTATGTGCATTGCATGAACTGTGTGAATATAATGTAGCGTTTCTTATGAAGCTTTTGAGGACGATTCTTCACAAGAAAATAAACTCCCAGCATTCTTCTCGGGCACTGTCTCTGAAGAAGCGACTGGAGGACAGGAAGAAGATGCCGATGGAGGAGGAAGCAGAGGCTGAAACTGATGATGGCTGTAAATGGGTCAAGACTGATTCTGAATGTCAGTATAACTTCCTATTCATACTTTTACACTCTTTCTTTCTTGTACATATGGAGGAACCAAATCTCTTTTCTTCTTGCAGATATTGTTTTAGAGATTTAACAAATCCACCTCAACTTTTAACATCTCTTTCTTTGCGTCTCTGTCAGGTAAGGTAACCTTCTGTTGTGTCTTTGCCTCATGTAATGTAACTGAAAGTCTTTCAGAAGTACTCAAAAATTACCAATTATTTTGTCTCAGATTAAATCAAGAAGCAAGGAGATTATACAAAGCATTACGATCAGGGAGCGTGAAATGAAGCTCATTTTTTTTTTATGAGAGTTTATCTGTGATCTTGCACCGGCCTGAGTGCCTCGGATCATCACGGTCGATCTCTCTGTTCTGTTAACAGCTACCCGCTTCCCTTTGTTTTTTTTTTTTTTTCATGGTTGTTTCTGAGAGTATGCAGAGCAACTCATGTTATACTTAATCGTAAACACCATAACTCCTATCAACACCAATGGCCAAACCTACACATTCTGAACCCACTCTCTTATCTGCTAATTTCATATCTACTCTCCTTGTAATATCGCTGCCACAATAATATTCACAACATGGGCTAGTAAAATACAATTTCTATTTTACTTTAAAAATGTTACATTTTTTTTATTTTTTAAATGCAGTTTACGATGTCATTCAATCACAAACTATTGGACAAGATAGGTTTTATGTAAGTCTTATAATAATTATGCTAAAATTATTTCAAGAACAGTGACGAAAAAAGTCCTAGGGTTCTGCTTAAAATGGAATTTGACGTCGGATAAGCCTTGGGCCGATGTCCACCGATGTCGGGGGTTCTGGGAGCCGAAGTTAAGTTACGGTCGGTATTGTGTAGTCCGACGTTTTTTTCTGAATGACGTCGGGGTGAGGGGGAATGGTAAATGGTGTCGACATCAAACTTGCCCATTTATTTATGAAAACACTATCGGTTATCTTTTACGTTGGACTTTCTTTTGGACAAACGTTCAATGAGTGACGCTATAAGACTTTTTGTTAGTGCACGGACATTAATATGTTTGAACAAAGTTATTTTCTATAGTAATAACTAAGTTTCAATCATAAATATGTACTTGTAATTCTTGATTTGGTTGTTGAGTTTTATTTTTATATATTTGGCTTCCTTGTCCATTTTTTTTATTCTCTGAAGACAATATAATTTTGTTAGAAATGGTTGAGTAGGATTAAATTGCATTACATGGGTATATATCATATCCATTATAAGTATTGTTTTGTTGATGATTGGTAATTAAAAAGTAACATAGAAAATTAAAGGGAAATGGATATTTATTGTGTTTAGGGAGGGATGAAAGAGATGTGTCATATTTCATACGTCATTCCAACCTTGAGAAGTCTGTTGCGGGGGATAGCCATGGAACTCTGGCCTTGTCTGAAGTTCTTTCTGAAGAAACTGTACACATAATTGACAATGATCTTATTGATGATGGAGGAGTTTGGGTGAGCCACAACCTCTGCTTCTGCCAGCATGTACACCACGCCTTTCTCCGATGCTTTTTCAATGAATTTGAGTTCCTCTTCAGCTCCATGGATGGGTGGGGCAAGGAAGTTAGCAGATGACTTGGTGCCACTCCCCCCTAATGATTGAATGGAGTCAGATGAGGCCGATGCTGATTGATTTGGGATTATTTTGCTGGAGGAACGATGTGCTTCCCTCTGATCACTGCTTTCAACCACTGCTGCTTGTTCGATTGCATTTCCACTTCCCTCCACCTCCACCTCCACCGTATAATAGTTCTTTTCTTCAATGAATGCCTTTAAATTTTGTATCAATTGTGACTCAAACTCTGCAGGATCTCCAACCACATCATTGTAACCATGCCTCACAACACAACGAAACACTCTGTACTCTCTTGGCTCCACTTGCCGAAACAAGAACCTCTCCTCCGATGCAACACTACTCACCGGAATAGCTTTAATAGACACAAACACAAGAATTGAATGGACAGATGGGATGCTACCTATAAGGTGTGGGAATATGGGGGGAATGCCTTGCACCAGCTCAGAATACAAAAGCCCAATTCCTGGCACTCGCCTTACGTCTGGGTTGTTTGCTAATTCATTCAGATATGCGCTTGATACCTTGTTTTTTAACTCAAACATGTATCTTTCTTTGTGCACATAGTGCCAGGTTCCCATTACCGTCGTCAGGAACATAGCTGATACAATTGGAAAATACCCTCCTCCTGTGAACTTGGTCAGTTGAGATGATAAATAAACTAATTCAACGAAACCGAATCCAAAGAAGAACAAAGCCACACGCCACAAACTCTTCTTCCATAAAACAAGCATTATCAGCGAAACCAGAGTTGTTGAAATCATCATATCACCAATAACTGCAATCCCTGAATACATCCAACCAAACATATATGTATATAAGAATCACTTCTCCCTCATCCTTTCCTAACATAACATAACATAACATATATCAATAATAATTATTATTTACCATATGCATGACTAATGTTGTCTGTGGTCTTGAAGGCAGCACACACCACAATACATGCGATCATGAACATGTAGTTGACTTCAGGGATATACACCTGACCCTGATGATTGATGGAAGTGTGCACCACCCTAACCCTTGGAAAACAACCTAGACTTAGTGCCTGGGATATGATGGAGAAAGCTCCTGAAATCATTGCTTGGCTAGCTATGATGGCCGCAGCAACAGCCACAACAAAAGTTGGCCAATATAAGGGACCTACATGTTATTTTTAATTATTAATTAATACAAACATACAAGGAGAAATCAATTTATTAAATGTGTTACTTGCTAAAAAAGGATTACTTCCACTTGTTAACTATACCTGGAATGCAATCATAGAAAGTATTAGCAACATTCTCAGGAAACTTCCTCAAATATGCTGCTTGCCCAATATATGCAACCACTATTGATGGACATGTAATGAAAGAAAAGCTTATCTACAACACATTATAATATTGCATCATCAATTACAAACAATTGTAGCTCGAAACAATTTTTGTTAAGAAATTAACCTTAATAAAAAACATGTCTACTTACTTGAATGGCTCGTACATTAAAGTGGCCCAAGTCAGCAAACATAGCCTCCGATCCTAAAATTACATATATCTTAGTTAAAATAAAAAAGGTTGAATAATTTAATCGAGAAACATTAAGAAGAGATATTAGTCACCTGTTATGCATAAAAAAACTCCACCAAGTGATAACCATCCATTCTTTCCATTCCGTTTGAAGTAATCAAATATATATTTTGGATAAAAGGCACGTAATACTCCAATGTCATACTTGAACAAGTTGTAAAAACCAATTCCACTGATGAACATAAACCACACCAAAATAATTGGAGCAAATGAAAACCCCACTTTATCAGTGCCGAATCGTTGAACAGAAAATAGGACTACCAAAATTGCTATTGTGATTCCCACAACAGCATCTGAAAAAATAGAAACAACATGCACACATTGAAAATGACATAAGCACATTTGAAAGAAATTGAAAGGTAACATGGTAAGACATTGATGACACACCTTGACCTAATGATTTACTGATCCCACTTACAGCTGAAAGAACTGCACGACATTAAGCAATATAGTAGTATGAGAGGAGCTTAATTGTTTAGAAAATTTGTTGTGAGATTAATTAGGAAAAATTAGAAATATAAGAAATTTGGGAACCTGATATTGATGGAGTAAGAATCCCATCTCCTATAACCATGGAAGTTCCCATTATTGCAAGAAAGACAAGTAGAACTCGTGCAGTATAACTGGCCTCGAGTTTCTGCTTTAGGTTGTGGGCCCGTTTGACCTGACTAGATGGGGTTTCTAGTTTGTAATTAGAAAGCTCCCTATCCTCTGGTTGTTCATTTGGAATCAAACTCATTTTTAAGTGTCTACATATCAACGAATACAGTGCAAAGGCTCCACCTGTAAAATTAAAACTCACATAATCAATAACTTACTATAACCATTTTAAATTCAATACACACATTTTATCTGACATAATAAATTTGGCGTTAATTATAAAAATATCACTGCTCTATTTTTCAAGACAGGTCTAACATTTTAGCAAAAGAATAATGACATATTTCATGTGATTTTTCAATACCAAGGAATAATATTAATAATTATTTACTATATTGTAGTATTAGTCGTTTATTTGATTTATTTAGTTTAAAAATGAAGTTAAAATAATGAAGAACAAAAAATTATTGAAAATGGGTTTGAAAAGTATTTTTCAAATAACATTATTGAATATGATGAAAAACAATTATATATATATATATATATATATATATATATTATTTCACAGTTATTGTTTTTTATACACTTGAGGTAAAAATAAATAAAAAAATTGTTACAAGAATGTTAATTAAATGTAAAAAAAAAACAACAAAATGAATAACATGTATTCATCTTATTATTTTGTTTGATTAGTTTTGTCATAAAAAACAAAACAAAAATGGATTTTATAATATTAATTATAGGATTAAAATGTTTTTATCCTTAACTTTCACAATTAAAATTGGAATTATACTTCATTGTTCTAAACATGGTTTAAATGTGTTTCATGATAACATTTCAGCTAGTATTGAAATGGAAATATGTTAAAGAGTATAAACAACTCAAATGCTATATCATAAAATGTGTTTTTGAAACATCAAATAAATTTAACAAAATTTAGTTACAAGGATTAAATTCACACATATCTAAAGATGGATGACTAAATTAAGTCAAAATTTTTATGATTAATTCCAATTTTGACGAAAAATTAAGTGACAAAAAACAGGGGCGGCTTAACGGTTTAGGAGGCCTAAAGCAAACTTAGAAAATGAGGCCTTTAATTTAAAATTTATTTTACGAGCTTTTTTTATGCAAAATTATTTATTAAATTGTCATAATTAATTTCATTTAACATTTCTTTCTCAAAAGATAATGTTTATCTTAAATAAGTTGTTATTATCTTGATCTTTGAAAAACTCCTTGCGGTTGAAACAACTGACAATAAAATTGTTAACATTATTCTATAAGTTATGTATACATTTGAACAAAAAATATTCTTTTTATATAATTAACAATGTCAATTAATTTATCATTTTTCAAACCTATAATTTCCTTTAAGATATATAATTTTTAAATTAAATCAAATTCATCAATATCTAACGAATTATCATGTTTTAAAGATTTTTCAAGGTTTAAACATTTTTCTTTCATAAACCGTAATACATAAGAAATTTGCTCTTTTTTGTTAATAGCTCTTTTTTTTTATTCAATTAAAGTTTAATTCTTCTTTTCTTTTGAGTTTTTGAATAGTCTGATTATAATTTTTTAGTTGACATATCTATAT
Source organism: Vigna unguiculata (assembly GCF_037176805.1). Lineage (NCBI taxonomy): Eukaryota > Viridiplantae > Streptophyta > Magnoliopsida > Fabales > Fabaceae > Vigna > Vigna unguiculata. Next base: position 104,002 of record NC_140800.1, read on the forward strand.
ATTTTTATATGAAATAAAAAATGATAATATATAAAACACTACTAAAGATAAATATATAAAACAAATGAATTAAAATAATAAAATCTAGTTCTGGTTGTTAAGAAAATAAACTCTATGATAGACTTGGAGTATCTTGAAGTCTCAAGTCTCTTTTTCGTTCTTAAGTCTCAACTTTCTCACAAACTTGTAAAGTTGTTTATTTTAAGATTAATCATTAATACAAATTAAAAAAAAAATTGTTATTCTGAACTCGATAGTAAGTCTTTTTTTTTCCTAAAATTGAATTATCTTTCTATAGAAAAATGAATTTTGAATTATGTTCCAATTAATCTATAATCCACCAAAAGATTAAACTATAATCTAATTAATAGTTGTAAAAAAATTCAGTTTCTCCTCAAGATATATGCAAAAAAAAAAAAAAATCTCTCAAAACCCGTAAATCTAAAAGTACTGAAAAAAAAAACTAAGTAAAAGAAACACATTTCTAATTCTAATACAAATCCAAAACAGAATAAAAATAACAACAACACAAATAGAAAAAAAAAATAGTAACAAAAAATGAGGATGAAAAAATTGATACATACAGACAACATGAGATTCAAGAGATTTAAGATATATAATTTGCCAAAAGCCTAGAAAAAAAAGACTATTAGAAGAAAATAAATTAAGGAAAGGTAAGAGAAATCTTAGAGAGATAAAAGAAGAAAATAGAATTCAGATTTATTATAAGAGAATAAAGATAGTTAATTCATTCTCTTTTTTGTAAACAAAATTATAATTCACTAAAAGGATATTTTAACTCATTATAATTACAATTTTCCTACCAATAAATATTAACATACGCTAATAATAATTTAATTAAATTTTATTCCTAAATGTAATCTTATAATTAATTTAATAGAGCTATATTAGTAAAAAAATATTTTTGTGAGGCCTTTTTTATCTTAAACATAATTTTATAATTAGTTTAATAGAGATATATTAATTAGTATTAAAAAAAATTTGAGACGATTTTGTCTTAAATATAATTATATAATTAATTTATTAAAAAATATTAGTTGTAAAAAAAAATAAACCTTCTTATGCTTGAGGCCTAAAACGATTGGTTTACTCATTTTACCTTGAGTCGATCATGACCAAAAATATATTTAACCCTTAGTTATATATATATATATATATATATATATATATATATATATATTGCAAAATATAAGCATAATATTTGATATTTCATTACTGCTAAAATTGGATTTTTTTTTTCTAAAACGTGAAGAAATAAAAAAAATCACATAAAAGGACAATACCTCTGTCAAAGAAAAAACAATAAGTTAAAGTCTTTTGTTAAAGTCGATAACCGATCCAGGTTTCAGAAAAGGACAAATTTGACACCAAAACCAAAGCAAACCGATCTGAGTTTTGTTTGAGTTCAAAATTGGACTACTCTCTTTCATTTGTTTAGTGTATATTGTAGTGTTGAAATTGAAATATAATGAAATAAAGAATAAAGAAGGAATGTAACAGGAAGTGATAGAAGAATGTGAAAGAAGATTTGAACATGAAGAAAGAAGTAAGTTAAGATACATGTTTAAAAAGAATGATACCGTTGCCATTGTCGTTAGCCCACAATACGATGAAGACGTATTTGATCATAGGTATGAGGAGGATGGTGTAGATGATAAGGGACAAGACACCCAGAATATCATCGTGATGCTTGATTCCATTGTTGAAGGTGCTGGCATATACGTAAAGGGGTGATGTCCCAATATCACCATATACAACTCCTATGCTTTGAAATGCTAAGCTAAGAGTTATTCTCCACCCCAACTGTTCAAATAGTAAATAAAATGAGTACAAGTTTTCATAAATTATGAACTGAGATGCGTGTATAAGATTTATACCTTGTGAGGGTTGTGTGTAACCATAGAAACTCTTCCAGCCTCTAAATTCAGAGAATCTATGCGCCTTAGTTTTGCCCATGATACCTTTCGCTCTTTCAGCTTAGGGTTCTTCTCTGCCTCTGCTGTTACACCTGTTTCTGTTTCTCCTTCTGCTCCAGACATCTTCACTCTCTCCACACACTTGTCTTCTTTTTCTTCTTCTCTGGAGTTGGAGTTGGAGTTGGAGATGTTCAAGTCGCGTTCCTTTGCACTAGTTTTTATAGGCGCACAAGTCAGATCTTGATACCCTCTTGCTCATAATATTATTTTATCATCAATAATTGTACTCTTTTTTTGTTTAATCTTTAAACTGCGCCTCCCTCACGAGCTCTTCAGTTGACTTTTAAGGTTCTTGTTATTAGGTATTATGAAAAACACTTACTTGTTTACTTTCATTTCTAATTATCAATTATTTCCACCCAAGTTTAACATTTATTCATTCAATTATTGCTGGCTTTACTTGAATTTTTTGCATGCGTCACCACGGTAGAATAATGTGTCTTTTTTTAGTTCATTTACAATATGTCTATATCACAGAATGACTTTAATGCTAATAAATTATCAGTATAACGTTAAAACTTTTTAATTAACGTATTTAATGGTATATTAATACGATAATTAATGAATGGATATCGTGTTGAAAGAGAAGTGTAGAAACGTTAATGAGATAAAATTAAAAATACTTTAAAAAATAATTAATGAGAAGTGTATTAATACGATGAGTTATGTGCTGACCGTTTCTTTAAACTTGTTATTTGTTGGTAAGTTTTAATTGAGTTTAGTATCTAATTGTTATATGTGTTTAAACATGTATTATGTATTGTATTAACTTAAATGTTAAAGTGTTGTACCTCATGATTTCTTATGTAAAACTTCTTTTGGATACTAGCTCTTTTGGGTTTATATATTTTTTCATATATGGTTATAGTTATAGTCATTGAGAGATTGTGGTTCCATATGGTTATATGATATATAAGATCTTTGACACCACTTTTACACCAAAACCTTAAGACAATAGTGTTATGGACTTTTATTCTTATAGTGTTTAACTTTGCCTATTTTATCCAATGTGAGACTTTGACTCACACTTAGACTATTTCCAACACTAGCATACCTTATGGTTTCTATGTTGTTTGGTTTTCTCTTGTTTTTTTTTCACAATAATCACTTAATTGTTTGAGCAGAAGAGAACATATGTGTGAATGTTCCTTTAGATGAACAACAATGAAATTGCTTAATAGAGTTTACTTCTGTAATGAAATTTAAGATTAGTTCATTTTGAAAAACACTAAAGAGATTTTGATCTAGTTATATATATATATATATATATATATATATATATATATATATATATATATATATATATATATATATAATTTATTTATTTTGGATAAATGTATTATAACTATGTATTTTGTTTAATAAGAATATTAATGTTTTAGTTAATAGTTTATATTATTAAATGAGATATTATAATATCTATTCAAAAACAAAGGACAAGATAAAAAATAAATTATCAAAATTAAAAATGAGTTATGAAAACACATATCGATTAAATTTTTTTCTTGTTCATAAAAAAATTATTATACAAAAATCTCATATAATAACAGAAAGTATTATGTTATAAAAGTAATATTTTACTATCAAAATAAAATAAGAGAAATATTTTTTTCTTGAAGAATGGAACTCATGATAAACAAAATTGTAATAAGTTTATATTTATTTTCCTTTTTTCTTCCGATACAAAGAAAAAGAACATATGAGAGACTAAGAATGTCATAGACAAAGACACAAATCATATATCTTAATAATTATTTTTTTATTATATTTAATTTTATGTTTTATTATTTATTAACAAATTTTATAAAATAAAAATAAAATTTATTTAATTTAATGATTTTCATTATAATTCACCGAATTTAAAGATTTTGGAGAAAAAAAGAGCCCCGAATGATGCTACGTTTCGTACAAATCCTATTATCATTAAACTTTCGGCATAGTGTGAATATTCTATTAGCATTGAGGTTATGTAAGTAGTTATCAATAAAGTCTATTAATATTCTAATTTATATTTTTAGTTCTAAAATATTTTATGAAATATATATTAAAAATATAATATAAATGATAGAAGAATATGCACAAGTCTAGGAGGAAAACGTTGGCACAGAGAAGTAAAATTAGAAAACCAAAAAAATACAAATGGTTTAGTTTTGAAAAATGAGTACTATTTTATTAAGTACATGTTATTAAAGAGTACTATTTTATTTGTTACATCCTTTCTCTTTTGGTGATGTGTGCGGTGGCACTAATTCGTATTATGAAATTCTTTCGAAAATAAGTATAATTTAAAACTACTATTATTGTAATAGTTTGCAAAAGTCAAGACATAAAAAAAAAATGGAGTTTGACGAAAATCACGCCAACTACTCGTTTTAGCGAAAGTTTTCCGTACTAACCAATAATACTCGTTTAAATTAAAATTCTAAAACTCTTCCAAAATTAATTAATTAAGCTCAGTAAAATATTTTAAGAATAAAATGTTACTTGATTAACGTTATAGCCAATTTAAAACAATTTCTGTAATAATGCTTTCTCTGTTTTAAGGATGTATGTAAATGAAGAGAGAGAATGCAGTTGTTTGGTTGTATAATATATATAATAACAATATTTTTATTGCATTACAACCACTTAAATTTTGTTTTATTATTCTTCTCTCAAATTGAGAATGAATATTTGACTGACCTCGTTGCCTTTTCTCTTTGTTTTTTATATCACATAGGGAGAAACATTTACTTTATCCTTCCTCTGTCCTATTCTATAGTTTTTCTTCGTTCCAAACAAAATTTATTGATACGTTTGGTTCGGAAAATAATTTAAAAATAAGAAAAGAAAAGGAATATTTTTTTATATTTTAATAAAAGAAACTGAAAGATAAAAAATACATAAAATAACACATATTTTTATAGAGATACACTGATTTACTAATAATTTTCTTTCGAACAGTAAGTTGTTTTTGCTTTTAAGTTTAATGTTAAAGTGAAAGGATTTAAAATCTTGTTTCTTTTGTTTCTTCCATTACTTATTCTACATGAAACCAAGAAGAAGAAGGCATGCATATGTGTTCCCATTCCTTCTTTTATTAATTAACCCTTCACTGTTTTTTTCTTCTTCATTGATCCAAAAGAAAGGGAAAAAATTAAAATATAATTAATGATGTAATATGAATAAACACAAGTATAAAAATATTGTTATTATTACAACAATTGCGTGTTTGAATAAAAATAAAGCAGTGGAAAAACCTGTTCCATTCAGACATTCAAAATTGTTTTTGACTCGCACGTTATCATTTGAGGTTTTGTTATTCATGTAATTAATATTTGTTACAAAGTTTTCTTATCACTTTTTATTGTATAAAGGTATATAAATATAATTTCCTATATATTTCACTAGTATCTCCTCCGATCCAAAATAACTTGCTTAAGGTTATGTGTCAGAAGCATTTAAGAAATAAAAATAATAATATATTTTGTTTAAAATATTATTATTTAATGTAACATGTAGACGTGTTTTATTAATTGTTGGGTTATTTTTAAATATCCTCGTAAATTTTAAATATAATTATTTTTAAAATGGTGTGTATATAAAAATAAAAATTAAATTTGAAAGTTACTATAAAATTTTGGAGCTCCAGCAGTAGTAATTTATTTAGGTGTGTGGAATGGAAAATGTATTATTTTGGGAGTGATGTGATGAATTAAGCATTAAGAATTTAGGAGAAAAGAAATAAGACAGTGACAATTAAAATCATAATAGTTGGATGCGCATGCTGGTAGATGTGGTGGACAATTTGCTTGGTAAAGTCAGAAAGTATTCAATTTTTTACTAGACCACTATACTTTTACAAAATACAATTTAATTTCGTGAAGAAACATCTAGGTGTGTTCAAATATGGCAAATATGCAAATATTTTTAAAGTAATTTTTTATTTCACTGATTAGTGTACATGTTATATAAGGGAAAAACAAATTATTTTGTATACAACTTGTATAGTTTACTTTGTTAAAATTATATATAATTTATTACTTGTAGAGAATATGTAAAATTATTTTTAAAAAGAATGTGAAGTGGCATTAAAATTTTAAAAGTTTGTTGATTGCCTATGAAGCGTTTTCCTCAGCATTTATTTATGAAGCGTTCTCCTGAGCATTTATTTATGAAACGTTCTCCTGAGCATTTAATTTATATGAAGAAATATTTAAAAGAATAATTGGACCACAATAGATTTTTCCGCCTTCAAAGTGATTAAATATGAGATGTGGGATGTGACAACACATAATCAAATATAATTAACTATATCTTTTAAAATGTAAAATTTTTAGTTTACTGTATACTTTTATAATGATATGTGATTTAATAATTATTTTACATTTGTATTATAATAAAAGAAAATAAAGAAATTTTTTATTCATAAATATACAATGCTAATTTGTATTGTTTATAATAATCAGATGGTAAAAAATATTAATAAAAATGAATAAATTATTAATAATTAATTAATTAATTAATCTAAAAGAATATTTAACTTTTTTCTTTAATTTTTTTATTCCGTCCACTAAACAACCTCTTTTTCTGTTGTTTTTTTAACCTACCTTCTTCCCCTATTACCAAAATATGTTTTATTGTAATATACACGAGCATTATTCGTTTTCATTCATAAGAAAAGAAAAACACACTTTGATCTTAAGTATAATTAATATTCAACTAATTTTACTTCATTTAACAATATATTCAGAAAATATGTCACCTTTAATTAAGGTTTAACTTTCGTACATCATCATAATGGGTATATTTTTACTCATAATTGTTTCTTTAAGTCTTTAAAAATATGGAAATTAATCCTCTAAAGTTATAATTATCTTTTTAGTCCTTAAAAACACATCTAAAAAAGTTAGTCCCAGAAGGTGTTGGTAATTTTCTATATACTCTAATAATATTGTTGTTTAGGTGACAAGTGTATGATTTGCTACGAACGGTTACATATATGATTAACGAATTCATAGTAAATTATCAAGAGAGGTATAATTGGAGATGTTTATTTTTATATCCATAGAAGGCCATGCTTTTTATACCTTATAAGCAATGAAATTGAAAGAAAACAATTATGTTTTTTTAAGAGTAGTTTTTTTATATGATTTTGAAAGACTATTCAGCAAGAGAGATAGATGGATGATGGGTGGAGAAGGAAAGAGAGAAAGAGTGTGGGCATTGTTGTTTGAATGTTTGTGAGTGTTGTGTATCTGTTGGAAGATGCATGGCCACGTGTAGGAGACCTCATTAGTCATCACAAACTAGTCAATTCTGTGAGCACGAGGAAAGAAAACAGAACAACAACTCCTTCTCTTGTTATGTTATGACACAACATTCCACAAGCTATCTTCCCATACTTCTAAATTGACGGCTTTTTTGTACTACTACTACACTTTCTAACTCTCCTAGGATCTTCCATTTCTTTATAGACATTTTATTTTTTGTTTCGCAAATCAACCTCTATCTACTCTTGCTTTCTTAAATTATGTCCATGGATCTTGTATACACTTTCACTTAAAACATCATTCATATAATCATCAATTTCCATAATTTCAAGGTTCCCACTTTTCTTTTATCCATGTTCCAATTTCTGAAGTTGAAAACCCCAACAACATGTTTTATATGCGTACCTGTTTTAGCTAACTAAATTTTGATTTCTACTGGCCGTTGAACTAATTTATTGATAGTAGAGTTTTCACTAACAACTAACACTACTAGCTGTGAATTCCATGACCACAACCACAGTGAGAACAACTGATATGGAATTTTTTCCAATCCCTTCGAACAAAGGCTTTATCAGATACAACCAATGTAGGAAGTATCGTACGATCCACAATACGGATCGTACAATATGAAACGATTCAGGTTCCTGACGATATGAATCGTGAGTTGTATCGTTTTTACTCTTATATCGTACGATACGAGTCTGGATCGTGTGAATCATGATTCGATTCACGATACGAATTTACCCTAATTTGAAAACCTAGTTTTTCCCTCTACAGATTTACCCCCAAATGGAAACCCTAATTTTTCTCCCTTTATTTTTTGCACATTGAAACTTATTAACGTAACTTATTAAGGTTAGTGTGCTCGAAAACATGTTCTCCTCCTTGCCTCTCGTGATCACATCATCTCTATTTCTTGCGGTGGTCGCACAATAGTGCAGTGTTGGTTGTGTGGTGTTGCGGTGGTGGTTCCATATCATCTCATGCATGCCTTTGTTCGTTTGTTCAGTGGGTTTGAGCTTTTGCACTTGTAGTACAGTGGTCACATGGTGGTAAATCTTAGAGAGGATGAGGATGAACTATGAATTATAATTTTTTTTTAGGTTGTTTAGGATACAAGGAGCAAACACTTATTTTTTTAGATGGCTATAATGCATAATTTGTTTAGTAGCATATAACTATAGTTGAAGGAATCTTATGCAGTGACCACATTGTATTTTGAAGGCGATGTTGTTGAAATTGTGAAACTCTGTGGTAGATACACATAGATACAACCACTCTATTTGATTAAGATTGTTTTGTTATTAATTTTCTCTTTACATATTTATCTATCTTATATATTTAAGTATAAACTGCATTCTTTTAATGTTTATAAAATGTTTATGAATTGTACGATTCACGAAATGATACGATTCACGATTCAAAATTTAAGCTCTCTGATACACGATACGATTCACGATTCAACTACCATGGATACAACAAAAAAACCAGTGTCAAAGCCAATCCCACTTTCAAATAGTGGACCACCTTTCTTGGATCCTCTTTCCCTACTTTCACTATTGTTTTCCATGCCAAACCTGACCATCTTCTCACTATCTCACCAAAATCTTCACACACATACTTCCAAATCCAATCACTTGCATAATAATTGGTTTCTTCCATGGCAGCTCAATTTCAAACATCAACCCATTTCTTATCTTTGCATGACTTGTTAATTGTCAAATAGAATCATTTAGACATGTATGTATGGCTTTTAATTCTGACAAATCATAGCAAGTTTAATGTTTGTATTGGGAACCAAGATCATCTCAGCCCAACTAGGGACAAATAGATCTCGACCCAATTTATGGATAAATACATATGGACTCAGGTATACAGACGTACATCTCAATACATGTGGGTGGATTCAGACATACAGACTTATATTCCAATACGTATGCTAAGGTCGAGTATATCTCAACCCATTGTCATCAAGGAAGCCAAGAAAATCTCGACCCAGTTAGGGGCAAGTGTATCTCGATCCAATTAAACGATACGTGATATACAGATGCCTACGAATGTGGATGCTCAATCCCAATTCTCGACACTTATAATGAGGTATTCATGTGATTTATTAGTGTTTAAGGTAATTAAGTTATGATTAAAGCCAAGTATTATAAAATAAGGTTTACTGGCAACATATGGTCTGAACTTAGTGATTACACATATATTAAAAAATAAAATAATTTGAATAGTTATGTGTAATGATATGATGTATAAATTCAAACAAATTTTTTTTATCATGTATAGATAAGTTGTAATTAAGGTAATTTACTAATTTGATTTCAAATGGTAGAGGATAAAATTGAATCCTTCTAAAAAAATGAACGAAATTGAATAAAAAATTTAAATAAATGAATAAATTGAAAATAACTAATATCACTATGATGTAGCATGATAATAATCTGTCACGTGACACGATTGCAATCTAACACGTGACAATTTTTATATTTTTTTTTAAAAATAAAAAAATTGAAAATTTCACTAATTAACGTGACATATACGAACACAATAAAAACTGAACCTTTTTAAATAATTAAAAAAAAACGAAATGAACCCAAGAGAAAATTAAAAAAAACTAAATCATGATAATCTAGAATCAGGAATAAGGATTTTTTTTTTCTTACCTTAAACCGGTACTATGTGTCGGATACAATATAATTTTTAGTTTTGGTGGATAAAGACCAAATTAGTGTAAATACGTGTTTATCTTCATCTTTAGTTTTTACAGAAGGCTTTTATAAAAAAAAAGAATTTACTTTTAAGTCAATAAGTTTTCTAGAGTAGAGTTTCGACGACATAATTAAACATTTTTTTTTATTATTTAAACACTAACAGCTCTACTATTTCAACGCCACATTCTATATATTCTATTTTTTTTTATTTTTTTTATATATGTGCTTTTCACACATGAAATTTGAGGGGGAAAAAATTCTCAATGGTCTCAAATTGCTATTTTTTTATCCAAATAATTGATTTTTTTAATAGTATATATATATTTTATCTACTTTTTATCTCACTCTAAAATAAAAATTCTATATTCTTAAAGAATTATTAATTTTAAAAAATATTCTTACATCATAAATTAAATTATCCATAGTAAATATATAAAATTTAATTTATATAATTAAGTAGATATGTATTATGCGTTATAATAATATTATAACCCAGTTTATATGTTGAAAAATCTTGTTTATTATTATAAAGTTTGATTATATAAAAACGAATATTTAGTTATAAATGAAGAATTTACTTGTTTGTTGGAGTGAAGAAAAGGAAACGACTGAAATATGGAAATAAATGCGGAAATAAATAATTTGGTTGCTGTGGTTAATGTGAATAACAGGGAGGAAGAGTAAAAGAAAAGCACAGAAGCGGCGAAAACGAACAGCCGAAAGACACATTGGAAGATCAATCGATAAATAGTAGCAGCAGCAAGGATTGTGGACGCAATGGAACCTTTTGGTGGCGGTCATGGTCGAGTTCGAGGTCGTGGTCGTGGTCGTGGCCGTCGCTCTCCATCTACTTCACCGGTAACTAATACTTGCTTGTGTTTGAAGGTAATTAGGTTATTATTTTTTAAACAAAAAAAATTACTTTGGGGGTGTGACGATGTATTGCATGAATATGAATGGTTGTATGCAGGTTGTTGTTGGGAACGAGCAATGTGCGCGAGGTAGGGGCAGCGAGGAGAAGAAGCAACCGCAGAATTCATCACCTGATTCTCGTTCCGATTCTGACTCTGTTGGAATGGGAATGTCAAAGTTAAATATTGGCGATGACGTTGATAAGCCATCAGCAGCCGCCGCATCAGTAGGAGAGGGAGGGTTCGATATATGTCCCCGTAAACAACCTGGAAGCGTGGTTCTGAAACCTCCATTGCTTGTACAGAACAGAGAAAAGAGAAGATCCGGAAGTAGTAATAACAATGGCAATGGGTTGTCGTTGAGGCCTGGGATGGTGCTTCTGAAGGGTTACCTTTCACTGAACGATCAGCAGAAGATAGTGGAAAGGTGCAGGGAGTTGGGGGTGGGCGTGGGAGGATTTTACCAGCCTGGTTACGGGGAAGAGACCAAGATGCATTTGAAGATGATGTGCCTCGGAAAGAACTGGGATCCTCACACCTCTCAGTACGGAGAACGACGACCGTTCGACGGAGCCAAATCCCCTCACATCCCTCCCGAGTTTCAGACATTGGTCAGCAATGCACTTCGTGATTCCAACGCCCTCGTTCCTCAGAATCGCCTTCCCTCCATCTCACCCGACATCTGCATTGTCAATTTTTACTCCCAAACTGGCCGTTTGGGTCTTCATCAAGACAAGGATGAAAGTGAAGACTCTCTTCGCCGAGGCTTACCCGTCGTATCCTTCTCCATCGGAGACTCTGCACTGTTCCTCTATGGAGATCACAGGGATCCCGACAAGGCAGAGAAACTGCAACTCGAATCTGGGGATGTTTTGATCTTTGGTGGCCCCTCCAGAAATGTATTCCATGGAGTTACCGCTATTCATCCAAACTCTGCCCCCAACCTCTTGCTGCAACACACTAATCTACGCCCTGGTCGCTTGAATCTCACTTTCAGACAGTACTAAGTTAAATCCATATATATGGCTTTCTTTCTATTCTCACTAATCTATTCTCTCTTTTTTTCTAAAGTAGCCTCGCATTTACTGAAACGATATGCTAATTTTGAAACCACTGTTATACTAATGGTTTGTTTTTGTTTTCCAAAATGTCTGTTCTTCACCACACTAGCTCGTTATTTGTTACTTTGCTTGTTTATCTATTATGGATCCACTCTCTTATTACTGCAATTCCGTCACAATGCTTGGATTCATCACTTTGTATACCGCAAGTTCAATTCTTTCTAGTCTGGATTTCCTCTAGAACCAAGTGTTTTTTTTTCACTGTTACGGTCATTGCATTTAGTCAAAATACAGTACTATTCCTCCCGCTGTTACCATTTGGGCAAGAAAACCATGTCATAATTCAACTTTCAATGTCTCCAAGAGCCATAAACGGCTTTGCTTTATTTTTCATTTACAAGATAAATTGAAATGTAATATAAAGTCAGTACCTTAGTTATTTTTTATTTTGGGTACAAGTATAGACCAACATTGCATTGCCCTCAAACAGAGCAGTCGAAGCATTCATTGCCAATGTTGGCTAAATACATTTAAATAATAAATAGCATTAGAGTTATATTGTTGCGGAGCTGTTTCTTGACTTTGAATCAGGCTCGGTTCCCCAATGCTAGTGCAGCGGAATCAATATGTACGAGCAAACAAGAATAAACTTTTTGCTTCAATCTGTCAACAGTCTCCACCATCCCTTCACTTTCCGTGTTGCAACTGCTCCTCAGTTTGTCCAGCCACTCGTTTGCATGCTTAAGGTGTGACAGTGTTAGAGCAATATTGTTGGCTTGCTCAATTTGTCTCCCTGCAACATCCTTACTATCCTTGCCCTTCTCATGGGAGCCAACAGAAAACCCAGCATCTAATGTCTTTTCCAGATACATCAAAAACCATGATCTTGTTTCATTTAAAAGTAACTCTCTCAGCTCGTCGATCTCTTTCATACCACCCCCTTTGGCCCATTCTTGTTTCTCAGTCCCTGATAGTTCGGTCAAAGGTTTTGAAGACTTTGCCGTGCTTTTAGCGGGCATCAAACCTGCTGTTGTGCCAGATTTATGCTTTTCTACGGGAGTTGAAATTCTGTATAGTTGAAGTGATTTTTCATTCAATTGAGCTGTACCATTTGGCTGGTCCATGAGCTGTTGGAGAGCAAAAAATTTGTTTAGTGTTGCATGAGGGTTCTCTGAAGATGCGAAAGAGCAGATGCTGGCGAACATACTGAAAACCAAAGAGGAAGAGGTGACAATTGAGGGGCACAAAATAGCAAAAGGGAACTATGCTTTCATTTGTAAGCCAAATTAACCGATGAACTAATGATGCGTTTGATTACTCCCGAATGGATGTATCGTCTATGTACAAACGAGTACCAAGGTTTAGATTAAAAGACAGTATATACCTCAGGCATTTAACTGTGGTTGTTGCTGCAGATGCTTCTTTTTGGGCTTGTACTACAACCTGAGATGCTAGATGTTTCCTTCTAAGAATAACCTTGGGTAAAATGAAAATAAAGTGGGCAAGGAGGAAATTAGGTTTATTGTTTTGCATGATTGCCAAGTAAAGAATGATGTGAATACGCAATTAAATATAGTTTGTTTTAAGCCTAACTCATGCTTCAATGCACGTTTAGTGCTAAACCGTCACGTATTGGATTGGCGATTAATGACAATAATCAACGTTTCATTACGTTTAATAAAGGGACGTGTGATAAGAATGTACAAGAGAGAGAGTAAATTTCAATGCACCTTTCCGGGCCTGAGAAGCTTGGCTGGCAAAGAAGACCATGGAATTGTCTCAGTGCTCTTGCTTTTATCTTTAGCGCGAGACAACAAATTCATATTCAAATTTTCCTGTTTAGCAGAACTACTCTGTTTGGCAGAAGTCCGCACAGAAGGTGCTGTGACAGCTTCCCTGATGTTAGATTGAGCGATGTCTTGCTTTGGTGAAAATGCTTCAAGTCGAGTGCCACTTTGAGTCATCGGGAGCACCTGTGATGCTAAAATCTATTGAATAATTTTCAGTAACAGTGCAAAAAATATCGACCTGATTGTATCTGATAAATTCGTTGAAATTCTTTGCAATTTTCGTTCAAGGCTAATCATTTCATAATTGTTTCTATATATCACTCTCACTTTCCCAGTTACTCAATACATAGCAAGAATCATACCTGACCTTTGATGTCTAGTTGCTTTCCTTTCGCAGATCCCACCTTTTTCCCATCTACGCCCATTTCTATATCATTTCCTTTGCTTCCTACATTAGCCTCCAGCCCGTTGAGCTTGGAGTTTGGATTTAGAACACCCTGCATATACCTGGATGCAACACCTAGTTTTTCCTCTTTAATAACAATCTTGTGCCTTGAACTTGGATTCTCTTTGGCTTCTGTTAAATCCGTGGATTTGGAACCATTAACTCCATCACTATGAGGATGCTCTGATTGCTCTAACATCTGCATTAAGTCCTTAGGATTGCCTTGAAAAGGGTGGCGTCCAGGGAGTGGTCTAACCCCAACAAGAATAGGGACAGGTGTGCCTGCCTCGATTCCATCCACATAAAAGAATTGCCCAAGCTGCAGCTTATTATTCAATATGAGCTCGTTGTCTTCCTTCGAGAGTGAAACATAGGTTGAGTGAGAAGAGTCGGAGACTTTTATGAAGAAACCTCGGTTAGGCCATAATTCAGAGCCAGATAGTGCAGGCACGATGCTGATCACCTGCAGAAGGACAGAGCGATATTCCCCGCGTACTTTTACGTTAGAGTTCATACTCTGTAGAAGCTTCAGTAGAACTCCAGGAACCAGGGATGCCATTCTTCTTCACCTTGCGACTCAAATTTTGTAACTCTTATGCATTATACTTTTCAAGTGTCAGTAATAGAAAATTGAATGTTATCATGAGATCTTTAGTGCACAACAAAAAAGTGAGCAGTTGATATGAAAGAAAAAAGGAGCTACCAGAGGAGCATAAAGAAGCAATAGAAGTGAACATGTATGATATTACTGTTTATGGGTTGATTGAAAGCACAGGTTTACATGAAGGGCTTAACAGAGAACCTCGAAAGGTTTGCATGAAGGGCACGTAACCATCGAATTCTCTTGGCTTCGAAGCCAAGCCAAGGGACCATCATATACTTACAACACATTCTGTCAGACACAAAAATGACAAATCAGCCCCTTTTATAACACAGAATAGATAAGAAAAAATGAGATATTATTATGTCCATCTCTTGGACATTGTGGTCTTTCCGGTGGTGGGGTTCAATCTGGTCGCGTTTCATTTTTTAAGTTAGAGGCAATGTAAACATTAAGAAAGGTAAGGATATTCCCATGTCAATTTCTCCTAAGATTACCCACAATGGATTACTTCTCTTTTGTCATTCATAAAAAAGATTTGTCTCTAAAATCGTATTTATTGATAATTTCACCAACAAATTTTAGGATTTTAAGTACGACATAATAAATCTGTTGATTATTTACTTATTTACAGTTTTTATTATCAATCAATACTTTTATCGATAACTTTTATCGGGTAAAATAAAGATTAAAATTTTTATTTTAACTTTATTGAAATTGAATTTGTAAAAAAATTATCAATAAATTCGTTGATAATTATATTTTAAATATATATTGATAAAGTGGACATTTATATTTTCACCAAATCTGATTTAACTTTTCTTATAAATTAAATGGAAATGGATAAAACAAAGAAGAAAGAGTCAAAAGTGATGAACGTAACAATAGCACGACACCAAAGTGACAACGATGACAATAATGGTAACGGACACGACAATAGCGGAAGCGTTAACACGACCATTGTACTTTAAGTTGTTAAGAAATTAAACGTAACTCAACTCCATATTAAATTAGCATCATCTCTGATTTTGGTTGTGACTTTAATGAAATATGGCCTTACGCACGTCCCAACAGATGTGGATTCAGAGACTTCCAAGAAACAGTATAATTTAATAATTTATAAAACTTTCTTCTTACATTGAAAATCTTGATAAAACTTTTGCTTTAGATACTACAATATGGTAACTAACAGCGATACCACCCGCAAAAATAATCATGAAAGCGTAATCATTTTTATACCATAAAATGGTAAGCATCATCATTTTAAGGTAAACAAACCAAAATCATAAATGTATTCGTCCATAGTGAAAAAACCAATTGATATTTTTATTATTACTAATTTTAAATTTCATTATACTAACCAACCTTCTTTCAAATTAAAGACTTCAACACAACCCTCGATTTGAAATAAGAGAAATTGAATAGAGATGGAAACATAAAAGGGGACATATATATATTTTGAAGAAAAACAGCGATTCAACCTTAAAAAAACAATGCTTAGAATAAAAACGATAGCACAGCATAAAGGAAAAGAGCAGGTGCTCCACCTCAGACTTGACTTGAGAGCAAACATGAAGATCATAACAATGACCATGCTACGGTGCTAACTCCTCCTCATGGAGCTCCCTTCTTCATATCTTGGAGCTGCTCCACCTCCCTTCACATCATCAACACCAATATCTATCAGTAGTAGTCACACACCCGCTTTTACTTATATGTCACCGTATGTAATATGTAATCTAAGGCAGATACATTTTACAAACTCCTAACATTTCATTACCAACCCAACAACTTTGTATCCTCCTTTTTAATAGAAAATGCAATCACAACCATGACATGGACAACAATTGAGATGCAATTGCACAGCTAGGAAGTTCAGAATCTTTACGAGCAGAGCCTATACCATCAAAACTCACGTCTGTTTTAAAATGCACAACACACTGACAAGGCTAATCTAACTTGAGGTTTATTACCAACATCAAACTTGCATGCAATTCTTGGCCCAGGTAGTATTGAATGACACATTTGCGTACCTTCTCCAGTTTTATTAACATGCATCTCGTATCATAAAACGAAAAATGTTGTATAAATATACTAACCCCTAAACAGAAGTTCTGGTCGCTGGGATTGAGTTCAGATGTACTGTCTGTCTTTCCAAAATTAATTTCAGTGGAATTACGTTTATTTGATCTAGAACCTTCACCATTAGTCATGATGTACGTAGGTGAAGCAGGTGCAGTGGCTTGAAACATTTCTCCAAAGAGCTGTTGGAACTCCTCAAAACTCTCCTCCCCATTTTCCTGTTATGTCACATCACAGCCACCCAGAATCACCAAACGTGAATTGCCCAATTGGCTAGTAACAAAGTATAGATGCATGCAAGCTGCTGCTGTTGCTGTTCAATACCAGACAACATAACTAACACACCCTTGTACTGTACGTTGTATGCATAACAGTGCCATCAGCTACAATAACAATACTAACACATACAATAGCATATGATACGAGACTAATTTCTCTCAGAATCTCAGATGGTGGGCCCATGGTACGATGATAAAATCAATACCATATCATATCTATCACATGATTCATCTTAGCCATTGAGGCCCACCACTAAGACGAGACCAGGCCAACAAACATCATGAATTAATTTATTAATTCATGATGTTTGAAACTACGAACGAGTGCATGTGTTTGTTTATCACATTATATCCATGCAATCCAATATCTGCCTTTAACTCCTTCCCTTCCTTTCGCTTAATTTTAATTTCTGTTTTAGAATAATTGGGCATGAAACTTCATCCATAGCCTTCTCAAAATTCTGACAGCCCATTGTGCATCTTAGTGAATTCAACAAAAATCATTCCCCGCAACAACTATAAAAACCCCAAACCAATATCATTCGTCAGAAAAAGCTATGGCAACAACTTAGTATTTGACAGAGGCCAACACTCTAACTTTATCCATACAACATCAAAAAAAGACGTGAAAAGCGTGGAACCTTCGGTTCAGCAATGTTGAGAACAATTGGAACAAATTAAATGGAGATCACTTACAATGGGTTTTGATTGACTCATCATTGTGGCCATTTCATTCAAGAAATCACCCATGCCCTGCTCAAACAAACATACCAAATGGCTCATTACAAAAAGAACAGTCCTGAGAATGAAACCACCACCAAATTCTGATTCTGTTAATTGTATTTGTCCATATCCCATGTAGGAAATTCTGGTATGGACTTGATCCACCGGTTGGTTGGGTTGCGTGTAGATCACAACACAAGACAAGCAGTGGTATGCAAATTTAACTTAGCAAAGTTAGTGCCTGGCTAGCTTTCCTGAGTAAAGATGAAAACAAAGGATTTTAACTGGTCTCACATGGTACCTTTTCTCCAGGAAGAAGAAAAATGGACGATGCAAAGCCCAGAAACAGGACAAGACTGCTACAGACGACAGGACACCACACGAACAAAAAATTCATTTTTTAAATAAAGGAAGAAAGAAAGAGAGAGAGAGGAAAGTGAGCAAGGTCAAATAAGGAGAAGGAGTATTGATATTAAAGCATATTTATTTATTTAGTTTGTAGAAGATAAGGGGATGGAGAGAATGAGAGTAGATACGGTTTGGTCGTCATCGCTGTCATAGACACCTACGTCGTACAGTAACCTTGTGTTGGCGTCAGATAAGACTGGGCAAAAACAGAGTGAAACTAATTAACAATGGAAGGAAGAGAAGAAGGTAACATGAATTGAATTGAAGGAGATTTGACCAACCAGAATAGGCGTGCTGGATTGCCTGGAACTTCTTCTTCCCTTCTTCCTCGTGGCTCCCTGAACAACGATCTGGGTGCCATTTCTATCCCATCAAACAAAACAAATTCCTTACTTTTTAATACCCAATTCATTCTATTCTGCTGAGTCACAAGAACAAAAATCTTAAAATGAAATGTGCCAATTCATTCTAACCAGTGCAAGTTTCTTATAGGCATTCTTGAGCTCAGATGGGGTACACTCCTTCTCTATGCCCAGAACCTCATACAACTCCTCATTGCATTTCTCTCCTCCCTTCGCCATTTCTTCGATCAAACCAAACCCAACTTTCTTCACTCCGCTCAGCTCAACCAAACTTATCAAATCAAACCAAAAGCCAATATTTTTAATTTTTTATTTATTTATGCATTCATTACTTTTAATATTCTAAGTAAGACATGGATGGATCAAGGAACCTTTTATGATTTTTATTGGGAGGGAAGAGGAAAGCAGAAACAAAAACAGTTCACCCACCTTAAGAACTCTCCAGAAGCACCCTCTTTACACAGTTTCCCTTTTTTTTACAAAGGTTACAAAATATACTATGTTTCAATTTTTTTAATATTTGATTATGGATTAGAGTTTACTGTAGACGAAGATGATGTACGGCGGAGATTGGAGACTAACACTTATTTATTATATGGTTGGAGTGTGTTTCCAGAAGGTTCCGTTCTGTGTAAATTGTACGAGTATATATATACCACTACCACATGTTGGATAACATTTGTGTGCTCCGCTGTAACATTTTCTAGATTTTGGTTGAGATTTTCGATTCATCTTAACCAATCCAAGTAAGATTATATTCGAATTATATTCTGGCAAATATTTTCACAATTATAACAAATACACTGAATAAATTATTTTTTGGTTATTAAAAAATTAATAATTAAGAGCGTTTTATGATTTCTTATTTTGATTAAATTGTTTTTAACAATAAATAATGATTATAATCTATTTGACAGAGGAAATAATTTATTTAATTAAATTAAAATTAGTTGGATAGACAGTGTACATAAGATGGTTGGATCGTTATTATGGTTGAAACAGTGATCTGAGATTGTAGGGAGCAGCAATACTCTGATTTCCGCTCCAGACAAGCTGGGAAACAATCTGATGAGCACTTTGGGTGGGATGAAGAGAATCAAAGAACACGTATTGCTTTGGATTCTCACATAACTCGTAATCTTTCACTTCTCTTCTACCTCCGCAGCTGTAATATCCCCTGTGGGGTCCACTGCCACAGCATGCCACGTCACCCTCTTTCAACCCTTTACCTCAAAAAACACTGAATCAGATATATATAAGCCATGCCACCAAAATCATATCTACTAAATATATGCACTGCTTACCATATTTTGAAGGATTGTTTATGACATCAAAAGTTATGGTAAAATAATCCACGTATGAATATTTAAATCCTTCTAGTTCTTTCTTTAACTTCACAAGTTCCAGGTAAAGCACACTGTTATGTAGTTTGGGCAGTGCTGAGGCTTCTTCCACGCAGGAACCTTTTGATCCATTCACCAAAGCCTTCACGAATGGAACACAACCCGCAGCTGGTAGGTTAAAAATACCAAATTTCCTTCCTCCTGCCTCGTGTATCCCCTGATTCATACAATGCGTCAAATTAGAATGGTTGAACTTTGATGCTTCGATGCAGAGCAAAGTAAGAAGAAGCTGCTACATACCTTGATCACTGATGTAATATTACCAACTACCATCTCTGCATGTTTCTCAGCCGTGCGTGTATTACTTGAATTTTCTGACAAAGAGATTTCATAATCATTGATTCCAATGTTGATCAAGTAAACAGCTTTCGCAAGCAGAGCTGTGGTTTCTGCATTTCCAAGTTGCTGTCTCAATTCCTTGCTGACTTTCCTGAAATAACTGAGCTGAGTTTTTAGATCTATCACCTGCAAATTCAACACTGTCAGATCAAAATAGATGGCATGAACCAAAGTTAATTGAAGTTCAAGTCAAAATAATACAGCTAGCATCCAATTTCATTCACAATTAATAGTTAGCAAAAACACATAACAGACCAGTCCTTGATGGGTTTGAACCAAAGCCCTAGCTCCAGCTGATGCAAAATTGACTCCATCAACGTATCGATGATTACCAGGGAATAGATAGGGTGGGATTAGAGGCAACTTAGCATACTCAGCTGCAATAATATTGTAAGCAGTGAGGTATTTGTTGATCTTAATTAAACACATAAAAAAGCAAAGTTGTTGTATACCTATGAAATCTGGAAGAACACGACCGTCAGAAAATCTGCCTGTTGGATACTTGAAGAAGGTTTCCCCATATGGAGAGTAATTTGCCTGATTATCAGCAGTAGTATTTATGTAATTGTTGTTTCCAACGTCAAATAGTGAATCTCCAAATACAAATAATGCTGCGTGTTCTTTTGGCTCGCAAACATCACCAAGGCTTAGGCAGCAACTTATGCCATAGCTTGCCAGAAAAACTAAAAAACAGAACCCGAATTTTGAACTTGCCATGAGTTTCACTTCAATTTTCTAATGTCACAGTCTGCAACTTGTGTTTATATAGGCTACTTTGACTTCATGCACAAGGAAAACTAAATTTCCAGCATTATATCAGTAAATAATCTAAATATTGGAAATGTATTGTGGGAACATCTGCACAGATTTAAATCAATGGAGAATTGGTCTGCTCTGATTTTTTATTCCTCATTTAATTATTAATAATAAGCTCTTTTAGTCAAAAATATAACTTCTATGTTAAGTTATAGAGCATGACATGATTCATATTGTTGACTTTTTTTTTTATCATAATGCATATAGAATTTGTTCGGTGATTGCATTTGTGATATAAGACAACTTTCTAAAGAGTTTATACTGTGTAATTAGATTTTGTCAACTAATTGAAACTGGGGTTGCAAAATTTATTCTCCAATTATTGTTATATTTGTGCTGGCACAAAGTTGTCCACTGTCTATTATGCATGTTTGCTAGCTAGCTGATAACTTCAATGTTGCCTTTCACAGTGGCCTTTTTTATTACTCCAACTACAACATATCTATCCCAAATGGATCAAATGACACAACTACTACCATGAAGATGTCACAATCATGAACAAGGTCATTTATCTGAACATGGTTGGATTATAGCTGAAATAGAGTTTTGAGATTGTAAGGGCCTGCAATGCTTGAGTTGCCGCTCCACATGAACTGGGAAATAATTTCATCAGCCCTTTCAGTGGGATGAACTGAATCAAAAAACACATACTCGCTAGGATTCTCACACAAGTTGTAATCTTTCACTGCTCCTTTCCCTCCACAGCTGAAATATCCATTGTAAGGCCCGCTGCCACAGCATGCAACATCGCCTTCTTTAAAACCTTTACAACAATCACCAAAACCAAAAGTCAGATTAACTTTTCACTTAATCACTATAAATATGCTAAAGCTACTTACCATATTTTGAAGGGTTGCTTATAAGGTCTAGTGATAAATCAAAGAAATCCACGTATGAATATTTAAATTCTGTTAGTTGTTTCTTTAACTGGTCAAGCTCCACAGAAAGAACCTTGTTATGCAGTTGCGCTAGTGCTGAAGCTTCTTCCACGCAGCCTTTAGATTCATTCATAAGAGCCTTAACGAATGGAACACAACCCATAGCTGGCTGATTGAGAACCCCGAATTTCCTCCCTCCTGCCTTGTGTATCCCCTGATCATGTTCTTCATGTTAGATAAACATTCATTATAGCTAGTTCTACTTATATGCTTCATCAACGCACCTTTATCACTGTTGAAAGATTACCAACTACCATATTTACATATTTGTCTGGAGTAATGACACTAGATTTTTGTGTGAGGTAGACTTCATAATCATTGCTTCCGATGTTGATCAAGTAGACAGCTTTGGCCAGTAGGATTGTGGTTTCTGCATCTCCCACTTCCTGCCTCAACACCTTGCAGACTCTATTGAAGTAACTTAGTTGAGTTTTAAGATCTATCACCTGCAAATTAAACATCAAAATGCTTGCAGTTGGATACAAAATGAGCAAGTCAGAAGAAGAGTTAACAATAACATGACAGTGCTATGCAATGCAACAGACCAGTCCTTGATGGGTTTCAACCAAAGCACCGGCTCCTGCAGATGCAAAATTGACTCCATCAACATATCTTTGATTACCAGGGAACAGATAGGGTTGGATTAGAGGCAACTTAGCATACTCGGCTGCAACAATAAAGTTCTGACTTTGTAAGCATGAAGGTGCAGAAACATTAATTAAGGAAGCTGGTAAAAGGAAAACAGAACAATCTTATGTACCTAAGAAATCTGGAATGACACGACCATCAGAAAATCTGCCTGTTGGATAGTTGAAGAAGGTTTCCCCGTATGGAAAGAAATTTGCATAGTTATCGGCAGTGGTATTGATGTAATTATTGTTTCCAGCATCAAATATTGAATCTCCAAATACAAATAATGCAGCTTCTTTTGGCTGGCATATGTCACCAAAGCTGAGAGTTATTCCATTGCTAACCAAGAAAACTAGGAAGCAGAAACTGGATTTTGAAGTTGCCATCAGAGTTTTACTTAAATGGAACGAAATTTGTGTTTATAAAGACCACTGTCACATCATCCAGACTAAAAATAATCAAAAATTAGTTCCTAGGAGAAATGATTTTAATAAATATAAATAAATGATAAGAAAATACAATCTAAATAGAAATATAAAATTTCAAACCAACCGAAAGCTTAATTAGCCCATCTCATGAACATATTGTAAAACAGTACAGGTTTATAAATCTTAAATTAACAATTATCAACATATCTCTAATGAATTATAAACCAGTGATTTTTTTTTTTATCAATAAAAACAAATAAAATTAATAAAGGCGGAAAGGTTGCCTGACCAATATACAAAAGAAAAAAAAAAAGATATGTCACCATGATCCTCTCTAACTTATCTTAAAAATATATTCATTAAATTTTTTTCTTATTCATCTTCATCTCCTTATATAATGTTCACATGTCCTTCATAAATTTTTAAAGCAAATTATTAATAAATTATATAATAATATTACCTAAATTTATAAATTACTGATTTATTTTAAAAATAAAAATAATATTACATAATTATAAATTATATAAAAAAAGAATATTACTTTTCAAATGCATCCTTTATTTCTAAAATACTATTGACAATACTTATATTTATTAACATGATCGCTGAAAGTAGTTTATAAAATTAATATTACTCAAATGTTATTTCATAGTGTTAGATTAAATGAATTTGTTATATATATATATATATATATATATATATATATATATATATATATATATATATATATATATATATATATATATATATATATATATATATATATATATATATATATATATTCTTGATTTTGTTTTTTTCCATTTATTTTGTCATTATATTCTCTAAATTTCATCGACAATTTATTTAGAACATACGACATTGTGTTGCTGCTTTTGACATTGAAGACGATTGTTTAGAGAACACCATATTTCTACATCATACATCATGTACAATAATTGCAACCTCAACATTCAGACATTTTGGACTTCTACGCAATGG
This sequence comes from Vigna unguiculata, assembly GCF_037176805.1. Classification (NCBI taxonomy): domain Eukaryota; kingdom Viridiplantae; phylum Streptophyta; class Magnoliopsida; order Fabales; family Fabaceae; genus Vigna; species Vigna unguiculata. The sequence continues at coordinate 128,161 of NC_140800.1, forward strand.
AATTGAGTTGGAGCACGGAAGAACTTTGGTTCGGTAAACTTCTCCATCTCTTACATACCAACCTAACAACATTATTGAAATCAAATATTTATAATTTCTGCATCTTGCTCATCATAGTGCTCTTTTTGATCCTTCAAATTTTCTCACACGAGGATAACCGTAGAGAAATAACCGAGTTCAAAAATATCAGCACCCAAGACTGTTTCACAGATCATTATAATCGCCCTGCAACATCAATTGAGATTCCCTAAAGCTAAAACCATGGACTTTGACAGGGTAAAGAGCGCCTAAATAGCTATATAGTCCCATAATTTAAAAACAAGAGAATAATAAACTTCACTCGTGCTGAGCGAGTTAATTGTTTTCAACTGTATCCTCAACAGAGATCACAACCATTCCAGTGAGTAAGAAAAATGGAAATAACATCCTATTTTTGTCAGGCACAAGCAAAGATGTTACTTGGGAGGAATAAATGCAACAAAAACACAAACAAAATTAATGAACTCCGAAGGAAAATGAAAAATAATGTGCAGTTTATTTAAATACACAGGGAGGAGGCCAACAAAAGGCTGTTCAGAAAACTCCGCCAGCCATGGAAGGAATGTCATCAAAGCTCCAAAGGTTCATCAGGTTTCCACCATCCTGGGTTGTATCACAAGATAGCAAGGACTCCAATGAAGTATCATCCCAGCTCCCTCCAAGATAAGGCATCTGAAAAAACTTCAACTCAGATTCAATATCCACAAGCTCCTCAGAGAGGGTCTTGGAAGAATCATCTTGCATAGATACCACATCCTGAGAGTTAGTCTGATGGTTGGCATCCTGTGCAAAATGAGAATCGCGATCCAAAGGAGCACAAAGCATGGATGAGATCTCAGGAGTTTTGGGGGCCTTTTCACTCCACCCAAGATCTGCATAATCAAATGAGTTACTCCCCTGATCTGAACTGAAGTAAAGGGTCACATCATCATTCGAAGGCAGAGATCTGAGTCCATTTCCACTGCCAGGGAATGAACCCATGTCAGCAAACTGGTTAACTAGGGGTTTCTGTTCCATCAGGTCCATAGGACAGGGAAGGTCCTTCTGATTGTTCCCAGCATTGAACTTGTGAACATTGGGTTGAACAATCTTCCGATTTCCCAGTGGATTCACCTTAGAACGTTTCACGGAAGCTTCTTCAGGGAAATTCACCTTGGCTTTCTTGCCACGAATCCTCCGTGCTTCAGCATCATAAGCTCTTGCAGCTTCTTCAGCAGTGTTGAAGGTTCCAAGCCAGACACGAACGCCCTTTCTTGGATCCCTGATTTCAGCTGCCCATTTCCCCCAAGGACGTTGACGAATTCCCCTATATTGATTCTTCCTCTTTCTCTTTGCAGACTTCTCAGCTCCACCATTGAATGCCACAGATTTCACTGCCCGCTCTTTAATAAACACATTTCACAGCGAGGAAAACAGACACTCAGAACCATTAAACAAAGAAAAGAACAATAATAATATCATACACGGATCATAAGAAAATTTCCAATTCTCCCAAAATCCCTTCGAGGACTTTAGAAGTCTCACCAATAAAGTAAATTCATTTTTAGTACTTTAGTTTTTTAATCAAGGCGAAGGTTACCACCCACTATACTGAGAAAGAGCAGTTGCAGTGGTGTGCGACCGAGAGACAGAACAGTTTGTGATAACAACAAAACAACATGATGAAATGAAACATCTATCAATTTCAACAAAATCCACAAAGTGATCCTTTGAGTTAAAATCAGTAGAAAGTGAACTCTTGTACGAAAAATGGATAAACATACACTCCTAAAGAAGAAGCATTTCTCCCAAAAAAATCATTCCAGAAATCAACTCGGGATCCATAACGAGACAAAGAATTTCTAGTAGATCTAGAAAATAAAATTCCATGTTATCAACTCCATAAACGAAAATCACAAATTAGATTCACTTTAAAATTGAGGGTCCAGAAAATCATATCACACGGTGACCAACAAAATTGATTTCCAGTGCATGAATACAAATTGGTCCGAAAATCAATCAGAAAAGTAAACATTAATAATTTTGCATACGAAAAAAATAGGGAAAAAGAGAATTGTGAAGAAGAGAGAGAAATTACGAGAAGAGGCGGAGAAAGCAAAGGGTTTGACTTCGTGGTCGGCGTCGACGTCGGTTTCGATGTCGGAATCGTCCTTGAAATCCCTAAAATCAGCCTCGAAGTCATCATCGGAGTGGATGACCTCAGATGTCCGTTTCTTCAAATCCGACCACAGGTAACCGGCGGTGATCCGGCGAGACCTGGCAGTGACCGCCGCCGGAATGAAATCAGAGATAATAGCTCCTCCACACATCGGTCAGATGAAAAACAACACAGCTATGAATGAATATCCAAAGACTCGGTTTTGGTTGAATGCTGCGAATCGAAGGTTTTTGCTTTTTCTATTCTGCGTTTTCTAAGTTTACCACTCTTCATTTGTTTCTTTTTATACTCAACCTTTTTACACAAGAACGACTCTTTTGACAAGAGGTTTAAGTGATACTATAAAATTTACCTATAATAAATACTAATTTGGTACAAAAATTCAATTTGGTATCCGAATTTTAGGAATGTTTAATTTGATACCCAAATTTTTTAAACAGATTTATTTTGGTACATTCCGTTAAATACTACATAACGCTATTTGGCTTCTGTTGAGGTGGCAATGTACAAGACATACGTGGCAGAAACATGGTTGGGCACGTGGTTTTTATGGTAAAAAAAAAATCGAAGTAAATAATTTGTGAAGTAAAAAATTTTACAAAAGCGTTGTCGTCGATTTGGGGAAAAAAATAGGGATGTGAAATCGAAAAATTTGCAGAACGGAAAATTAGGGCAGAAGCTAAATTTGGGAATTAGGGTTCAGTGGTTGATTTGCGTTCGGTGATCGGAGAAGAAGGACGAAGATTTCCTTCCGTTCGTTGGAGAGGGCGAAGCTGGCAAGAAGAAGCTTTAGCCGTTCTCCAAAATTGTCTCCCACCATTCTTGATAGTTCTAGCCATTCTCAGCACAACTTCCACTCTGCAATTGCATGTGGGTGCTTCACCCAACCCTCTACAGCCACCACTATTACAGGACAATCTTTGATTTTGCATCAACCATGAATTGTGAGAGCAAGAGGAAGATGATTTTGCCCTTGACATTTTTTCAATGTCTAGAAAAATCAGAAGAAGAGAAAACCACCTATTAGGGCACTCTTCACAAAATAGGGCACTTAAAGTTTACAAATAAAAGGGGATTCCAACTCATTTTATATGAACCATTGTTTCTGCCATGTATCCCCAGCACAGTGTCACCTCAACAGAAGTCAAACGTCTTTATGTAGTGTTTAAGGGAAGGTACTAAAATAAACCCGTTTAAAAAGTTTGGGTACTAAATTAAACACTCCTACCAAATTAAACTTTTCCAAAAAGTTAGGATACCAAATCAGTATTTATACCTTTATTAAACTAAAATAGAAGTTTAAAAGTAGTTTTTTCTCGTATTAGGTTTTTTAATTAAAATTTTCATAATTTCCATATAATTTTCATTTTTCTAGTAATAGGAAAAAATATTTAACTTGGATCATAGTTTTGAAAGAAACATAAAAAGAAAAGGAGGATTGGTAGAGTGAGTTCCAACTCGATGATTGGATGCTTTGTTTAAGCGCTTAAATTGATAGCTCAGAGATACATTAGGCAGCTAACTTCTCCTACTTATCCCATTAAACCAAGCGGTAATAAAATAAAATAAAAAATTAATTATTTTATTATTTATTTGAAATTTTAAATATTTAACAATATTATAATATAAATCACTAACATTAAATTCTCAATACTAATTATAATAAAATAATTTAACATTTAAAATTATATTCATTTTAATTTATTTAATTAAAAATATTAAATAATTAATTAAAAATTTAGAAAATATGTATGTATATAACATTACATAAAATAAAACAAAATGTAAAAACGTAAAATAAAATGAATTTAGAAAAACAAAATTGAAAAAAGAAATTGGTCCCGTTTTATTTTTGGTGGCATTACCAACAATTGTTCCAAAATATATAACGATCCCATGTTACTTAAATGTTCATTTTGTTGGGCTATGGAAATGTTGAATCCATAAGGTAATGAATGTGCTAATACACACAAAACAAAAAAGAAAAACCATTAATGGAATACGTCTAGTTTGTCATTATGAAGGGTGAAAGTGTTGCTTCAGTGTCTGATGAGCGTGGCCTACAAAGATTCATATGCATCAAAGATTACCGTGTCTGCGCACATGTGCTTGCAAAATCTTTGACTAAGCAAAGAAAAGGAACACTCTGAAACCATCCAACAAAAAATTGCTGTAAAAGGATACGAATCTTTCCCTTATTCTACTCCTCTTCTCATGACACCATTTCCTACAGACACTCCTTCATTCATTCTTAATTTTACAAACATGAAAGAAGGATAATACACCTCCACAATGTTTCGTACCATCCATCCTTCATCATCTCACAAACGTTTCGCTTTCACCATTATACATACATACTTTTATGTGGAACAACAACTAACTTAAGAATAAACAGAGTCCTAAGGTAAGAATATGGAAAAAGTGCAAAATTTATACACCCACCCAAACCAAACCCGGAACTAACAAACAGATTTAGATCAGAGAGGTTGGTGCATGGTGACAACCAAGGGAGTGGTGACAGTGTGCTTGGCATCAGACCAAACTATGGAGCCAGTCTTGACAGTGGAACTCCCGGGTGAAAGCTTCACTTCCCTGGTTTGCACCCTCACAAGGAAGTTCAGTTTCTGACCCAACCTCCTGAAAGCCAGTGTGTCCGGTTCAACAGTGACATCGGTGTCGGCAGGGGCAGCAACAGTGACCCTGTAAATGGAGTTGGGGTCTCCAACGTTGGTGACAGTTCTAATGAAGTGTGTAGACATGCGTGAGCCTTGTTTGCCATACTGTTGAAAGGCAGCAGATAAAGAGGGGTAATTGAGATTGGCAGCGTGACCGGCCCTCTTTGCTCCACTGCAATCTGCGACCTTTCTGGTGATAACCCGAATATTGTGGGCAGTGTAGTTGGAATTGCAGAGGAAATCGACATAATCGTAGGTAGAAATGTCGTAGACGAGACCGGGGTTGATGGCCTTCTCCGGGTGAACGTGACCAGCCCCATAATCGAAGACGGAAGAAGCATTCCCAGTGGACTCGTCCAACAAGGTCCCTCCATCTCCTCCATTGCCGAGAGTGTAGGCAGTGGTGATGAGAGCAGATCTTATGGCGGCGGGACTCCACTCAGGGTGGGCCGCTTTCAAAAGAGCAGCCAAACCAGAGACGTGAGGGCAGGCCATAGAGGTGCCGGAGAGTATGTTGAAGTCAGTGGTACGGTGGTCAGAAGGAAGGGAAGAAGGGGGAATGGTAGAAGGCCAGGCCGCAAGAATGTTCAGTCCAGGCGCAATCACATCGGGCTTCAAAATCTCAGGGGAGACCGGATTAGGCCCTCTGGCCGAGAAAGATGCCACCTTTGGCGCTGGCTTAACCCCAACCCTCGTGCCCCTGAATAAGATGGTTGCGGTGGGTGGCGACCGTAACTGTGAGGCCAAAGAGATGTATCTTCGAATCTGGTCGCCCCCGGCGGCACCGACGGAGGTGGCCGGGAGGACGTGGCAGTCAGCAACCAGACCTTCTCCATCGAAGGGGCCATTGGCCAAAATCATGGCAACACCACCGGCATTCTTCACGACTTGGCCTTTGGCAGGTCTTGAATTGACGCCTCTGTCACAGACAACAATCTTACCCCTCACGGATTTAGGGTCCAAGGAATCTTCCAAGCAGAGAGAGGAAGAGTAGCCATCAGACCCAGCATACACCAGCTGGTACAGCCGACCCGGACTCAGACCCGGCCCGCCGTACACACTCACTCCACCAATCACCTTCCCGTTCCCAAGAATAACATCCGCCGGGAAATCTCTGTCTATGGTTCCGGCCCCCACAGTCGTCATCCACGGTGCCACATTCGTCACCGTCAGCCCTCCGGGGCCGCCGTTTCCCGCTGAGGCAGACACGAACACGCCTGCCTCCGAGGCTCCGAAGGCCCCCACAGCGATGACGTCCAGGTGGTAGGGCACTACCACGCCCCCGACGCTCAGAGACACCACGTGCACGCCGTCGGCTACGGCGGCGTCGAATGCGGCCAGGATGTCGGAGTCGTAGCAGCCAGCGTTCCAGCAGACCTTGTAGACGGCGAGGCGAGCCTTGGGAGCCATCCCGGCGGCCATTCCCTTGGCGTAGCCCATGATGGAGGCTGGAAAGACGTACCTGCCGGCGGCGATGGAAGCGGTGTGGGTACCGTGACCGTCGGTGTCTCTCGGAGAACGGTACTCGAGTGTTTCGTTCATTTTACCGTTGGTGGCTTCGTAACCGCCGCAGAAGTAGCGGGCTCCGATGAGCTTGCGGTTACAGGAGTTGGGCGGGAAGCCTTTTCCGGCGACGCATTGACCCTTCCAATTGGGGGGAGGGAGGCCTAAGTCGCGGTCGTTGAAGCTCTGGCTTTCGGGTGAAATGCCGGTGTCGATGAGTCCGATGACAAGATCGGAGCCGAAATCGGTTTCCTTTAGCAAGCCAGCCCTGTCGGCGGTGTTGAGGCCGAGGAAGTGAGGGGAGCGCGTGGTGTGGAGTTGGCGCACCTGCTCGGGTATGAGGGCTATGACGTGCGAGAGTGACTCCAGGTTCTCCACCTCCGCGGCGGAGAGAGTTGCAGAGAATCCATGGAAGACTGTTTGGTATGTGTGTATTATGGAGGTGGCCTCGCCCAGGGATGATTCGTACCAGTGCCTGTGCGTGGGGAAGATGGAAGGCTTCGCATCATGCTGCACTTGCACTATGAATGTTTTCTTCTCTTCTTCCCAAGCTGAGGCTGTCACCAACAGCAAAACCAGAATGCTGCTTCTGAGATGATAGGGAGAAGCCATGGAGAATGAGATTCAGTTCAAGTGAAGTGAGAGTGCTCTCTCTCTCTCAGGTGAACAGAAAGGGTAGGACCTAGTGTATGTGTCTATGTTATAATAATGTCGATCAAATTCACCAACACTGACAAAACATTCACCGATACAGAAAACATGTGTTACCACTATTCCCCCATTTATTAACTATCAACCATATTTTACATTTATCAAACAATATTTTGTTTTTCGTTTCTCATGGAACAGCTTTATCTTTTCATTTGCTTTTTGGACTTATAGGAATCTTACTTAGCTTAAAAAGTCAAATTATTGCTTTTATATCATTCATGATTATACTTAGTGAAGGTGATCTAAGTCCAATTTACACAATCTTGGACTACCATCAACACCCGAGAATTTTGACGAGATTCGACAAGAATCTACATTCGATATCAATTGAATTTAACAATGTTCCGTTTCATTATTCGTGTTACGTATATTGATTTAAGATCTTTTCATTAGAAACATTTTCAGAAAATAAAATATATTTACTTTGAAATTAAAATACCAAATAAATCTTCAAAACAGTTTACTTTCTAAAACTCAGCAATATCTTCAAACCATGGAATGTGCAACAACAATTCTCAAAGGGTTCGGCCATCAGTGTGCACGATGAGTAATGACATAATAATATTAACTAAAAAGTGTTCGTAAAATAAAAGGCATTAACAATGATGACATAAGTTTCATCATCCCTGAAAATCAGATCAAAAAAAGTCAGAAAATATTGTTTTAAAATTTAATTATTCAAAAAACGGAATGCAGTTCTATTCCTCTCACTGACAGAACTCGCGTTGTGCTTCGAAATTCAGACAAAGAATGAACAGATTACGTGTGAAAAGAATGAACAGATATGCAATGCCCTAATACTAAAAGCCACCCCGAATTAATTAAAACGATACACGCGCTTGTCACAAAATTGTTTCATGTAAAATACATGATCTTGAATAGAAGCCAAAATTTGTAAAGAATACAGAAAGAGATATAGATATACATGGATTACTATAAGTATAGCTGGATCAGCTCATCACTGACAACAGATGGAGTAAGAACACCTAAATCTGTGAAAAGCAGAGTCAGGTATTGAGGAGGGGTGTAGTCCCGCGCGGACCTTTCAACCTCAACCTTGGATGGAATAGGTACACCGAAATCAATAGGGCGTAAAGCAGGGGCTAAATCCTTTTGGTCAAGAGGGTAGAGACGAGCAAACTGCAGAAAAGCATAACAAACAAGACATTAACTACACACATATTCAAAGCAACCTTTCTAAAAAGATGAGTGCAAGCTAACATAAAGTCCAACTTAGCAAATTGCAAATATACCTTGTAGCTTTCAGCGGCGACATAAACTGGTTTATTCATACCGTGTGCAACCAATGCAATTTGGTAGGTTCCCATCATGTTGATTATGCCCCCACTTTCCACAACTCCATCTGCACCTACGAAAACCATGTCCACCTCATCCATAGTATATGCCACAGCAGAATCTATTAGTAGTTTCACAGGAACATCAAGCTTGGCCAGCTCATTGGACAACCGCAATCCTGTTCGATCTGGTCTTCCCTCTACAAATTAATAGACACGAGGTTGAAGTTCAGATCACAATGAAGATGCCAAATATATACACACCACAAGTTTTAAAATGGGTTCCACAAATGGAAATTATGACGACAAAAAATTGAAACTTCTTCAAAATAAATCTCCTTGTAGCTAAAGGTGACCTAAATCACAACATTCGAGTTATGTGTGTTTTGCCTTTTAGTTACCTAATTGCCTATGATATCGAACCACAGTTTCCTAAGTACTGGATTGTTGCCCCACTTATCATTGGAGATTCCTCTTTCTGAAAATATCTGACCCATAGGTTAAGGTTACACTCCTTGAATATCATTCGACAGTTTCCTAAGTACTGGGACGGGTACAGGGATTTAGTGGGTTGTTGAACCACTTATACTTTCCGAAAACATCTGACTCATATGTTAGACAGTGATAAGGGTTCTGTAGGATTTGAGCAAACCCATTAACCAACCCATCAAACACAACCCACTCTTGAGCATGTTGGATTCAGTTGGATCAATTACATCAACATTTTGAAATAAATTCTTTTTTCTTGTTAAAAGTTGTAATTTTCAAGTATCAACCTAATTAAAAAATAACACAATCTTTACAAAAATTAATCCAAGACTTCAAACAAGGCAATGAGTCAAGTTATAACAAGTTTGTCCAAACTAATTTAAAACATGAAAAGAAAAACATAACACAATTTGTTCATAACATACAAAATCCATGACCCAACCATTATAAGAGTGGGTTACTTCGAGTTGGATTGGATTTGATCCAATTACAAATGAAACCCAACCCAATCTAATTGTGTTGGATTGGGTCAAGTTGGGTCATCGGTTAATCCGATCCAGTGAACACCCCTATATAATGACCAAGTGAAGTCAAACAGGATCCCTTGATCAATTGTTACCATGATCGAATCCCAGTCTGATCAGGAGGGTACAGAAACCATACTTTACAGGCAATACCAATAACCAAGCCTTATCTCACCACGTGGAGATGTTTCTATGTATCAATCAATCAATAACAACAGACTAGCAGAAACCAAATTATCAGTAAAAACAATCAGAGAAAAGATTGGCTTCTTCCTTTGTTTTAAAAAGAATACAGAAATGAATTGAGAATAACAATTTTAACTATCCTCCCAGGGCTTTAATACAAGATGTGACTGAAAAAATATGCCTACAATTATTTTGAGAAAAGAAAGCCTAAATCCATGAAATTAAAGTTTAAAAAAAAAATACAAAGTTGCACATTTGTTATTTGGATTTTGGAACTAAATATGAATATGAGCCATCTGTTACAACTCTGAAATAATGCGCCCCTAAAGTAATATATAAATAAAAGCAAAGTAAGAGGGCAAAAAAGAAAAAAAAAAAAAAAAAACCTGTGCAGAAGACCCGAAATAATTTCTTGTTTTGTGCTGCCAATTTAAGGACTTCAAACACAACTCTGGAAAAACCATGAACCAAAATTGTGCAACCATCAAATATAAAATCCTGACTCAACATTGCGATAACTTTGCGGGCCTGCAGAATAAAAATGAATTTGGGCATAAATGTTAGAAAAATAAGGGAAATTAGAGTGCAGTGCAGAGAGGGTGGAAAAGAATGAGAAAGTTGCCTTGTAGGAGATTTCGCCGAACTTCTCGGCACGCTCAATCAAGCGAGATTTAGCGGAATTGAAGTCTTCGTATTCTAAAGCAGAAGTCCGAGTGACATATCGCATGAAGAGATCACAGCCCGCTGTCAAAGAGATAGAGGTGGCATCCCACGACTGTAACGCAACAAAGAGTGTTGAAATCAATGAACGAGTAGATAATGAAGTTAGTGGTCTGAGAGTACCTTCAGAGTATCGGAGGCCTTCTTCAGCTCGATTTCCAGCTGCATCATGGTGGTAGCTTGGCTGGTCCTTATCACGGCGGCCAAGGCGCGAATGGCGGCGACGGCCTCCGCCAAATGGGGCTGTTTTCGCCAGTCATTAAACTCATTGATGACGCTGAATGGCTTGTCAGGATCGGGCCTGAGTTGAGGTAGAGGATCAGGGTCCGGCCCAATGGCGGCCTGAGCCTGGGCCAGCCAGTCGCTGGTGACAACGCCGTGGTGTGCTGCTCTGGTCTCATAGTAGGCAGAGGTCTTAGGGTTTGGGCTGGGGTTAGGATTAGGGTTAGGGTTTGATACTGAGGAGTCGGTAGGAGCGACGGTGTCTCCCCTGAGAGCAGCCTCGTTCTGCTGCCTGTCCATGATGAATGACGCTGATCTCCACCACATCTTTGATCACCCTTCCCACTTCCACACAACAAGATCGTTTCGATTCGATTCGATTCAGACGCGAATAGATGCCATGTATTTTTTGAGGGTTAATCAACATTTATTACTAGGGTTCTGCGATTCCCAAATTCAATTTACATTGGAAAATTATAATATGACACTTAATTGTTTTCTTACTTTATAATAATAAAATATTATAATTAATAAGAAAAAAATATAAACAAAATTTAAAAATAAAATAATAATATTCATGAATTTCAATTGGAAGTATAACAAAAGCGGGTGTCAAAATATAAAGTCCATTTACATTTATGACGACCAAGCAACTTAACATCTCTCCTCTCACCCTCTCCCTCTTCTTTTCAGATAAATAAGAATGAATCAACTTTTGCATTTAAAAACTGCATTGTCATAGTAAATACAGCAATGAACTAAAAACTAGTTATCCTATACTGAATTTAAAAACAGATCAAACTAACTTAATTGTATTTTGTTCTAACCAATTGAATTAAACTATCATGAATTGAACATTTTTTAGACTGCACATTTTTGAATCGAATTATATTATTTTTGCATTGAACTACACACTATTTTTAAACTGAATTGCACTAATTTTAAACTAAATTACACTATTTTTAAACCAACAACATTATTTTTTAATTAAACTAGACTATTTTTGAATGATATGTTTTGAAAAATTAAGGAGTTGAAAAGTTAATGTTTTGAAAAATTAAAGAATTGGTGAAGAAAATTAATGAACCAAATTCTGATATGACAAACCATATTAGTGATAGGAGGAGTATGTGTACATGTGTTTGTTTGTTATCTTGCATGCACTATTTTTGTCATATATGTCAGATTCACAAGCTTGATACACAATGGAAGATCTTTTCAACAAAAAGTATGTTGCTTTATCAATTCAATAGATATTAGTTTCATCAAATCAAGGGAGATTGTTAGCACAAATAAATTTGATGCATAAATATTTGATGAAGATATTGCATAATGACTTTATAAGGATATGAAGGATTGATGGGGATTGATGAAGACTTGATAAACCAATGTAGACTTGAAGAAATTGTGTGTTGATCTAGCTTGAAGTGTGCTCAATTTGGGTAACATCTGAAGATATTGAAGCTTGAAAAATGGATCTTAACATGAAGACAATTTGACATAATAGGTGTATTGTGTTTGGTTACAATCTTTTTGTCTGTTAAAAGGGTTTTTAACAAGTTAATTGGTTTATTGCTATAGTTTTGTTATTAACATATTTAATCAATTGAATTATCATTAATTGAGTTGATTTCACTTAAGTCAAGTTAAATCAATAGATTGAACAGATAAATCAAATTGTTGAATATACTAACAGACAGACTATAAAGTTTGGTTTTTAAGAGAGATCAATAACATTTTCATAATTTGAGCATGAAACCAGTGTGAATCTTCTAGGAAACTCGTTCTTTATAAACTAGACAATACTGCAACTATCTTGATTGATTCTTAGAGTCTTGGAGCCTTAAAGAAATTATTTGGTTGCCTAGGAAGCGCCATCACCTAGGTTTGGTCTTTCTTAGGTATTTTGGTTTAATCTAATGTGATTCCAGATATGCAAGTGAGACTCTTATTGTGTTGAGCTTGATTCTTGTGGGATTCAAGAGTCTTGGTGTAGTTTTTTTATTGTCAAAAGTGTAATCTTGTGTCGATTGTGCACAACTTTTTATATAGTGAAAAGTTAGGCTAAATTAGGCTAAGGTTGTCTTGACTACCTAGATGTAGTTTTGTTATGAGTGAACCAATATAAAAACTCTTCTCATTGGTTTGGTTGTTCTTTTCTTAGTTAATATTTGATAAAACCATCAAGAAAACCTTTTTAATCAATCATTTTGTATGATTTAGATGTCTTGATGTAATTTGTTGTGTAATCATTGGTTATACTGTAAATTGGAATTAATCTTGATTGATTGTTTGATCAGATTATGAGTCTTGTGTTAGTTGCGTTTTCTGCATAATTATTGCAGTTTTTCAACCTATTGATTGTGTTTCTTAATCGATTGAATTATCCCGATATCATTGTATGTTTCTCTCTTAAGTGATTTTAATCTTTTGATTATATTTTCAATAAGTTAAAATGCATGTTCCATAAGTGATTGTTAGTTGAGCTTTTGGTCAATCTGATTCAAATAAAATGGTTTTTTTTACAAGATAAGTCTGGCCCTAAAAGGTCGTCTCAGTCTAGGACCAATCTTAACCGAAGTGCATCATTTAGGATATGTATGGATCAGGTTGAAACTATCACGAGCATGATGAGACTTGTCGTTTCTTTGCCAGTACCAAATATAATGTAAATATTAAGTAAATCACATAGTTTATCTTGATTAGTAGTAATGTGATTCTTAATTTATCTTGATTAGTAGTAATGTAATTCTAATCGAGTGATTTGTTATTTTCATTTTCTAATTTATTTACCAGAGGAAAAGAATAAGTATAAGAACAGAAAATCTATAAAAAAGGGTGTGAAGTTAAATTTTGTAAATAAAATCACTTTCACGTGAAAAAAAATTGTATGTTATTATATTATCAGAGATTTTTTTTTATAGTAAGACAATCTTTCAGAGGCTAATTAATCTATTTATGGATTTTTTTTTTCACACTAATAAGCCAAATTTTAAATAGGCTATTAGGCCAGATTATAAAGAAGTAATAGGGTGAAATTGTAAATACCTCAACAAATTAAAAGAGTTAAAATAAGATTTATTGATAAAACTTAATAAATCTATTCATAAATGCAAACATATTAAGAATCCACCATTTTGGTTCTTCTTCCATGCAAGCAAATGATTCAAATTCTCCTCATCATCAACCACTATTTATCTTTGACTTTGAAAATCCCTTATCTATGCTAAATGAGAGAGATCCAAGAGATATATTTTGGGCTCCACTACCCTTGTCAACCCATCCTCTCCCAACTCAACTCACATCTTATATCTATCTGTTAATCATACACTCTTCGTATCACACTTAAACTAATAACAAACAATGTGTTAAAAAAAATTGTTTATAACGTATCTAATTTCTGCAGGGTGAATAGTGATAAAATTCTAGGCATCGATGTGCTTATCTTATCCTTATTATGGGGGTGAGAGTGTGAAGATAAGTGAAAGTGTGTTTTATTTAATTAGTAGCTAGAAGAGCATCACTGAAACATGGCTTCTTCTGCTTTTCAGAAATTGTCTTTATCATCAGACAGCGAAGTTGTTCTTTTAGAATACAAGGACATAGAGACAAAATATGAACTAATAATCTAAACGAAAAGGAGATGCAATTAAGTAAAGGTGGCATTCCCATTATGAAGCCTTAAAAGTTACAAGTGGCAGCAAGAGGAACAAAACCCTCTCTAACATCTTTTTCCTTTCTGATGTTCATGCCTTTTTTTTTCATACATACACAGTCTATATATTATATATATGGTGCTAAGATCTCCGAGTCTGAAAAGATGAGATCGAATAAGGTAATGAATTAGCAGAGTGAGTTAAAACCATTACAGTTGAAGTCCTTTCTCACACGCCCTTCTTCAACACCACCATCGTTGGAGTTCTTCTCTCCTTTCATTATCTGAAGCCAACTTTGTCGAAGAAGAAGATTGGTGATTTGAGCCTCTCTGGTGAAGCCATGGATATGAGAAGTAGTAAAAATTGGAGTAAGAAAAGGTGTGATGTGATTTAATTACTGGGTATATATATATACCTTGGATGATTGTTGGTGAGTTCTGGAATTCTTTGAAAACAGGGCCCTTCATCATACCCTTCGCAAATGATTTCCCCTCGCTCATCTTGGTAGCACACTATGCCCTCAGAACGATCTTCATAAACCTGTTTAGCCGAATAAATACACATTAATTAAAACAACATCTGTTTCCTTCTGCTAAGACAAGGGTAAACATCAAACATAAAAACATAAAAACATTAAACCTTGTTCTTCATGGATGCTGTGATCCTTACTACCGATGATGATGATGATGATGATGATGTTGCCCTTTTGAGTGGGACATAGGTTGGTTTGGACATGAATTTTTTGTTTGGGCAGATGAGAAATGATCCATATCTGTGAATTGGGATTTGAATTGGGGAAACAGAGGTAGCAGCCATGAATGTGATTTGTCCCAGAAGAAGAAGAATAAAAGTGGTGAGGGATAGGCCCTGCCTATATAGTAACGCAATGATCTCATCCTTTAATTAATTAGTTTTTTATTAATGGTAAGCATTGGTTAAAATATTATTAAAAAAATGTTATGAATTGAATTATTGGTGGGCTGTGTCTTATCATGATAAAATGTTGTAATATAAATAGTAATGTAGGACCTTGGTTGCCGGTGAACTCCGAGTCACAGTTCAGGTTTCATCATGCTTCATAGTGCTTCTCTCTTATCATTTTGTTGCTTCGTCCATTCACCATTTCACTATGGAATCAATCAATCTTTTGCTCCATAAATAACACTTCACACAATAATATACATAATCTCTTATATCAACACGTCACTCACTGTAAGACCACATGGGCTTTCAAGTAAGTTATCATGGTTTTAATGAAGACTCTTTCTAATTGAAGAAAATTTTCAAAACTTTAAGCCACGATCTTCAACCATGATTTCACCAACTATAATTACGGAGGACCAACGTCACGTCACATCAAACCACTTCACTCGTTCAATTTCTAACTTTGTCGAAATTGCATCAAATTAAAAATAATTATAAATTGCAATACATTTATTATATTCACCGGGGTTATTCATCTTAGTTGTTTACTGTTATTTTAGTTTTCTTTTGTTCACATATATTCTCTTATTTTTTAGTATATATATATATATATATATATATATTTTTTTTTTATAGTTGATCGTACCTTCATTGTTATTTCCTTGATGACTTGTTTGTAACAGGCTCTTGTAAAAATTAATGTTCAAAATAAAATAGAGAATTCTGTAAATTTGAAGGAAAAATAAACAATCAATGTAAGTTATTTTTAAACAAATTAAACACAAACAAATTGAAAGATAATGTTTTGTGGACTCATATGAGAAACATAAATTGTGTTGGGTTCTTAACTTCACCACAATCTGGATGCAAGAGTGCAAATTCTCTATTATTTTTTTTCTTTTTTTTACTAAATTTTCAATATATATATATATATATATATATATATATATATATATATATATATATATATATATATATATATATTTAAACATCAAAACCAATTAGTTTATTTTTGAAAATACAGTATTATTCGTATAAATGGTTTTTCTCTATTCAAAGTTACAACATGTGTCACCTTAACCTACTAAGATACGGTAACGACAATTTCTCATATTAAAGTCTACATCACGTTATTATTCTGTTAATCCTTGATAAGACCCAATATTTTGTTTGTATCAAACAAAGTAACCAATGTCATTCAATCCCTGTATACGAATATATTAGAAATTTCTTCCACAGAGTAAAAGTATGTTGCATTAGCATTCACACCATAAAGATAATGTAAGTGGGTGTTAAAACATAAAAAACCAGAAAATAACCAATAATACTAAATGACATGTAATAGACAGTGAAGATAATATATATATATAAACAATCACACATATCAAGTAACCTCAACTCAATAGAATCTCTACTATTTCTGTCTATTAGTATCATTCTATCACGTTATATCACTTACATAATAATGGTTGTAAGGTAATTTGTTGGTGTGTTGAATTTGATGTAGCATTTGGGAAAGTTAACCGTGCACGCTGAGTGAGGTAACAGTGCATGACAGAGGCGAATTCTGATGTTGTTTGTTGGAAAAAGGATTTGGTATGCAGGTCCCGAAGCTCCCTCTTCTTTTGATGAAGCAGTGGGTGAGCAGCAGTAGCACTACTTCGTCATCTTCCACACTCATGCTTCCGATCCATCCAGTCAACTCAACAGTGCCTTTTCCTTATTCAGTTCAGCGTGCTGCTCCTCTTCTGTTACTCTATCTGACTCTCCACTCACTTTCTCATGTGCCACTGTTTTATTTTTGGCATAACCCAAGCTCAGACAACACACATAGCCTTAGGCACTAGTGCCACTAGACTAGACTAGTAGCCACACCCTCTTTTTCTCCACTCAGTTACCCCAATAAGCTCATCTTAATACAGGCCCATGAATTTGTATGCTAATGCTACAACCAGAACCACACACAGCTCCACTTAATCTGCAAGCTCAATCTGAGTTTTTTTTTTTTAACTCAACTCCTTTCCAATGCCAAACAATGGTAACTCAGATAGCAGAGAGGTTTCTGCCACCAGAGATGGAAGCAGCTCTATCACTCACAGGAGGCTAGAGGCTCCCTCTACCCCGGGCAGACCCATTTTCAGCTTCAACAGTGTTGGCAAATTTTCAAGAAAGAGCTTCCCTTCCAAATGGGACGATGCAGAGAAATGGCTCATCAGCTCCCACCACTCCCCACCTCACACTATAAAGCTCTCTGAGCCTTCTAACATAAAGGTGCACCCTGACTCTGCCAACTTTCAAGGCTCTGCGTCTTTGGACCACCTTGACACACCCCATGCTTCTAATGGGATCTCTTGCTCCACTCACACTGTGCTAAAAGGTGCTATCACCATCGTTACTTCCCAACTTTGCGCTTTTGTTTTTATGCTCATCATCATCATCATCATTATCCTGTCTCTCTTCTCCTTTCTCTTTACTACTCTCAAACTTCTGCTTATCCGCATTCTACAATAATAATCTTGGATAAAACTTGTTTCAGAATGACTGTAGTTTGAAGTTACATTTCATGTTTTTTTTTTTATCTGGACATTTCCTTTCAAATGTTATTTTCTCTATGAATTTTTGAATTTTGAAATCTTCCAAATATAGGTTAAAAGACTCTCTTTTTTTGTCTTTAATAGATCTTAGACTGGCTGGGTTTTGTGGCTGCAAGTCAATTTACTAACCTAGGAGCCGGTTGCTGTAAAGAATGATGGTAACTTGCAGTCTACACTTGCAATGCAACTTCCAAAGAAGCTGATACTCTCACTACAAACATACTGATAAAAAATAAAAATAAAAAACTCATCCTTTTGCTATTAAATGATATGATTGAGTTCAAGTTCATATAAATTAAGCAACTCCTTGACAAACAGTCAAATTTCATTTGCAATGCAGATAAGTTTACAGACAGCACTGTGCCCATTTTCCCAAATCTGCAATATTCAGAGGCAACTGAAGAAGGGCTTTTGTTTGGAGACCCAGCTGGGGAGGCAGTGAAAGATGCTTGCAAGGAAGTGGTTCGTAAGGATGTTGGGACGGAGATGACGCCTCTTGGAAGTTGCACAGCTTCAAGATGCCACACCCCATTCAAGAGTTCATCTCCTGCTCGCCATAACACTCCTGCAAGTAAGTCGGGACCATTGTCCTCCGCAAACCACAATAACAAAACCTGCACCATTGACCTTATTCGGCTGGAGGAGTGTCATTTTGCTAAACTGCAAGTAGGAACACAGTATAATTCGGTCACATCACACTGGAGCTCAAGAGAAGAGGAGGAAGAGGAAATATCAAAGAGCTTGAGACATAATGCTAGCCAGAAAGCTGATTCAGACTGCAGGGCTGCTACGTGGGAACAAGAGGAAAAGACCAAGTCTTGTCTCAGGTTAATAATCCTTGTAGTAGTCAGCTATTGGAGTTTCGTCTGGTGTTGTATCAGTGTATGCCTGTTGAGAAGGACTAAATTGTAATATGTGCTGCAGGTATCAGAGAGAAGAAGCCAAAATTCAAGCTTGGTTAGACCTCCATAGTGCTAAAGCAGAAGCCCAATCAAAGAAGCTTGAGGTACTTAGTTGCTGATATTTTCTGATGAATTATGATTATTTATAATGGCTTGTATTCAACAACAATGCCTGTGGAAACCATCGGTAAAAGTTTTCCATACAAAGTTATTCTTAGCTCTTCACTGGGTATAGTTGACCAAATCACTTAAGCTCAAGTCTCTTATTCTCCTAAAATAAAATAGTTTCAGGCCTTCGGCACAAGTCATGGCTGTAATTTATCAAATCTCGGCTACTCCATTTTCTTGTTCATGTTTTTTGCATCTGAAATAATAGTAAGCTTATACGCATGTACAAATCATCCTTCCGACGTTTTTTGTTTTTGGCATGCAGCAAGATGTTGACCAATTTATATGTCCATAATAGTAACCCAAAATGATTCCTTTGACAAAATACTGTGCATAGTAGTCGTAGCTGTTGCCCTTGATATATTCTCTTCATTGCTGTTCAACTTGAATATAAAACGGATGTGAATATTATATATTTTTTAGAACATGTCGATAATTTGTTTGGACAGACTAAAGGCTACAGTGTGATTGACTTGTAGTGAGTGTATCGTGCGAAGAATGTGGGAGGGGGGAAACAGAAAAATATACAGTTTCTTTTTATTCGCTTCAAAACAACACACTCTTTCTTTCTCAAGGTCGGTCACTTTTCGTTCTCTTCATTCTTCTGTTTAACGATTTATGGGAGTGAGTTTGAGTGACCGGTTGCAAAAGTAGCACTATTCAACTCGTTTATAAAGCCTAAATAGTTCTCAGGATTCTTGTCCAATTAATTGAGTACATGTAGGGCGGTGTGTTATATACTTAAACGTGTATGAAATATATTATACACATTACCTAGCAATTTCTTAAATTCAAACAAGGTTATGAAGCAAAGAAACTAAGGAATGTTGTTGAAACAATTGTTTAGGTGAAAGTTCAAAAGATGAGATCAACCTTGGAAGAGAAGTTGATGAAGAAGATGGCAGTGGTTCACAGAAAAGCTGAGGAGTGGAAAGCAGCAGCCAGACAGCAGCACTTGGAGCAAATCAAGAAGACCGCTGAACAAGCACAAAAGATTAAGAACCAATGTAACCCTCTAGTCTTAGGTCACAATACATGTGGTTGCTTCCCCTGCAATAACAATCATCACTAAACATAATATAACATTGATCCCTTGTCCTTGCATGGAGTTTACTCCTGAAAATATTTGTTTCGCTATCGTTTCACTAAATATTTTCCTCGTCTTCAATTAATGACTGTGATAACCAGAGGTAATAATACGTCAACTACTTTTCAAAATTGAAGCGTGTTGAACAATTTAAGAGTGTGTGTGGATAAGAAAATATCTTACCCAACTAGTATAGACTGTGTAATATCTTCTTAACCAGCCACAGTGTTCCTTTTAGGATGAAAATTTGCATTTAATGATAAATAGAGAGGAGACTCAGGTACAAATTCAAAATTCAACTTACAATTACTACTTATTGATACAAGCATAGGAGAGGGAAGCTTGAGTTGATTGAGATCGCACTCACTTACTCATTATTTTCATCTCTCTGACCTGTCCTCAACTGAACCAAACTATATTTAGGAGGTGACAATGGAACAAGAAAGAGTGAAAGTGAAGAGGACAGAGATGAAAAACTAGAGGCCAAGAGAGAATGGGAAGCCAGTAGAGGACAACCAGCTTGAACCTGCAATGAAATTGGCAGGAGTGAAGCGCTGAGCCTCAGCAGCACTGGTGATGACCTTAAACCCTCTCCAAGTGACCCTCCTTGAGGTTGCAGCACCAGGCCCAGTGTTCTGATACTCCCCGTAGAACAACGTGTTCAAAGCAAAGTTGCCATTCCACTCGTGCCAGCCAGCAGGGTCAATGACGTCACTTATGGTTGACTGCATGATGACAGTACGAGAATACTCCTTCCAGGGCCTCCCGAGAAACGTGGGGAAGCTGCTCTTCACAGATTCAAGGTCTTTGGTTGCACCAATCCTGCTTTTCTGAATTACAATGCCGGTGTTTTGGTTGGGGTCAACGCGGCCCTGAGCGGTCACCATGTTCTTCTGCCCACGATTGGGACGCCTAGCGTGGATGTCGGAGTTCTGGATTACAGCCGCAGAGTTGCCGAAGATGAAGTCGACGGAGCCTGCTATGTAGCAGCTGATAAAGAATTGGCGGTTGCTGTGGACGTAAAGGGTGTCTTGGTATGCAAGAAAGTCGCACCTGTAGAATGCTGATAGGTCAGCACCAACTCTGAGTGCAACCGCTTGGTGCTTCGAGGGACCAGCTGTGTTTTGGAAGGTTATGTCTCTTGCCAAGAAACCTTCACCCACCACGGCTGCACTTTCAAACCAAACTCTTGTTAAATATCTCTCTGTTCATTTATAGTGCAAGTATTTTCAGTTGAATTTTAAGACTGAATCAAATGAAGCTACGTTTTTCTTCAAAAAATAATGGTTAAATTCAAGTCATTGTGTGATCGTTAGAGATATTGTCAATGATTGTAAAATTGAATCAAATGAAGAGACTAGTCACCATGTCTACTTTTCTCAAACTGTTTTCAAAATTATGGTTGTCATTGTTGGAGGTATTGTCAACGATCGTAAAACTTTAAAGTCACACCTAAATTAGCTGAGTAATAATGATGCAGTACAAGACAAAGAAGACCGACTTCATCTTCTCACTTCCAAGATCCATGCTTAATTGGTGGGACAGACTGTTTATTTGTGTCGTGGTACGTTGGAAACTGGATCATCTTCTGACAAACATATCTACAGTATCTTCTATCTCTCTTTTTAATTTTCCTTTCTACATTAATAATCACACTCATTTCAACTTGATATAGACACTTTTTACTAATGGAAAGAGGCACGTTTAGCTTTTGAATAGAAAAGTTGGTATCTTTAAAATAATCATTATTTTAGCAATGTTCAAAACAAAGTTAAGCAGTCGTTTGGGAGACCAAGCACAATATGATTGAGAGGACATTGGGAGATGTTAGTATGCGAGAAAAAGAAAATGGAGCGATTTGGATAATAATAATAATAGTGTCTGAAGGTAAGCACTGAACCAGAGTTGAAGCATGTACCTTTTGTCTTTGACATCTTAATGTGGATGAGTTTAGCATGTTAGAAAAGCGGGAACTAAAACAAAGAATAGTAATTAAGGAACTCACCAACTGTGGCAGAATTGAAGGTGGTGCTGCCGTCTACCACGTTTCTACTAGCTGTGATGATGGTGTTGGTTCTGCCATCCCCAAGGAACATTATGTTAGTCTTCTTCTTCGGCACATCCACGTTCTCTCTGTACACACCCGCTTTGATCCTGATCACGTATCTCTTGCTACTCCTCTCAGGAGCCGCAGCCACGGCAGCCGACACCGTCCTGAAGTTCCCGCTGCCGTCCGCGGCCACCACCACGTCAGGATTGACCGTACCCGTCTGCAGAAGGCGGCGGTCGGCGGCGGAAATCCAGCGGGGCCACATGATTTCATGGGGGTCCTCCATGGTTTTCCTGTGCTCGTTTTTGTCGTCGTTGTGCATGGCCATGGCCATGTCGGTGTCAGTGAGGTTCTTTGTCATGGCCAATGCGTTGCTGCACAAGTGCTCCGCGTGCACTTGGCCTGCCTGGAGATGCTCCCTCAGTTTTTTGTCAGCCAGGTCGTGAGAGAAGCCGTCGAGGCAAGTCTCTTGGTTGGTTATGGCAGAACTGATGAGAGTTTTGAGATCATCGGCGTGGTGCGACAGAGGCTTCTTGGAGGGGTAGTCTTTGAGTTCATCTATGGCCTTGTGGAGCTCGTCCAAGGTTTCGTCAATGGTTTCCAAGCAATCGTGGAGGGCCGTTTTCTGCCTCTTGGTCAGGCCCTTTTCGTTTAAGAGCTTCTGCACGGTGAAGTAATTCCGCTCAACGATTCCAGCGGTTATGTTCAGCGACTGCTCTATCACGTTCTTGTGGCTGGAAACTTTGTCGGCCAGGCCGGGTTCGGAGGCTATGCTTGAGAGGCACAGCTCCGGGTACAAGGTGCTGCTGCAGGCGCTTTTGATGATGGCATGCGACGAAGTGGAGGAGGAGGCATTGTCGCCGGAGTTCTTGCGAGAGCTGACTCCGGCGACGACGGCGAGCGCGACAAGGAGAGTGGCACCGAGAGCCAACAGGAGTTTGGTCTTGGTCTTGGTCTTGGTGAGGGCATCCGAAATAGCGGGAAGAGCTTTTTTGATTTGGTTGGTCATGGATTCCAGTTTTCAACCACTCTGAGGAAAGGAAAGTAACGTAAGAGATAATAAGTGAAGAGTGGTTTTGTTTTGGAGAGGCTGAGAAATGATAGGAGTGTGTGTGGCCTCTTTGAGAAGCTTGCACATGACAGAACAGCAGAGGAAGTTAATGATAGCTGGTCCCATTTTGGTTTGTTGTGGCCTGTGGGGTTCTAAAAATAAATTTCTACTGCATAAATTCAAGTTCTTAGCCTCTTTTGTCTTCACCCCAATAATTCGTAAATTTTCAAAATTGTTTTATGCCCCTAGTTATACACCCTTATTCCCAGTCAAAGTGGTAACATGCAGTATTCACTATCATACAGTTAGCAACTATGTTATCTATGCCTGGTTTCTAAACTTATATTACATTTAAACAAATCAAATTTAAGGTTCATGTTTGATGTCCACCATTCAATTTAGATGCTAATTTTACTTTACTAGTGTCAAAGGCAAACTTGTGTTTGAGCTGTCTTAAGTTAATTTTTGTACTGTTAACTTGTGACTTAGTGTTATGAGAAGGACAACAAAACAGAGTTAGAGGAACCAAAAGCCAAGTATTCAACTTATTATATGTTTTGCTGCTTCTGTTATTTAACTATGATTAGCAAGAACTATATATGTGCAAGGTTTTTGTGTCATACTTCTAAAACCATCATATACTGTTTTTTTATGCTGGAGGCTTCAACGTATCATGAACCTGAATACGTGTTGGTGTAAGAATGTGATGTGATGGTACTATAAGAATATTGTTGGAACAGAGAGGCAGGCACCGCTAAAAGAAAGCTGCTATGAGAAGATATTACTTAGACAAAAGTGAAAATGTCTAATCACACTAATAGTGAGCACTGTACAACCGAATGTAAAGAATGACTTATATACAAGTCAGTACTGAACAAACTAAAACAGATCTTTTGTTTTTTTTTAATCACAACCTAACACCCTTCTTTGATTAAAAACTTTTACAAATGGAAATCAAGAACATTCAGGGATGTTCTCATCTCATTGAACCTCTCGTACTTCAAAGCTTTTGTCATAACATCATCTAATTGAAGTTCAGTCCTGCAATGCTTCAATTTGATGCTTCCCCTGCTAACTTGATCTCGCAAAAAATGGTATTTAGTGTCGATATGCTTGCTTCTTCCGTGAGACACTGGGTTTTTGGCTAGATCAATAGCTGATTTGCTATCCACTAGTAATTCTACAGTGTCATCATTAAACATCTTCAATTCTTTGAGTAAAGCCGTGAGCCATAGTGCCTGGCAAGCTGCAGAACAAGCAGCAATGTATTCTGCTTCACAAGTGGAGAGGGCAACCACCGTTTGCTTCTTTGAACTCCAAGATATTGGAGATCCGGACAGCAGGAAAACTTGTCCTGAGGTGCTTTTTCTGTCAGTTGCATCACCACTCCAGTCAGAGTCCGAATAAGCTAGCAGTTGTAGGTGATCACCTTCTTTGCTTTGATGAAGAAAAATAAGACCATATCCCAGGGTGCCTTTAAGATATCTCAGAATGCGTTTAGCTGCAACCAGGTGTGATTGTTTAGGGTTGCTTAGAAATCTACTTACAATTCCAACGCTGTAGGTGATCTCGGGTCTGCTATGGCATATGTATCGTAGGCTTCCAATCATCTGCCTATATAGAGTTTCATCCACCGAGACTTCAGCTTCATCTTGTATAAGTTTCAAGCTAAGCTCCGCAGGTGTTGCTGTCGGATTACAACCCATCATGTTGAACTTCTTTAACATTTCCAGGATATACTTTCTCTGATGCATGATAATCCCTCTCCTATCATAAGCAAACTCCAGTCCTAGAAAATATGATAAGACACCCAAATCAGTCATTTCAAATTCTCTTTTCAGATCTTCTTTCAATTGATCTATGCAGGTTGAACTACTTCCAGTAACTAATAGATCATCCACATACAAACAGACTAGCACTGTCTCTGTAACATTTAAAGATTTGACATACACTCCATACTCCGTGGTGCACTTCAGGAAACCAACTCTATGAAGGAAATTGTCAATCCTTTTGTTCCATGCTCTCGGTGCCTGTCTTAGGCCATACAAAGCCTTTCTTAATCTTAACACCTTATGTTCATTGCCCTTACTCACAAATCCAGGAGGTTGAGTAATGAACACTTCTTCATCCAACGTTCCATTTAGGAAAGCGGACTTGACATCCAACTGCCACAGACTCCAATTTTTCCAACTAGCCAAAGCCACAATCATTCGAATGGTCTCCAGTCTGGCTACTGGAGCAAACACTTCTGAAAAATCAATTCCCTTTCTTTGCATAAAGCCCTTTGCCACTAATCTTGCTTTGTACTTTGCAACTGATCCATCTGGCTTGAGTTTAGTTTTGAACACCCACTTTACCTCAATGGGTACCTTGTCTCTTGGCATATTTACCATCTCCCAAGTCTGATTTTTTTCAATGCTCTTTATTTCATCCTCCATGGCAATTCTCCACACTTCACTTGAAATAGCTTCATCAAGACTTACTGGTTCAGAATTGGCCATCAGTGCCAGGTGTTGGACCAGATTGCCATCGTCAGTTATGGAGTTGTCAGGATACATCTGATAGTCTTGAAGGCTTGAGGGAAACCTTCTTTGTCTTGTTGGTCTGTCATTTGATTTTCCTTCTATGCCTTGGTTGTTGGTCTTAGTAGGACTGTCTTCTTTCCAGTTGAATTCCACTTCTGCAGACGTCGTGGAAACCACTTCATACCAAGATCTGGACTCCTCAAAATGAACACCTCGGCTAAAACATACTTTTCTTTCTTTGGGATTGTACAACTTATAAGAACCAGTAGAATTATATCCTACAAATATCATTGGCTCTCCTTTATCATCTAGTTTTCTTCTCCTCTGATCTGGTATGTGTTTGTAACACAATGAGCCAAAGATCTTCATATTTTTGACAGATGGTTTGACACCAGTCCAAGCCTCTTCTGGAACCATTGAATTAAGCCTTTTGGTGGGGCAGCGATTCAACATGTACACTGCAGTCATGGCAGCCTCTCCCCAAAAGTTGTGTGGTAAATTCTTATGCTTTATCATGCTTCTTACCATGTTTAGAATAGTGCGGTTCCTTCTTTCTGTCACTCCATTATGCTGTGGGGTGTATGGGGCCACCACTTCATGTACAATTCCCTGTTCTTTACAGAAGTTTTCCATTTCACCTGAAACAAACTCCCCACCACCATCAGTCTGTAACACCTTCACAACCTTACCAGACTGCTTCTCAACTAACACTTTAAATTCTTTAAAGATTTTATACATGTAACATCCTTTTTTTTAATAAACTGTATTATTTATTTTAAATAAAACACTTAGAAAAATTCTATTTTTTTACTAATGCTTTATATTTTATTATGATGTAATTTAAACATTAAAAATATATTTTATCATGATGTAGTTTTTACTTATTGAAAATAACAATAAAAACAAAACAATGACATAATTGAGTTAGACTATTATGGGCATTTTAAGTTTGTGATGTTTAAGTGTGATTGGTTTGAGAGTGATGCAGACAAATATGGGCTTACATGTGTTTATTTCAACAAAAAATGTTACCAAAATGATCCCTTTGTGTTGCCTTCTCAAGTCCACCAATGCTTTTATGTTGAAGATCCTTTTGAAACAAGTAAACATTATGTTTTGAAGACGATTCCAAGAGATTTATTTAATATGGGTGATCACTCACAAGTAAATAATTCTGATAATGATGATGAATTCAATTGGGTTAGGGAAGACATGCCTGTAACAGTAGCTGAGAAACCTTCTAAAGATTTGGAGAAAGATTATTCTGATGATCTTGATTTTGATGAGACTTTGTTTGACTATATGGACTAAGAGGAGGATGGCTAGTGTTGATAGAATGGATTTTGTAGTTTGGATCTTTTTATATAACAAGATGCAAAATTGTAAGATAAGTCTCTCTGCTTTAGTTTGACATGAATAAGTCTCTTTGTTTTTCCTATAATTGTAAGATAACTTTTTAAACATTTCCTCATATAATGTGGTGTTGATAGAATGACTCTGTTTTTCTGTTGTTCGTCTCTATTTAAAATTTTGTTATATGTTTGGTTGTATGAACTATTGTTGCTATCATGAAATGTGGTGAATAACTTTTAAAATTTCCTTAGCAAAAGTTCCTCAAATATCAATTGAGCTACTATACAAATCTTGGTGAAATGTGGTGAAATGTCATTTTGTATAATTGTCCTGTACTGAGAAGAGGGTTTATCTGCTATTTTTTGAATCCCGAGTATTAGAAGTGTATTGGATAGAAACAGCTCTGCATTCAAAACTTTTTGTTGTTTCAAAAGGAGTTTCCAGGAATTAACGAATTAGTTGTTTTAAACTCTTTTATGGCTCAAAAATGTTTCATTTTCTATGTTGATTGAGTGCAGGGATTATTAGGTATATGCTGATTAACTATGATACACAGTTGTAAAGGTCATGATTGAACAAAAAATACAAGTATAGAACACATGTTAGTAGGTGGTTTATGTCACTTTATCCCTCAAGTCTTTTTCTTTTCTGTTGTAAATTTCAATGTTTCTAATTCAGGTGCAGTTGGTTTTTTCGTAGAAGAACCTCTCCTCTTATGAGGCTCGTGTGCTAGACCACCTTTAAATGTTTTCATCGAGAGATTTATCCATTGAAACTGTGTGGAACCATTTCTTTTCATGACAGTATCAATTGAGCTACTGTACAAATCTTGTTACTGTACAATTCTGGCAGGTCTATATCAACATAAATATGTAGCCATTAAATTGATTTGTTTTATGTTGCAGGTCAACTTTAAAGAGGAACACATAACAGTGGTAACGGTGATAAATTAATTTCTTATTTCACTAACACAATGTATCAAAGTTAAGCTTTGAATGAAAATTTGGCTTCCAAATTTTATTGCTAAATTTTACTACAGATTCTTGAAGTCAAGGAAGCAGTTGAAGAAGCTATAGATTGCAGTTGAAGATCTCTAAGAACCATATTTTGTGTACAACTTTAACAGACTCATATTTCTTCCAAGCCACATTTAGGTTCATTTATGTGACATTTCAGGGATACACAAAATTTGCAACTCTAGAATAAGCTTGAATAGAAAACTTAATATTGTCTATTCTTCATCTCTTTATCACTTATATGTTTATTATTCTTCATATCTGCATCACTTCTCACTTATATGTATTTCCTTGCTTGTTAGTTATGCTTAATTGCTTTTTTTTTCTTACTTATTTTTGCTCTTAACTTCCTAAAAGTGTAGATGAAACCTCAAGGCAGCAACATTCAAATGAGTGCTTCAAGTATGGAACTTCCTCAAGTAAAATCAAGCAAAGAATTGCGAAGGAAAATGCAAATTTCACATGGAAAGATGACAAGCAATCAATGTAGAACTACTGCACCTAGAATTGCTGCTGAAACACAACTAAACTTGCCTACTTTTAAGTTGCATGACCATGCAAATTTGGATAGGAGGCTTAGCTCGAGAAATCAGAATGGGAAACTCAAGAAAAAGGCAGCAAATGTAGCTGATAAATCAAAGGAAAAGCTACTACAAATTGAAAGAGCATTCACTCAAGTCACTAATTCAAGTGCTGATCAACAACCCAATAAAAAGGGAGTGTCACAAGAGGAAAATTCTAAGAAAAGGAGATTGCCTATGAAAGGAATGATGGTAGATGATAACTCAAGATCTAAGGAAGGACTAGTGATTGAAGATGTTGAATCAATGACAAGACAAGGTGCTGCTCCTAAGGATACAAAAACAAAATTGGGGTCAATGTCAATTGATCAATTTCTTAAAGAAAATGGAAGCACTGATGATGAAGACGAAAATATTCAAAATGGAAGTGAGGAGGCGGAACAATATGTTGGAGAAGGAAATACATACCAAGATGAAGATGGTGAATTGAATGAAAAAGAAGGTAAATATTTTATTATTAGCATTTGACAATTTGTTTTTCATATGTAATATTTAATTTTGTGAGTTGAATGTCAAAATAGGGACAAAGAAGAAAAGAACAAGAGGACCAACTCAATGCTTAGCAATACACGGAAGATCAATGCAAAATCGTCCAGAAGTTGTATTGGATGCAGATGGAGAACCTATTGGTCCGACTGACAAAATTGTAACTGACTTGAGTTATTTCCTTGGCACAATAGCGAGGAATTCAACCTTTTGTCCCTTGATTTACACAAGTTTCAAAGCTCTACTCAAAGATAAAGATAATAAGGCTCATATATGGACATATGTTCTGGTATGAAAACTAAACTTATATTGATTTGGCGACATAAATATTTCTTAAAATTCATCCATTTAATGTTTTTTAATGTAGGAAAAGTTCAATATTAGTGATAAAGGAGAGAAAGCCGTATTTACTCGTATAAATGATGCATGGAGACGCTACAAAAGTTTTATCAAGAAAAAACACTTTTCAAAGTACTCCACATTGAAGGATCGGCTAAAACATCGTCCTTTATTCCTTTCTGAAGCTCATTTCAAGCAATTGCTCAAACATTGGAACATTAGTACTATCCAGGTAAGTTTATTTCATGTCTTATTACGTTAAAGCTACGTGTTATAATCTACCTTGATTGTTATTTTTCTCTTATCTTAATGTAGAGCATTAGCGAGAGAAATGCTGCAAATAGAGCTAAGCAAAAGTACATCCATCGCATGGGACCAACTAGTTTTGCTAGAATTCATGCTGAATTGGTAATATATTTCTACTTATGTCATCGTATGTTTTATATTTAATGCAAAATATGCTAATTGACCTTTTGCTTATTGTAGCGTACCAAGAAAGAGGTAGGAGAAAAAGTTACTCAAGCTGAAATGTTTATTACAACTCGTCAACGTCGAGAAGGCCGAAAAGGAAAAGAATTGGATGAAGAAACACATAATGCTATTGTATGTTTACAATTCATTGTATAGATTCCTTTTTCTCAATATAAATAAATCTCCTTTATTCATTGTATAGATCTACATAATGATTTTTTATTTTTGTTTTATTAGATTAAGCTTCAAGGTTCCATTCAAAACTCAAGTGATTCTGCAGAACAAACATTTAAATCACTGTTTGGAAAAGAAAAGCCTGGGAGGGTACGTTGTTACGGAAAGACTATGACACCATCACAATTTAGGAAAAATGAAGAAATTGCTGCCATCAAGAAAGAACATGCAAATGCAATTAGTGGTATGGCAAAGGAAATACAAGATCTACGAGCAATTGTAAATTTTGTGGTAAGGCAACAAAATCCAGATTTAGATGAAGAGGACTTAAATAATATGATGGCACGCGTTTTAGGTAAAGAAAGTAGTGCAACAGGGCCATATTCATCTGCATCAACCCATGATCCGCAGGTAAAGAAAGTTTTTAATTGTACTTCCATCATTAATATCAATGTAAAATACCCAAAAGTTTAATACTAAATAGGATATGGTTAGGATGTTGCAATAACTACTTATTAATGCTTTAGACTCTTAGCAACTAAAATATTGGTATTTTGTGCTTATTAGGTGTTACATTAGATTAATACTATACTATAAACTCTCAAATCATGTTTGTTATTTAACATCTATGATACATTATGTAAGAGAAGAATCATGATGAGTATAATGTTACATTTTAGGTCTCTACTTCACTCATGAACATGCATTTGTTGGAACTTAGAAATGATTGAAAACATGTGATTCAATGCACATTTACATGTTAAATTTGACTTAATTAACTTGTTATAATGTATAATATGTTGGAAAAATGTGATAATATATTTTGTTGTTGTTTGTAGCTAGAAGACAATGAAGATCATGAAGACAATGAAGGCTATGAATGTGACACCCCGACTACTATACTAAATAATTATTTCTTGATAAAAAGATATGGAATTAATTTTTTTTTTTATAAGATTATTCTTGAGAGAACATTAATAATAACATAACATCATATTCATATATATAGTTTACATCTCTGTAATTGTTCATGAAATATTACAAAAGTATATATTTGTATAATATTAAGAGTCTTACATCAAAATAGAAGATTTATCTATATTTTTAATATCTCCTAAAGATATTAATAGAAATTATCCATGAGTCAATCTTCAGAAGATCCACCAATAACATCCCGAACAACTCTCACTGAGCAGGTTCCTCTTCTGCTCATGCAACAGGTACATATGAAAGAAAAATATGAAAGGAGTGAGGTCTTTATAAGCCTTAAATATCAATCTTAATAAACTCAACAAACAATGCAGACACCGGGGGCCTAGATTTGGACCTATAACCACCAAACTTGATCTTATTTTACCAGACATATGGATCCATATTTCACTTCTGATGATCCAATCTGAACATCAAAAGTTACTTTGGGAAGTGATTAGGTAGTTGAGTATTTCTCATGGTACAATCATAATTATTTCTTTCTCGAGAATATTAGCCATTCATCGGCTCACAAAAGAGATATATACTCACTACCTAACCTTGGCGATGCCGAGCAGGTATCGGATAGTCCGAAGTTTGGCCTATGAATATCCTAGTCCAGGGCGCTATTCTGAACTATCCAGATATTCACCTACTTGGTAAAACTTCCTTAGACCCCACCATGGTCCCTGCCTTTCATCCCGCAGTGTACCAAACTGTGACTTCCCAAATACAAATACTTTGACACTGGTTTAATCTCAACTTATTGAAACCAGACTTAACTCTTACTTAATTGACACACTCTTGGGTATTTTCAAAGGTCATAAAATGTGATGACTATCAATTCATGTCATCGTATAAACTATACAAAGAATATAAAATAACGATAAAATATACATACAATTTTCTTATATCCAAGCTCACTAAATAAAATAATATTTACTTTCACTTCACATTTATTTTTATTTTTTAATTATAAACTAATGATAAAATAAGAATCAAAGCAAGAACTTTAAGTAAATAATTAGATAAGGATTAGAACATTATAATTAAATATAAAAATATAAATTAAACGGGACCAGTGCATAACTGGAGATATAATAATTGAAATAAATAAACAGGACCAGTGCATAACTGGAGATAAAAATAAAATAAATAAATAGGACCAGTGCGTAACTGGAGGTAAATAAAATAAAATAAATAAATAGGACCAGTGCGTAACTGGAAGTAAATAAAATAAAATAAATAAATAAATAGGACCAGTGCGTAACTGGAGGTAAATAAAATAAATAAATAAGACCTGGAGGTAAATAAAATAAAATAAATAAATAGGACCAGTGCGTAACTGGAGATAAATAAAATAAAATAAATAAATAAATAAATAGGACCAGTGCGTAACTGGAGGTAAATAAAATAAAATAAATAAATAGGACCAGTGCGTAACTGGAGGTAAATAAAATAAAATAAATAAATAGGACCAGTGCGTAACTAGAGGTAAATAAAATAAAATAAATAAATAGGACCAGTGCGTAACTGGAGATAAATAAAATAAAATAAATAAATAAATAAATAAGACCAGTGCGTAACTGGAGGTAAATAAAATAAAATAAATAAATAGGACCAGTGCGTAACTGGAGGTAAATAAAATAAAATAAATAAATAGGATCAGTGCGTAACTGGAGATAAATAAAATAAAATAAATAAATAAATAGGACCAGTGCGTAACTGGAGGTAAATAAAATAAAATAAATAAATAAATAAATAGGATCAATATATAATTGAAGATTAAATAAAATAAATATAAGAGGATAATAAAAGAAAGTAAATAGAATAATATATGAGTCAAAATAAATAAAAGATTCATATAAAACCCATGAGCTTATCAATATTAATATATAAGAGCTTAACCTCACTCCCCCCTTACCTTATTGATTGAAGAGCACGATAATATTTGAAGAGGACTAGGATCTCTTTGAATCTTTGCTCTAAACTTTCTTACCCTATTTTCTCTTTCTCTCTCTTCTTTCTCTTTCTCTCTCTTCTCTCTTCTTTCTCTTTCTCTCTCTTCTTTCTCTTCCTCTTTCTCTCTCTCTCCTTTCTTTCTCTTTCTCTTTTTCTTTCTCCTTTCTTTCTCTCTCTCCCTCCTTTCTTTCTTTCTTTCTTTCTCACTTTCTCACCGTAACTTCTCTCATTCTATATATATATAAGCCCTTCCATGTGCCAAAATCATCATTATCCTCCTTTTTTTTTTTTTCTTCTTATCTTTTCTTCTTATCTTCTTATCCTTTCTTATTCTTTTCTTTTTTTTTCTTTTTCTTTTCTATATTATTATTTTTTTTTCTCTTTTAAAAATTCTTCATATATATTTTATTTTATTTATTTTTTTTTTTACACACACCTATTTAATTAAAATATTTTTACCTAATATATACTCATATATATATATAATATTTGTTTTGTTTTATTCTTATTGTTATTTTCAATAAGTAAAATTACATCATGATAAAATATTTTTTTTAATGTTTAAAATGCATCATAATAAAATACGAAACATTAGTAAACATAGAAGATTTTCTAAGTGTTTTATTTAAAATAAATAATACAGTTTATTAAAAATAGGGATGTTACAATGAAGATTATGAAGACAATCTTTTAGAATAATGATCTTTGTTATTAGTTAAGAAACATTAGACATATTATATTTTAGCTTTCTAGCTAAAACTTTGAAAGGTTCATGCTTAATAATGACTTGAAGATAGTTATTTTAATAGTTTGCATTCTAACATTGAAATATATGTATGAATGACATTTAATATGCATTCAATTATGAATATTTTGTGTACGAATATTGTTTCAGGTATTGATTATTGTGGTGTCTAATTGTATAATATTGTGATTTGAAGAGGTACACTCTTTTCACATTGAACTTTTCTATAAAAACACATTCTAATAAATGTGGCTTAAACTCAAAGACAATATTTATAAGGGTGTTGTCTATTATAAGGATATTAAGCCACGGTTTTAACAATGTTGTCGTACTGAAAACCGTGGCCTAATGCCTACAGCAACGGCCACCTAGACTACGGCTAAGAAACTGTTGTCTAAACTTTAGCCCACGGTTTTTACGATTTAGGCCATAGTTTTGTGGTGTTGTCTAAAATACTTTTTGTTGTAGTGTTAGTATAACACAAAACATCGGACAAGTTTAGTAATATACATTAGACGAATTTGTCTATATACTAATTAGATGAGTATAATAAAAAAATTAGAAGGGTCATACCATTCATTGATTAAACAAAAATAACAAAAAATATTAAGTGAGTTTGTCGATGTACTGATTAAATAAGTCTAACAATACACATTTAATGAGTTTGTTCATACAATCAGTAGACAAGTATATGAAAAAACATTAAACAACACATCTCATGCATTAATTGCACTAGTCTATGAATAGGAGTTTGCTCAAACACTAATTAGAGGAGTCCACCAATAACATACAATGATAAGATGACTTTATATTATATTAGACAAGTCTATCTATACACAAATTAGAATTTATTAATAAATATGAGTATGTCCATTTACTACATGGACGAGTCTTGCAATACATTTTAGACAAGTCTGAATAAACATTGATTAGACAACTTTGTCTATACCCTAATTAAACGAGTTTAACAAAAATCATTAGATGACTTATTCCATACATTTATTAGATGAAGTCTATTAGATGTCCATACACTAATTACACGAGCAAACACTAGACTAATTTGCCAAAAACTAATAAAATGAGTTTAGCAAAATATGTTAGACAAGTCTTTTGGTACACATATTAGACAAGTATATTAATGAACATTAGATGAGTTTGTTCACTCACTAATTAGATGAGTTCTGCAATACACATTAGGTTTAAATATACATTGATTAGACGAGTCTAGTAGTACACATTATACGAGTGTGTCCATATACTTATAAGACAAGTCTAGTAATACATATTATAAGTCAATGCATTTAGACAAGTTTGAGAATACACATCATACAAGTATTTCCATACACTTATTTAAACGAGTATAACAAAAAATATTACACAAGTTTAATAATACACATTATACGAGATTGTAGATACATTAATTAGAAAATTATAACAAAAATATATTAGATGAGTCATTCTATACATTGATTATATGAGTTTAGGAATATTTTGATTAAGCGAGTTGTCAATAAATTGATCAGATAAGTCTAACAATACACATTAGACAAATCATTCATATATTAATTAAACAAGTCTAACAATATACATTAGACAAGTTTTTTCATACACATACATAATGAGTATATTAATATAATTAGACAAGTATGCTTATTCACTAATTAGATGAATCTTACAATATACGTTAGATGAGTTAGATGAGTATGTTCATATACTAATTAAACAAGTTCAACACACATTATATGAGTTTGTCCATACACTTTTTAAATCAGTTTCAATATATATTATAAGAGCTTGTTTATAAACATATTATACAAGTCTATTAATACGTACTAAGCAGTTCTTTCCATTTTTTGATTAGATGAGTGTAACAATAAACATTAAATGAGTGTAGCAATGAACATTAGATGACTGTTGGATTAGTCTGTCTGTCTGCTCAGATTTAAACCTAATTAAGTTTATAACAAAACTAAAATTATAATAAATATTTTAACTTCAAATCGTATACCTGAACATAATAAATTTTTTAAATGCAGTTAAATTAATGAGGTTAAGGAAAAGATAAATTAATTTTCGAAAGTTGATGACGTTAAGGATTTTTTTTTGAGATTATTCAACTTTTAAGTATTTTTTAATTTATGCCATTTTTTATTTTTGGGTTGTATAATTAAAAAATCCGTTTTGCTTTCCGATTTTATGATTCAAAAGTATTTTAAAAATGACTTCTGAATAATACAATATAAAGAGAGATTACTTTTAGTTTTCATAATTCAAAAATATTTTTTTTTACTTTTAAATTGCATTATCTAGAAAAATAAAACAGAAATTGTCATGTATGATTTTAATAATTTTTTAAATCAGTGTTATTTAGCATTTTTTTTAAAGTACACACAACACAAGCTCACCCACTTGTAAAATAATAAATTAATGAATAAGATGAAAATGATCAAATTAAATCGTTATAAATACTCAAATGATTAAACCGAAAACTTTTGAAAATAAAATATCAGATTGAATATGAAACTAAATTAAAAGATTTAATTGAGATAAAACTAAGAGTTTAATTTGTTTTTTAAGCGCAGATTACTTGCTATCTAAACATCAAATATGATATTGATGAGATATTAAATAGTTTTCGGTTGTTAGGAAATTTATAACCTTTAATTGTCTCAATTTACTAAAAGAAAAAATAGGTTAACACTTTCAAATTCAAATAATCACACCATAAACATTTTAAACATTTTTTCGATTTAATATTTCAGTGGAAATTATTTCTTAAAAATATTTCTGTTCTTTAAAAGTCTCAAATATTCTATAATTTTTTTTAAATTTAATTAATTTATCGCTTCCAAACATTTTAATAATTTCATATTTAAATATTTTCCTAAATTATGATTATTTGAACGAGAAAATTTTACACAAAAATATAAAATATAACGTAAAAACTTAGTTTTAATAATTAAAATTTCATTCAAGTTTATTAGTATATTAGCATTGCAAAAATATTATAAAACTAACAAATATGATAATATTTTGTTTGTGGTTAATTTAAGAAGTAAAATAAAAGGCTTGCTAAAAAAAGTGAAAAAGGTTTGGAGAGACAACAATAGGGTTTATAACGGTGCGTTTCAAATTGTGAGTGATGCTTCTTCATACTTGATTTCATACCCTCCGTCGCGCCACCGAGAGAAGCAGAAGCGGAAGCAGCAGCGACGGCGTGCGCCCAACCACAACCACAACCTCAACCTCAACCTCAACCTCGACGTAATGCTCTCTCTCTATTTAGTTAACAATAATGGTTATTTGATTCAATTTTAACACTAACCGTTACAGTGATAGGGTGCTTATGGTCTCTGTTGGTTCAAAAGCATTGGTGGCAAGAAGCTCAATGGGCGACCACGATTATGAATCCCTCAAGCAAGCCAAAAGTAAGAGGAGAAAGCATAAGAAAGGGGGAGCCGCTCATGAATCCGATTCCAATCCCAAACACTCAAACACAAACTCCAACACCTTCACTTCCCCGTCTCAACAATCCCGTGTTAGGTACCCAATATCTATTCTTCTCAGTTCTTTCTCCTCCCTTGTACTAATTCAATTTTTTTTTTCAATTTACGTTACGTTTTGTAGGAAACAGCTTGACCCTGAAACTACCCAATACTTCTCAGAGATTGCTAATCTTTTTGAAACTGAGGGGGTAGAATTGGAGGAACGTTCACTTATATGTGCTAATGCTCTCCAAGAAACCAAGGGGAAAGAATTCGAAATAGCAACCGATTACATTGTTAGCCACACTTTGGAGACCATTCTCCAGGGCTGTGATGTTGACCACCTTTGTGATTTCTTTCACTCTTCTGCTAACGACTTCCCCTATATTGCCATGGATAGATCCGGTTCTCATGTCGCTGAGACCGCCATCAAGTCTTTAGCTGTTCATCTCCAAGATGATGAGGCTCGCCCTCTGGTTGAGGAGGCTTTAACCGTCATATGCAAGGTGGAGTGCATTTCATACTAGTTTGAATTCTGGAGATAAATGCTTATATTGCTTGCCACTTACTGGTCCCCAACTTTATTTCTTGCTTTAATGTTTTCAAACTATGCATGTAAGCTTGAGTTTTAACCAGCAAAGGTAGTTGATGTTGGCAAAATTAATCTAGTCAGGTAGTGTCTAGATATAGTCAGAGAAACAAAATGTTAATTGTGGGAAGAGAAGAGGAAGATCCGACCAGGAAGGATGTTCCTCTGCTTTAAATGTCATTTCTTATACGTATACATGTCATTTGGCAGGTGATTGCAGCAAATTCTGTTGATGTAATGTGTAACTGCTATGGTTCTCATGTGCTTCGGACTCTTCTCTGCCTTTGTAGAGGAGTACCATTAGATAAGTGTGGATACTATTTATCAAAATCGACTACCCTATTAGCAGAGCGGTTGAATTCAAAGGAGTTTTCAAAGAAAGATGATGCAACAAATTTTCAGCCTGGATTTCCAAATTTACTGAAAGTACTTGTCTCAGATATTTTAAAGCATGCTAAGAAATATATCAAGATACTACAAGTTGACCAATTCAGTAGTTTGGTTTTCCAGGTATCATTTCCATTTCCCTCTCTCTCCTATATATTCTGCATTGAATGAATAATTGTATTCCTTCATGCTTGGCATTTAGTATTTACTATTAGATTGTGGCCCATCTATTGTTATTCAATGAGGTTGTCTATAAAGTCAAATTTAATTTTCTTGCTTTGGTTGATGGTGAGGGCATGTGTAGGTTTTTTATATTGTCTTATCCCCTAGAGGCTTGTAACTCCATTCCATAGTGAGTTGATATTACGATGGAGATTATGTGAGATATAGCCTTCATTTCAGTATTTTCTTAAGATCTGCTTGCTTTAGAACTTTATCATACTCTACAGAAGAGATTATTAAATTCACTCTTAACTATATATTAGACTACCTCTTGGATAAAAACATTTTCTGTGGTGCTATTATGTGCTTATGGTTTATTGTGCTTTTTGCTTCTCTATTTTATTCCTCTCATCGCAGTGGGATTTCTTTAATTCATGGCAGACAGTGCTGAGGGTCTTGGCAGGTGATGATGAAGAGTTGTTACATGTGATTCCTTTCCTTCTTGGCTGCAAGGATAAGAATAATGCAGAGGGCAATTTTATAGACACTAAAGTAGTAGCAGATCTCAAGAATTTATTAAAAGAATCTAAATTTAGCCATCTAATGGAGGTGAGTATCATATGGATGAAGAAAACTGTATAATTAGCTACAGTAGTGCAGGAGCTTTTGAAAAATACGAACAGAAGTTCAATAGAACATTAGCTAGTTCTTATTTTAAAGATATTTATAAAAAAGTCTCACTTTCCTTTCGTACTTTCCATAGTAAATGTGAATTTTAGTATATAAGCAAACAAGCATTATATACCTACCATCACGCTAACCTTTCCACAGGTACAATCTCAACAACTTTTATTAATCCCTAAATACTCTTTTCTGACAGTGAACATTGGGCATGTTATGCATGTGAATTGTTTTGTGATAGTTTATACAGCCTCATCGGACATATTTTCATGTGGCATTATATGCTTAACCATTTTATGCCTGTGCATTTTTTTATGGAGGCAGCAGCTTTTTTTTTTATGGAGACATTGTGATTTTTTTTTCTACAGATTCTGGGATAATAAAATTTTGTAAATCTTTTTCAGGTCGTTTTGGAAGTATCTCCGGAGTCCTTGTTCAATGAATTATTCGCTAAAGTATTCAGGAATTACTTGTTTGAGTTATCTTCTCATCAACATGGGAACTTTGTTGTCCAAGCATTAATTTCTTATGCAAGCAATCAAGATCTGGTATTGTGTCTACTTTCCTTTCTGCTTTACAATACTGAACATTTTCTACATTTTTAAGTGTGACCAATTAATTTTATCTAATTATTGGTCGCAGAATGTTGCATATACGGCCTTTGTCTCATGCATTTTCTTTTAACAATGCTTATTTGTGTTGTAATTTTCTCTTTGCAATTTTTTTCCCGTGTTTGTTTTGACTTTTTATTGTTTGGTAGATGGAGTTGATTTGGGAAGAACTTGGGCCAAATTTGGAGGATCTTTTCAAAATGGGAAGGTCAGGAGTTGTTGCTTCACTTGTTGCTGCCAGTGAAAGGCTTCATGTTAACGAACGCAAGGTTTGCATTTTGGTTGTATTGTCTACAATATGCAGATCTGTATATTCTTGTGTGTTCGAGATTCTTAATTTATTGCTTCTAAAACCTAACTTCATGTCTACAATGATTTCTTCAAAATTGAAAAGTAAATGGTGTTACTTGCATTTCGTAAGTTATTTTTACATTATCTTGTTTTTCATCCTTGCAAAAACTTTAATGGCCTATTTTTTAAATCTGGGGCAGTGCTGTGAAGTCCTAGCTGAAGCAGTATGTCCAGTGGATGATTCTCCGAAAGGGATTGTTCCACGACTCATGTTTCTTGACAGTTGTTTCACATATGAAGACAAGTCCAACTGGAGCTGGCAAAGTGGTGCTAGAATGAATGTCATGGGTTCTCTGATCTTACAGACAGTATTCCGGTTTAGAAGTGTAAGTGAATTTCTTGAAAATTGATGTCTTAGCTGCTTTCTTTCTGGTTTTGTTAGCCAAAGCTATAAGAGGAAGCATTTTGTTGAAATCCTTTAATGTCACAGCATAATATTTCATGGGTGATAGCATTGCTGTTAAATTAATTAATTAGGAACAGATCTTCCATTTGTTGTTCCTAAAGAAATATTTTCATCCCTTATCATAAATAATGAAATCATGATGAGTTTCAAGTGTTGTTGTTGTGCCTTCTTTGATTCTGAGATATTAAAGATCTCCTTGTTTAGAGTCATTTTGTTTTTTTCTGGTGTATTTTTTTTTTGTGATAGTAATGCACAGTCTGACATTTGATAGTATGGTGAACTTTTTATAGTATTGTTGATGATTGAATGAGAAGAAAGAAAACATAGAGGGATAGATGAGAGAAAACATAAACAATGATGCATTTTTCTGTTGTTTGATTGAAGAGGAAACATAAAAGAAGAGGAAAGTTGACATCTACAATCAAAAGTTCAAACTTTTATTTCCTTCTATTTTCTAAGTTCAAATTTTAATTTTCTTCTCACTTTCTTTCCTTTGTACCGAACAGAGAATTACTGTTGGAGTTGATCGAAGCACTATGACATAAATTGTTCATTGCTAGTCATTGTTATTTTATTTGAGCCTGCTAGTTTTATATGGTGTTTAAATTAAATAGTTTATTGATGTGTTCAATTCCATTATCCCACATTTTATTTTCATAGGAATATATACAACCTTATATCATAAGTATAACTTCCATGGAGGCAACTCATGTTCTTGAAGCAGTGGGAGATTCAAGAGGATCACATGTTGTTGAGGCTTTTCTATGTTCAGGAGCTTCTGGGAAACAGAAGCGCAGATTGATTATCAAGTATATCTTTCTGCTATACATCTACCATTTATTTTCTCTAGGAAATTCTTATTTCTGCTGCAGGGCTTAATATCGTAAACAAGATTTTTAGATTATGTTTTCTATTTCTATGCTAAATTCCATTTTTTTTCACATAATTAATGGGATCTCTGTTCAAGCTAATGAAATGGGAGCAATTGTTTTGCGGGAATCTAATTTATTTTATTCATAGTTAGAGATTTACCTTTTGCGGTTTAGGATCATTTAGATAATGCTTTCTTTTGACTAACACTAAGTGGATTGAAATATCTATTGAGATACTTTTAAATTGAGGTTGTTTTAAATTCCAAAATTGTAACTTAATGACCCTTGTTCCCAAAGCCTAAGTTTTGGAGGGGTATGTATTTTCCCCAGTCCAATGTACCTTTAATTTTTTTTTCCGTACTTCATGTTGAAATTATTAATAATCTGTATTTAATGGATTTGAAAATTGCTACTTTATTGTCTTATATTTTCCCTTTTTTTGTCTTTCATAACTTATAACTTATTTTGTAGACTGCAAGGGCATTTTGGGGAGGTCGCACTCAACTCATCTGGTGCTTTTACCATTGATAAGTGCTTCACGGCCAGTAATCTGTCCCTAAGGGAGACTATAGTGTCTGAGGTGTTAGCTGTGCGAAGTGATCTTTCCAAGACAAAGCAGGGATCTTACCTATTAAGGAAACTAGATATTGACGGGTATGCTGATGGCTATTTAGTTAATTATAGAATTTTCAGATTATTACTTTCAATTGAGAACGTATTTTTTAACTTCTAGATTTGATAAGTTTTTTGAAGTTAACCTTCACGATTGATACCTGCTTTATTACAACAGATTTGCTGCGAATCCTGATCATTGGAGGTCAAAACAAGCATCCAAAGAATCTACTTATAAAGATTTTTACAGTATGTTTGGTTCCAATGATACAAAGTTGATGAAAAACGATTCCTTTCTTAGTGACACCTCGAATAACAAATCTAATCCAAAAGCTGTAAAGGAAATTAGGAAAGAAATTGACCAATCGCTAGGTTCTGGTGCACCTTTTTTGAGCTTCCAAAATAAAAACCCAAAAAAGGACAAGCAAAAAAATAAGAGAAATGCTTATATTACTGGAGATGATGACGAGTCTAATAGGAAGAAGAGGTCTAAAAAGGAGAAGGTTGAAAGTGGGTTTGACACAGCTGGTACTGCAGCAACCGGGACGCCAGTGAAGAAACGACGAAGAGATGGTGCTCTTTCCGAGGCTTCTCTGAAGAAAGTGAAGGCATCGAACGCGTAGAGTTAAAGACAATCCCCCCCCTCCTCAAGGACGAAGTTATTTTAAAGAGAATGATGTGTTAAGCAGGTCAGCAGGGTCCCAAGATTTAATGCTTGAAGATTTGTATGATTTCCTCTTTGCTAGTAATTTTGTATCATTTTACTATTTCACATAGAATGTCACTGGAAAATTGCATTAACAAAGGTAGTTTACTGCAAAATATGATTTTTTTTTGCCCTCCAATGATTTGCTTGACGCCCCTCACCCCAATTTACTGATATTTGCTTGCTGGGGTTCCATGTTTTCGGTACAAACCTGGACATCATTCCTCGTTTTTAGAATACGAATATTATAGATTTTTAGGTGTATCAGAACTCAACAACCTTGGTTAGCAAAACTGTAACATTCAGTGTAAATTGCAATACATACAAACATTGGGACTTGGCAATTTGAAGGTAAGATACAAGTATACACAACAGTTATTTGTGTCTAGGAAGGCGCAGTTGAAACAAAACTAAAGAAACAAGATGAGAAAGGAAAAACAGGTGATTCCAATAATGGTGTATTGTTTGTTCTGTCAACCATATGTTGGAGGGTTGAACCTGCGAAAGAAATATGTTTTTTCTTGTCAGTCACGGGGTAGCTACGTATAATAGAAATGCTAGAAACTGTAAATACTAAGAGTTACTTGTTTTGTGTCGGATTCGATTTGCTTGGAGGTATCCTTCGGAAACTGGAAGCGAACTGCTTAGAAAGATTCTTCCTATGAACTTGACGATAAGATGAAGTCTTGCTGGATGGCCAAGAGTGCACTCGTACTGTTGGGAAAACCTCAGCTCTGGCTCTGGTTGACCAGGTTAATAATAGCAGTGACAGTGTGAGAGCAAGAGCACCGAGTGCTGGGGACCAATTCTTCATGGTAGTGAAGGGAGAATCTTGGTTCTTATGGTAGCGATGCTGGGAGCATAGTGAGTCAAATAAAGCTAAGATATGATATGTGAGTGAAATGTGAATTATATCAGTCTTGATTCATTTTTTTATTACTGTCAGAAATGCAAAGGATATTGGGATCCGATGCCATTTTGGGTTCATGTGGGATCATGTGCTCGCCTTTTGACTGCTGCTGCATCCGGCCTTGTCCGGACTTTGAATTTGGTGAAAATGAAGACAGAAATTTCAGAGGGGTCATGTGATAAGCCACGTGATGGTACTGTATCTTTGAGTTTGAACTTTCTTGCAAATGATATTTTTGATAGATACTGAATAATAATAATTAGACAATAACTAGAGAAATCAGCGAAACCTAAAAAACGGTTCCTGCTTTTCGCTTATTTGAATGAAAGGCAACAATAGAAAAGAATAAATATTATATTTGTTGTTGTGTTGTGTTCTGCATATTTATCAGTCTCACTCAATCACTCAGTCCCTTCCTTTCCCCACTCAAACTTTAGTGACTGTTTAAGAGCTTTCCAGCTTGGCCATGAGGACGGCAGTCACACCTAGCAGTGCTTCTTCCATTCTTCAAATAATATTTTACTTATACTCAGATTACTTTTGAATTTCGATGATGCTCACGTGGGTAACTGGTTGCACCATTTTAGAAAGTTAATACTCAGATATTATTAGTTTAATGGGTTATCAATCATAATTGATCGAATCAAACTGCTTTGTATTATCCCAATCACTTGAAAAATATTTATACAGTGAAGACACAAGTTCGTGAAGCCTACTAATTAATAAAAGGATAACCCTTTCGTCGGTAGTTCATGGTAGGGCACCCGATATGAGATTCATTTATTCTCTGTAATAATTTCTTTTTGAAAATCTTTTTAATACTACTTAGATATTTCAATTTTCTAGTGTATTTTGTACTTTTTGTTATTGAAGTAGAAAATACAGATATCTAAATAACATGCCTTGATTGTTTTTATACATTCCGTTGAGAAAGTCTTATTTTCTAATTTTTTTTTTTAAAAACGTAACGTCTGAACAAATTAATTGAGACCCAAACCTCCAAATTGAGCAACTTTTTTTTTATAAAGATGCTAGAATATTCCGATACAATTAATTACCACTTAAAAAAATATATTTGAAACTGGTCTGAGTTTTGCTAATGAAGGTTTGTGTGTCGTAAATATGGAGAAAAATTGAAGCAAATTC
Source organism: Vigna unguiculata (assembly GCF_037176805.1). NCBI lineage: Eukaryota > Viridiplantae > Streptophyta > Magnoliopsida > Fabales > Fabaceae > Vigna > Vigna unguiculata. The sequence goes on from NC_140800.1 coordinate 172,654, forward strand.
TTTATTTATTTTTTTTAAATGAAGAAACTATTGTTTATGATGAAGAAATCTCCACCACATGAACAATCTGAGGCATGTTATTACAAGGTCCGTGGGTTTGATCTGCACAACAAGGACTTTTCTTAGGTGCTAACAGTTTCATTAATTTTGATTGTTGGTTGTCTTCCCACTTATTTCACTTCGGAATACAGTTAATGTTAATGTTTTTTTATTTTAACAAAAAGGGTTGCTAAAGACATGCTGAAACCTACGGAGTTATTGAAGATTGGAGATTTAAACAAACACGTTTGGCTGTTTTTACTTGCATTTGATTCGATCATGTAATGTAATGTAACAAAGGTGGTTCTTTGGTTTGATCAGTGGTTGGAGGAAGCAAAGAGAAACGTAAATGAAGCAAAAGTGAAAAGTGGGTCAGTGCAGACGAGAATTGTCGAAAGTTAAAAAGGAGAAGAAAGGATGGAAAAGTAATGTGATAGCATGATGGTAGAATGGTTCAACCTTCAAGCCACTAGTTTTGACTAGTTGTCAAACACTTTCAAAACTAATAGCAGCTCATAAATTCAAATCCAATTGTTATACCACAATCACGCATGTTTCGTCATTTTCGGTCTACTGGAACAGTAATTATAATAATACATTATTAAGTGCTGCACCTATTTTGTCCTTTACATCTCTCCATGCTCTATTCAATTTCAGATCAAAATTTCAAAAGATTTAACATATTACAGAGAACAGCTTACGTCTAACTTCTTCTAGAAGTTTTTTTTTTTTTCATGAATTAAAATTAATTCATAAAGTATTAGACTATCTGCGCCATCGAGTCCATGTTTTTCAAAGAGAATGAATATTCTGCATAAGATTTTTCAGTCAGCACATGATGGCCACATAACCAATGACATCATCAGTTATGTAAGAAAGTGTTATCTACCTTTCTCTTTTTTAAGATTAACCACCCTTTTCCTTTAATAAAAAAATCTACCAGTTCATACAATCAAAAGCCATGCACACTGACAGTTTAAAAAGTTTTGACACAAGAACACCAGCTTTATTCATATCTTGTTGCTAATCCAGTTACAGTGTGGACTTTGTTTATTATCAGCAAGATTCAGCAGAACAAAAGCTATGAATTACTGAAGATTTCCAATGCAATTACTATATTTCAAATTCGTGCTTGCAAGTATTGGTGAGATAAATCGATCCCGTGTTGTATCCCTTCCACTTCACATCATATTGAAGAAAATCATCTCCAATAAAAGGAAGAGGGTGATTCTATTGTATTGTATTGCTAGAATTCGAAACCTATACTATATACAACAAAGACACTTCAAACAGTTACTCTCCTCAGCCATTATATGCACACGTATTGATAACAGCTACCATATCTACGAGAGCTCTGACCTCTCTCTCAAGAACAAGAACAGAAAATTCCACTCACAACTTCCTACCTCGAAGCTGAATATGCACATTAAAGAAAAATAAAAAAATAATGAATAGAACTCAAGTAATTCCTAACTCAGCTGTGTCCTCCTCCCCCTGAATTAGCTGCTTGTTGTTCTACATCTACAGAAGTAGGACTCCAAGGATTTAACCTTCTGTCTCTGCTCAAAAGCCTCTTCAATGATCTCAGTCTTCCCGTCATTGGCGATTTCAAGTCATCTTCAGCAAACCTGTTTGCAGAAGGCGACAAAGAAGATGAAGTGATATCACTTGGTATGTCAATAACGAATGTTCCGTGACGTCTATTGCTGTTGTTACTATCATCATCATCGCAGGTAGCAGCGGAAGAGGACGAGGAGGGACAAGGTGGCTGAGAAGCACTTTCCTCCAAAGAAGCAGCACCAGTAGAAGTTATTTGGTTGTGATCCCCCCAAACCAAGACGTTGGTGGGAAAAGTTGGAGACTCTGCTTCTGAGTTCTGTGCACTGTTATTTTCATCTGATTGAGCAGAAACAGAGTTCCTGCAAAGAGGGCACGTAGAATGGGATTGGAACCACATGTCAATACAACCAACGTGAAACCCATGATTGCATTTGGGCAAAAGCCTGGCCTTTTCTCCTTCCACCACCTCCGAGAGGCAAACCGAACATTCCAAACCCTCCTTGAAGTCTTGGGCTTGGAATACCAACACGGGAATGGAGCTCAGAACGGAGGGATCCAGTCCCCTTCGAAGACCACCCTCTTGACCGGAGGAAAACACAAAGCGGCGGCGGCGCCGTGATTGCGGAGCAGGCTCGCGCCACCAGAAGTTTCTTGTGAAGAGGTGAACGCCGAGAGCAATCACAACAAGGAAGAAGAAGATTATTATAACGATTATCATTACCTTTCCGATTAACTCAACGGCGGGGGATTCACCCAGAGTGTCAGTTTGCTCACCCATAATGCTCTCTCTTCTCTCTTCTCAAAGCACAGAAGAAAAGAACTTTGAAAGGATTTGGAACGGTGAACGAGAGTGAGAAGGGTGGGAGTTAAAATAGAATCATGGAAACGAGAGTGCGAAGAAATGAGGCTGGAGAGAAGAACCTCCACAATGGACTTGAAAATGAGAACAACTACCACGGCGTTGAATGGTCTAAGTTGAACTTGGGGTTGACCCACACATTCACATAAAAATGAAGATAATCTTAATCAGTATTGAACAAGAAGAAGATTCAAGATTAAATATTGAAGATGGTTTAGTTTAGTTTGGATTGGTTTCCCTTCCCTCCACGTCTCTGCCATCTCTCTCTCTTCTTATTCGTAATTCCTGTTTAAAACCAAAACATTAGCCGCAGCCTCTGTATCTGTACCACTCACACTCCAGCAACTAACCTTTTAACTTTTGACCATTCCGATGATTTAACTCAAACACGCTCCATTCACATAATTCAATTCAACCAACAATTATGTTAGAAAACGAAATGTAAACTACTTACAAATACGCTCTTTTTATCAAATTGATAAAATCATAAAATAAAAAGTCCAACTAGCTTCACATGTACTGCAGCATCAGAAATTTCGATTGAATTGCTGTTCCAGGGCAGGGCCTCTTAATTATGTGACGCTGTCGCTGTTATAATGCCACGGCAAACAAAATCAATGTGGATTTCCAAGAAATTCATGAAACTTGTACTTCTTTCAGTTTTCGGATGTGCTTATATTGCCTCTCTTAACCAGCAAATTAACAATAATAATAAAACATTCCTGTTCGAAATTACAAGGACAAGTATTTATGTAACAAAACCTTTGCATTTGTAAGTGTTCTAAATGTTACATGATTATGTCATAAAGCCATTTGTTTTTATTATGGTGAAATAGCTTGATTTAGTTTTTATTGTGCATGAGTATGACATGGCTAGATGGAGTAGTTTTGCAGACATTTTGATGCCAAATTTGATGGTAAATGACTGGAATCCTGGTTCTTAGCTGATTAGAAATGGCTGAAAAAGCTTGTCCACGAAAGAAAACCGTAATTTTTCTTGCAGTTGGTGGATCCAAATCCAGCTGTTAGTGGAAATGAATATCAATGTCCCTCTTAACGTACAAACAAACACCCCTTGTGGATACGGTCACTGACACTCCAACCATTAAGCATGCACTCCTCAAATGTGTCCATTTATTCACTGAACCTCCCACCATCACATCACTTTTCAGTATTTCTTCAATTCATTGAATCTCAATCATACAACTACAGAGGCTAACATGTATATTTTAAAAACATCAAGTATGCTCTAATGTTTCTTCTTTAGTACAAATCTTTAAATAACTAAATAATATATGTGAGGAATAAATCCAAACCACACACACGTACGCACACACATATGAGAGGTGCTGATCTTGATTTATTAGTTTGTCCTAGCTCTGTTTTGATCCTTATTTTACTGTACGAGGTTAAACATTATTTAACAACAATGGGCAGTGAATTTATTCAGATTAACGAAGCAGCAATCACTGCTAGGAAAGAGAAGACAGTCTCAATCGGTACAATTACGCTTAATTTTTTCTGCAATTGAGATCTGATACTTCACATGTTCTTAACATAATTTTCGTCTTATCTTACATTATCAAACTCACATCAACATAAACAACTCTATAATAAATCATATTTGAGCATTAGGTTTAGGAATCGATCATATAAAGTTTACCCATACTTATAATCATATTTCTGGTACAGAGCTCCTTTTTCCTTCAACTAGATCTTGTGTAGGCAGAAATCTAGATATTATGTAAGTATTCTGGTATGTGTTAATAGTGCGTGTGTGAAGTTGATTTTTTTGAATGAAGATTGATCCAGTGGAAGGAGAGTAAGGCGAGAAATTACAGTAGTATGGACCAGATCTGAATATATTACAAATTACATATGGAGGAATTGATGGAAGGTGTGAAATATTGTAAAAGTGATGGACAGAGAGACAGCGTTAATGAAGCAAGGGGAAACACTCACGATTGGTAGCTGAAGGAAGCACTATGTAATGAAGAACAATGAATAAATCAGAGAAACTGCGGAAGAAAAGAAGGAGAGAGTCCCTAAAAAGTTGGGGGTGTCCGTGATGGTTGTCGTGGAGAGTGATATTGTTTCTGCAAAGAGGGCAAGTAGAATGGTAGTGGAACCAGGGAGCAATACAATGAAGGTGAAAACGGTGGTGGCATCCCGGTAAGGTCCGTATCTTCTTCCCTCCATCAGAGATTTCACACAGACACACTGCACAACAATCTCCTTCACTCTTCTTTCCTCCATCACCATAATTTCTGCTATACACTTTATTGCTTCGGATTTTCAAAACAATTGCAAAGGCTGTAACAGTGAGTATGAAGACCAGTGTGGTGACCATGTTTCCTCTTCTCTTTTCTTTTCTTTTCTTTTCTTTTCTTCTCTTTTCTTCTTCTTCCTGGAATTTATTGATAGCCACTCAGACACCAGCGCCTGCAATGCATGCATGCCGGCTTTCAATAATGAGTTCCTTTGTCTTAGTGTCATTGGCCTAATGTAATCCGCTTTTTTTTTTTTTTTTTACAATATTGGTGTTAGAAATCAGAAAACAAAAATCAAAATCTCATTTAAATTTGCTTCAATTAAATTTTAATTAAAATTTTCGATTACATCTTTGTGAAAAATTTGGACTCCTATTAAATATATTTTATTTTCATCTAATTATTTTACCTTCTTTCTTTAATCTTCTCCAACTCACCAAAATGAAACTAATCACCATGCAATCAATATGGAGCAGTTATAGATATCGTATTATTAATTTACTGCATTAGTGGTTGTGGAAAGATAGTACAGAAATAAATTTAAAAAAAGAAAGTTAGAAAAGCAGATAACCAGCCAAACCCCTTTTGTGTTTTAAATGATGTTATTTTGAAAGCGAAGTGCATGAATTAGAAAATATGCGAGGCCCAAAATGGATGGGTTTGGAGGGACGCGAAGGTGAAGCCCAACGAGGAAGCCCAACCCAGAGTATCAGAGTGATTGACATTTCACAATTTACATGTATTCTTGGTACTACTATCTTAACCGATTGGTTCCATTATCCTATTTTTCAATTTGTGGTGTGCGAGCGAACAAGCTTCTTTCAAAGCTGCTTCTTCTTCTGCTTCTTCCTCCGAGAAAAGGAGAGGAGATGCACTTTACGCTTCCCTGAATTGCACGCACTCTCTGAGCTTCCATGCCTTTGTTTGGTAACTTTACGTTTCTTCCTAATCTACGCGATTCATAGGATGGTTAAATGTTGTTAATTTGGGTTCTGTTGCGTTTTGAGCAGAGATTACGAATGCGCAACTATCCTTCCGTTATTCTCTGACGTTGAAGGCCCCAATGCCGTACCATGCGCCCAGAGGGTCCTGGATTTGCTTGGACAACCTTAGAAACAGAAAGGAGGCTAAGCTGAATGTGATTAAGGCTGTTGCCACCTTCGAACCTAACACTGTCGCTGCAAAACCACACTCCAACCACTTGGATGTAGTTCCTCTAACCCCTCCTTCCTTTGACCTTCAATTTTCCGACCAAGATACACAACAACCTCAACCCGATGACAGGGAGCAGTTGAGAAGAATGAGGATATCCAAAGCTAATAAAGGAAACACGCCCTGGAATAAAGGAAGAAAGCACTCTCCTGGTATGCTACCCTACTTTCTTTTCTTTGCTTTCATTCTCTTCTTCATTCCATCTCATTCTCAATTATGTGTCACCTCCAGAGACTTTGCGCAAAATCAAAGAAAGAACAAGGCTCGCGATGCAGAACCCTAAGGTGATGTCATGTAAGAATATTCTTATGTCTTTGTTCAACTAACATTTTTCATATTAATTAATAACACAACATCCAATCCATCTTAATTCTCTTCACCTCGAATGCCTCACTATTTCAAAGCAAAGCACACGATATCTCATGTTCCTAATTTTTTAGCCTCTCTCTGCTTCGCCTAACTGTTTCTTAGAGTCCCATAAAATAATCTATCATGATTAATCAGTAGTAAATTTAGATGTGAAATGATATTTTGAATATTTGCTCATGTAACATTTGTGTATTGATTTCCTTAATAACATTTGGTAATGCAGATAAAAATGAAGCTCAGTAATCTTGGCCACTCTCAAACGTAAGCATATGCCTAATGCCTTTCCACTTTGGTTGCTGTTACCAGTAAATACTGCTTCTCATGTTGGTCAAAATGAATGCTGCTCTGCTTCTTTGTTATTAATAATATCTGCCTTCTTCATTGATTGCACAGCACAGAAACAAGAATGAAGATTGGTGCTGGAGTGAGAAGGCGATGGGAAGAGAGGCGTGAAAAGAAGAAGGCAGTGGAGTCTTGCTGCTTTGAGTGGAAAAATTTAATTGCAGAAGCTTCTAGAAAAGGCTTTGTTGGTCAGGAAGAGCTGCAGTGGAATTCTTATGAAACCTTGGATGAACAGCTGAAGCAGCAGTGGTTGATGAGTGTTGACCAAAGGAAACAAATGATAAAGACATCAGGTGGCAAAAGAGCACCCAAGTCCCCTGAGCAGAGAAGGAAAATTGCAGAAGCCATTAGTGCAAAATGGGCTGATCCTGTAAGTCTGTATGCTAAATACATTGAGGTTGGGTAAATAATTGCTATACTGCCACGAAATGTTCCCTAGATCTTTCACGTATCTTTCGCGCTAGTTGATACACATAAAAAGTTTTATGTCATGGACACTAATTTTTGTATGTCTAGCATTTTTGCCATATCTAAAAAGTGGACGTTGATATGTATGTGTTTACTCTATCCTTGATGTGCACTTTGACTTGTATTCTTACGTATGTTTGAATAACTTGTCATCCCAAATGTGGTAGATAAGTCTACTCAAAACTTTGTACCCTAACAAATAATGCTTTGTCAAAGTACTCAGACTGATTTGGGAGCTTCTTTTTTACTTTTTCCCCCTCTAAAAGAGCAATTTATTTCTGTTAAATCAGGAATACCGTCAAAGAGTTTATTCTGCATTGTCCAAGTATCACGGCACGGAAGTTGGAGCTGAAAGGAAAACTAGAAGAAGGCCAAAAGATGATACCCAACCTATCAAGAAGAAACCTACAAAAAAGAGAGATACTGTTACTAATGCTCATGTTAAGAATGACTCAAAATCCCATAAGACCATCCTGTTGAAAAAAAGTAAATCCCCAGCCTACAAGGATCCTTTGGTGAATTCTAAGCTTGAAATGATAAAGAATATTAGAGCACAGAGAGCTGCTTCGGAAACCACACAAATTCAAGCCATTGAACGAGCAAGGTAAACCCATTTTCTACTAGCAAGGATCAGTGTAGAAGATTATATTATTTCAATAATAAGTAAATAATCCCCCTCCCTCTCCCAAACACACACACAACCTTTTTTTTTTTTTTTAACATTTGGCCTTCTTTTATCCGTGGTCATGGTGGATTCACAAAACATCAAACATTGTCTAATTCTGTTTGGTTGTGGAGATTAGGTCATAGAAATCAAGTTTTGGTTTATTTGATTGCTATCATGTAGTAGTCATCATGTTTAAATTCATGAAATGATATGTTACGCGCAGACTATTGATTGCTGAAGCTGAGAAAGCTGCCAAGGCACTGGAGGTTGCTGCGACAAAGAGTCCTTTTGCACAGTCTTCTTTGATAGAGACCAGAAAGCTTATAGCTGAAGCTATTCAATCACTGGAATCCATTGATACACAAGCTATAACTGACAGTAATGTTCCTTCGGTTGGTTTGAGTGAGGTCAATCAGGAAAAAGAATCAGCATCTGAAGTTCTAAACCAATCAAAGATGGCCCCAGTAAATGGACACACGACATTATCATCAATGGACTACAAGTTCTCTGAACATTTTCGCAAATTTTCCTTGGAGAAGCCAGTTAATGGTGAACCTGAACGTCTCCTAACCAATGGCTGCCCATCCTTTCCTTTTAGTTTGAATAGTCAGATAAGCGAGTCTAGTCCATCTAATCAACAAAGGGAAGCTGAACAGGATCAGAGAAGTGAATACGAAACAGAGCCTTCTCCAATAGTGATGGGAATTCAGTCCCTTGAAAACGAGACAGTGTCTAGATCACCTATAGTAGTATCTAAAAGATGGGTTCGCGGAAGGCTCGTTGAAGTGGCTGAAGAGAAACAATAAAATGGGTAAAGCTTAGCTCAGTTTTCAAACATTAATACAATGCAATGTCACATTGTTTGTTGCATGTTATATAGATCATAAATGCCACAAATATTTTCTGCTTTAAATAGTGTGATCATTGCTTACTCATCCTTTCACTCTTTGAAATCAAGCAAGAGGTGAGTTGAATCAGCCTCGCAACAGCCAACCACGTGTAGACAGATCGAGGAAGACTAAAATAGCAATCACTAAGGAAAGGGCACACTTCTATTAGGTCACAGGATACTTCTCTTAATCATGTTATTACATTAAACTAAGTTAATCATATGATTGTTTTGTTACCGTACAGCGTATGAGTTGATTCTGTGAGTAATTTATATTGTAGTTTTGTAGCCACCGCAGAGTTGAGCCCAAGCAGTGGCCATTTTCCCCTTAGGCAGGATAATCCATTACACTCGGGATCCCACCCGAATCATTAAGAGTAGGGCAGTGTTGGTTAAGGGTCAACGAAATTTTCTCTTACATTTATTTTTTCAAATTCGCCCTTCAAGTACTGTATGGCAATTGACCAAAACTTCTATAGCTCTGCTCCTTCTCGGTGGTACTGTTTGTAAGGCTTTATAATAAAAGGTTCTTGAAAGATAAAAGTGTTCATTTTTAATCAAACAGATTTTTTATTAAAATCCAGATAGAATAAAAAAATTCAAACAAACTTGAAATAACCAACTTATCTTGGGGAGAAATGTTTCTCCTTATATTTGGAGTGTAATTAATATTTTGTTATTTATCTCCTGATCATCAAACTGTTACATGAGAAATTGTTAAATATGCATTACCTGTTTTATGAGCTTCATTCAACAATTAACATGCATGCAATAAATTAATATAGTGAAATGAATTTGAGAAACTAGATGTTTGACTGTGAGAAGCCTTAGAAGTGGCAAACCTCCGACTTTAACAACTATTACATCACTACTCATCATTCAATCGTGTAATGATAGAGGCTTCCATGCATATATTGACGGACCACGTAGAATTATTTTTAAGACAAATGTATTTTATTTTCTATATTAATTAAAAGAAAATTAAGAAGTTAAAAATAGATATTACAAATTATGATTTAAAATAAGTAGCATTCATTTTCGTGTTCTTATTAACCTTTTCAAACTCTTTCTCAGTTTCAATCAGTCAAAATTCTAACATACATACAACCATAAATAGTTATACATTTGATAGTATATATTATATATTATTTTATGTAAATTGAATGTTAAAAGATAATAGTTATACTTACCAGTTAAACAGTGAGTATCAAATTTTGCTATACTGAATAAATTCATAATGAATACATTATACAAGAACAAAATCTTTTTGCTGCATGAATAAATTTATAATACATTAAAAAAGAAAATAAAATTATCAAATATTCCATTGTCGTCCAGCGGTTAGGATATCTGGCTTTCACCCAGGAGACCTGGGTTCGATTCCCGGCAATGGAAAATTTTAACTTTTCTTTCCAAAAACTTTCTCCTTAATCAGGTAATGTGAATTTTATTATTTTTGTTGTTGCGTGATTATTGTGGTAGTTGGGCCAGTTGAAGATTAAATTAGTGGAATAAGCAATGGGCTGAGATGGGCCTGGGCGGTAAGAGGTCGTTTTCGTTCACAAGCCACAAGCAAGACGTTATTTTCTTCCTTCCTTCAACTTCCGCAGTAACACTAACACAACAGTCATCGTCCTCCTCCGCTGACCAGTCACCGGCAAGCAGCGATGGAGAGGGATTCATCTTCCGACGAAGAAGACGAGGTCATCCATCAGAAGGAGAGGAATGCGCCTACGTCTCCCTCTTCCTTCCACTTCCAATCCCTCACTTCGCGAATCACTTCCTACTTCAATTTCCCTTTTCAGAAGAGATACCTCTTCGCCATTCTCCCTCTCTTCGCAATCCTTCTCTACTACGTCATCCCAGATTCCCACTCCCTCTTCTCCCTCTCCTCCGTCAACGTCAATCTCCGCCACCATCAACCCGAGGAATCTCAATTGCGCGCCCTTTACCTCTTGCGCCAACAGCAGTTAGGGCTTCTCCACGCTCTCAATTCCACCTCCCAAACTCACACTCTCAAATCCCTTCTCTCCAGTCAAATTTCCCTCAACTCACAGATTCAACAGCTTCTTCTCAGTCCCTACACCCCTGCCACCTCTCTCCATTTTGGGAACGCCGCGTGTGGAACAGTGGATCAGAAGCTGCCAGAAAGGAGGACCATCGAGTGGAAGCCCAAGGCTAATAAATTTTTGGTTGCAGTGTGCGTCTCGGGGCAGATGTCTAACCATCTGATGTGCTTGCAGAAGCACATGTTCTTCGCGGCTCTCCTTAACCGGGTCCTGGTTATTCCCAGCTCCAAGGTGGATTATGAGTACGAGAGAGTATTGGATGTGGAGCACATGAATAAATGCATTGGAGGTAAAGTCAAAGCGGTAATCTCCTTCCAAGAGTTTTCTAGCATGAGGAAAAATGGCAAGCACGAGGGTAAATTCTTGTGTTATTTTTCGCTGCCTCGACCCTGTTGTCTGGACGAGGAGCATTTGAGGAAGTTGAAATCGTTAGGGCTTTTGTCTACGAATAGGCCTGCGGCTGTGTGGGATGAAGATGCGAGGAAGCCCAGGAAGAGGAGCGTGGAAGAGGTTGTGTCAAGGTTTTCACGGGTGGAAAAGGAGGATGTTTTAGCCATTGGGGATGTATTGGATGCTGATGTGGAGGAAGAATGGGTGATGCAAGCAGGTGGTCCACTGGCTCATCGGTGCAAGACTCTGATTCAACCCAACCGTCTCATTTTCCTCACCGCTCAGCGTTTTATCCAAACCTTCCTCGGCAGGAACTTCCTTGCATTGCATTTTCGAAGACACGATTTCTTGAACTTCTGGTACCTACGTCGCCTCGCCTCGCCTCCTTAATCACCATCTATCATGACAGCGCAATTAAGTAAATAATTGCGTGCGATATGATTGTGATTGTGATGTGTGATGATCCGTTTTGTTTCTTGTTTACAGTAATGGTAAAAAACCAAGTTGCTTTTATCCTATTCCTCAAGCAGCAAATTGTATCTTGCGTGTGATTGAAAGAGCCAATGCACCCCTCATTTACCTCTCTACAGACGCCGCAGAGAGTGAAATTCGGCTGCTTCAGTCACTGCTTGTGCGAGAGGGCAGGCACGTGCCACTTGTCAAACGCCCACCTCGGAATTCGGCAGAAAAATGGGACGCTTTGTTGTACAGGCATCATATTGAAGGAGACCCTCAGGTCTGAATACAATGCATTATATGTCAATGTCATTCATTACCTTATTTTTTCCGACCGCTTTTAACATTGGGTCAATATTATTTCTAATTCTATGACTTATTCAGTCATCATGCTGCATCTCTTAGTTGTTTAGTTTGTATCCATGTGTGCAATGTGCGGTGTGCGGCTTGTAAATTCCTCTGCTAAATTGCCTTGTGGGCATTGTTGTTCTTAAGGTGGAAGCTATGTTGGACAAGACTATATGTGCCATGTCTAGCGTGTTCATTGGAGCATCCGGTTCAACTTTCACCCAAGACATTCGACGGCTAAGAAAGGACTGGGGATCCGCATCATTGTGCGATGAGTACCTTTGCCACGGTGAGGAGCCAAATGTTGTAGCGGAGATGGAATGAGAACCTCAAATAACTCTGATCTCACTTTCGGGGACACCTCATCTTTGTCCTGCAAACATTTGACTTAGACTAGGATTTTGTCAATATGTGTTGTCATGTGTGATAGTAGAGTTGCCCGTTTCACTTGTAACTTTTACTGGTTTATATATATATATATATATATATATATATATATATATATATATATATATATATATATATATATATATATATATTCTACCACAATAAATATAGTGTATGATTCACAGCTTTGTCCTGAATTTGTTTCCATGTATAATCCTTCTTCCCTATCCCAAACCCACATCCCGATTCTTTTTGGTTAGAGATGAGTGGAAATAGATGTACATTGGTTGAAAAAAATGGAAGATAAATAAAATATAAACAAAGTTTTTTTATTGAAAAAAAAAAATAATTATGTGTTTTTATTTTCGAGCATAATCCTCCTGGATAACATAATTAATTATGTGTATGCTTTTATTTTCAAAAGCAATTTTTCTATTCTTGACAATATAAGTAACTATGTTGCATCTTTTCTCAACTTTTTTGCATTTTTCTTCTCATTTTTGTGCCGAAACTTGTTATATTTAATCTTGATTTTCGTGCTTTCCTCTCGAGAAGGAAAAAAAAATATAGATGTCGATTTGCCAATTGACAGCAAGTATATAATAGGTATGAAAAGTGTTATTATGTAATGGTAATATGAAAGAAAAATATAAAGAAATAATGGAGTTTATCACATCACTCTTTTTGGAAATGAATGCTGAAGGTATCTCTATCTATGGATTACGTCCAAGGAACTTTGAACTGGTTTGGTCAGAGCTAAAAGGGAAAGGTCAAAAGCATCTCAAAGTATGTTCATGGATGAAGCCAACTTAACGTTTTAACTCTACTAAGAAAAGGGAAATAGTCAGTAACAGTTTCTAAATCTATAAATAGGCTGTCTCTAAATCTACAAATAGGGGGAAGTGGGCGTAGCAACCCAACTTACACTCTACCATTATATCAATGTTGACTCTGAAATCTCTATCAACAACACCACGGTGTGTAAAATTAAACATGTTTTTCAAGTTGAAGTGTGTGTTTTAGTTATCACACATGCCAATTCATCCCTAGTTGGTACTGTCCTCTACTCAATTTTATTGTCATAATGCCATCTATCGTTGAACATTACAAGCAACAAAAGTAGTCTAGCAGCAAAAACAGTGGAAAAGAATAATACTGTTTCAATCATCTTCTGATTACTGTGAATAGATTACTTCACCGTTAATGGCTACATTAGCTTAGAAAGTTAGATTGCATAACTAGGAAACCTTTCATTATTACCAGTTGTTATTAACAGAATATGGAAGGCACCCATCTAAACTGAGCTTCAAATTTGTAACTATCGAAATTATATTACAAATAAACCACGTACATGACCCGGTGTCTAACTCAAAGAAAGGGAGAAAAATATAACTACATTTCCATTTCCATGGGGTTTATATCTCCCGTAGAGCTGCCTCATCGCTTCCTCGTAGGGATCCTCCATGATCACTATTGCTAAATGTTCGCTTGCTCATGTTAGCTCGCTGCACCAATCGCACCAGTGCTTGAACCACTTCTGACATTGGTGGTCGGAATTCAGGCTCCGGCTGCCCCAAAACAGTAAAATAAACACATTAACATGCTATGCACAAATATATTCTTTCCACCCAATTCATGTTTACATAATCAGTATATTTTGTGTGAATAAAAAACGTGGCTGACCATACCTGCACGCAAAGGGCAATAACATCCGCAAATCGAGAAAGAGACTTAACAGGATATAGCCCCTTCAATGTAGGATCAACCATTTTACTCAATGCATCAATATCATGGAGTTGAGGTGTTGCCCATCGAACCAAAGACTGCTCAGATCTTGGCCTTGAGCTGTTACAGAATATCAGAATCAGGCTACTAGGGGAGCCAACATATGATTTGTGTATAATTTGAAATGCTGCAGAGTATTGCTTAATAACAAGAAGAAACCAAAAATTCATACCATGAAATTATGTTAAGACATGTATTTATTTACATAAATATTTCAATTGTTTTACTTTATGCAATGTATATCTATCAAATGTGAGGTAATCATTCACCTATCAAATGGCTTCCGGCCGCTGAGAAGTTCCAACATGACAACCCCAAAGCTGTAGACATCACTTTGCAGAGTATACTGACCAGACAACGCAACTTCAGGTGCATCATATCCAGATCCAACATTATGACTCAATATCTGAATGAGACCAAAAGTTAGAACAATAATTTTATCGGGTTTGGCCAAACACAATCACGTTCAATTATAAAAATCTAAGTTCTAAAGATTTATAAAACCACCTGGTCTGTATTTGGAATATAGCTAGCCAATCCACTATCTGAAAGATGAGGATTAAGCTCTGTATCAAGTAATATGTTGGCTGATTTAATATTCTTATGAACAACGGATGGCGAACTAACTTCATGTAAGTACCTACAAAAAATTGTGGAGAAAGTCTGGTCGTTGAGTCTCAAGTAACATTGACATTTATGCTTGATGTCCAACCACATGTTGCCACATAAAAATCATGGGAAAAGAAAAATTCCATTGTAAGTAAAATCTTTACTTTCGCAAAGTGGGACTCTCCCACCTATACTGATAGTGCACTGATTTTCAAGGTGATAGTGGATAAAAAATAAACTCAATTCCTGCTTTATAGTCCAAAATAATCTTCCAGTGTTTATATTTCCAAATATGAACACTAGACAAAGTATAATCCAGAGTCCAGACAAATTTTTATTTGGGAAAAAAAGAGAAAACTAGAAACTGAATTTCAGTTTTAAATCAGTCAAGCCCAAAAAGGACAGGTCAGCATGCAATTTAGGTAGAATACCATACAAAATAAATAAAACAGAAAGATAGAAAAGCAAGGAGGAGCTAGGTGGAAAAACAGGTTAACTAAAATATTGTTGATGAATTGATGCAAAAATTCCTCAAAAAATTCTGTATAAGGACCTTATAATCCTATTAGTACATAACTAACTTACTCTAAAGCACGTGCAGTACCCAAAGCAATCTTGACACGGGAATTCCATATAAGTGGTTTACTATATTCGTCTGGTAGATGAAGGAAGTCATGCAGTGATCCATTTTTATGAAATTCGTAGACCAAGAGGTGTTGTCCATACTCTGAGCAATAACCTACAAGCTCTGTCACATTTGGATGATGCAAACTGGAGATGTTTGAAATTATTTCTATAAAATCATCTGACAAATCACTGGAAAGGACAGATGAATCTATCTTCTTCACTGCAAGAACCTACAACATAATTAAAAATTAAAAAAAAAAAAATAAAGTCAATCATTAAAAACTTTTGGTCCAAAGTAGAAATTTTCACTATTTAATGGGATATTAGCTATATTTGTGCCATTTCATGGGCATGATTTTCGGGGCATCTTTGCTCTTTTTGCTTAGGGGAGAGAATATTGGAGACACTAAAACAACCTTATGCCATATCAGAAGTGCATGCATCTGTGTGCTTGTGCATAGATAATACACAGATTTGATCCTCTTTGGGGAATATTATATATTAATGACAATAATCTGGACATACCAATCCTTGTCATTGGAATCAGACAAAGTCAAATTATAGTAATATAAGTTAAGAAATACCTCTCCATCATCAAATTGAGCACGGTAAACACGCCCAAAAGACCCCTCGCCAACAAGATGATCCACATTGAAGCTACCAGTAGCAATCTGCAGGTCAGCAATAGAATATGATTTCACATTTGCAGGAGCTGTTACAGTCTTCTTCACAATTGTGGGCTTCTTGGAGAACTCTTCATCATCAAATGATTTATGTCGATCAATAGGTGGGGGTTTAAGATTTATTGAGGCAGAAGTATCAAGCGTCTTCATGTCTGGTACTGAGGATGCTTGCTCAGACTTCTCTTCTGCATTACGGCACATATGTCAATTTGGATAATCAAGTTGAAAAGCAAAATAATATGCCAAAGTTTGAATTGCAAACTTTAATTTGGTAATAACCACATTACTAAACAGAAAAGACCAACTGGAAATATATAACAGCAAAAAAAGGACAAGTTGATCTTGTTCTTAAATAGTAAAGTTTGGCAACATCATAATAAATTTATCTAGAGAAGAATAACATAAGGATGCCCTCATCATTAAAGAAAAAATATCTTGAAATAGTATGCAAGACGCAGACCATGCACTCCATTTGAGGGAAGTGGAGCAAAGGATTGATTGTCCAGCTTTTCTAAATCTGAAGATGTCTTCTTGGATTTTCTCTTCGCCAGAAAGAACACTACTATTGCCCCAACAACTATGACGGAGACTACAATTCCAGCTATGGCACCACCTCCTATACTGGACTTTTTGCCCCCATCAACTGAGCTGCTGCTGCTGCCGCCGACATCTGGGGTGGTGCTTCCCCCTCCAGACTGGTGGTGTTTGTTCCTTTTTGGTATGGGAGGTGTACCAGGAGGAGGTGGGGGTGCAGATCCGGAGCTCCATCCATTACCACCGCTCCTAATGTTAAATTTGTCTAATATTAGAGCTCCATAAAAATTTATGATGAAAATCTGATTCTGAATTTCCAAATTGCTGACAATGAGAAATGCTTACTGTAGGTTTATGTTCTTCAACTGTTCCGGTATCCATCCAGTGAAATTATTGTTTTCCACATTCCTGAGAATAATTTAAGACAATAAATACAATTGGCTTCAAGTTTTTCCTTTTGGAAATATAGGAAAGGAGCTATGTCATATGATACAACAGAGACGCACAGATTATCCAGAGGAAGATTAGCAAGGACATCAATAGTGCCCGTAAACTGATTGTTTTGCAGATTCCTGCCCAGATATAAACAAATTAACTTAGAATGCAATCAAAAAAATGTAATGTAGTAACAGAAAACATCAACAGTCAGTATCTTTACATGGTTGTTATGCGTGAAAGTGAGCTCATAGTCTGAGGGAGGTCACCGGTTAGAGAATTGAAAGAGAGATCCCTGTAATAAGGAAAAAATATAAGCCCACTTGGCTCAAATTGTTTGGTATTACCAAGGACCAAAAGTAGCCATGTAAATAATGAAATTACCAAAACCATATCACATGAAACATATTTCAACAGCACATATGTATGTATTCTTTTCACATGCAAAATGTCTTGAAATGCAATCACAACTAATATTGTAAGACTATTGAACTACATAATAGTAATTCATCGAAAAAAGCATTATCAGAACATACATGAGATTAAAAGGATCAACACTTTATAGAAAGGTAACAATAACTTGATAGCCATTTAGACTACTGTTTTTATGCAGCTGAAGGGTAAGACAAATTCTCACAATGTGGAGAGGGTGGAAAGATTAAGAAAGTTAACAGCCAGTCCTTGCTGGAGCTGATTGTGACCAAGATTCCTGCATAAAAAAATAAAAAATTATCCCAGGAGCTTGTAGTGGTGATTGATACAGTACAACTATGATAAATTTACAAGAAGAAAATTACATACAGGTCTGTAAGAGCGGTCAGGTTTGAAATAGAGTAAGGAACAGTCCCTGTGATGTTATTATGAGCAAGATTTCTGCACACAAAGAACTAAGAATGTTACAAATCATATCATAAATAAAATGCACAGAAGAGCCACAACCACATATCAATTGAAACATACAATCGCTGCACATATGGAGGGAGTTGATATGGTATGCTGCCGCCAAGACTGTTGCTACTCATGTCTCTACAAAAGTTTATAAGGTCACACAATAATAGCAACGAATATATGTAAGGAAAGAGACCATTAATCTTACAGGGCGCTCAAAGATGTCAAGACTTGTAATCCATAAGGCAACGACCCAGTTAGTCCAAGATTAGACAACTTACTGGCAAGTCACAAATAATAGTCATTAAAGATAAACACCAAAGCCTAAAGGTAATGATCAAATTATATAAAGTGAAGAAGAGAGTGGGACTATACATCTCTGTAACACGGTTGCCTGAGCAAGAAATTCCTTTCCAAGGTTGTCCACATGGATCATCACCATTAGCAGGCCAACCAAGCTGGGCTGGTGAGTTCAAATTTTGAAATAAAAATCTCAAAGCAGCAGCTGCAGAAAACATTCCAAAAATAAAAATATTAAGCAAACCCAATACATGTACTATGGATTTTCATTATCTAATAGGTTATGGCCTGTAATGGGGGCCGAACAACAGCAAGACCAAAACACAATCAAAAGACTGAATAACTCTCTGTGTATTATTTACGTAACGTGGGAAATTGTTTGTAAAAGAAGAAGAAGAAGAAGTTGATATCAGCAATTACAAAGAAGAAAGATTGCAGAACCAGAAAAACCCCCCTTTCTAACATTTTGGCCCTATATTTACTTGAGGCCCCACACAAAATCCTGCAAACGTGAATTCGTTATTCTCTCCCTTTTGCTGCTCCTCTGCTGTCCTTTGGGTTTGTTAATTGCCAGCTGTCCCACTTTCTCAACAAACTTCTCAGACTTCATTTTTTCCAATTCTGCCCTTGCCTCATTATCTGATATAACATGGCCTCAGCACAATCCATTTACATATTTCAGGGTATAGAATTCTCTTCAGGAAAAACTAATCCATTATGATAGAATCCTTGAATATACTACTCCTAAACAAAAGTGAATAATTTGGACCTTAGCCTTGAATACAGATTAAGAAAATGATTTCTGACAATTAATTGGTTATTCATAGATTATAAAAGTTGCAAGTTTATAAATATCAAAGCGTAGAAACTAAAAAGAAACCCAACTTTCACCAAGTATTCTCAAAAGGGTACATCGTAATTTCCAGGGTGGAAGTGGTATGGATAGGAGATTAGTAATTGTTTTTTTGTGCATAATGTTAGTTCAAATAGCATCACCAAATATTAGGCACCTGAAGAAAAGCCATTCAAAATTATATCACCGGGCCAGTACAAAACAGAGAAATTTGAAGGATCATAATGCACCCATACAAGTCTGTATTTAGGGATGTAAATGAGATTCAAAATCATCAGATGTTCATCAAGCAAACATTCTAGATATTCTGAAGGGTCACAAAAGCAATGCAGACTGCTTGTTGAGGATTTAAAGATGTGGACCACACAAGACAAATAAGGAAGTGTACAGCATTAAACTAAACATGAACTATATAATACAAAAAGGGTAAAAACAAGCTATTTAATGTGTACTCAAACCTTAAACAGAAAGCTAAACCCTACAAGATTTTGTTAGTGATTTGCCAATGAAAAGTCAGAATGGCCTAGTAGTCTAATGCAGTAGTTGGTTTATTTTTAACCACTTCGTATGAACTACTTCAAATCCCATATTTGAAATATGGCAGATCTAAAATGTGCCATTTGATAGATAAGATTAAAGAAGTCCACATACAACTTTGACAAGAATTTTGGAATTAAGCACAGGTGAAGTTAACACATTTCCACGTTACTGCTCGTGCTGTTAAAGCATTTATCCTCACGGGACAAGGGCTTGCTGAGGCTACTATAAAGGATGGTTCCGAAGTCCAGAAAGGCAGCTGCAGCATAGAGGGCTTACCACAAACTAAAAATAACGCACATGCTCCAGTGCGTTGTAGACATTACCATTCAGTACTCTACGCTGCTTACCTCTGAAAATTTTTAGCTTCATTTCATTGCGTAATATAACACATGCATGATTTACTTGCACATCAAACTGAACACCAAATGTTGAAGATAAGAAGTCAACGGAAGGGGATGAAAAAGGAAAGACCAAGAGTGTCGGCAAACTATAAAACACACACAAAAACAACTCATAAAGCATTAAAATATCAGAAAGTGATTACTAAAACAAGCAGCTTATTTTTCTCAGACTCTGTGTGCACTACTACATAAACGTTTTGGCATTTGATCCATAGTTGATGAAAGTTGAACAGGGAGGTAGAGGAAAAAATTGAAAATTTTCCTTGTCAAAAAGTTGAAGGGTAGGAGATATATACACGGAAAAGAAAAGGCCATGGAAAGAAGTGAGACTTCCATCAACAAACGAATAATGCAGAAGACTCTGTGAGAGAACTCTAAGGATTGATTATCACTTATTTAGCACTTAGCATAACATAAACCTTAAAAATGACGCAAGGCAAGGCGACCAATTACAAAATAGTAAGAACCGACAATCAAGTGTACCAGAACATATTGTTCAAACTGGAAAGGAAAAATACAATTCATTTGATGAGACCATTGGCATGCAACGCAAGCTGTACTTCGTAGAGAAAACCAGCAAACTGTCTAAAACACTAACAATCACGGTAATAGAACTGATGTGATGTGAGCCACTCAATAGATCAGCTACAAAGCTTCTCATTGTCTCAGAATAAAGGAAAACTAAAAACTACAAATAAATTGTTTGAACAGTTCAGAGCACACAAGTGAAATGGGGGAAGAGAGCAAGGTTTTACAAGAGTAGCACAATGCAAAAAGCAACAAACAGATAGAGTGAAGTGAAGTGAAAGAAGAGACTAACCATCATTTGGATCTGTAGCAGAAGTAGCACCATTGGGCATCCAACAAAGAATGCAGGAAGTGATGCACAGCAACAGTAACAACCTTCTAAACTCCACCATCTCTCACCAAATTCTTCCTACCCAGAAAGCTGAAAGGGTTTTTCAGTCACCCCTTTTCAGCAAGTTCTAATCTTTCTCTCTGATTATTTTATGGGTCTATGCTAATGCTGCCCCCCATGGCCAAGTAAAGCTGGCCAGCACGAATTGCCAAAAAGAATCCAAAGTCATGGAAATTTTATTTACTTTATCACAGTCACAGTGCCTCTCGCAGTATTCGTATACATAAAAATAAATTTATACTTCAATAATAGTACCTCACTATTACTATAAGAAAGAAATTTTTTGTGAAGCTTGGTTTTTCTGGATTTTTCTGTGCTGGATTTTTCTTTCAAGACAATTTAAGTAGCTTTCACAATACAGGGACATGAGTGAAAGACACGTTTCTACAAATTTATTATCATACAATAATATTTATTTTCTGCTATGTATTTATTCTGTATATACGTATTGGTCAATAAATAAGCGAGTATTGGTAAATGTGGCTTTCATGACAACGGCTATGCCAGGCAAAGCTGAAGAAGGAAGTCAAAGAAACCAATTACTTGAAATGATGTCATGCAATATTTAATAAATTACTAAAAAGAAAGCAAGTGACGCAAAACATTTATCTTTGTCTAATTTTAATGATGGAATTAACTTTTTTTCTAGTTACAGAATAATAATGGAAAAAGACGTTTGAACTAATGACACCTATTTTAAATGCCGTTTTTTGGGGTAATAATGAGGGTTCAATAATTCTCAGAGGTTGTGACTCGGATTGAGTAACATCTTTAATTTTCAATTTTTATGTACTTTATTGTTTTCGAATATTATTATTTAATTATGATGTAACATAATTTTCTATTGATGTAACATATATTGATATGTGCTCTCTCAATTATTACTATAGAACAACATATACAGTGACATTGTTCCATATAGTAAAACTAAGACACAAAAATTTAGCAAAATAAAACAATTAATAGAGATTAAAACATATATTATCTTTCATATAATCTTCCAAATGAATGTGTGTGGTTGTTTGTCGTGCTTTGTGAAAAAAAAAATAACATCATTAAAGTTTTCTTAGATTGACAGAATAAATAAAAATTGATGATTAGAATGTGTTTTAGTTTTATACCCACCATTTATAAGAATAAATTAATTTAGTTTATATATATATATATATATATAAACAAAAATAATATGTGATAATTAGATTTAAGTAGACGTGTAATAAATAAAAATCATAATTTATCTAGTCTCCTTAATTCTTCTTAGAACACATATTTCACAAATTATTCAGGTTTAAAAAACTGTAAATAATAATTTAATACCCGTGATTTAAAAAATATATCTCTTAAAAAATATAATTAAATCAATTTTTTTTTCTACTAGTTTAATTAATTTATCATAGATATTCTATGATTTAAATGAAATTCAACACAATTATACTTTCATCATAATATATTTGACTAAATATATTATAGTCCACTAGAAAAAACATGTGTCTACATTTTTTTAATATTTATATTATAGCAAATTATTAATATTGTAAATTGATTATGTGGGGGTGGATGTTTCTGCAGGTGTACGCGTGTTTGAGTGGATGAATGTGGATTTTTTTCTTGCATAACACAAATTAAATACCTAGGTAGCATAATGTGCTTTACATTTACTCTAGCATCACACTTTTTTTTTTCAGGTCTGAATTTGGCTTCCCGAGAATTGAATTTTAACCCCGATAATCGAATTCTGACCTTTGTTTTAGCATGCGTGGTCGAAATACTAACCATAATTCAGTTTCCTGGGTCTAGATTTTTATTTTATTTTGGTTTTTGTTTTAATTAAAAATAATATATTTTAAATAAATTAATATAATATTTTAAGATGGGAAAATAATGCAGTAACATTTGTAGTGTTTTGTAAACTTTTGGAAGTTGTAAAATATAATTTTTGAAATGTTTTAGTAGTTATAATTTAGTGATAAAATTCAGAGTGTAATTATTTTAGTAACCAATAAATTTTATTTTGTAAATTGATATCTAAATTAATTATTATAGTAATTAACAATTCTTTGTCACTAAAATTGGTTAATGAAATAAAAATATTTTAAATTAAATGAATTTGAATTTCTTAAAATAGTAAATTTTTCTATTAAAACATAAAGGATTAATTTTTCATAAAAACTTATAGAAAAATAAAATTTCCAATGGAGAAAATTGTGTGCCCCAAATACATTCTAAAATATGTATTTAGAATTTACAGATGATAAAATTCCTTTTGTAATCTGTACATATTATTTTTAAGTGATTTTTAATTCATTGTAGATCGATTGAATTTAGACAATTAGATTAATTTTGCAACATTTTATTGAAGACAATAAAACAAAAGGCAGTTATTTTATTGTTCAATTTGACATATCAACATGTAACAATGTTCCACATGACAAAAAGAAGAAGAAGACGATATAGTCTAACATAAAAGTCGCAATCTCATTTAACTACTTTTGATTGATATATATATATATATATATATATATATATATATATATATATATATATATATATATATATATATATATATATATATATAACAATAATGTGACTAACATTGATTGAAGAGGACATGACTTCAAATAAAATATTCACAACAAAATAAAACAATTACATAATCCATTCAATACCACAACTTATATATTAATATTAGTGTTACTAATATCACCGACATTTCTAATATAACAATCAATATGAAGAAAAATTATTAATATAACTCCTTTTATATTTAAACAACTCTTTCTCCATTTTAAACCACTCATAAATCTATATTAAGATAATATTTTTACTCTTAGTCACTAGATGCTCCTATGACCATATTCATTTAGAGTGGTCTAATCGAATAATTACTCCAATACCATTATTTTGTCATATTCTTTAATCTATATAGAAAGCTTAAAAGATAAAAAAATCAAATTCGATATAAAATTATCACATTATATTTTTTAATTAATATTTTTTATAAAGAACATCAAGTGTTAAATAAAGAAATATTAATATAGAATATCCCCATAAACAGACCTGTAACCACTATCTTTAATAATTTTTTTTTTACAATGGATTAGATTAACATTTGTTTAAAATCACTAGTTTTTATTATTTAAAGAAAAATCATATAATATTTTTTGGTGGTGAGGTATAGTGGGTGTCACGAGCGAGTAGGAGAAGTTGCTAATAATGTGATCACAATTTCATATGTTAGCTCTGCAAATTTTTCCATCATAAACTACCAATTTATTAAGATACTATAACCATAATCTCAAATTTCACTTTTCAACTAAACATACAATTATCTTATTTTATCAAAAACTTAAATTATCTGCCATACATTTCATATCTATATACTAGTACATGCTTAATTAAATTAAATCTTAAACATATAATGAATTTAACAATTTAATATATTGATTTAAAACTTTAAGAGGTTAAAAATCACATAAAAAATATTGTTACTCCCTATTTTTTAACCTCTTCAAATTTAAAAATCATATTTAAATATTTCATTCTAATTTTAAACCTACTCTGATCCTAAATTAATTTTTTTTAATAAAATTGTGAATTTTAATAAAATTATCAGTATAAAATTTATATAGAAATTAAATTTAGTCTCAATTTGAAGAGTGATAAATTTACTCTATTTAAAAAAAATTAAGATTAAATTGAAAAAAATAACAAATATAATGACCAAATTAAATATAAAATTGACTTGACATGTGAAACAATGTTGAATTGATACCTGAACATTTCTTTAATTAAAAAAATAAATATAAATTACGATCTGACATGTGACAGTTCATCAATTATTATAACAATGTTATAAAAATGACCAAATTAAACAAATGTTTACTAAATAAAAAGAAATTGTGATTTAATTGAATAAACTCAATAAAAATAAAGATCAAATTAATATTTGATTTTCTTTATTGAATATAGTATAAGTCCAAAGTACAAAATTTAATAAGTAAAAGAGTACTAAATTTAATAAACAAAAAGTACAAGATTTATAAATAAAAAAGTACGCAATTTACTCAAACAATCTATTAAAAATTATAAGAGACGATTCAAAGAGTGCATGAATTTTTTATTGCCACTACTACTATCATATTAACTTTTTTGTACCATCATAAAATTTTGTATGAATAATAAGAGAAGAAAATGTGAAAAAAAAGTTTTTCTATAAATTAAAACTAACTTATAAAAAACAATCGTATTACTTTCTCTAGAAAACCGATTTTCATTTATAATAATATAATATACATATTTATCTATAAATAGTCATAGCAGACACAAAGTCAACATTACACGTGAACATCTTCTAAATTAAAAATTCAAATATTTATTCCTTTTTGAAAAACTAGTTCATTGATGAATCTACGACCCTCCAATCTATAGTTTTTAAAGCTTGAGAAAATATTTCTTTTGACCTTTTACTGATGTATTTCTAATTTCAATTTTTTTCGTTTTTACTTTATTTTAAAAATTAAAAAAAAAATGCAAGTGCGTTGAAAATATTAAAATAAAAAATAAGAGATATATTCGAAACTAAACAAATTGAAATAGTTTCGTACGAAGGTGACAGGTAACTATTGTGTCACGGGTTAGTCGAAGATGACATTTGATAACAGAAGAGTACAAAACAAAATTTGTTCCAACTTCGTTAAACTTAACGGCTATCACGACATATGGTAAAAAGAATTGGTTTTTGGGAAAACAAACAAAAGAGAATAAATAAATAAATAGAATTACAAATTATTAATTGACTGTATATTTTAAAAATAATTAGTATTAATTTGATTTATTTTGAATGTCGGTGACATTCGCATACATATATAATAAATGGTTTGGGTAGAGACGGAATATTCCCTAACATTGCCGACAGTCAGATTCTCTCTCTCTCCATTCCAAGTTTAAGAATTTGAAGATAAAAACACACAGTACAAGAAGAAGAACAACCTGAAGAAGAGAAAGTACTACGGCTATGAACTGATGCTAAGGAGGTAAAAGATTAGGTTTAGTTTATGCGTAAGATATACTAAGTAGCCTTGTGACATGAGAAAGCTACAAAATTGGAGGGAGTGGAAGAAGATGCAAAGTTTTTAGAGAAACAGAAGAAATAATAGAAGGCATGCATCATCATCAGACTGTATGAGCTGATTGGATGACATTGCGGTGCAAGTTTTTGAGTCTGACAACAGATTCAACATGTCCTCTCAGAGTGTGCAACTCTCCCAGCCTGCAAAAAAAAAAAGTTGATGCACCATTTTTGAGTTAAAAGAGGTTTCTTTGTATATGAATGAGATTAGAAAAGTACCTGGCTATTTCAGCTCGTCGTCTGGCTTGTTCAGCTATGATAGAAGAGCGCCTTCCGTTAACCTCGAGGCTTCCTCCGGCCATGAGATGCAGTCCTTGTAGAGTCCTCTGAGAAAGAACCCACTTTGCAGCTCTGTCTTCTTTTCCATAGTCTTTCTTTGATGTAAAAGCAGTCTGTTCAACACAAACACACATCAAAACTCAACCTACACTACACATTAATCAATGTGCAATCTTAGTTCTCTAAACTTTCTCACTTTCTCACTTTCCCACTTACCTTTCTTTCAAATAGTAGTTTCCAGGCATCTCCACTCAAAGCATAACGCACTGTGAACTTAATGATGTCCAAGGGTACATAGAAGATCAAACTGTATAACCATATAACACCGGCCCATTCCCATCCAATTCCGCTGATCTTTGCAAAACTGATATTTGCATACACTCCAATTAAGGTCGCAACCTAATCAATTCATACATCAACCACTGTTTTATGTGTGTTCAAAAGATTACATAAGTTCCAGAAATGGTGCAACATTACCAGTTGAGCTATTACAAAGGCGCACATCAGCAGAGCTCCGGGTCTCTCGAGAAATGACCATCCATAGCTTCGAGTAACAAAGATCAGAGCCTGGCTAATGATGCTAACTTGCAGATATACAGCTGATGAAACTTTCTCGCTGTCACTAGATAAGGAGCTTACATGGAAGTGGGTCTGCAACAACACTTTTTCGGCTTAAACATATTTATAAATTTGAGGTCTAAAAACAAGAGCAGAAAGAGAGAGACATAGACTTTTGTACCTCAAAGAAAGTGGTCTCAACTATTGTCCAATAGAATAGGACAGTGACCAAAGCAAGATAAGTTCCAATCACTATTCCTGTTGCAAATATCTCTGGTAGCTTCCAACTGTCAGGTGTCGGGGATGGCTTCACTCTGTCTTTAGATATGGTCATGATGGTACCTAATTCAAAATTAAAATGTTATGACTACAAATCTTACATATCACTGCTACATCTTATTTGGCCTAATTGCCGATCTATTGCTATGTCTGTGATTATTTATTCAATACTACCTTGTAAAAAGTTGTGTTTCCCCTTTGTTTAGTTATCATGTCAGTGACAAAGTAAAACTATTAAGTTAAGAAAAACTTCTGTTATTTACTCAAATGAAGATGATTTGTTTTCTGAGATTTTGTACCCTCAGATTCTTTATTTAAGCTAGAATTTTATAACCTTGCAACATTTACATTCTTGAATGAGAAAAAAAAATTGTTGGATGCTCTAAAATCAAGAGAAAACATGTATCACGCATTTTGGCTTTTTCTCGTAACTTTATGATGCATTTATCTCTTGTATTACATTGTCATAAAGTGAAAAAAAAAATGGTGAGTATAGTTTTCATCTATTGCTTGAGTACGCAGATACAAAAAAAGGGAAAATGGAAGTTCTATAATTCATGTCCAGTACTGGGGTGAAGAAATGATCAGAAGTATTACCATCATTTAGTATTGCAATGATCAAGACCATGAAGGGTGGAAAATCATACTCCCAAATTAATGCCAGGAGAGTAAAACCAACCTGCAAAAGGGTTTGGTTTGATAAGTTAGACGCACGTCCATAGGGACTTTAATGTTTAGATAGAAATTCATGAATAGAGAAAAACACCATCTATAAAAATGACTCTGAAATTGGGGTAGGAACTTTTCTTACCACTATTCTTATGGTGATGGAGACAGCATATATCTGCATTAAAGAAAGCAATGAAATGAACATCAAATAAATATTATCATGAAAAACACTCCGAGTTATTACTGATTGATACATTTATGATGACTGGTGGTTTGAACAATCTAGATTTCAGTGAGAAACTTTTGACTATATTGTTCTAGCTTCTAGGAGTCTTGCTTTCTTGTTGATGCTACATAATGTATAAAAAGGCAAAAGGAGAAGTTTTCTATCATAGTGCAAAAGAAGAGGAATACTACACACTCAACTGTATAATTTTTCATTCTTTGGAATATAGCTCTGCTTGTTAACACAGCACTAACAATGACACTTAAGCCAGGCTCGGTTAAGACCAAATCAGCAGCACTTCTTGCAGCATCTGTAGCGTCGGACACAGCTATTCCGATATCTGCTTTCTTCAATGCGGGGGCATCATTTACTCCATCCCCAGTCATCCCAACAACATGTTGCTTTTCTTGTAAAATTTTCACTATTTCAAACTTGTGTTCTGAACGTATGCAATGCAATATTGGTAAAATAATTGTTAAACACACTTGGTAAAATAGCAACACTTACGAAAATGATAGGTAACAACGAATAGGAGATACTCATCCAAAAGATTTGTGTAAGAACAAAAACTGGTGTTAAGCACTTCAGACTAGAAATTGTTTTCATGCTTAAATCACTTCTTTTTTATTGTAAATATGAAACAACTCATATCTAACTACTAAATTATTGGAGGCTGACAGGTTCAAGAAAAGTGATCAATTATGCAAGATTTTGTACCCAGAAGGCTCATGATGTTGATCTATTAGAACAATATTTCACCATTCTCTTTATTTGATAGCTAAGATAGTGAGATGTCTGAAAACCATATTTTTGTAGTCGTAGTATACAGAATGAAAGGAAGCAAGAGTCAAATATATATATATATGGTCTGAGAGAAGCAACTAACTTTCTTAAGTAAAGAAATTCATATACCAGGATAAACACCAGCAAAGCCATCTGCCATCTCAACGAGCTCATCTACAGGGAGAACTTCATGCTCTTCTTTTTCACGCCCTAACAAAGACGAAGAAGGGTACATGTTTGTTCCCATGCCAAGTCTACGGCCTGTCTCCTTTGCAATGGCTAATTGATCACCTAGAATGTACACAAAAAATTGATGACTTATTCAGCCACTTTTATTGGAAAATATTTAAAATTTATTATTTGAGAAAAGAATTTAGCAACGAACAAGATATTTTAATTTGGGTATGTTGCCGGTAAGTTCCAACATAGAGAAAATATAGTGAGTTAAACGGATTGATGATTAGTGATATTGATAAATTTTAGTAACATATTGAATGAACAATCATGTGTACTATTGAGAAGGAATACAGATCATGTTTGGTGAAGTTTGATGCCAACAATATTCTCCCATTGATCCTTTGATTCTATAAACCTTGTTATATTTTATTCTATGCGTCCATTGAAATTTCATGTTTACCTGTAATCATCTTTACACAGACTCCAAGGTTAAGTGCTCTTCGAATGGTTTCCGCACTATCATGTCTTGGTGGATCAAACAAAGGCAACAATCCACAAAAAGTCCAAGGACCTCCAGGGCTATCCTTGGATTTTTCAGGAACTTCCTGAAAGAGCAATCCTAAATGTTAAAGTAATTAACATGTTTTTAAAATTTCTATTAGTAAGCAACATTGACATCTTTTTCTTCATTTAATGATCCTTTTAGCAGGAAAGGAACAAAGAAGGGTATCATGCTGATAACCTGATAAGCAACTGCAAGAGATCGCAATCCCCTTTCAGCAAATTTGTCTATTATATCGTGCACTCTTTTGGCAATTTGGTCTTTCTCTTGACACAAATCTAGAATCTGGTATGCAGTACAGCAAAAAAACACTGAAGTTTTATAAAAGGCATTCCCATGATTGCAAAATTTTTTCTCTCCTCCCTTTGGATGAGGGTCCATTGGGAAAAAAACTTTGCATTAGATTTTGAAGCAAAACTAGGAGACGTTAGGCAATAAGAAAAGGCTATTCACCACCTTTTAAAAAGTTTGATACCTGTTCCGGAGCTCCTTTAGTGGCCCTATAAAAATTGCCATCAGAATCAATATACGTTATAGCTGTACGTTTATCTACAGGATTGAATGGTAGAAAATGAACTTCAGTGATGTTTGCACGTGCCTGTAGAGAGGAAGAAGGAATTATTTTTCTTTTATCATAATGAAAATTTGGAGAACTTCTGTAATAAACTAACATGGTATATTTACCTCCCTTGGATCAGCTAGCATATTAACTACGGCAGTATCAATGGCATCCTGGTTTTCCAGTCTAGCAGCTCTGGCTGCTAGTAGAACAACCGTATCTTTGTCCATATTTCTGTTAAAAACCTGTTCAACATGTAAGGTGAAACTCTAAGTAAGGACAATACCTCCTAACAGTCCTCTGAACAATTCACAATAAGAAAGCTAGTTCATGAAAAATAGTTAGTAGTAAAAAGTTCCAAACTATTGAGAATTCTTTGGATTGAAGTATTGCCAAATGGTAATTAAGAATTAGGACACTTAACATCATGATTCGTGAAGATGATGAAGCTGCTAACTAAATAAATTTTTTAGTGACTTGAGCAAATTGCGTTGTAGTTGTACTCGTTACAAACACATTGGATTCTATATTCTTAGCCAACTATTTAGTAATTGAATTCTGATCAAACATATGAAAATATTATTTTGAATCAACAATACAGATAATATATGTCATTTTTAAGTACCAACCTCAATAAGGTTTCTATCAACAGTCAGGCGATTCAGTGTAAGAGTTCCAGTTTTGTCACTGCAGAGCACATCCATGCCTGCCATTTCTTCAATTGCTGTCATTCTTTTAGTTATGGCTCCCTTACAAATGAAGTAAAAATATAGAAAGAGCATAGTCAGAAGCATAAAGATTTGCTGCATTCTTTTGAACTTTGAGGGTAACACTACGCGCCCGTGTATTAGCAAAAGTGATATAGGTTTCGCCAAACTTTAAACTAAAACTACTATTATTGATAATGCAGACAAAATCTTAATTTCTTCCAATTTTAATTTCTAGTTAAGAACTAAAGAGTTGGACCTGCTGAGAAAGACGGTGAGAGCCAATTGCAAGCGTTACAGATAAGACTGTTGGCATAGCGATGGGTATTCCTCCAATTAGGAGAACAAGAAGATTGTTGATTCCATCCCTGTATGATCGATGCTCCACTGGGAACATTATAATTATTTCAAAAATTATCCCTATAGCTATAGAGCAAATGCAGAAGTTACCAATTGAGGTAAGGACCTGAAAAAGGTAAGAAAAACAGATATGGTCTGAAATTTGACCGATTGATCAAACACTTGCAAAATATATTTTGCATTGAAATGAATCTCCATATAAAACAAGTGCTTGAATCTCAATGTATATTCTCCTTACTCCTTTTCGCCAGTGTTGTCACAAGTTAAGCATAGCCACAATCCTTAAAAGCATTTTAACCTTCTATACAATCATTCAAACTTCTAGCTCTTTGTAAACAGTTTCGCTTGGCTATATTTCTTATCAATATAACCATGCCAAAAGAGTCAAAAATTTTCTAAAGTTACCTTCTGAAAATGTCCAACAACTTCGGTACTATCAACCAGGTATGCTGCCTTTCCAAAAAAGGAATGAACTCCTGTTGCTATCACTACAGCCTCAATCTCTCCATGTTTACATGTTGAACCGGAAAAGACCTCGTCACCAGTTCTTTTTGTGACAGGTAAAGATTCTCCAGTAAGGGCTGACTGCATAAAACAAAACCAGGACATCACATGAACTCTGTTTCTTCATCCTTGTACCAGTTTGTCATGAGAAAATAGATTACGAAATCACTAAATAGAAAGAAATATATACATTAGATTTACAATGTTCACTTATTTCATAACAAAGGCTTACCTGATCAATTTTTAAAGGATCCCCTTCTAGCAAGCGAGCATCAGCTGGAACTATATCTCCCAATTTTATGCTAATTATATCCCCAGGTACTAAAATTGCTGCATCTTGCTCTTGCCACTGCCCATCTCTGAGAACCTGAACAAAGATATTAGGGACTTTTACTCATTAATCTGTGTAAGATAGTAACACGGTACTAGAACAATTTATGTTTTTTAAGGAGATATGTTCACTCTGCATGCAATAACATACCCTTGTTTTAGGAGCTAAACGAGCCATTAATGCTGCTGCAGCATTACCTGCATTATTTTCTTCTATAAAACTAATAGTTGAGTTTATTACCAGTAGGCATATAATCCCTATAAAGTCTTGCCAATCAGGACCTTCCCCCTGAAAATTTATCTCAAAATAAGGAGCCAAGAAATGGAAATACAAACTAAAAACAAAGAATGCTGAACCAAAAGACTAAAGAACATATAGAATATTGAAGAACAGTTATTGCATTCTCCACTCACTCCACCATTAGCAAGGATAATCGCCATCAGTGCTGCTGCTTCCATAACCCATGATAAAGGATTCCACATAAAACCAAGAAATTTCAAAATTTTATTCTCCTGCAGTAGAATTTGAGGACGAAGTTAGGGTTAGAATTTCTTTCAGTGGACGCAAGCATGCTAACTGCAAACGAGGGCCTGGCAACAAAATGAGATGCCTCTTTATCCTTCAAAATAAATGACCACAATGCAATATAGAACATATGAAAAAACTTTTAAACAAATTTAAATGGAGAATTAACAACATCCAAGTATCTAATTATGCAAATAATGTTATTTGAGATGAGAAGGGAGACAACATCTATGTAAATGTGAGTGGATTATTAGTGTCAAGACATAAAAGTCATCTTCTTTATAATACTTTCAACGTTTATAACTTTTTATGCAAGAAAAAGTTTCCAAAATGAGCTCAAGACATTACTATCATTATCTTTGTTATCTTTGTTCTTTTTCGGGAAGAAGTACTAAAATAAATCACTACTCTCTATTTATAGCCATAAGCATCCCAACTGCAGCTTGCCTAACTCTTCTACTTTCAACTGATTGATATAGAAAGTGTTAGGTAAAAACATACTGTAGTGCTTATTCAATAACTTTGTTACAAATTTGAAAGAAACTCAGTGTAATAAATTATGAAAAGAGCTAATTTTGATAAATTTCACCAAGAAACTTGGCAAAATAAGCTATAAAAAACTCACAATTTATAAGGTTCGAAATCTCAATGAAACAAGTACTTTAACAACTATGTTAACCCCAGTGATTTAATAAGGTACTTGAATGGCCAAATCTATCCTGATCCACATACTCTATATGACAAATTTATGAAAATAAAATATTTATTAGAAGTATGTTCTTACTTTCTTCTCTTCAAGTTTGTTTGGGCCAAATATCTCTATTCGAGCTTCAGCATCGTCAGATGAAAGTCCTCTTCGTGATGTTCTCAACTGTTCAAATACTTCTTCTAATGGTATACGCTCCTGATCAACAATGAAGTCGAAATTAAAATAATAAGAGTTTATTTCATTTGATAAAGTATTTTTATTTTTAATTATAATGACAGAAACGTTTTTTCTGTTCAGTATTTTTATGTTCAGTAATGACAGAAACGATATTTGTAATGAAACAAAAAACGAAAAACGATGAAGGAACAGTGCTAAGATTTTGATTGATTGATTTATTTATATTGTGTCGTGCCTTTGTTGAAGGACTTACCAAATCAATGCCATCTCGGTTGAAATTCTCAGGATCAAGCAACGGTTTATCCAGATCCTCAGCCATGTTATAGCTGCAGACTACACATGCAGCAGATAACCAGTTTGTAATTGAAACAATTGGTCAAAATCAGAATCGTGCCACTGAGAAAAACAAACAGCACCAAACCATGCAAAAAATTTACACTGTACATTGTAGTCGGAACAGTAGTAATATAGTTTTCGACAAAATGGCATGATGTGGTAGGGTGAGACATCAGGTACTAATGAAAATTTTGTGATGAAATACTTACTTGGAGGGAAAGTGAAAGTGGAGCTGAGCTAGGTAGTGAGAAGAAGCAGAGTGGTAGATTCATTTGGTTCCATTACATTAATAATGAAAGTATTAGTAACAACGTTAGCATGTTAGTTGCATGCTGACTGTTGGTTGGCAGTTGCGGAAGAGTAAGCGAGCAACGATGCAATGCTACTTTCCAACACATTCCTCAAAGAGATGAAACAAACAGTGAAAGTTGGCTCAACTTGCCTTGTCTTGTCTTCAGCCACCTTTCAAAACCTAACTTTCTCTCCTTCCCCCATTCAACTCTTCTTTTCATTTACTTATCTCTAATTTCAACTCTGCATTGCATGCACCACGCCTTGTCTCTTTTATGCTCTGTCATGCGCAACTGCAGACATACATTCTCAGACATCTTCCAATGTTCATCACTAAATTCGTCTCATTTCAGATGTACTACATTGCTGTTACTACAATTGTAAGAAAATACAAAAAAAAAAAAACATAAATACTGAAAATTTGACAAAAATAACAACTAAATACACGTTTAGATACCATGTTACATGATGGCATAGCTATCAACAGGAATCGGTTCACCTTAATCCATCTTATAAATGGATTAGTTCAACATCAACCACCTAACTTTCAATCTTAAAATCAAAACAATTTAGTTATTCTTTTTTAAAAAGTTTCACCTTTTTAAATTTCTGTATCTATCTGGCAATACATAATACACAGATATTAAAACTCAGTACTTAAAAATTAAAGATTTCGTACAATAAAAATGTCATAATTCCTCTTCAATATTCAAAAACTCCAAACTTTTTAAGTTTAAACATTATTTCTATCAATTTCAAAAAATTTAAATTTTCGCATTATACGTAATAAATTAAAAAATAAAGTTTTAACTCAATATAATCTTTGTTACTTAATAAGTTTTTTAGATAAGTTAATGTTGATTTCGAAATCATGGAAGATTGGATGTTAAACTTTTTAAAGAAAAGAAATTTAGAGGTCACAAACACTTTGGGCCTTTCTTGGTACTTTGGAAAATATGGGGATTTCTTCTGTACCCCATATTGTTCTTCATCTTTGACAGTTACATGGCTATGGTTTGCCCTAGTGCGTAGTTAAATCTCAACATCGGATTCGGATTGCTGTGTTGTCCTGTGCTCCTGCACGAATTTTGTATGGTGAGTAACTTAGGGTTTTGGTTAATTTAATTTATTTGACTTCGTTACTTTTCTTTTTTGGTTAGGTTAGATTTTCGTTGCTTGATTCTGTTTTTGTTAAACAGAGTCTATGAGCTGACGTAAATAATGACATGTATTCAGTTGTTTTGATTTTGTTCTAATTCTGAACCCTTCCAGTATTGTCCGAGTTTAATCATTTATTCAGATTTATTTATCTCTCAACCAAACTAGATTAGTTTAAGGTAAAAAGCTTACATAGTAGTAATCCATTTTTATAAAAGAACAAAAACATGAATAAAATCCACATTGTGCTTTTTCCAGTTTGTGTGCAATGGGAATGGCAAGAGGACTTGACCAATGATAAAATCATGAAAGTGTTATTTGACCGATAGACGTGAAAGTAGCATGAATTCCTAGAGGCCTTCTACATAGATTAGATTTTGCAGAATCATCTTGCTCACTATATTTGTCACCTCACCGCACACACATCAACAATTCTATCATCTTTTTTGTTGTTAATGAACTTTTTGAGGAGGATTATATTCAATTTCAACCTGTCACGTTGTTTTCTCCTTCACAGATTGTTTAATGATTCTGCATCTTTCTTATGCCTGGTTTAAGGTATTCAATTAGGTCTCATTCATCTACATCACATAGAACTCATTTCTGCATCATAGACCACATAAATCCTATTCTAAAAATATCTGATACGCTGTTGTGTAGTTCTCATTTGCTGCCAGCTTTGGTTTAGATAGTAACTTTGTGATTTCTCAATGTTTTATTAATTTTGCATTCATATCATAAGTAGTTTTAGATAACTACTTTAATTAATATATTATTCCTGTCATAGAAGAACTGAATGCATTGAAATTGATTGCTCGTAGGTACTCGTAGGTAATGAATAAGGAAGTAAACTTAAAAGGACAAATGAAAGCTCAAGGCAAGATAAAAGTATATGTGATCAACCCATGATCCTTTCACCCAACACAGGTCCTTCAATGTTCATTCCGATAGAATACGAGTTCCTCCTTCTATTGTGTGAAGAAGGGTTGTCATAGTTGCCTTGATTAATGATGAGAAATCTCTCTGCATCTCATTTCTTCGGGCTTTTAGTTCCCTCACCCATCTTTCATTCCAATAACCATCCTTTTCTCACTCTCTCCTTACCTTCCAGCCGAAGATTCTCTCCTTCCATTCAATGCGCGGTTCAATTCCGTCCCTGCATCGACATCCACAAGGGGAAAGTGAAGCAAATTGTGGGGTCAACCTTGCAAGACTTGAAAGGGGGTGATGGGTCAGATCCTGTGACCAATTTTGAGTCTGATAAGTCAGCTGCTGAATTTGCTACTCTTTACAGACGAGATGGACTCACGGGTGGCCATGTCATCATGCTTGGTGCAGACCCTTTGAGCAAAGCTGCTGCCTTGGAAGCATTGCATGCTTATCCCGGTGGTCTACAAGTTGGAGGGGGAATAAATTCTGACAATTGTTTGAGTTACATAGAAGAGGGAGCAAGCCATGTCATTGTGACATCTTATGTATTCAATGATGGACAAATGGATATTGGAAGGCTAAAAGATCTTGTTCAAATTGTTGGAAAAAATAGGCTTGTATTGGATCTCAGTTGCAGAAAAAGGGATGGTAAATATGCAATTGTCACTGATAGATGGCAGAAGTTTAGTGATGTTTTTGTTGATCCTGGTGTAATGGAATTTCTTGCCAGCTTTGCTGATGAGTTTTTGGTTCATGGTGTTGATGTTGAAGGGAAAAAGTTGGGAATTGATGAAGAGCTTGTTGCCTTGCTTGGCAAGCATTCACCTATTCCTGTTACTTATGCTGGTGGTGTGACTGGAATGGCTGACCTAGACAGGATTAAAAGTGCGGGAATGGAGCGTGTGGATGTAACTGTGGGTAGTGCCTTGGATATTTTTGGAGGAAACATGTCGTACGAAGAGGTTGTAGCTTGGCATGCCCAGCAAAGGGCCTATGCAGTTTGATTAGTATGTTTTCTTCTAATTGGAGAAAGGATATGTTTTTAGTATTTCTCTAGATGTGTAACCATTTATCAGGTTATCTTTTAATGACTGAAGTCAAATTGAACGATTAATAACAAACATTCTAGGATGAATTGATAAATATTTTAATAATACTGGGTGTACAACAATACTGCAATAGCTATCTAATGCGACTTCAATAAAAGTTTCATTACACTTTTGATTATTTTTAGCTTTGATGGTGTGTTATTTGGATT
Organism: Vigna unguiculata; assembly: GCF_037176805.1. Lineage (NCBI taxonomy): Eukaryota > Viridiplantae > Streptophyta > Magnoliopsida > Fabales > Fabaceae > Vigna > Vigna unguiculata. The sequence continues at coordinate 210,059 of NC_140800.1, forward strand.
TGTCAACCATTTCATTTGTTAAATATTTCCTATTTTTTAAAACTACATAATTTTAGTTTCTTAAATGATTTTATTTTATGGTTGATTTTACATGGCGTGAAATTATGATTGATTTTACATGGCCTTTGGATTATGAAGTTTCAAGTATTGATTATTGGTGCAACTGTTCAGCTTCTGTTGGACAGTGGAAGTTCAGATAATTTCTTACAATTGCAGTTGGCAATTGACCCATTGCCTCAAATTATCGTAGAACCTATACCTAATTTTCAAGTCTTGGTTGGTAATTGCAATGCTCATGTTGCAGAAGGTTTGGTCAGAGAGTTGAGCAATATGGATGATCACATATATAGTTATTAAAATCTTGGTACTGATAATCTGACAAGGAGAGTCATCGCTATGAAGTATAAATGATTTTGTATATTGAATTGGAACATTTTTTTGACAAGTATACATGTCTATTATCAGTATTTGTGAAGGACATACATTTATCTCTAGTCTTTATTCATTTACTGGTTGGATAATCCTACATTCCTCGATCATTCAGCGACTTCTCTATGCTTGGTCTTTTGAAAGGATTCTGGTTGACATCACCTTATGCATCTCTTCTCCAAAAGCCCTTGCCTCTCTCTCTTTGATGGATCAAAGACTTTATCTTGTTTTCCGTCACTCCTCATTTGTTGAACCCAAACATCTCTCAGAGTAGCCACCCATGCTTCTCCGTACTCTGGGGGCATGAACCTGTCATAAAAAATGTATAAGCATGTGTTTTGGAAACGATCTCGAGGACCTGGCTCCTCCTAAGTCCTATTATCCATACATAATAAAAACAGCGAAAGAAAAAACTCAAAAATTGAAGAAACATCCTCACTCTGCTTGAATTCTACTCTATTAATAGTTGCAAACAGTCTCTAGAGGGCAGCTTGTGCCACACTTATGGAAGTTCACTGAATGGGGATGCATAATGTCATAAAGGATTAAGAAATACTCTACCAATCCTACTGAATTGTTTGTGATAGACGAAGGGCATGTTAGTGCTTTTCTCCTCGTATATGCTTTCACTTCACTTTTCACCACATAATATTTAGAGTTTTTTAGTTCAATTAAATTCAGGGCATGATATTATGATAATAACGTGAAATGAAATAGTTTGAAACATGTAAAAATGGAACCATATCTTCTGCATATCGAGAACTCATTTGACCCATCACAAATTAATGCTAAACTAGAAGAAAGATAATCTTGATCTAAGTTCAAAATCGAATAGTATATCTATTCAAGGTAAAATTTGGCATCCTGAAAAGATCCTACTCAACATCATGCTTAGAATCCAAACTTTTTCACTGTCATGAAAAATATGATTTGACTATTTTTCAAGTAGTCCGGGATAAATCTACTGATTCGCATATCCTCCACCCTCAATTTCTATGTAAATGTCACATTTGACAGGACAACAAATCCAAGCATAACAACTAACTATTCTTATGTACAAATTTCTTAACAAATACCTATACAAAAGATAAATAAATAAATAAATTTCTTTTTTAAGTTAAAATTAGTTTTTAAAGAATTCAAATGATAGAATTTAATCAAAGTTAAACTTAATCTATGGAATAGCCTTAATTCAGTACTCACTAAAAATTTTCTAACCTGAGTTGTATTTTTGTCAATCAGCTAAAGGAATGAAAAGATCTGAGATTTCATCTGTTCATATGATATTCTAAGAAGAATAAGTACTTTTACTTTTGATATAAAGACCAATAAGTAGATGGATGAAACGGAATTTTGGGTTTGAAAAGTTTTACTGACAAAGGAACATATTCTCCCTAGCAAAAACAGGATTCATCATGAAGATATTGTTTTAAACTGAAAACAATATATTATCTTTGGTTTGGGATAAGAAGAATTAGTGGTACAGATTCTCATACTTATTGTATTAACATAGTTTGTTGGCGTTCCCATGACTAAACACTGCGTGCTTTGTCTGAATTATAGCAGAGCCCCTCTTTTAATGTTCCATCACCTTTGCCACTTTTATAATAAACCTCAACCTCAATATTCTCAACCTTAACATCAACATCTACGTCAACGTCGCTTGATCTTGCACGCCAACAAGTTTATTCCACATTGGCAACACAGGTAAGGACAGTATTTTATTGCATCACGAAAACCACATTCATTCCCCCTCCCCTGCGTTGAATCTTAAACCTCAACTACACAAATCCTAGAGACCTCAGTTTTCGAGCCTACACACGTTCACTTCCTGTGTACTCCTTCACTCGGCACGTCAACTGTTGCCTTTGTACGTACGTACGTATATATATATATATATATATATATATATATATATATATATATATAATATACATTCATACGTATGAGTATATAAGTTCCTCTGCTCCTCCACCAACTCCCTCAAGCTCTGTTGCGAGCGAGCTTTTTTTTGGGGTGTGAAAAGCACTGATATCAAAATCAGCATATAGATGGGTGAGGTTGAAGAGTTGAAGCGTGGTAATGGGTTCAGCAACAAGTGCGCTTCTTTGGTTAAGGAGCAACGTGCTCGTCTCTACATCCTGCGCCGCTGTGCCACCATGCTTCTCTGTTGGTATATCCAAGGAGATGACTGAAAAGGAAACATTTTTTATTCGTTACACCTTTCTTTTTCTCTCTATTTGAGTTCGTTTAAGTAAGTTTGAAGTGTTGTTACCCTTTTCAATCCTCCAACATGTTTGAATGAAGGAAGTTGAAGTTGTTGGTTTCTGAGTTGGATTTGCTTTCCCCGTTTCTCTCTTTTTACCCAAACCAATGGGGTTTTACGGGGACAGGACACTCTCATTTTATGGACAGACAGATCAATCTTTTACAACACAACCTCCTTTTTTTCTTGTAATGTAATATCCTATCTGTGTTGTTACCTCTGCAGGTGGTCAATCCAATTTATTGTATGTTCTATCTATAATGTCATATGTTGTGCCAAACAATTTGTTATTTTTTAAGAAGTTGCTTCATCTTCACAACCTGTTGTAATCATCCCTGTTCACCAAATGTGTGTCAGGATTTCCCAGAAACTCAATTCACAGACTCCAGATAACTTTTTTTTTTCTTTGCTGTTACTGGTAAGCAAGTACTAGATGAAATTGAAGTTGTTCATGAATGAAAAGCAAGAAGTAAGATTTTTATTAATCTATATTGGATGATTTAATTCACCACTTGATAGGGTGACAAAGTAATTCAATCCCACCTCTTATGACCTCTACAGCTAAAATCAGCTCCATCTATGATGAGTGACCATGCCAAAAAACATATCAAGTTTTCCAATTCATAAATTAATTCAAATTGATAAATTAACATAAACTTGATTTAAATATAAATCTTATATTAGGATGATAGGAATTCAATTTTGAAACACAAGTCAATTATAAATGTGTGTTTTTTTTTTAAATCCCATTCAAATTTGAAATTTTCAAATACTAAAATGTAATTTAATATTATTTAAATAGTTTTGATGTATACTTTATTAGTTTCTCAAATTATGTATCACCTTTTAATTTTTAACTATAACTTCCTTATAATTAGTGATATAGATAAATATTTGGATTATACTTTATAAAATAATCAGTCGATTAATACATTTTAATTCAACTGTACTAAATAAAATAAATTGATTCAAGCCATTAATCTAATATAAAATAGTTTGAACTAAGTTATAAAATTTTGGTTCACCAAAATATAAAATGGATTAAATTCACTCATTTTTAAAAGTTAACCCACAATTAGATTATATGAGTGAACCGAGGTAATTTACTTTAAAACTCATTAGCAGATTAAAGTTGAACTCAAATAAACTAAATTTATTAAATAAGATAAATATTAATAATGTAATTATTATTTTATTCATTTCATTATTTTGTTGTTTAAATGTATATTTTTAAAATATTAAATAATATAGTCTATGCTAACAAATTTAAAAGATTTTTTAAAAATACTTTAAAATTCACAAATGTTAGTAATTAAAATTCAAAACATGTAACATAATTCATTAATCCAGTTAAAAGGTCAATTGAGTTTAGTCTAGTAAAAAAACACACAAATCGGATTCAACTAAAAACTTTTCAGTTTATGAATTTATTCAAATTCAACCCCTCCTATTGAGTAACAGCTCATTCACAGAAAAAAAAGAAGAAGAGAGAATAAAAGAATATAATGTAAACAATAGATTACCTTGGAAAAAAAAGAATAAAAGATAAAATGTAATACCATATCACCTGAAATTTAAAGTCAGCAGAATAAACATTAAAATATTAAAAATAATGTTAAATTATTCTTTAAATATTAAAGAGTTCTTTAAACTTATACGTGATAAAATATATGTATTTAGGGACCAAATTAATAAATAAAAAGTATAAACTTAAGGATGAAATTAATAAAGATTTAATACCTAAATATTAATCATATAATCTGATAATGAAACGGGTGGAATCTCTTTTCGCATGCCTCGGTCTGAGATTGGCAGCTTCTATACCAAACATGCAATGCATCATTCCATTCTATTTCTTTCATTTATTCGATGCTCTTTTTCATTTTTCTAACATGAAAAACTTCAAATTCCATTTACTGCCACCACCGACAATGGAACTATTTCAATTTCTTTAATTGTACTCACATCTCGAAAAAGATAGATAGATAGATACTCCCATTCTGTAGTCAACAAATAATCATCACCATCATTTCAATTAATCTCCACTATCTTTTCTCCACTCAATTCTTTCATACCCAGCATTTTCAAATTGTACCCCGAAATTATTGTTTAAAAAAGAAAAGAAAAACATAACCTTCTTGTAATGTCTTACTCTTTTGTTACTTGATTTTGCATATGATGTGTGACCATGAACTGTCATTTGTTTGTCTGAGTGTTCCATGATCTCGATAGCAAATTAGTTGTAGTGATGCAATATTAAGATTGAAAAGTAAAACAAGATAGATTAAAGTCAGATAACAAAGGCTTGTGCAGTTTAGGATGTTGTATAATTGGAAAGTCTTACAGAAGCAATTTGTGGCATTAAGGTATTCCTAAGATAGAAATTTTTCCTGAGCAATATGGATGATATCATATATACAGTTATCAAAATCTTGGTACTAACATAATCTGATTAGGAGAGTCATCATCATTTACAGAGGTAAAAATGATTCTGTATATATTGAATTGGAACTTTTTGCACAAAGTATACATGTCTATGGTCAATATTTGTGAAGAACAGACATTTATCTCTAGTCTTTATTCATTTGGTGGTTGGATAATCCAACATTCTGAGCCATTCAACTACTTCTCGGATGCAGGGTCTCTTGAAAGGATTGTGGCTGACACACATGCAGGCTACATCAAGAACCTTGAGCATCTGTTCTTCAAAGCCCTTGGCTCTGAGAAATGGATCAAAGACTTGATCTTGTTTTCCTTCATTCCTCATTTGCTGAACCCAGGCAACTAACTCCCTTGACATTTTTGGCTTGCTTACATCAACAGGCCTTCTTCCAGTTAGAAGCTCAAGCATGACAACCCCAAAGCTGTACACATCTCCTCTCAGAGTTGCCACCCATGCTTGTCCATACTCCGGGGGAATGTAACCTAATGTTCCTACAAGTTCTGTTGTGACGTGAGTGTGATAAGGAAGAATGAGTCTGGCCAGACCAAAATCAGCAACATGTGCCTCAAACTTTTCATCAAGGAGTATATTGCTTGACTTTATATCACGATGCACTATATGTGGTTCACATATTTGGTGCATGTAAGCCAATCCACAACTTGCACCTTGTGCAATCTTCAGTCTAGTAGGCCAATCAATCTGAGATGGACCATCGGTTTTCTCATGCAGCCAGTAATCCAGACTTCCATTTTCCATGTAAGTGTATATGAGAAGCCGAACACCCTCATGCACACAGTAGCCCTGCAATGCAACCAGATTCTCATGCTGTGCTGTTGACAGAGCCTCTACCTCTGCTTTGAATTCCCTTTCCATAAGACCCAAATCTCCTGAAAGTTTCTTGATGGCCAGAGCAGTTCCATTTGGTAATGTTGCTTTATACACCAAACCAAAACCCCCACATCCTATTATGTTTGCCTGACTGAAGTTTTCAGTAGCTTTTAGTATTTCAACCATGGTAAGGTCCTTGATTTCACTTGTTTTATTAGGGAACAGCACCACTTGGCTCGCCTCTTTGTCAACCTCGGGATGAACCCCACTGTAAGAGTTGATAGAGATTGATTCTACTTCAATCTTATCAGGGTCTCCACCTGGATTGATCCTCCTCTTGGATATTACCCACACTATCAACACTGAAACCAAGGAAACAAGCCCAAAACTGGCTGCAATGGCAAATCCAATTATCAGCTTTTTGCTTGAGCTGTGACCACGTGCAGCAGTACCCTGTTGGGGAAGACAAGACCGCCGAACAACTGAACCACACAACTGTGGGTTTCCTTCGAAGCTGGAAAAGGAGAAAGTATCAAATTGACCACCTGTGGGTACCGGCCCTTGAAGATTATTGAATGCTACACTGAAAGCAGACAAAAAATGCAAGCTTGTGAGTGAAACGGGAATTTCACCGGAAAGTTGGTTTCCTGAGAGGGATAGTTTCTCTAAGTTAATCAAGTTAGAAATTTCCGCTGGGATATTGCCAGAGAATTTGTTGTTACTGAGGTCCAGCTGATGAAGGACTCTGAGTTTGCCAATCTCTACCGGGATACTGCCGTTGAGGCTATTGTTTCCGAGATATATTGCCGGTGGTAGGTTGGAAATCTGATTGTATTGCATCTGAGAAACATTGTTGGCATTAGCGAACACGGGTAACTCCAGGTAAGTCCTTTCTACTGCGTCATAGGTCCGTTGTGATGTTAGTGCTGGAAGAGTAGTGAGCTCAGTTGGAAACATTCCTGTGAGGAGGTTAAAAGATAAGTCTACGTAGAAAAGCTCGGGAAGCGTGTGCAACCAAGGAGGAATTGAACCACTAATTTGATTATAGGACAAATCCAAGACCTCTAGCTTCTTCAGATTATAAAGCCAGCGTGGTATTTGGCCTGTGAAATTACAACCTCCCAAACCCAGAACTTGGATCTTTTGGAATCCATCTGGGTTTGTTATGTTGACATCATCTGGCATGATTTCATTGAAAAAATTCTGGGAGAGCATAAGAGTGCTAAGGTTCTTGAGTCCCATAAGCAGCCTGAGAGCCCCAGTGACATTGCTGAGGTTGTTGGTAGAAATTGATAGGAAAGCCAGAGACTGAAGTCCAAGTACATCAGGTGAGATCTGTCCCTCAAAATGATTAGATGCAAGCCTCACTGCTTTAAGGGATTTGCAGGAATACATGGTTGGTGGTATAATACCAGTAAAACTATTGTTGCCGAGGTCAAGTGCCGAGAGTCTGAGGAGTCCGGAGAAATTCAATGCTGAGAGGCTTCCCTCCAACAAGTTGAGCCTTACATCCAACATGACAAGATTGACACAGTCCATTAGAGATGGGGGAAGAGTGCCATTTATGTTGTTGGCATGAAGGAGTAAACGTTCCAATTTGGAGAGCTTACCGATATCCGAGGGGATGGGCCCGGTGAAATTATTGGAGTAGAGCTCCAAAACTGTGAGGTTGACAAGGTTAACAATGGCCTCGCCGAGGGTTCCGCTGAGTTTATTGAGGGGCAAGGAGATTTCTTTGAGAGAAACAGCATCGAAAATATCAACAGGAAGGGGCCCGGACAGGGAATTGGAGCCTGCTCGAAATCTCTCCAGCTTGGAACATGCTCCTAGTCCTGGCTGAATCATGCCAGAGAAATCATTGGAGGAATAGTCCAAGAATCTAAGAGAGGATGATGAGCCAGTGTTGTTACTGCAGAGGAGAGAAGTGGGGATTTGACCCGTGAAGCTGTTGTTACTGACGTTAAAAGATGTCAAAGTCCCTGCCGCGACTGCATCTGCCAGGTGGTGAAGGAGAGAGAGTGGTAGTTTTCCGTGGAATAAATTACTGGAGAGATCAAGCTCCCGGATAGTATTGGCACTGGTATTAGCAACAGCAACAAAGGGTGGCAATTCACCAGAGAGACGATTGTAGCTTAAATCAAGAATCTGCAGGTGATTAAGAAGTGAGAAAAATTGGTCTGGGAGATTACCGGATAAGCGGTTATGGGATAGATCAAGCCGGGAGAGAGCAGTGAGATTTGTGAGAGATGGGGAGATGAAGCCGGCGAGAGCCCTGGATGGTAGCAACAGATGTACGACTCTGAAATTGTCATCACAGTGAATGCCTTCCCAGAGACAACATTCAACAGAAGCAGACCAATTGAGAGGAGAAGGAGTGGATATGTTCCTGGAGAAGGCAAAGAGTGAGTCTCTATCGAGTTGGTTACAGGAGGCGGCTTGAACAGGAAGAAGAAGAAAGAGGAGAGTGAGAGAGAGGATTAAGTTGGGAATCATGTAGATGGATGTTGATGTGGAAGTGGGAGGTGGAGGTGGAGGTGGAGCTCTCATCGGAACGAATCCCCAGAAGGAAAAGATGGAGTCTTTAAGGTGGTTCCTTGGTGAAGAATGAATGGGCATAAGGGTAATATGCATGGCATAGCAGCAGCGACCAGGCATTGACCAATGACCATGTCCCAGGAAAGGTAAGAAGGGAAGAAAGTGGAGTGATGTTGACAAGTGGGAGATAGATATATGATATATGAAAGAAAAGTATGGTAATAATAAAATAAATAATCTGTATTCAGCGTTTACTTTTGTTCTGAGGTTGGGTTGGGAGGGGCGGCCGGTAGTGCCTCAGTGGAATTTCTCTATTATTATCATCATCATCATCATCATGCCATACATAATAACGTGTGAAAGTGGAACTCACAATCATAATCACAAAACAAACTCGAGGGAATGGATATTCTGTCTCAAAATGCACTTTAAAACCGCACCATCCACTTTCGTTCTCACTCCCTCCTTTAGCATCCAACAACAATGGATGGATCCCTGTGTTGTTTATGTCTTGTGTTGTGTTGTGTTGTACCACTCAGACTGATTACTAATTTTCTAACACTCTGTGTTTCTTTGATATTGAATCTACAGATAAAATATAGGAATCATGTCAGTTTCACATTTGTGCGGGTGTGAATGATGATATACTAATAAAATAAAAGTAAATTCCACTACTTCATGCCATGTCCATATCGCTTACAAAGTACAATGCTTTCAACCACGAAACTTCCCCAGACAATTCCCGCAAATATAAAAAAAAAATGACATTAAAATAATCAACTATTTGTTAACTCGGTCACCTATATATTGGGTCACTAGTTCATGTTAAAAAAAAGTTTTTCTTTATGGATTACCAACTCAGTATCTAATTTAAAATAATATAAATATTTACATTAGTTTTTAAGGAATGTGACAGAAAAGTTATAAGTGTATCCGATGAGATAAAAATGTATTTGATTCTCTAACTTGTGGTATATCCATTAATTACTATTAATGAAATTTTTTACGGTAACTAAATTCTTTAGATTTTTTTTTTATATTGAGATTTTTTCATGTTAAATAAAAATTTTGGTATCATTAAGTTTTTCTTTTTTATATTTTGTGTATTTCATTATTTTACATATTATTTATATATGAAAAACTTAATTTAAGTTTAGTTTTCACTTGTTATTTTTCTTTTTTTTTCAACGGCTGATATATCAAAGTTTCGATTAAAAGCTTTGGTTTGTGCTTTGAAGATGGAAAATAATAATAGTATTGGAATAATGATTAAATTGGATTCTACCAATTATTAAATATAAAAATCTTGCATAGAAGATTTGTTATTTTGCAAAGACCTATGTAATCTTATTGAGGAATATGGTACTAAATCAACAAATAAATCAATTTTTTTATCATCACATATGATGTGAGACTCTAGTTTACAACTTATGAAAGAAATCAAGCGAGTTGATTGAGTCTAAAACTTCCTTGAAAGTTTTCATAATATGTGAAACAATTGATCAATGTGGAGACTGTATTACATGATGAGTTACTAGCATTATTGTTGCTTGGCTCATCACCAGACAACTTGAAGACATTAGTGGAACAAATTACCAAAGAAATATGTTGTATGTTTTCATTGTAATAAATCAGAACACATGATTAAAAAGTGTATGATTTTCAAACAAGAGAGATAAGGGGGTAGGAGAATAATAACAATAGAAGAAAAGATGAAAGTAAAAACATTATTATAATTGTATCTATTAGTGAAATTGTCATTGTTTATGAATGTGACTCTATTAATCTCACTAGCCAAGATTATGAATGAGTTATTGACTTTGTTGCTTTGTTGCCTCATTTCATGTTACACCACAATGTGATTATTTAACATCTTATATTGTTGGAGATTTTGAGCATGAGAAGATAAGGTCTAGCAAGGTTGATGGCATTAGAGAAGTTTGGTTAGAGACTAATATCGGTTGCAAGCTGCATTTGAAGATATTTGCCTCAGTCGTATCTCTATACATGTATTTGATGAGGATGATTATCATAATGGAAAATGGAAGTGCATTTAAGGAAAAATGGTGGTAGTAAGAGGAGAGAAGCAAAGTAAACTTTGTTCGACATCAACAAAGTTGTCTATACCTTAAGTGAATGCAATCGAGGATTGTTCCATCGAAGTATGCATAAATGCCTAGGTCACTTGAGTGAGAATTTGCAAGACAAGGTATGTTTTTTATTAAAGGTAATTAATAAAAAGAAAAAGATGTATTTTTCTTTATGGGCCACTAATCCATTATGTAATTTAAAGTAATGTAATTATTTGTATCATATTTCAAGAAGAAGAAAGACACAAAAAGTCACAAATTATAAGTGTCTCTAATAAAAAAATTATTGAAACCACAAAGAAAAGGTAAAAGAGAATAAATAAACAATTAGTGTATCATATACAAATACATATTAAAAAATTAGTTTCGATAAAATATTTCATCCTGATCTTATGTATTTAGTTCCTTCTAATATTTAGTTAAATATCCATCAAATTTTTCCTATAATATTATGTACCTTGTATGTCAAATTTTTTTTTGTTGGTTATTCGAAATTCCAAAAAAAATTATCAACTCATTAATTATTATTAGTAAAAAAAATTTAGTAGATTAAACATGTGAGTTTTTCTTTTATATTTAAATTTTTTTCGGTATTTGCTATTATCTCTTTTCTCTATTCTATACATCTCTTTATTTTACATATTATTTATATAGAAAACAAAATTATTTCCAATAGTTATTTTTGTTATAAGTATGCAAATTATATGCCACAAAATAATATGCATGGTAGGTTGACTTTGGCAAAAATCTTTTAGCATTACAACACGTAAATGTCATATTAGGAGCAGTGCCCCCACAGAAATGTACAAAAATATGATTAATACATTTCATTGACGTCAATCATAACAACAATAAAGACAGGTGAGGGTATTATATGAATCAAGTAAGATCATTATTCAATAAATTCAGAAAAAATTAAACTTTTTGTTTAAAGTAGTTTCTTTCATTCTTTTTTGTTAAACTCTAACTAATTATTGGATTATAATATGAACAGGTCTTAAATGGTCTTCATTTTAAATTTTAAACTGTCAAACAAGGGTAGGTTTTATTTATCATATCTTTTATATTGTTTAATAAAGCTGTCGGTATATATTCCCATCATCACAAACAAAACCTTTTAATATACTAATGCAAATGTAGTGTGCAACTTGGTAATTTAATTACAATACTTAGTGTTGACTTTTACAATAATTGTTTTAAAAATATATGATTAATATTCAATATTTATTTTATGTGTCTGTGTACTTGCAATTCATAAACCACTTGAAGTTATAATAGGCAATCTGAACTAGAAATGGAATTATTATATTGTTAGATTTTTATAGCAAAGGCGTAGATTACTCGAAAAATGTGAATACATAATTGGATATACACACAAAAAATAAAGTATGAGGCTTGAAAAGTTTTCTTTGACTTGGTGTATTTAGGGTTAGGGATTTGAGATAAAAAAGCAAGTTGCAATTAGAAAATGAGGGTTACTTTCGATGTCTACGCGCAATTCAAAACCAGATTTACGATAATTATGTGAATTATAAAACATTTGTGTTTGAATATTCAATGGAGGTGCATGTTAATCAACAAATTCTATGATTGATTTACCCAAATTGCACGCAACTGTCTTATTTTACAATTGTTTCATTACTTAATGCAGGTTGACTTAGGGGCATTTAAGACTTTCGACAAAAATTACGTTAATTAAACCCTTATAGTATAAAATTCTTTTAAAAAATATTTGAATTTTGATCTATCTTTTTTTGCCAATTATTATTTCATAAATGAAAAAATATACTGTTTTCGTTGAAATTAATGTTTAATAAGAAACGTATCTGTCACATTTTGTAAGGTCCTTCTTTTAATTATATTTTTAAATTTATAATATTCAAGTGTCGGGTCTTACTCGACAATAATTTAAATTTGATGTATTCAAAATCATTCGTATAAAGTGTACATTTATTATTTAGTTATCGAAATAGAACACTATTGTTCTTTAAAAACTTTAATTTTTTTTATAACATTTTAAAGAACAATTGTACTAAAAATCAATCTGCAACATATCTTTTTAAATTCGTTAGTTTCAATTAATCTGATCTAAAGTATTGATGTAAGTTTTAGAACTCCAAACGTAATTTTTTGTGTTAGGATCAAGATAATAAAAGAAAGAACAAGGAAAGAAAAATAAACAATAAAAAATTTAATGTGATTGGACATATAATGATTCGACATATAATGTATATATTTACGTCTATGGACTATAATAGTAAGTATTTTTTATTTATTTATGGTATATCTCAAACTTCTTATATAGTAAAATAGAGAATCACATCTTACAATTTTAAATGATGTGAGACTAAATCAAGTACCATAATATTATCATTTTGTACTTAATATTTATATTATTTTGTCCAAATTTCAACTTAAAAAAAGTCAATCTGATTCGAAAAAAATGAAAGATACATCACAGACCACAACATTCTTTTCAAAAAGTGTGACTTTCTTCCTTTTTTCTTTTATGTCTTTTTTTCTTGAATTGATATTCATTTATTTAGGACTAATATTTTAATTCAAACTAAGTCGAGTTTGATTTGATCGGACTTGATAAAAATTATTCGACTTGAAGGTTGACTTAAGTTTGATATGAACATTTTTTGTTTTGAATTTGAACTATTTTTTGAGTGTGTTTTACATAACACAGAGACTATGATGGTTGGAAGTAGGTTAGAGTCATTGTTAAAATAGAAAACTTTTTCTTAAGTGTATGAATAATTAAGATGCTATGTTATTCTCACCTAATTAGTTTATTTATGTAATTTTTGACGACATTTTTCTTTCTAAATATGTTATAAATATAAAATCAGACTATAATGTATAATAAATAAATAAATGGAAATGTAAGAAAAAAAATATTATTTTTTGTTTTAAAATGAAAGAGAAAATGTAAATAATGAATAGAATGTAAATTCAAGTTATTATTAATAAACAAATTTCTAATAAGTAGATCTGAGATAAACTTTCATCATAATTATAAATTTTAAAAAGCAAGTTACTAAAATTTAATACATATATCATGTAGTAATTAATATAGCTACTATCACTATCTTAAATTTTTAACATTAAAAAACTAACTTTAAAATTTTCAAATAATTGTATTTATAATATGCTTTTAAGACAATTGATTATTATGATGCAAAATCCAAATAATTAAAATGTTAATATTGATGGTCCATATCTCAAATATTTAATGCAACAAAAAGTCGAAGAAAAAAATTGTCCTGATTTAACATGTGAAGCAGAATTTTAAATTTTAAAATTTTAAATTATTATCATAATAAAATATTTTAATAAAATTGGAAATATAACGAATACAATAAAGTTTATCGTCCTGAGCCTATGCGTAGAGAGATAACGGGTAATTTCTTTATGCACCTTCTTTTTTTTCTTCCTGCAACCCCATTAAATCTATATTCCCAGTTTTCCCCAGCTAAATTTAAAATGAAATAGAAAAGGTATTAAATAGTCATGGGCTTGTAACGAAAAGTGTTATTCCCACTCCCCATATTTTCAACAAAATTACCCTTGTTTCCTTTGTGGGTGCGATTTCGCAATACATAAAAAAAATAAAAAAAATCATATTGTGTTATTTTAAAAAAAATTTAATATAAACAAATACAAATACAAATTTCCATTTCATTATTTTTTAAATCAACACCGCAGAATGTATGTTTTGTTTTGTTGAGCAGTTTTTATATTGATATCTTATATTTTAAAAATATTTTCCCTTTTATTGATTTTATAACTGTACAAGTGGTATTAAAAAATAGAGACATCAACACAAAACTCTCTAATTTTGAATATCTATAAACCATACCTATATATATATATATATATATATATATATATATATATATATATATATATATATATATATATATATAACACGACAGAATTTATTATATTAATTTTTTTTTATTATTATTATATAGACTTCTCTGTTATATTTATTTTTTAAAATAATTACCATAAACTCATACAGAATAAAAAATTGTAAAAATATAACATTAACTTAATAATGTAAAAGAGGATTTTTTTGGTTAAAAAATTGTAAAAGAGGTAGGTGACCTAACAAAAAAAATGGGGTGGGAAAGTAAAAAGTTAAGATTTTTGAATCTGTATATGATGATGGTTAAATCAAATGTTTGTGAATGTTGAGTGAAACTTTGCATGGTGAGGAATAAGGAATGGTTTGGGGTTGTTGTTTAATAATATTCTGATTTTGAGGTGCATAAAAACACACACAAATTAATTGAGTGACCATTATTGATTCCAAATGGTCCCTAATCCTCAGGTGTTCATCTTTTACTCCGTTGATGGCGGGGATTTATGCTGCAACTGCTTTGTAATGTATGATTAGGGACACTCCTGTTGGAGGCAAACATCATTGCAGCAATGCTAAGGTTATCATTTGGTTTTACTTTAATGATTTACCCAGTTTTCGTTTTGGGTTGGCCCCTTCTTCATCTTCTTCTTGCACTGCATCATTCAGAATCTTAGTAGTTAACTTTCAAAAAGCAAATTGCAGCTGTCTCCAACTCTAATAATTATGGACCATGCTTAATCACCTACTTCTTCCACAACATTATATACATGCATTAGCTTCAAATCAAACTGCTAATCAAATTGATGCTAAAATTTATATACATGCACGGTTAATAATGAGAGCCATTCATTAGCTTCAAATCAAACTGCATGGGTTGCAGTTTTGGACAATGAATATATCCATATCAGAGAATGATTTATTCTCAGATTCACTTTTCTGAATTTGAAAATAGTTCTAGACAGACAAAACTTTTTAACAGAGACTCTGTGTGAGTAGAGTATTTATATGGGTTTTTGACAGTAAGACATAAAAGTCAAATGAAATGGGCGTGGATATACAGACATTGGGATCATAGAATCCCCTAATCATTGTGTGGAACAAACAAAGGATCAGGCTAATTGATAACCTGGTGGCGTGGCTATGTGGGGAACCACAAGTAGAAACATAAAGGGAAATGTGCTGAACTTTGTCTGGGCACACATGATTTGGAGGTTCTGCATGCCTTGGTTCCCTTTTCATTTTTGAGAGCTATAAAAGTGGAAGGCACAAAGATCATGACAATAAATCACAACATGGCAACAAGTAGCAATCTGAAGAATGCTATCATAGCATTCTTGGTCCCTCTTCCTTCCATCCTGGTTTACCTCTCATTCCAATCGGCCATTAGTGGCTTTCCACAGTCTCCATCTTCTCCGTCAACTCTGTGGACATGGTGCTATCACCATCCTTTACTATTTCCCAATGTCCTTTTCTTCTTCAATGTCAATCTGCTCTTCTGGCTCATCGGCCTAATCCAATCCAGCCACTGGGTATACTTTCCAAACTTCCCTCTTTTCTTCTCTTCACTCAGATGTATGCAGTTTCGTTTCTGGTTTGATTTTGAGCCTGTTGGTGCAGATGATTGACCCGTATTGGACAGTGATACCGGTGATGCTTGTTCATTACTATTCAACTCACCCTTTGGCTCAGTATAACTGGTTAAGGTCCAGGACTGTGATCTTGTTGACTTGGTTGTGGAGTATCAGGCTGATCCACAACTACTTCAGACGAGAAAAGTGGCAGTGGGGTGCCAGGGAGGATTGGCGTTTCACTGATTTGAGTCATCAGTATGGAAAGCATTGGTGGTGGGCTTCCTTCTTCGCCATCTACGTGCCTCAGCAGGTCACTCACCTTTTTTCATTCTGTGCTTTTTAATGAAAGATGCATGAACCCTGTTTCCATTTAAATTTAAATGGGTGTTTTTGTTTGCAGGTGTTTCTGATTGGACTATCATTTCCGTTCTATGTGATCCACTCGGTGAATGAGGCTCTGGGCATGTGGGACTTTGTAGCCCTAGTTATGTGTATCTCTGGTGTTGTCATAGCATACATTGCTGATACTCAGCTTCACAACTTTGTGAGCAGAAACACGGAGCTAAAAGAGGCAGGTATGGCAGAGGTTGCCATTCTTGAGAAAGGGTTGTGGTATTACTGTCGGCATCCAAACTACTTCGGAGAGCAACTGTGGTGGTGGGGAGTGTTTGTGTTTGCTTGGAAGTTGGGACATGGATGGACCTTCATAGGAGCTTTAGCGAACAGCATGTGTTTGGGTTATGTGACAAAGCTTGTGGAAGAGAGAATGTTGAAACAAGAGAGCAGAGAAGAAGCCTATAGGCTGTATCAGAAGACAACTTCCACATGGGTGCCTTGGTTCAAGTCCTCTCCTTTGGGACTGAAATGTAAGGATGTTTGATTGTGTTTTATTTTCTTCAGATCAGTTCTAGCTGTAGTAGTGTAGTAGCCTTATTGCTTAGTTCATTCTACCACCAACTTCATCATCTTAATTTTCTCTACTTTGTTGATTATGTAAGAGAGCCAAGTCTTGAGTTGGATCATGTCATGTGTGTGTGCTCTGCTGGCTCTGCACTCCCATCATTTTTTGTATCATAGCTCAGAAGAATCTCTGAAATGGATTCTGCATATACTCTCTTATCATTTTCGGTTTAATGAAGTTTAAAATTAGTAATGCAGATAAGTTCTTTGAATTCCTTTCGTTTATCGAATAAGGTAAATCAACAAGGCTAAAAATATAATTTTTAACTTTTTTCCCGATATTTTTTGATTTTTTTTATCAATATTTTTAGCCTAAGTTGTCAAATATTTTAACTACTAATACAGAGTTTAATCCTAACTTCGTCCTACACAATCAAATCCTACAAGTGAGATTTAATCCTAATCATATAGTGTAATTTAATTTTATATCTAATGAATGTAAATCTCTAACACTTTATCGTAGAGATGAATCCATTGTTACGAAAATAATTTATTTGGGAATAAATGATTTCCTACACGCAATATTGTCTCAATAATGCGTTTGAAAATTACTTGAGTTAATTAACTTACAGTTTGTTCGCAAAGTTAATTACTTTATAAAATAGTTGTTAAGTAAATGAGTTTATACGCAGCATTTTTCTCCTTCTCTTCCTTTGATGCAAACGTATAACAAGGATTTTTCCTGCCTTTGTTGACAGTGTATGTTGTCGTGTTCCATGTCTTTGTTGGTAATAACACCGTGCAATTGTCTTGACTTATAAGCAACAGTAGAAAAGCATTTGCTTAGTATAGGCATGAAATGATGATTATAAACAACACTGTGAGATTGGAGTGGTATGGCACTAAGAGGAAAATGGGTTTTGTTTCCACTCTATTGCTTTTGCCTGATTCCGATATGCTTCTCGGCGGCGAAGGAAGGAAAGCCGCCACAACAGCAGAAGTTGCGGTTCGGGAAAAACGGAGAGTTCAAGATCTTGCAGATTGCTGACTTGCACTATGCTAATGGGAAGACTACCCACTGCTTGGATGTGTTGCGTTCTCAGTATGCTTCTTGCTCTGACCTCAACACCACCGCTTTCATCCAAAGGATCATCCTTGCTGAGAAACCCAACCTAATTGTCTTCACTGGTTCATATTTTGACTTTTCATTTCTTTTGCCTCTTCATTCGTTTTTATCTTTATTTGAGTGCACAAAGATGATTCTTTTAGAAACACCATCCCTCCCCCCAATTATTTCATACATGTTTGGGTTCTAGGGCAATTTTTAGTGGAATCAAGGGAGGGTGATTTGCAACTTTTACTTTATTGAGCAAGTTGGAATTTGCTTGACTGTCGATAAGATTGTGTATTCATTTTTGGTGTGACAGGGGATAATATATTTGGACATGATGCCTCGGATACGGCTAAATCAATGGACGAGGCATTTGCCCCTGCAATCGCTTCAAACATTCCTTGGGTAGCTGTTTTGGGCAACCATGACCAGGAAGGATCCCTCTCTAGGAAAGGGGTGATGAAATATATTGCTGGGATGAAAAACACTTTATCTATTGTCAATCCTCCGGACATACACATAATTGATGGTTTTGGGAACTATAACTTAGAGGTTGGAGGAGTTAAAGGTACTGATTTTGAAAATAAATCAGTGCTCAATCTCTACTTTCTCGACAGTGGAGATTACTCCAAGGTTCCTTTCATTCCTGGCTACGGCTGGATCAAACCCTCTCAGCAACTTTGGTTCCAACTGACATCGAAAAAGCTTAGGGTATTGTTTTACCTGTTTCATTGACCAACTATATTTTGGCTCCTGTACACTTTCCATCCTGTTTTTCTTTCTATTTTTTATTAGGTGGTTATGGATGGAAGTTAGTGGCTATTCATTAGACGCAGAGCTGATTTTTATTTCCTTCCCTTGATAATCTTTGGATGAACTATTTGCTCTTTGTTCTGCAGAAAGCATACATGAATGGACCAGTGCCTCAGAAAGAACCTGCACCTGGTCTTGCGTACTTTCACATTCCATTACCTGAATATGCTAAATTTGATTCATCAAACTTCACAGGTGTGAAACAAGAAGGCATAAGTTCTGCTTCTGTGAATTCTGGCTTCTTCACAACATTGGTTAAATCGGGAGATGTGAAGGCAGTTTTCACTGGCCATGATCATGTCAATGACTTCTGTGGCAAGTTAACAGGTATAAATCTTTGCTATGCTGGAGGATTTGGATATCATGCTTATGGCAAAGCTGGATGGTCTAGAAGAGCAAGAGTGGTGGTAGTTAGCTTGGACAAAACAGAGAGTGGCTGTTGGGAAGATGTCAAATCAGTTAAAACGTGGAAACGCCTTGATGATCAAAATCTAACCGGTATTGATGGTCAGGTCTTATGGAGCAAGAATTTTAGAAGTAAGATATATGTCTTGTTTTAAAACTTCTGCTGCAGACTCATAGATGAAATCTATCTTAAGAATTACATATTACAGAGGACAACTGGAGACATTTAAATGAACTTCTGTTGATGCTTCATTCTTGGGTTATATGAGTTGATATAAATATATGAAGGAAACACATAATTTTGCGTCCTTTTTATGATCAAAGTAGCTTTCTAATTACTATTACTTGATTTCCCTTGACGGTAGATGTTGAACTTTTCTACTTACCTATAGTAACAAATAGAGGGTAAAGAGTTTAAACAACTTTAAGCAAGTGATGAAATGGTTGATATTTTCTTTTGTTTGAGATGCTGACTGTGATTTATGTATTGCTTCCCATTTCAAGTCATCTCCCTTGATCGTTTGTTCTGGTGCATCTAACAGGCAACCGCAGGAAAAAACAAGATGGTGAATCTTGAGAATTTATGGTGTTGCAGAAAAATTTTAGTATCATGAAGGTGATTTTGGAATGTCTCAGTCTGTTTTATACATTTTTCTGTCAAAGGAACCTGTTCATTACACGTCCTATAATCAGGATGCAGCAATACGAGGTAGCTTGGTCAAAAATAATATGTAAAGGAATGGAAGTTCACTGATGTGGTGCAATGATTGCATGCTATGCGATTGCTACTGTCCGTTCAAAACAAGAGATGATGCACCATGAAATATGAAAGGCTTCTTTAAGATGATGCACCATGAATTTTGAGTAGATTTCTGCTTGTGTTGTGTGGATATTTATGCTACCTGATAATGATAATAATACGTTTGCTATAAAATCACAAAGTTATGGTACAATGACAATTAATGTATGCAACTATGCGTTGATTGCTAAGCATGTTGTTGAGAAAAAATGATGACATTTCATTAAAAAAGAATGGTTATAATCTGAAATGTCTTTTATAGATTGAAGCAATACATGCTATGAATTTAACACCCTCTTTACCTCTTGAGTTTCACTCTCTTTTTAAACCGCATCTTTTTCTACTCATTTTAAACTCCTCTATTGGATGGGAGATAAAAACTGTTGTCATGATGCTGTTAATATGATTTAAACATGCACTAATTCACACTTGCTGTTAATATAAATGCATAGATAAAAATAAATAGTTATATAACCCAATTATATTATTCTATTTGTGATATTATATAAGTTGAATTATGTGACTCGGTCTTGTAATATAACTTTAGTAGTATTGTTTACTTAAGTAATTATATAACTAATAATTGTACTTAATAATTGGAATCTGTCTTTAATTTTTAACATGAACTTAAAATTTATCTTTATTTTAAATTTTAATATAGTTTTCAAATTTTAAAAAATTCTCCCACTCCGATTGTGTTAAATTATTTGTAAGTATCAAACAATGTCTCACAATATTTGAACGAATTTAACACATTATAACTTAAATATCAACACGAAACAACATTCACCACCTAAAAAAATTAACTAAAGTAATTATATCCGTTTACTTTTACGATTTATACCCTGTGCGTACAAAAATTCGTTGGACTTTAGAAAAGAGGCCCAACTATTGAGAAAGGAAGGAACAGCCAAGCGGAAGTGAAAGGTGCAAACGTAGAACCACCAAGAAAGACACCAACACTGAACTGTTGGTGCAATTGGAGAAGGCAACATCAACACTCAAAACTCAAACAAACCTTGCAAGGGAGAATCAGTGAACCACAAAATTATTACTCACTCCTGCGTAAATCCTCATCTACAAGCAATTAATTCCATTGTCATTTTTTTTTTCCTGGTGTCCAACCGAGTGTACGACTTCACGCCATCTTCGTAACCTTGCTTGAAATCCTAGGATCGCATTTCACTCGCGGCTGCAGCAGGGAAGCACTCTTCTTTCTTTGCTCGTGTCCGATCTGCCATGGCTGAAGGTAATCCCTGTCTCATGATTCACTATTGACCATTCTATTTCATTGTTAGGTCCCTGAAAAGAAAATTTCCCCCCCTTTAGTCCTTCAATATTCATCGCGCTAGAATGCGAGTCCCTCGACTTTTTTGAGTGAAGAAGGGTGGTCACAGTTTCCTTGAGGAATGATGAGAAATCTCTCTGCATCTCATTCCTTTGGTCTTTTCGTCACCTCACCCATCTTTTGTCCCAATAACCTTCCTGCTATCACTCTCTCCTCACGTTCCAGCAGAAGATCTTCTCCTTCCATTCAATGTGCGGTTCAATTCCGTCCCTGCATCGACATCCACAAGGGGAAAGTGAAGCAGATTGTGGGGTCAACCTTGCAAGACTTGAAAGGGGGTGATGGGTCGGATCCTGTGACCAATTTTGAGTCTGATAAGTCAGCTGCTGAGTATGCTACTCTTTACAGAGGAGATGGACTCACGGGTGGCCACGTCATCATGCTTGGTGCAGACCCTTTGAGCAAAGCTTCTGCCTTGGAAGCGTTGCATGCTTATCCCGGCGGTCTACAAGTTGGAGGGGGGATAAATGCTGACAATTGTTTGAGTTACATAGAAGAGGGAGCGAGCCATGTCATTGTGACATCTTATGTATTCAATGACGGACAAATGGATATTGGAAGGCTAAAAGATCTTGTTCAAATTGTTGGCAAAGAGAGGCTTGTATTGGATCTCAGTTGCAGAAAAAAGGATGGTAAATATGCAATTGTCACTGATAGATGGCAGAAGTTCAGTGATGTTTTTGTTGATCCTGGTGTTATGGAATTTCTTGCCAATTTTGCTGATGAGTTTTTGGTCCATGGTGTTGATGTTGAAGGGAAAAAGTTGGGAATTGATGAAGAGCTTGTTGCTTTGCTTGGCAAACATTCACCAATTCCTGTTACCTATGCTGGTGGTGTGACTGGAATGGCTGATCTAGAGAGGATAAAAAGCGCCGGAGTGGGGCGTGTGGATGTGACTGTGGGTAGTGCCTTGGATATTTTTGGAGGAAACTTGTCTTATGAAGAGGTCGTAGCTTGGCATGTACAGCAAAAGGCCTATGTAGTTTGATTAATATGTTTTCTTCTAATTGGAGATAGGGACTGGTGTGCAAGGATCTGTTTTTGGTATTTCTCTAGATGTGTAACCATTTATCAGGTTATTTTTTAATGACTGAAGGCAAATTGAACAATTGATAACAGAATATCTAGTATGAACTGATTACTATTTTAATAATACTAAGTCTTCAAAAATATTGCAATTGCTATCTACTGTTAGTTCAATGAAAGTTTCATTGCATTTTTGGTTTTTTTTAGCTTCTGTGGTGTGTGATTTGGATTTGTCAACCATTTTATAGGTTAATTATTCTATATTTTAAAATTAGCTAATTTTAGTTTCTTTAATGATGTTTTCTTATGATTGATTGTTCAAGTTCCATGATTGATTTTAGATGGCTTTGGGACTATCAAGATTCAAGGGTTGATTAATGGTTTATCAATTTAGATTTTGCTGGATAGTGGAAGTTCAGATAATTTCTGACAATTGTGGTTGGCTAATTGTCTCAAATTATAGGTAGAACTTGTTCCTAATTTTAGGTCTTGGTTTAATCGCAATGCTCGTGTCACAGCAGGTTTGATAAGAGAATTGGATGTTAAGATTCTAGGACTTGTTACCTGTTTCAGGGGCTGATTTAGTACTTGGAGCTGCTTGGTTAGCAACCTTGGGACCTCAGGGGTTTGCCTCCATAGCAGCACCTCTTATTGAACTTTTAAAGAAGGAAAATTTGCAGTAGGGTCCTACTGCTATGTTTGCCTTTCAAGTTCTAAAGGATTCAATCACAAAGGCACCTGTGCTTGCGTTACCCGAATTTTTCAAGCCTTTTGGAAAAATACCCTAAACATATGCTCCCATTGCATTGTTTTCGAAGAAATTGACGCCAAGACTACAAAAATAGTCACCCTACAGTAGAGAGTTTTATGTCATAACAGAGATTATTGCTAAATTTAGAAACTATTTGCTTGACCACCACAAGTTTGTCATCAGAACAGACCAAAAAAAACTTGAAAAGTTTGACATGACAAGTTATGCAAACCCCAGAGGAGCAAGTATGGTTGCACAAATTACTTGGGTATGACTTTGCTATTGAGTATAAACCTTAGAAAAGATAACTTAGCTGTTGATGCACTATTGGCTTGGTCTCAACCTAGGTTTGAGTTTATTCCAGTATTAAGGTCTGCAACCTGAGAACACAAAATATGTTCCAGATGGCGAGGATCCTTTTCTGTCGAGTAATTACAAGTTGAAAGAGATATGCTAACAAGAAGAGATATCATGTGTAATTTAAAGTAGAGATCAAGTGCTATTGAAACTACAACCATACAAGCAGCACTCAGTTGCTTTAAGAAAGAATCAAAGACTGAGCATGAGGTATGTTGGACCCTTTCCGGTGATTGAGTGCATAGGACATGTTGCATACTAGTTACTACTGCCATCAGTAGCTAGAATTCATCCAGTTTTCCACTTCTCTCTGTTGAAACCTTATAGTGGGGATCATCTTTTTCCTTATATTCCCTTGCATATTGTTCTGACTGACCCAATGTTACCTGATAATGATAATACGTTTGCTAATAGATTCACAAAGTTACAGTACAATGACAATTGCTGCATGCAATTATGCGTTTATTGCCAAGCTTGATATTGGTTGAGTCAGAAGATAGATATCGTATCTGTTGTGCACCTATGTTTGATGATAATGTAGATTAGATTAACAGCATTGAGTTGGGGTGAGTCCAGCAAGGAGTGAATATAGGAAATGGCAACTGGTAACTCCAATGGGTCTTTGCTGCCTCAGGGTTGCTTTAGTGCTTAAAGTTGTTCATCGTGAACGTAGTAACTGGTGATTGAGTATGATGATCAACAACGGTGCAAAGTTGCTACAACTTGCAACTATGGAACTACATTTGTGAAGTAGTGAACAGAACAAAATGCTTCAAGTGCATAATGAAATAGTTAAAAAGATTAAATTTTCAAGTATGTCCTTTATATTTTAAATAGAAAATTAATATTGTTGAGAAAAAAATGATGATATTTCATTAAAAAAATCTGGTTATGCTCTTAAATGTCTTGTATAGGTTGAAGGAACTAATGGTGGTGGATTTGAATTTTTAACATCTCTTTACCTTTCAATTTTGATTCTCCTTTTGAACAGCATCTTTTTCTACCCATTTGAAACTGGTTTATTGGATGGGAGATAAAAATTGTTCTCATGCTGCTATTCTACTATTATCAACAAAACACTTAGCATTAATAAGTGGTGTCTTGAAACATTTTTATCTATCTACATTTGTACAGACATTTTCTTATTATTTTTCTTGTATGGCTTTTAGTCAGCTTGACCAAGGTGCGTAGTTAAAAATAATAAAGGTCGCAAGGTGCTACTAGTGGGCTTCAAATATCTGTTATGTAATAAAGTTCACATTTATACTGCAAGCAAATTCCACACTCAGAACTTCTTAGCCTACTATGAACTTTCTCTAGTTTGACTCAAATACTGACAAATAATATATGGAATGGCGAGTTTAAATTATATTGGAGTGATGAAAAAGAAGTAAAAAAAAAAAAAAATCTGAAGTGATGAAAAGAAGAGCAATGTGGTTTCTTATTTATGCCCCAAATTTAAATCTGACGGTAGCAACATGAAATGACAAGGTTAAATTATTTGAATTTGATCAAATGAGGTTTTTTGAAAAAAAAAAAATTAGCGGCATCAATATTAAGGAAAAGGAAAATTGGTTAAAAAAAAAATTGAGGATAATTTTTTTAATTGTTAGTTTATTAAAAATAAGAACGGTAAATTTTTTACATTGACATACGAAAATACGACTTTTTATAGTAATTAAATATAAATTTACTGAACTTTTGTATAATAATTAACAATAAGTATACTGTTTTATAGTAATAAAATTGTAACAAAGCACATTTTTTACAATTATTTAAGAACACACTTAAAATTTTTGGTTCTGAATACAGTATTCCTATAACTTGAATGGAGAAATTGGAGTAATTGGAGAAATTGTTAGAGAGATAATTTATATCCCACTAAGATAAAAAGGTCCCACAAAATGTGTGTGATTGGTGTGCAAGGAAAATAGCATATCAGAATCTGCATCTCCTCTGTCTTGTGATGACATGTGGCAACCAGTAGATTTTGTGGAAGGCAGAGAAGGGCGTGTGAGCCACCAGATTTTGATTTTTTTTGAGGTAAACCTATCCCATTAGATTTCACATGCCACATGGCAACCCACAACTTCATTACCCATTCACACTCCTATCCTTTCGGATAAGATTCTGCATACATCAACAAAATTTGCATTTCTTTACCATTAATTAATCATCAAACATATACACAGAAACACACAGAGACTCACTCAGTGAATAATTATTCATTATTCTGAATCAAGGGTGAATGGCTTCTGCTTGTGCCTCCTCTGCCATTGCTGCTGTTTCCATCTCCACGCCAAGGCAAGTTTCTCCACTCTCCCACTATTTATTTATGTCATTTCATTCTGTGCATAAAATGTTGCACATATTCATCCAATTCAAGCTTTGTATGAATGAATGAATGCATGATGCATAGATGTATAGACGTGATTGATGAAAAGTAGTGTGAATGTGTACAGTTCCCAGAAGAATGGATCAGTGTTGGGAACCCCAAAAGCTTCTTTTCTTGGTGGAAGGAAATTGAGGGTGAAGAAATACACAGCAGCAGTTGGAGGAGGATCCAGCACTACAGTGTGTGCTGTAGCAGACCCTGACAGGCCGCTATGGTTTCCAGGCAGCACTCCTCCTCCATGGCTTGATGGCAGTCTCCCCGGAGACTTTGGCTTTGACCCTCTTGGTCTTGGTAAGAACACGATCTTAACAGTATTTTGTTAATGAAAAATTTCATTTATGAAAGGAAATGAGAAAGAAAAAAAAATGGATTTTGATTGATATATAGGATCTGATCCGGAGAGTCTGAGATGGAATGTTCAGGCAGAGCTAGTTCACTGTAGATGGGCAATGTTGGGTGCTGCTGGGATTTTCATTCCAGAATTTCTGACAAAGATCGGTGTCTTAAACACCCCTTCATGGTACTCAGCTGGAGAACAAGAATACTTCACAGACACCACTACCCTCTTCATTGTTGAACTGTTTTTCATTGGTTGGGCTGAGGGTAGAAGGTGGGCTGACATAATCAAGCCAGGGTGTGTGAACACTGACCCCATCTTTCCCAACAACAAGCTCACAGGAACCGATGTTGGTTACCCAGGTGGGCTTTGGTTTGACCCTCTTGGATGGGGAACTGGTTCTCCCGAGAAGCTCAAGGAATTGAGAACTAAGGAGATCAAGAATGGGAGATTGGCCATGTTGGCTGTCATGGGTGCATGGTTCCAGCACATATACACCGGCACTGGTCCTATCGACAACCTCTTTGCTCACCTTGCAGATCCTGGCCATGCTACCATTTTTGCTGTAAGTTTATTCAACCACTGTGCCTTCAATTTCTTCCCATTTCTTTATGCTCTCACCTTATCTTTCTTTCACCACCACTGCAGGCTTTCACCCCTAAGTGATGAAGATCAACAATAGATCCTGGGAGAACAACATGTTTGACCTAAGTAATAGAGAGATCGAATGAATGTCTTAGGAGAGGAGTGTTTATTTATGTCTGTAGAAAGCTTTGTAATATGGCAACTTCTACTACATATATGCACAGAATCATAATCCAACTTGCCGACACCTATTTAAGTTTTAGATTACATGAATGCGTTTTGATAATATTAACATTTGTGCGTAAGATGATAATATTCCACGTCGAGCATTTCATCATTCACGACAGAAATCTGAGAAAAATGGTCACGTTTCATTCTTTAAACTTTTCTCTTTAGTTCATCAAACTCTAGTCCTAACAATTAGAAATTCTTTAAAAGCAAGAAAAAAGAGGCAGTTCCTTCTTCAATTCTTTAATGTTTTTAAGTTCAGAATAAGTGTCTCATTTATACTTCCTGACTTGTAGATTTAATCCGTCCAAAGTTTAACAATCAAGGAATAATAACAGCTATAAAATTATAAGGATAAGAACACTGTTTAAAATTTCATGAGAAAAAAATAATCAAAAGAGCCTTTAACTCTAATTATTCACACAAAGGAAACGATGTTTTGGAAATATTAACAGACTTTATCTTCTTTCAGCAACAGAAAAAGGTAGTAAAAGTTGAGAAGCTGGAAGAATAACATGTTACATGAAGAAAATGAATTCCTATGAGTTGTCAGAAAATGGTGTAGAGAACGGAACATGACTGATGAAAAATCGGTAGAATAGTGAAAATAAAGTTTACAAGGCTATGTTTTGAACACTTTCATGCTTCCAATGGTGTCATTCACATGGTGAAGCATTTCTAGACACAGTTTCAACTAAAATCAACTTGTTTCATACTACATTCTATTCTGGAATGGAAAAGGGAAGAAAAATATCTCTGAACAACGAGACAGTGTTGGAACAGATTCAGATCCAGTCTTTTTTTCTCTTTTACTTTATAATTACAAAAATATAATTTTTTAATGACCATATTAAATTATCAAAATACATTTTCCTTATTTTTGTGATAAGTCTTTTTGCATTCCTAGTTTGAGAATGTCACATGCTAACATTTATATCTACAAGTGTTACAAAAATGCTGGTGTCAGATATTATTTATGCAGGATCCAAAATTGATATGGGCCAAACGCAAAAATGACAGTGACTTTTTTTTTTTTTCTTAAAGAACAAGTGTCCATGAAATAAACTCTTTTGTCAAATTCCGAAGTAAGTCTCGTTACCTCTTTTATTTCTCTGTGTCAATTTATTTTTTATTTTATTTCATATGCATGCATAATCATTATTATAGATTTATTATTATTATTATTATTATTACATTTTAAAATAACAATAACAAGATGAGTTTATCTAAAAAAATAGTTAATATATGAATGACTCTAATGTTACTTTAATAATTTATTTTGAAACATGTGGGTGGTAATTGCTTAATAATATTTTTTTTTAAATATATTAATTAGTCTTCTTTTTTTGTTGTTTTGAAATATTTATTACATAAATATATAAGTTTGATGCTTTATTTCTTTCATTTTAACTTGAGATATTTGAGCTATGATATTTTTGTACTCTTGATTTTAATCTTAAAACAAATTATTATTATTATTATTATTAGACTTAAATATGTTTAGTTTTAATGTTTCCATTCCTTTTAGATTCTTGACATTTTAGCGTTAATTTATAATTGTTATTATTAATGGTGGTTAGTTACACCAAATTAAAGTTTCTATAACTAAAGCTTTTCTACGATTTTGATTCAAATGATTGTTCTTCTGTTTCATTGTTTGATTCAACACACGGTTTATAGCAGACTTTTGATGACTCGTATCCAACAGAAACTAAAGTCGGTTTGAGTGACAGGATACACATGTGTTTGTATTCGGAAATGTTTAAGGACAATGAGTGATTTAGTAACAGTGTTGCGTTTGTATGAGGATGGTGTGTGAGTGAGAATATTAACCTGCAGCACAGTAAGCATAGTGAATAATGTGTTAAGAGTTTATAGCAGAGAGATAGCAGTAAAATTTGGTGATGGAAGGTTGAGTTTGAGAGAGTGATTGAAAAACGAGGACAAGTGAAGTCACGTGGAGAGTTGAAAAGAGAGGAGCAGGTGGCAACAGGTATGGTACCACAAAGAGAAGCTTCGTACAGATTACATTCTGTTGTTCCTTTCAAATTTGGTGCAATAAAACAAAAAGAGACAGAAGAAGAGGAAGATAGAAAGACATGTGGATGGTGTTGGAGATAGGTAACTAGATGCTCATATCTTCTTCATGTAACTTCAAACTAGTTTGGGTTTCTCATTTGGGAGGGCTGCACTTTGTAACTTCAAAAGGGTTACCACTCTTTTATTATTATGTGAGTGTATTTATGTCAGTGGTCACTTCCTCTTACAGGGCCACCATATGCCAAGGACTCTCTGCATCTGCATGGTCCTCACCCACATTTAATGTCCATGCATCATCCTCTTCCACTCTCCAATTTTTCCGAACCATCATCATGCATATACTCATATTTAACCTATTTTAAAGGTTTTGTCTGATACATAAAATTATTATATCTGTGAAGGTTATAAGAGCTAAGAAATGTGTTTGAAGAAGTTTTGAAGAAGTTTGATCTTAATGTGTGTTATGTTAAGAATAACAGAAGTGTGTGAAAAGATTGTATTATTAATAATTGAAGTGAGCAGTGATAATAAAGAAAGGTGTGGTCCATATTTGAGGTTTTAGTACAATTATAGAATGATTTGGATAGATGAGTGAAGGACAGTGCATGCGTCCAATCCAATGATGGAATTAATGGAAGGGTGAGGATGAGAAGATAAAAGGGTAGAATCTGGTATAGCTTTATGTTGATCGTAAATATATAAAGATAACAACACTATCTTCCTCCTCTTAATTAGCCCTAGCAGCAGCATGCTAGGGTGGGGGACCCTTCTTCCTTTCAGATCTACCACTCTTCATCATCTTCCTTCATTTTCCTTCTTCAACAACTTCCTCCTATTCTCTTTCTGCAACTTCTCAAATCAAAACATATGCATCCATCATTCCTTCACTAAACTACCTTTTCTGTGTAAATAACTTTTATTATATTTCTCTCTTAAACATGTACCTATACATACAGTGTTTTAATACCTTATATATTACGTACAAGTACCCTTTCAATAAAGGACAGAGGGAGGAATTTATGGCCTTCTGCACTGCACCCTTTGCAAGGACACACACGTATATAGTATGCAGTCTGTAATTCAACACTTTAATTAATTCATTTCATTCAATTTTCTCCCCAAATTATATACAGGCCTGTATGTTGAATTCAACATCAATTCTCTGTCATCCAATTAGAGGAAAACCAATGTTTTTTTTTTTTTTTTTTAAGTTCATTAAATCTATTATTTAAAGAAAAGGAATCTTATTGTGAGGTTTTCCTAAGATTAATTTAACTTTTATGGTAATTTATACTAACTGATGAATTTTCACGTTATGATATATATAATAACATTGAATCAAAAGCTAAAGATATATAATTCAACATTTATTATCTCCTATAAATTATTGATTTAGTTCATACATGAAAAAATTATATCAATGAACATGTTAGTAATTAATGTGAGTGTTCGTCTACGGATCCAACTAATGTGTAATGAAATTATAAACCAAAATTTACAAATATAATAAACACCAAGTTAATAAGTTTTTAAAATGCTGATTAGATTACATATAATATAAAGACCCATTACAATCTAAACAATAACAACATTTCTTATTTTATTATTTTTATCTGCGTTACAAGTAAATAAAAAATAATAAAGAACTAAAGAAATAATAAATAGTTAAAGTCGTAGTTGTTTGAGTGTTTGATTAAAAAAAAAATTGTTATCAATCCAAAATGAATTATATGTTTAACTCCCCGGATATTGCAACGTATACCCTAATATTAAGCTTTAATCGTACCCTGCAAAATTTGATACAATTAAAATTAGATTTTTACCTTTGCACGTGCAACCATATACTGAATAAGCAAACCTTTATGGTACAAAATAAGTTTATACATTAGCATACTTATGTTTATCGTAAAATAAAAATAATTATACCAACAAAAGTTGATCCAATTATTAAGGATTTTTTTTAAATCTTATTTGCTGATAAATAATCTATAAATATTTTTTGAGTCTTCGGATAAATTCTGTGAGTGTTTGAGATTCAACTTATAAGAAAAATGTATTGGTCGTGTAACGGGTGAAGGCATATATACAGTTTCTTTCTTTTGTTCATGATATAATAATGTATAAAAAGACTTTAAAACAAGTCTATTTATTTTAAGAGTAAATTGAATTATATATATATATAATTTTATGTGCCTCTTGAATTATGGGAAGGTGTCTTAGTAATTAAGAAGTTGGAAATTTTTAATTAATTAATAAATAAAAATTAGGGGTTTGGTGAAATTTCTAGATAGTTCGACTGTCATTGTCCATTGTTTCTTAAAAATTGGAGAACATCAAAATATTAAACTTAAGAATTGAAAATGACTTCTTTCTCCGGCAGAAAAAAAAAAAAGAGAGGGTTACATGCTCTTTTGACTAAAAAATTCATTTATGTTTATAGTTAAAAAAAAAATAAACAGAAAAATTCATTTTTAATTCAAGATTATATATTAATTATTGTACCATAGTTTGACTAAAGTATAAAACAAATATTTGGAAATGATATAGTTGGGAGAAATTCTAGAAAACGACTGGTTTTGGGGAGGCATAGTAGATGGATAGTAGATGGAATTAAAAATAAACTAACCAAAAGAAAAGATAAACATCTTATTATTTTCAGAAAGAGTATAAGTTTATTAAAATTTGTGGTACTGTTATATGTGTGTATGTTTCTTAGATTTTTAATTTTTTTTTATAAGGGTTAGAATACCTAAAATACTCTACAATTAATGTATTATTTATTGTTGACATAAAAAAATCATTATTGTGGTAGAGGAATATTAGAAAAAGATTATGCTTTTCACATCCAAAACTTTTTTATATCCTTTTGATACTTATTATTTTACTCTTTAATTTTTCTTTTTCTTTATAAATATAAAAGATATATTTTAATAATTATTTTACTTTCAAAAGTGAGTTGTTAAGTGATTCTTTAAGTGTCAAAAAATCATTTACTATCAAAAGAGTAGCCAGGGAGAGGGAATTGGAGATTTATTTTGATGGTAATATAACATGAAAATTAGGATCAGGAAAGAAAATACACGTGTGGCAAATATATCACTTTGAGATAAATACAGGTTATATACTCTTAAATCTACCTATAATGAATTACATAATGAAATTGGTGGCATGTTTATCAATTCAACATTAGGTATAGGAAAAACATATGTAAGAAAATGTGTGGTGACATTTTTTTATAAATAAATCATCATTATTTAAATTAGACCTAGGAAAACATTTCTACCATTTATTTTTAAGAATTTTAATTGACAATTAATTTTTTTATGAGTAGTCATTTCTTATAAAATTATAAAATTTGCAAGTGTTTTTTACAAAATTTATTACGAAAAGTGTTTTATACAAAATATTTTGTAAAAAAATTGATAGTAATTTCTTGCAATTTTTCTTTTTCACAACAAAATTTCCTACGAAAAAAATTAAAAAAAAAATTGACAAAAAATATAAATTTTTTTAATAGTAAAAACAGATATAAATTTTCTGAATTGACATAAAATTACATTGAAATTAAAAGAAAACAAGCGTAAAATTACGTCTAATTGTAAAATAAATACAATATTAACATTAACTTACGGGTGAAGAATTGGGTTATATATATATTTTTTCCTTATAATCTTTTGGAAGTCAAGAAGAAGAGTGTAAAGGGTGTTGGAGGGTATTAAGGATCTATTGGACATATAAATAAGGTCCTATTGTATATATTTTATGTTTTGTAATTGAATAGAACAAATTTAATATGAAAAGTTAGAACATGCAACCTATGTAACCTATTCGGTCAAAAGTGAAAACAACAGTAACTATATATATTTTATAAATATAAATTATATAAAAGGTATCGGAAACTTCAATGCCCAAGATTTTCAGCATAAATTGCACAAAAATATCGGTTGTCGTTACTTCTTTTCTTCTTATCGAATTTGAGAAATTATATAAAATATAGTGTATCTGCTTTCATTCGAAATGGATTTTCATCGATAACATAAGTTTATTTTAAATGGGCTGAGTTCATAGATTATTAAAATATCGAGGTTTTGTTGGTCTCAAAAAATGGGTTGGAATAAGGTTTCTTAAAAAAAATAAATCAATTAGGAAAATCATGATTAAGTTTTTGTGTGAATATAGGAAAATGTCTATTTGCCTATTTGTAATCTGATTATTAAGAAAATTTCTTATTTAATTGTAAGAATAAATTATTAAATTAGACCGTGTAAAATAATTTAGTGAGGACTTTTTAGAGATATTTTTTTGAAACATTTTGATACCCTTTCTTTGAAAGAGAAATAAATATTGTAAGTTTTTCATCAGTGTGATATGAACAATATGAAAATTTTATTAAATAAGTGGTGAGCTAAAATTATATGTGCGCCAATAACTTTAGTATCGGTAAAGATCAATGGACAAAAATAGAAGTTTTCATCAGCAACGTGATTGTTTATTGATCATATAATAAAAGTCGTCAGCAATAATATAGTTATTTATGGATATTGGGATAAACTTTAGTCAGCAATAATGTGATCGTTTATCAGTCCTACAATAAAAGTCATTATTAATAACATGATAGATTCTATAATGAAAATCATTATATCATTAAAAGATAAGTTTTTTTCAACACTTGTGCATATTCTTATTTTTATAAAATTGCTTTCATCAACTACATATTTACACATTTTTATATAAACAAAACTTTTATATATATATATATATATATATATATATATATATATATATATATATATATATATATATATATATATATATATATATATATATATATATATATATAAAAGTATTGGGGAAATACAACTCCAAAGAAAATGAATAAAAATAAGTCTTGTAGAGTTAAATACATTTTTCTATAAAAAGAAGAATAAAGGTTGCAGTAGTGACGGAAGGAATTTGATCGTGATTATTTTGACTTTTCACTATAAGAAAATGTTTTATTAGTAACCAATTTTAGTGACTAAAAGTTATTAGTCACTATAATGACCAATTTAGATATTATTTTACAAAATTAAAATTTATTAGTTACTAAAATAGTCACTAATATAAATAAAAAATTATAATTGGTTACTAAATTTGTCACTAATTAATTAGAGACCAATTTAGTAACTAAGTTATTTTGGTAGCCAAAACTTAGGTAGCTAATTTTTAGTGACCAGTTTTCTTTGGTAGCCAAAACTATGGTAGCTAATTTTAAAAACCAATTTAGTGACCAATTATAATTTTTTATTCATAATAGTAACTATTTTAGCAACCAATAATTTTGTTACTTTGTAAACTTGTATCTAAATTAGTAATTATAGTAACTAACAACTTTTGGTCACTAAAATTGGTTACTAATGAAGCATTTTCTTATAGTGTTTTAGTTTCGGTTTCACATCTGAGACATATGCTAACAAGGTAAAAAAAAATGTTTATGTCTCGGTTATGAACCAAGGCATATGCGAGGGTTACTGCCTCGGTTCTGGAGGGAACCAAGGCTTAATGGGTATCACGAATTTAAAAAAAAAAAAAAAACTTTCTGACCCAAAACCAGCATAACACGTGGCCATGATCTTGTATACACATATGCACCAACCATAGTGTGTCACATCATTATCTTCAACCTTCTCCCAAATCAAAAACCCTAGTCACCATTCAAACCCTAAATGTTGCTGGTGTGTTGTCACCACCATTTTCGACCACCGCATCACGCCGGAACAACCTCACGACGCCTTCATTCATATTGCCGGGAATGTAGAACAACCTCCCTTCACCACCATATCAAAATGGAAAACGTGAAACTACCAACAACTGAACCACCGTGAGCCAATCGCACGTTCGACACACAAGAGGGTTTCATGATTAGAAAAAGGAGAAACACATACCTACTAGCGAGATTGAATAACAACAACGGCGACTCTGCAACCTCTATGACGACAACAATGGAGGAGGCCTGTGGGACGACAGACCGGTGGTGGAGCAACGAAGGAACATCTCCGTGCTGCAACAGAACTCCAACAAAGGAATAGTGGCGTTCTGCAACAAAACTGGCGTTCGAAAATGGAAGAGAGAAAAATGGTTGTTGCTCACGCGAAGAAGACGAACAGTGGCACAATTTCTTTTCAACCCTAAGAAGGCTTGTTGCCTTGGTTGATTTTAAACTGAGGCATAAACATCTATATGTCTCAGTTACATGCAACCCGAGACATATTCCACTCGAAAAGCAATCAAATATGTCTCAGTTATAAAAGACTTGAGGCATAAACATCTATCCACCTCAATTAGATGTGACCTGAGACATAAAAGTCTGCCACCTGTTTAAAAATA
Source organism: Vigna unguiculata (assembly GCF_037176805.1). NCBI lineage: Eukaryota > Viridiplantae > Streptophyta > Magnoliopsida > Fabales > Fabaceae > Vigna > Vigna unguiculata. The sequence continues at coordinate 245,556 of NC_140800.1, forward strand.
TCAAAGTAGTAAGAAAAATAACAATTTTGAGGAATTTATGCCTTGGTTCTGTGTACAATCGAGACATAAAAGTTCAAAAAAATTATAAAAGTGTCATTGCGTCTTCATATGCTTCGTTTGTGCCCTGCCGTATTCTCAGCTAGGTTGTGTACCCATTCTATGTCATTCCCCCCGCCCCCCAAATCGCGTTGCATTTCTCTTTACAAATTATTTTCGCTTTTGTTTCTTGAATACACACCGTTCCCAGCTCTTCCTTTCTAATGGTTTCACATAAAATACCTCCACTTTATAAGACCTCCCAAACCCCTTATATTCAAACTTATTATATTCATTAGATAACTTCTTCAAATTCGTGCTTTCTACATTGTTTTATGTTACTATCCCTCTCTTCCATCTCTTGTAATTGTTTAATACTCTACTTTCATCCCCCGACCATCTTATTCCTATCTCTTTACCCAAGTCCCATAATCTAGCAGCCTCGTTATAATCATTTCTCAACCAAAATAATTTATTACAATTAAGTATATCAATATCAGATATTGAATTACTGAATTATGGGTAACTAATCGTCTTTGGCGACACTGATGATTAGGTTTATCGAGGATTTTGTTATCAATATGTATTTTTTTAATAAACTTAATTCAATGTAGATTATTTGTAAATAAGACTAGTAAACAATTATTTTTCAATTTAAATTAGAGTATTTTAATTGAGTACACAATTAACACAAAATTGATGAATAAACTATTTATATTATGAATCCAATTTACAAAAGCGTTTAATTTATTGAATTGTATCTTTGTGTAAATATCAATTAAAAATTTATGCATTTCTTTTCAATAATTTAATATTTGTATTTTTAGATGAAAATGGAATAGTGTGAATGCAGATGAAATGTGCCATGAAAAAATGGTTTTAAGTCTTTCACTATTGTTATTCTTGCTATATAAATAGTTTTAGTAATATTTACAATAATTATTACTCATAATTACAAAATATTTTCTAAATATCCTATAAGACGTAATTAGGAAGAACAAATCAATATATATATATATATGATTGCATAGCTTATTCTTAAGAAATCATATTAAAATGTACTCACAATTACAAAATATCATGTAATATGAAATTAGGGAGAACAAATCGATCTCTGATTGCCTAGCTTATTCTTAGGAAATCATATCAAAATATTTAAGGAGAAAAATTAATTCCTGATTGACATCCCCCTCAAATTGATGGGGCTTGGTCAAACAACATCAATTTGCTAACAAGAAAGAAACTGATGACGTGGGAGAGGAACAACCTTAATAAAAGCATCTGCAACTTGAAGTTGAGTAGTGACATAAGAGAGTGAAATAACATTATCATCATAAGTTTCACGAATAGAGTGACAGTGTACTTCAATATGCTTGTTGCATTTATAGAACACTGAATTTGCAACAATCTGAATGACACTTGTATTTTCAACATAGAGAGGCGTTGAATCGTGTTGAGAAAACCCAAGTTCAACCAAAAGACGACGAAACCAAATTATTTCAAAACATGCGGTAGACACGACACGATACTCAGAATCAGTAGACGATTTAGATATGTGTGGTTGCTTCTTACTTTTCCATGAGACCATGAAGAACCTAGAAACATGCACCAACTAGTGAGTGGTCAACGAGTGTCAAGACAACCAGCTTAATCGACATCACTATAAACAATTAATTTAGGAGGTGTGCCAATGGGAAAAAGATAAACCTTATTGAAAGGTCCTTCAATTTTTTTTAATCTCGATTTGGTCCCGATTTTGTAAAAGGTGATGCAATTTGGTCATTTTTCTGTTAAATTTCTTTAATCGGATCAAGGTTTTTTCATCAAAATTGAAGTTGTGAATAAGACTGGTTTCTTTTATTGGTATAATTGACATAAATCTAGTGTTAATTTTGATGAAAAATTTTTGGTCCGCTTCAAGAAATTTAACGAAAATAATCAAATTGCATCAATTTTTAAAAAATCGAGATCAAATTAAGACTAAAAAAAAACTAGAAAATCAACTTGACATTTTTGTACAAAAAAATATACCAAAATAGTAATTTAACCAAAATTTTGACACCTCAACATATTAGCCGAAGATCCTCCACTGCTCTTATGTCGACTTTATTTTGATTCCCTATTTTGATTCTATGTATAACTATTTATTTCTTAATCTTATCATTGATCTCTTCATTTTTCAATGTATTTAACTCATTCTCTTTGATGTATTTTATTCCAGATCTCTTGGATCTCTCGATTTCAATACTTCTAACAATTTAAAAATTATTTACGTTTTTTGAGTTTAAAATGAGAGATATGTATATCAAGAATTTGCTAAAGTATTGAGGTTTTGGCAGCATCAGGATAATCGATAATATATGACCTAAACAGAGAACAGGATGATTGAGTAAAAGAAAAATGATAATTTGTTTTCTAGTAATTAAAAACTAGTAGTTTTGTTTTTAGATGAACTATAATAACATATTCAACATTTTGTAATGTTTTTTATCCTCCATCAACTCTATATTAATTATCTGAAAATGTTTGTTTAGGTAGTATATATTCAATGGAAAAATAATACCAATCAATTCAACCTTTTTTTTAATTCCATCAATTTAATTTTAAACTTTATACGTATCAGTTTCTATGATAAAATGTTTATGGGTAGGCTTCAACAGTAATAAATCTCAGTTTGGTATTCTAACAAAAATATTACTCTGGTATTGTCTGTACTTTATCAAAGTCAGTTTCCTAAAGTTAATACAGTAACGATGACATCATTTAAAGAAGTTTTCTAAAATAAAAATACTGCATAATTTTGTTATAAAAATGGTGTATTTCAAAAAATATATATATAAGAAAGGTTTATTTACATTTTTTTACTAGTAATAATGAGCTTCAAAATGTAGAACTCCATATTACGAAATTACCTTTTTCTTCAAATACATTTAAATACAAAATATCACTACTAATAACATTGAAGTTATCATGATTATGAATCTAATAATATTAGTAGCATTTTCTATCAAAAGAAAACTTTTGAAAGGCAACAGAACCACCACTACGTAGAGCCTAATTAACTTGTTTCCCAGATTTTTTATATTGGATATTGGATTAGCAAGTGAAAATTTTTCATGGATATATAAAATCTTTTGTTTCTTTCTTTTTTTCAGTAAATTGTCTTCGGAGATTTTGAATAATTTAATGTATATGATTTGTGCAATAATACCTATCACAAATAGAAGGCTTCATTGAAAAATAATGCTATCCAAAAATTATTTATGTGATTAATTATTTTCTTTTTCTGCAGATATATTGGAGAATGTATCAGTTTTGATCAAAAGAATATCCATTTTTCTACTGGATTTTTAGAATATATAAATGTAGAAATGCAATGCAAGTAGTATATTATTATTTCACAACTTTTATTTTTTCATGTAAATATCACTTCATATATATAGCTTAAAAGTGAAAGCAACTAAACCCTCTTCCTGAAAAAGAAGGCACAGACATATTGAAAAACCAAACATAACTACTTTGCTAAATATTCCTAAATTGCACTGGTGAAATTTAGCAACAGATCTTTAATTTGTCATGAGTTAAGGTTATTTTTCCACTGGCTTCCCCATAAATAACCACAGCTATCAAAACAGGAAAGTAGATGAACATAATTAACATAAGAGCACTATGGTTGTTTCATTCATACACAAAATTAACCAACAATTTTAATATATGTACCCAAAATGTGAAGTAAAAGCAAATAATACTTTAGATTAATCCAACTAATCAAATCTATTTAAGAAGCAATGAGTCATATATATATATATATATATATATATATATATATATATATATATATATATATATATATATATATATATATATATATATTCTATTACGTATCCATTGATGTTTTAACAAATTTATACTTAACTATCTCTTATAGTTAATAATAATCAACTAGGTTTGAAAATAGATTACAAGTTATATATGTATTTTTTTTTTATCCAAATGATGTCTTCAACACGAACTAGTTATATTTCTGAAAGCAGTTTAAATGAGCATGATACCGGTTAAGAAATTGAATTTAAAGTTTTTATGGATTCATCTTAATTTTTCATAAAAAAATATTTATTGATTCTTTAACTATTAACTATTATTTTAAAGACAAAAAAAACCATTTGAACAGTGAACTATGGAAATACTCACTTACCTTGTTTAATGTCTAGGTGAAACTGCAAACTTTCTATATATAATAAATGGGAAAACTCACCCGCAAACATAAATAGATGTTAATGAATAAAAAAAAAATACACAAACAGTGTTACTGAACAGTAGTGTGTAAGTTTTCAAGAAGTATTTGAAAAATTATATATAACTATAGATACTGTTAATACTACAACCTCCCATTACATTTATCTCGATCATCTACATAATAAATGATTTTATTAAATACATCATAAATAATTGAAATATAACTATAAATATAACATCAACCAGAACTGCATTCCTTGTCATATAAATATTGATCTATATCAATCATCATTTCAAAATAGAACATAAATTAAATAAGTCATTATGGCTTAAATAGAACGTCATTGTTATGATGCATGAGCTAAAAATGATATAATTGGGAGGGAGGGTGTGTGAAATATTTTGATAATTGATGATATTTTTTCACTTTGAATATTTTGTTAGAGTTTAAGCATATTAAATATGGTTATTGAAAGGAGTATAATTATTTGAAGTGTTTGGTACTTTAATTTCCAGCGGTTTGAATGAGTTCACATGGACATTGAAAGCAGAAACGGATCTGAAATACCCTTAACATTTGGATAGAAAAGCATCAGAGGTTCAATTGTGTACCTAAAAGAAACTCCTACTCCTAGTCTCTCTTATATTTTGCTTTTAATTACTACACTCTGCAAATCACGTTCCGTTTAATCTCTCCTTTTTATGCCATGAACAGTCTATTTCTAATAAATGTGAGATTAATATTCAAACCTAGGGCTACTTTAACCATAATCTGAACCAATCTCTTTCATCAAATTCAAAATAAACATAAATCAAACATATATACATGCATACTTTTATATATATATATATATATATATATATATATATATATATATATATATATATATATATGTGTGATAAAATGCATTTACTGCTGTGATCCTCAAAGCAAAATCCATCAAATTGGATATAAATGACAAAAGAATATACGATCAAAATCTACGAAGTAAACTGTTTTTTTCATTGTTGTTCAAAAGTTTGTAACAGTAATTGTACCTATGACTAAAGTAAAATACAAAATGGTATTTAAGCAACCAGTGGCTAATGAACTTAGACTATTGTGCTAAAGAGTAGTCAACTAAACATCAAAATCCAGAGAGAGAGAGAGTGATATCTATCTACAGTACTTATAAGGAGCATGAGAGAGTAGAAATAAGAATAAAAAGAGAAAATTTAGTTTGGAGAAACATCGAGATACTTACTCTTTTAATACGTGGAAGAAATCTACACTGATACACTTGTGGTTGTCCAAAGCTTATTGCTGTTTCTGAATTGGAGAGAAGAGAAGAAAGTTCAGAGAAGATATAAGAAAGAGGGCCGGAGAAGAAAGAGTAACTACTCATTAAATATAACATCAATAGCATAAGAAATAATGAAAAAAGTAACCACAGATATAAATGAAACTTTGAAGAAGAATATAATTTATTCACCATTTTTTACAGCTGTACAACTTTCTGCTCTTTTATCAGTAAGCGAAAATGCCTAACTAAGCAGCTGCAGAAGCATCAGTGTTGTGAAGCGCATCAACCCAACAAGGCTAACAGAATCACTGGAGGATACAACAAAGCAACAAGCTTTTCTGTGTATCATTAAATGCAGTGAACGGAAAGAGAGAGAGTACATATGTAACAGTATATACCAATGCAATAAAAAAAGGGGACAGCAACAGTATATATATTATATATATAAATATAATATGATAAATTATAAATATAATATATTATATGTGTTGCATTATACACAATTGAAGTTCTAGCTAATGGAGATCTCATATTCCATCTCTTGGTCTTGAAACGATTTTTTTGTTTTCATTTCCTTTGAGACTGGAATTCCAGCTAATTAACTCTTCGTGCAGTTCAGTTCATACCAAAAAGTTCAAACGCTAACTTATACCTGCTGCTAATATATTACTACTGATTAGGAGTAGGAGAAAGAAGAATATAAAGAAAGTTTGGGAGCTCTTTCCTTTGTAGCAAGCTGGCGAGAGAGAAATATAGAGAAGAGAGAAAATTAAGTAAAGAAAAAACAAATGCCGCAAAAGAGAGGGTAGCTAGCCCAACTAACTCCGAAACTGCATCTTCTCCATTCATTATTGGTGGATGATGGATATGTTGAATTTATTTTGATGACTACTGCTGATACTGCAAGGAGGGATCCAAATCAAACAGCAGAGAAGTTCCGGTTCCGCCTTTGTGATCACCGAACCTTGCTGAAGAAGAAAGGGGTTCTTCATGGGGCATCCTCAGGCGTTGCTGGAGAGACGAAGAAGAAGGAACTGAATTTCCCACTGCGACATGCGCTGCCGAACCCAAAGACAACCCTTTGGAATCTTCACCGGAAGAGGCACACTCCATGTTCACCCCAAATAGCCTGAGTCGTTTTCCACTACTTGGGGTAGAACTACCACCCCCACTCGACATGCCACCATGCCCATGCCCATGGCGATGATTATGATGACCGACGTTGACCGGCACCGAATCGATGATCATGGGCACAATGTTATTCCCTCTGCCTGCCAAGTTTTGATCAGCAGCAGTACCCATCGGCACGGAGGACCTGAGGTAATAGAGTGAGCCAGGTCCAGATCCGGAATTATGGTCGGCATAGTTGCTGTGATGATGGGCGGAGGCAGTGGCAGTGGCAGCGGCAGCACCGTGAGCATGAGCATGACCAAGGTACTGGTGTTGGTGCTGAAAAGTGAAGAGGTTGTTGTAATTGAGGTGGTGAAAGTGATGATCGTGGTGGTAGCGGGGTGGGACGATGGGGGAGGTGGCGGGAAGAGAGTACCATCTGATAGAGGGAAGAAACAAAGGGGAGGCGGAGGGATCAGAGGGGGGATGGGCATGATCGGTTCTTCTCCTCCAATCTATGTACAATCTATGTCTATACATATCGCCAAGGCCACGCTGGAAAGAGACAATGTCACCTGCATCCAGCTTCTTCTCCTTCACAAAACGGCTCCACCCTTTTGTCATCACATAGCTCTGGCTGCTGTTCCAATACGAATATCTGAACCGCCACACCTTCCCATTCCGGTCCTCGAAATTCAGGAGCAGACCCTTCTCGTTCGACGACGAATCAAGGGGGAAGTACTTCTCCGCGTGCTGCTTCGGTATCACCAGCCTGTTCAGCTTCCCCACATCGCTCGGTGTCACCACTTTGTCAAACATGTGTTCTTTCTCCACTACTTCCTTCGTGTTTGAACAGGTTCCGTGACCCTCATGATGATGTTGATGATGATGTTCATGCTGTTGCTGTTGTTGGTGATGGTGATGATGATGATGAACCGCTCCTCCTCCTCCTCCTTGTTGCAAATTTCCCTCCCCTTCCTCTTCCTTGCTGCTCCCCAGTGACAACTCCATCAGGTCCAGCTTCTTTCCAAAATTGGATGCGGCATCTTGGTGGTGGTGTAACCCTAATTCATGGGGAGTGGGTGAGGTGTTAGTGGCGTAGAGAGATTAACGATGGTTCCCCAACCGTGGATTTTGAAGGTGTGGGGGCATATTTAATACATGAAGAAGAATTGAAGAAGATGAGGATGGTTAATTAAAGAGATGAGTTAATTAATTTGTGGTGGATCGATGAAGAAATTAAAAGGGGTAATAAGGAAATAGAGCTAGCTTACTGCTGCTTTCCGGTTCTCTTGTGATACCAATAATCTCTGTCACTTCCTCTTCCTCCTCTTCCTCCCTGCTATCAGAATAAGTGCCTTTAACTTGTTGTATCAAGTCCATGGAGTTATGGCTGACCTACCTTGAATTCTGTTAATAATAACCTCTGGATCTCAGGAAAAACAATGGAAAAAGATAGAAAGAATAATAATAATAATAATAATAATAAATGAAATGATTAGAATAAAGCGATCGAAGAAAGTAAGAGGGCAGGAAAGTAAAATAAAAAAGAAGAAATCTGAGAAGAAACAGAAAAGTGGGGGGATTAAAAAGACTTAATGAGATTAAATTGAAGGTTGGCATGACATAGCCGTAGTAGCATGGGGAAGAAGATATTTTACCCAGATTGCTGAGGCTCTAAAGAAAAACAAAAGCAGACTCTCAGTACACAAAAATTAAAACCGTCGGTGCCTTCATATTTGACCACAACACTCCAAATCCAAACCCTAAAGAAAGACAAGCCATGAAATGGAGAATTGAAAAAGGGGTGGTGTTATTGTTATATACTGCTGCTGACCTATAAAGCATAATATGATGAGAAGTTAGATCCAGAGAGAGAGAGAGAGAAAAAAAGAGTGAAGTCGTGTGGATTTTAGCTATAAGTATAGTTACCTCACAAGAAGGTTCTTTACAAGTAGGAAAAGAAGCAAAAAAATTTGTTGCAACCCAGTTTTATTCGTGGGAGAGAGAGAGAGAGAAAGGTAGATAGAAAGGATTACTACACTTACGTGGGGGCCATGAATAATGTGCCTATTGTGGTCATGTGAGCAACTTGTCGTTTTCATCATATTTGGTATAATCTGTACAGTACATATGCTTCTGGGTTGAGACCAAAAGCCCAGTTGTTCCAGAAGCAATCACCTTAACTTAACTCTGTTAAATCTAGCTTTCACACTCATTTTCTTAACAAATCCTACAAAGCAACGCAATGATATCCTTTAATTTATCTCGTGGCAGCTCACACACGAGTACGGGCTAAACTACATGGCTCTACCTAGTTGTAGCAGAGAAAATGGCAATGGCATAATGGCATAATGGAGAGAGAGAGAGAGAGAGATGATAGAGTAGTGTACACTTATTTTATTTTTTTTCTTTTTTTTGACTTTTAGTGTCATTGATTGAGTGTGTTGTGGATGGTCCCCGGGTGAAAGGTAAGAAAAGGAAAAGCAAATGGCTAAACTATGAGAAAATGAAAACAGACCACCCTGCCCTGCACTGCACCCTCTCTCCTGCCACTGTTTTCTCTCTCAATAATATATAAATAAATAAAACTTCTTCTTCTCTTCCCTTCAACTCATTGCTGTCCTTATAAACAATCAATATTAATTCCCCCTCCATTGTTTACTAAAGCAATTCAGTTCATTCATGGAAACTATCTTTCTCTTCCAACCCAACTCCAAGGACCCTTTTGCCCTACCTTTCTATCTTTTTTCTCTATTTCATTTTTCAAATCATAATCTTCATACAATTAACACCTTTATATTATATGCATGTCTTTACTTTATTATTCCTATATTAAAACTTCAATCATTGGTTAATGTAAGCAAATTGTATTTTCTGTAATGCTCTCACTCTTCGAGACTGATACCTTGAAATGTGAAGAGATATATATTATTATAACCCTTGTGGGTTAATGGTTAACCGTTAGTAGTGTATATAAGGTCGTTGGCTAATTCAATATAGTAAATTAGACAACTCTAATGCAATTTCCTATAATCATGTATATATATATATAGTTTACTAATTTTACTTAACGAGATTACTTATATGAACAGAAGAAACCATTAAATTTAACTTTAGGTGACAACACTGGTATTAAAATTGTATGCAGAGTGCTTTAATTATCCCGTGTACAAACTACACACGGTTTATTCAACACAGATTGTTTTAATACATTTATTAAGATAAAGTTGTTTTTGTTATGTTAGGCTAAAGTTTGTAAAGTTGCTTGGCCATTTTAGGTTTCATTTTTTAATGGAATAGTGACATTGGTTTCTCCTAAATTCTTTTCTTTTAGTCCGATTTTTCTTTTAATTTTTTTTTTACCACAATGTTTTAAATATCTGACACTGTCAAATAAAATCGAACACATGAACATAAATGAATAAAATTGGTACCATATGTTTATATATAAAATTTATTTATTATGGCTATGTAATTTAATCATTCATGGTTTTTATTTATTTATTATACGTTTAGTTCTCTTGGAGGATTTGTAAAGCATAAATAAACACAAAAGGGTTGAACCACATGTGATTTAAAAAAGCATTTCACAAATCTTTCTTAGAACATATTTGGTTAACAATCAAATGTTTCGTCTCTCCTTAAAACCAGTTGTCTTAAAGAAAATTTAAGTTTTCAACAAAAACAGAATAAATTCTTCCTTTTAAAATAGTAAATGTGTGTATATATCACTAGAAATTAATGCGAAATCAATAATAGAAGTAGGGATCAAACATGATATTTAATTTCGGAATTTACAAAGGAATATAGTTCGAAAATCAGCACTCTTATTTATGAATATTTCAAAACTGAAAAAAAAATCCATAAAACTATATACGAGAGATTGTTTTATTATCTTCGCATTACATTTACAATATGGCAGGATAATATTATGAGTATAATAGCTATATATATTGATACCTATTTTAAAGAAGAAAAAAAAGAAAAAAGGAATTGACATCCTGTAGATTAATCCTTCACCATATGTTTTTATAACACATTTAATAACTTCAAACATTGCCTAAGTTTACCAACCAATGAATTTAAGTTACCCCATCAAAAGAACTACGTTTTGAATATGTACTTTGTGTGACCCCAAAAACATCATTAACAGTTGTTTTAGGAATAGTATTATGTGAGGATTGTGAGACTTTCTGAATATAGATAACTTAACTAGGAAGTGGGAGGAATAGCCGAAAGTCGAAATTAATGCAATCTGAACTAATAATTATTTTATTTTTCGTAAGGGACGAGTATGAGTGTAATATTATGAATGTATATATACGTAAAACTAATCATTAACTTGCCTGCTCCCTGCACGTGATCTTTCGTTTCAACAGGTACTACTCATCAATTTATATTATTAAGTCTCCTTCTTTGATGTTAATTATATGATACAAACTACGTATTTAATGTACAATTTTAACACATTCACCTAGACACAGCCACACATGTCAGATATATGAACCTTTCTCTCTGTTTCACAACATCATCGTTTTTAAATTTATCAACAAATTAAACATATGTTGTTTCTTCAACACATATTCAAAGCATAGCCATCTCCTATATTTAACACGTACACATGAATTATTGTCTCCAGAAGTGAGATTCATCAACTCTCTCTACATGCACGTTGAAAACTACAGTATATCATGTACATTAAGATGTTGAACCACATGCTATATTTGTGTACTTTTACATGAACTGAGTGGTTAGTTAATTAACCATGAAAGCCTGGAGATTACAGTTGAACAAAATTAATAATCAGTTGCCTTCTTTTATATATAGACACTCAACCAGATAAAAAAACATAGACAACCAAAAAAAGTAAAATGTCATAAAATATATGATCTGTGTGTTTCTCTGGTCTGTAGGAGAGACAAGGGCAAGCTAGGGAATAATTATAACTCTATATACTTTCTTTGTTTTCATTATATATATATATATATATATATGTATGTATGCAGTGAACACAGATACTGAAACAAAAGTGTTGAATAATGCATCCTCGAACCTCAAACCTCAAATCCTGGTTGGATGTTTCTGTTTCTCATTTATCTTATCGAAAATCAGAAAAATAAATATGATTCATATGACTTAGATGGCTACAAAGTAATTGATCATGGTGATGATATCTACCTCTACATCAGATAGTTGGCTATGTTTATGAGTAGCCAGTAGTATCGTCGAGTGGTCCACTGTGACCTGCTGCTGCCTATATTTTTCTTGGCTGGATGAGCCTCCAATCACCATAAATTACATATTTGAATCTATAATACAGACAACCAAAGTGAAAAATTAACGTTGTCATGTTCAACTTGTAGAGCTAGCACAGAGAAAAAAGAGGATGAAACAAGTTGCGTTTGCCTTGGCAAGAGGAATAGTGTCTAGTCATATTCCAATTACAATTCTATGCACTGGCATGCTGCACCTCATCACATATGATAGTGTGAGTCTCTTTATTGTTTCTTCTGAATCTCTCTTTGTAATATTATTATAGTTTTAAATGAAAAAAAACATATATCCTTTTTCTAAAGCTTCTGCCACACATATTTAATAGAAGAAGTACTAATAAATAGCATCATGAAGTAGCAGGAGATACAAGAGAGACCTGTGACTGTCTTTTATTTTCACAGCAAAGACTAATAGCATGAAAACTAGTCATCATCATTTAAGCAATTAAAAATCCTCCTTTTATGTTACCCTCATTTAAAAAAATAACTTCAATAATGTCTTCAGATCATCTCTTTCAAAAAAAGCTATTGTGAAAGCAAATATATGCAAGAAAACCACACCTCTGGGCTACCATATATACAATGCCACATCTGCACACAACTACTCTACCTTTTTTCTGGTTTCACCTATTTTTTAATCTATGTTCGGTGAGATGAATAGAGATAAATAATAAAATATAAAAGTGTGAAGTAGTTTATGATCATTCATTGAAGAAACTCTATAATAGTTGGAAGTCTATATACTTACGATAGTGAAAATGATGTGACATTAAAAAACTTTGAAAAAATTACATGACCTACAAGTAACTTTTAGTACCCCGTGAGAGTTGTTTAATGACAATAAATATAAACAATATATATTCATTCCATCCTCCATGTTATTTTATCTCTTTTCCTTTCATTTCTATTCATCAAATGAAATTCCTAGCTTTCACTTTCTTTCTTCCATCTCCCTTAACATCATTCGGTTGTTCTTCGACTAAGTTGTCTCAAAAGCATCGATTGATAAAGTGAAAACAAAAGAATTGACGAGTAACAATATGAAGTACACACTACAGAATCCTTAAAACACAAAATGACATCTGAATCCCGTCTTAAAGTTTTGTTTGATAGGAGATAATGCAATAAAATGCAGCAGAAAGAACCAATGCGAAAGAGTGACGGTGTTTCTTTGTTTGCTGCTTTCATTAATTGTGGGAGAGGTATGCGTGCAATGGAAAGCGATTGAAACCCTAATTGAGCAGTGGAAGCCATTAAATTGGAAAGAGAAGGAAATGGAAGAAAGAGGTTTGAGTTAATGTACTGTTGTGTGTGTATGTTAATTAATTAAAGAAAAAGTTGAATAATTTGAGGTTTTTGTTTTGTTGGGATCTGGTATTAGAGTGGAAAGGAAAGAGTTGGTAAAAACACTTACCGAGAATTTTCCGAGGAAATGTCACACCAGAAGGCCACATGTGGATGACAGAGAAGAAAACAATTGCATGCATGCCTAGGTACCTAGATTCCTGTTAAGGGTAAGAAAAGAAGAATTAGGGATTTCAAATTCAGAGTTTAAGAATTAGGGTGCCGCCACCCTCACCCTAAATTTACTAATACAAATGTTAAAGCCTTTCCTTGCATCTGAAAGAAGCCCCACTTTACATCACCATCACACCAAAAAATCTATTGGGGACCCCGTTTCGTTTCACATGTTATATTTGCAATTATATAAAATGCTTAAATTTTCTTTCCATATTCGTACACACATTAATATCTATATATTCAATTTTGTTTCTATTCCTATTACAATCTTTCATATTTTCTTGCAAAAAAATTATTTTAACACAAAAAATTCTATAAAATATACAAAACTTAACGGAGTATTTTACATTTTTTTTTCATTTCTACTAACATTTTTCATCAAATTTATTGAAAATCAAACTTATTACCTTAAGTCTCTTATATTAATTATTGAATTCATCTCTTAACTTATCACACGTTCAAAAAACTAAAAGGTTAGTCATGACAAATTTTTTCTATTTAAAAATGTAACAGTTTAAACATCATAATTCGATTATAGTTTGTCTCACTCATTGAATAATTTGTGTCATCTACAACATTAATAAGTCCCACAAATAATTTATTTAAAATATGAATGTATTTCTTTCAAATATAAAAAGTAAAAATACGTGAGTAAACTTTTGCACACTTGTTAAAATGTACTTACTTGTCCATTTATCATAGGTGCATAACTGGTGACAATTTTATATATACTTTAATAATAACTTATAAAGTTATATAAGTGTAAATTAATATATATATATATATATATAAATAATGTTACAAAACATATTTTAGAATTGTGACTATATCTAAAATCTCAAAACTGTTAATAAAAATTCTTGTTATAAAAGTATTAAGAAAATAAAAATTAGTTGTGCAAGAGACGAGATAGTGTGACATTAACGAAGGAGGACAATAAATTAGGGGTAGGTGGCAATTGTTGTCTTTTCAGAAGATAGCTTTCTTCAACTCTATGCATGTCTTGAAGTTTGGACCACATTTTTTTTTTTCTCCATGTTCTATCTATATCATAATTATGGAAAATGAGAAAGGCATTACTAATTTAGGATATACTCGAATTTCACAAAATATATATATATATATATATATATATATGAAAAAGGTAAAATAAATAAAATAATAAAAAATCATTAATAAAAATTTCGATATCATTATTATTCTAGGTAAAAACTAATTTTATTATAATAAATATAGATATATTTTATTTCTAACTACAATAAAAAATATTATTATAATATAAAAATTTTAATTTTAGTTTTATTTAAATTCTTTTAATAGTTGATAAAATTAAATATATTTTTAATTTTTATAATTTGTCATATGTTATTATTAAAAAAATAATATTAAAAATGTTTTTAAGTTTGAGGAAAAACATTTACTCCTTTTACTTTGTAATTTTAATTTTTAATTTTACAATTTTAAAATTCCTAATATTTTTTTTAAAATTGTTACATATTAATGTTAGTTATCTTTTTTTTTTTTTACAAATACATATTATCAGTTAGTAAAGAATAAAGACATATTCAGTTAGTTCAATCATTATTCGAATTCAAGTAAAATTAATAAAACTAAAATTTTATTGTACTTTTTATTTTTATTGTACTAAAAACAAACTGGTATATATTTAAAAGCGGTGTAACTAGATAACATAATTCGTTTTTATGAAAATATAAATAAAAAAATTAAGTTAATTTTATTTTTAGAAAAAATAACTTAATATGGATTGCAAGTGTTACAGTCAACTATTATTAATTAAGTGCTTTAAATATTTGTTTTTAATATTATTTCTTTCATTTTAGAAGTATTATCATTGTAGGAATGTTTCCATTCATTTAAATAATTTAGTGTTCACATCTGCACAACTGATTTAAAAAGAAGATACAAAAATGAAAAATTAATTGGAGTGAGAGGAAATTTTGTACACAATATATATTTTCTTAATGTAGTTTCTTTCATTTTATAAGTTATCATTATGAGAATGTTTGGATCCATTGTTCACGTTTTCATTATTTTGTTTTGAGAACGAAGGTTGGAAATATTGGGATAAGAGGCTATTTATCCCCTTGTGAGCGTTAAAAGAAAAAATAACAAACAGGTAATATTTTTAAGTTTACAATTTTTTTTTTGTTCTAATTTTAAAATTTACTATGTATTTTTTTCATAAACAATATTTTAGATTTTTTATATCTTAAATTTTGATTTTATTAAGTCCTTATTTTTAAGAAATAGATGATTATAATTCTTTTTTCTAACAATATTAATTTTTTTTTTACGTAATAAACCACAAATCACTTTAAATAAGCTTTAATTTTTCTCATATCAACAACATCCTAAAAAAAACAACAATTAACACTATTATTAATCAGAAAGATTACGTCCATATAATTCTTAAGTAAAAAACCTAACAAATCAAAATTTAGAACCAAAAACCACATTATAAAAAAACATAGTTAACCATCATTTTTAATTTTAATATAAGCGTATCTTCCTATTTTTTTTTTTTTTGAATCTTTCTGTTTGTTCATTAATTATGAATATAGATATAAATGTTGAAATTGATTATGTACTTCTAATACCATAATCAATTGTCTTTTTTTTCTTAACTTCCTCTCTTTACATGCATGTTATTAATATATTTTGAAATTAAGGTTTAACATTTTTGAAGTGTGAATTTAAAATTATACTTTTTTATTTCATGTGTAATTTCCATTTTTTATTTGCAAATTTTTATTCTGCTTTAATTTTTTTAAATTTGGTATATGAAAAAAATTGATACATGATTTACAATTAGTTATTTGAACTAATAAATAAATTTGAATTAGTTCACTAATACTTTTAAATTTTATAAAATAATAATTTCATAGGTAATTATATTTCCAATATGAGTATTTTGAAAATTAATTAATTATCTAATTATTCTTTTTCGTCGAATCAATAAAATAAATTACAAACTTTTCACTTATTTATTTTATCTTTTTTTTTTAATTTCAACTACTTTATCTTTTACATTTTTTTTCTTTCTTTTTCTGGCTTTCTCTCTCCTACATATTTTTATTAATACCTTCTTGGTCTACATGTAATTCACATTTTACACAGACTTATTTGAACAAAAAAGAGTTCATTAAATACTATAAACAAGAAAAAATTAAAAGATATAGATTATTCAGAATCTATTACTATATTTAAACCTTTTAATTAACTTAATTGTCATCTCTACACACTCAGTTGTCGATCAAACTAAATTATAAGAATACACCAAAAAGGAGAAATTGTAATTATATTAATCCTGGTATGTCTAATATATATCATAAGCATACTAAAAATAAAAAAGTCAATATCTTTAAAGAAAGAAAAATATGTAAATTTACTAAACCTACACGTGTTTATTGACTATTGAATATTGAATATCCCCTATCTACACCAACTATGCAATGCATATAAAAGCTGAATTCATTGGTCCCCCATTGCCCTCCCTTCTCTTTCTATACACAAACTTCACTTTCTTACTATAAAACATAACTTTTTTAAATAAATCCATTCTTCTTAATTATAACTATAATCTATAAACTTCACTTTATTAAATCGGTTTAATTAATAAAACTAAATTAAGCTTAACTACTTCGTCATTGAGTTACAGATAAACACATCACAATAAAAAACAATACGATGAAATATACACATTTTATATAAACCCTATATTGCATCATTACACATAAATGACCCTACATTTTTTGTCACAAAATACTAATTAAGATAACATACATTCAAGAAAACAATTACACTCTATATCCTTAACCATCTTTATTCTGCAAAACAACCAAATGTTTGTGCCTTTAAATCTTATAAGTTTGCACATAAAAAAAAAAAAAAAACACAGCAATCACTGATACAGTGAAAACCAAACATTCACATAGCTTGACAAGCACAACCTTACAACAGAAACCACCCACCCTACATGATATCTAACATTCATATGACGAAACTGTAGCAAATACTCACCCACATATACCTTATTCACGAAATCAAACTATAAATATCAAATGAAGCATATATAATTTACAGTCATACATGCATTTCAATTTCTGTACAATTCCACTTTTTATGCTTGATCACTGAATTTCTACGTTTTAAATTCATAACTTTACAAAAACTTGTAAGTATAGGATGGTGTGAGGTGTAGGAGTGGACCAGTTTGTAACAAATGGAAGGGTGAAAAGAATTAGGATATTTACCATACATTTGTGTTGTAGAGAGACAACTACACTTGCCAAAGTTATATATATTACACTGCAAAACCCAACCTGAGATTACACACTCTCTTTTTTTCTTCTCCTCATTTATTTCCTCATTTATACATTGACAAAGTAGGGAGCATTATCACTCTATTTAGGCTATACTTTGTCTACTAAGTCAGTTTATTAATTGTAAGTGTTAAAATTGACAGTCTGTTATATTTGCCTTTTCCTTTCATCAAAACATGTCGAAAACGACCTAATTAATAATGTAGCCTTATTTGTTATCCTTAAAAACGACGTTAGAAAATCCTATAATCATAAATGATGTGTGTGATAGATAATAAGGGTAAAGAAAGTTATTTTGGAGCTTGAAATTCCACATCATCACGTGCTCAAAAGTCTAGAGAATATATATAGGGCTTAGCCATAATAATATTTGATTAAAAAAATGATGTACACATCTGATCTGAGTGGAGGATAAAGCAGAGAAAGATTTGTTTGTTTGTTGTATTGTGATCCCGCAGAGTGCAGAGAGAAGAATGAGAAAATATTGAAGAGTGTCACATGGTGGTCCAGTTAGAGAGAGTGTGGTAATATATATAGATAATAAGATGATCTGGGATTGATAGATAGATAGATAGATATAGAGATAGATGTATATGCAGGGATTTGGTGGTGACAAATTAGTATATTGGAGAGAGATGGAAGAGATGAATAGGTTACCGAAATAGTGAAAAAAGTGTTTAGTGTTAGCAATATAGATAGGACAAAGTGAAGGGAGAAAATAAATGTAAAAATGGAGAAAGAAGGGATAAAGGGAGACCACAGAAAGAGGGGTGGGACCATATGTAAGGGAATGGGGACACATGCAATTATACAAATCAACCAGATTGCTGGAAAAGGAACTTTATTCAGTGGTGGCGAGTTTACCAAAATAATTCCATTTGAGATGTATATATAACTATATATATGGGGCACAGTATGGTAGGGGAAGACAGAAGAAAGAGTATATGTGTAAATAGGCCAAATAATAGCTGCACCATGCAGCTGGCTAGGTAGCTGTAGAACAAGAATATGTAAATATATATATATATATATATATATATATATATATATATATATATATATATATATATTATCAGAAGAGAAGAGTAACCAAATCTACCATTCTTTCTTTTCTTCTCTGTTCATTCATTCATTCATTCATTCACTTCTTCTGTTCTACCGAAAAATGAAAACAAAACAAACCCCACTCTACCACCCTACTTTCTCATCACATCCCCTCACTACTACACTACGCTCTCAGAAAACCGTTGGGGTTTCTCCCTGTCAGGTCGCTTTCCGATCTTCAATTGCCTACACTCTAATTAATTTACCCCACTACCTCCTACAGCCCCCCCTCTCTATCATTTATTCATGTATTACATACACAACCTTTTCTTTTCACCTTTTTCTTCTTCCTTTCCGCTGCTAAATTATATCACTATAATTATATACATGTGGAACCCATCTTTCTGTCGAGGAATTCAAGTGTGAGTCTAAGTCCCACATTAATTAAAAATGAAAAAGTAGAAACTCATAAATTTATTATCTTAAAATAAGATTTTGGACTGAGAATGATATCAAATATCTGATTTTACTCATGATTCATTGGTGTTTTATCATCCCTCTTAAAACTCCCGAAACCTCTATTCTTTCAAAATGCTAACTATACCCCCTTTTTTCTATTTTCACTCTAACTTAAAACCCAACACAAACAAAATTCATTTAAATACTTTTACTACCTGCACCCTTCCTCCACCTCATCTATCAAAACAAATACATGTATAATTAAGTTACTCGTACAATTAAATACATATTTAAAATTATGAATTCTTTTATTCAATATTATTTCACGATTTTCACGAGTTAAATCTATCCCTAACCATCAGTCGAGGGAAAGATTTTAAATTTAGAACTTTTTCTGATCATGTTAATTTATGTAATATTATTATCCTATGTGTTTGTTTGTGTGCATAATTAATTGCTAATATCGAAAAACAATGACAACGCAGGTGTATGTATAAATTGAAAGAACGTATATTAATATTGAACATTACAACTTTACAGACACAGCTATCTAACTAGACTCTGCTCCTTTAGTTCTTTCGTACATCGTATATATATAATGATTTTGCTTTTTATTCATAGATATATAATGATCCAAAATTATTATGTCAGATCATGGTGGTCCACAAATGAGAATAATAATGTAGCTCACTTATGCAATATCCAAAATAATATATAAACAAACATTTCAAACCATATAAACTTAAAACTTGCATTATATAACATGCATGAGTGTGTGTATATAAAAGTATAATAAGGGAGTGTATGATATCTCATACAGATAATCTTACAAACCCTGTATGTATTCACAATATTTTAAAATATTATAAAAAATGTTA
Source organism: Vigna unguiculata (assembly GCF_037176805.1). Taxonomy (NCBI): domain Eukaryota; kingdom Viridiplantae; phylum Streptophyta; class Magnoliopsida; order Fabales; family Fabaceae; genus Vigna; species Vigna unguiculata. Next base: position 265,742 of record NC_140800.1, read on the forward strand.
ACTATGAAAATATTAACTACATGTATTATCATGTATTCAAGTGTTAATGCAATCTCATAATCATAATACATGTATAAAATAAAAAGAAATGAATTTACAATTATCAAAATCAATATTAAATCAATCTTATCATCATCTACAATTATATAACTATAATCAATCAGTTTATCCATCACATTCGTCATCGAAATTTTTTGAAAGACACATATTAAGAATGTTTATAAAAATAAAACACATGACTCAATATTTGAATATATTCACTTGCAGGATAATTAAGATGGAATCAGACAGATTTTACATGATCGAACCAATATTCATGCATTGCTCAGAAACATTAAATTGAGTTCAACTTTTTTTACTGAATTTTGTGGTGTTGTTCTCTTTAATATATTTTAAAACATTAAAATAAGTATTAATTTATTTATTTTAAAAATACAGTAGAGACAAATACAATATTTATCAGAGAATCTAAATTTCATTCACTTAATAAATTATTACCTAGATAATTTTAACTATAAATAATAAAGACATTGAATAATATAACAAAAAAAGACAATTTTTTAGGAATTTACTAAACAAAATTAAAATTTGTTGAAATAAATTTAGTAAATAAGGATAATTTTCCCATACTTAATCTTTTAAGTGAAATTTTATAATCCGTTGAAGTTTTTTGCAAATACTTTTCACTTATCATGAAAATATTTTCATTGAATGAAACTTTTGAGGAAATTCATTCTAACATTATCTTAAATTTTGTTGAACAAATTCAAATACGTTAAGCCAATTATGAAAAACATTTCAATATTTAGATAAAAATAACTGAAAAAAAATAGTAGTAAGATCAACCTCTCATATTTACATTCCATTCTCCTAATCAATATTTATATTCCATTCTTCCTAATCAACTTGATATTCATATATACAGGTTTATTCTTCCTAAGCAACTTCATATTCATCTATTCAAACTTATATTTGTTGTAAAATCATAAACTCGTACCTAGCACAAATAATTGACTAATACAATATTTCAGCTCTTTGTAGAATTGTCTATTACAAAATTTTGCATGTAATTATAATCCTTCCAAAACCAAGCCAAAACATAATCTAAAATTTAAAATTTGGAGAAAATTCTAGCTTGTCTTACCTATTTATGATTGATAGATCAAGAGCTCGAAACAGAAAAGTTAAAAAATTTCTAAGAGTTATTGGATCGCTTCAAAAAGTTAACCAAGAATCATTAAAGCATTTCCAATTAAGTTTTCAAACTCAAAACCATCATTTTCTTGGTATTTAAAATGTTTTATACTGAAAATATAAGAGTTATTTGTGTTTGAGTATATAGAGATATCCTAGAATAAAGGTTACAGATGTGTGATTGGAATGTGTTTGTCTTTTGTTGGGCCAAACTTTTTTTGTTCCATTGATTGTCTTATGATCTTTTAAAGGAACATGGACAAAATGCACATGTAAGTTTATGATGATTAAGACTTCTTATATCCATCGACAACAAAACTGATAAGTTTGTTAATTTTGGAGACCAAAATTGATTTCGAATAGTTTGAATATTTTTATACTTTTTATTAGTTTGATCTTTTTTTCTTTTTTCATAATAGGTTTCAACCTCCTTTGTTTTATTCTGGTGAGAGTTTGTTTTGTATTTCTTGCTTGTATTTTTATTCTTGTTTTTCTTTTATATGATGAAAAATGATAAATGACTTTGGAATATCAATTTTATTAAGGTGACAAAGTTTACAATAATAAATTTTATAGAAAAAAATTCCACAAATGACTTAGGTATGAAATAATTGTAAAAATTATTACGAAGATGAAAAAATTTGACTATGTTAAGAATTTTTTCTTACTTGGAAAAATATGTAAAAAATAGTTATTGATGAGAATACTAATCTATTTTCTTCTTCGAAAACTTTATGAGAAAAAAAAATACATTTTTTGAAAGCATAAAAAAAGTATACTTTTTATATTAATTTATTTTAAAAAAATATTTCAATTCTTACTTAATGACACTTTCAAAATACTATTTTTGAATTCCAATGTTTTTCCTACATTGCAGCTATTTATTAGTTTGAATAACTAATGTTACATATTTCTCTTGTAATTTGAAATATTAAAATTTAGTTTATATTTTCAAAAACTTTGGTCATTCGTGTTGAATCTTTGAGGTATGTTTATTTCTTTGGTTCCATTAAGTGAGTACGATAATTAAAGCGATAGTTGAAGGTGAATAAAATGAACTTGAGAAGAAATTGTTTAGAGGAAAAAAATTAAAGAGAAGAAAAGAATTATAAAAATAGTGCAAGTAAAAACTATTAAAGATATTCTAATTCTATAAATATTGTATAGACAAATGTATTAAGAAATTAAGAAAAATTTACATTTTTAAATTTTTTAATTTATGAAAACAAATAAAAAAGAAGAAGCTTATTACAAGTTTACACCTTTCTTACATTAGTTCAAATAATTTTCTCATAATGTTCTATCAGTATTTTTTTATTAACATTAAAATGACATTTCATTTCTTTGATTTTATGCACATACACAACTAAAAAATTGTAAAGCAAACAGTAATTGGCTGATTTAGAATGGCTCATCCAAATATAGACTAATTTAATTATCATCAATTACTATTAAAGATTTTATGTGTGCAAGGGTTTTATATGGTCATTATTGAGATAGGAAAATATGTTTGTATATGTTTAATTTATAGTTATTTGATGCATCTATACTCAGTTCAAGTAATTAATATTAATTATCATTGTTATTCTCGAACTATATTCAAGGTAGTTTAAATTGAGAAATTAGATTGTGATTAAAATATTGAGAAGATTATATAATCGTTAGTTCTTAACACGGATCATAAATTTCATTTTTTTATTATATATATATATATATATATATATATATATATATATATATATATATAAAAGAAAATAATTATTCAATTTTATTATGAATAGAAATTAAAATAATTTTATCCTTTGAAATTTTAAATAATATGTATGAAAATAATTAATATAATAAATATGGAAATATGAAAAGATTTAAAGTAAAATAAAAAGAGAAAATAAATAAAAAACCAATTTGTTATCTGTATTTATAAATAGCATTAATATATATGTCTTTATACAAGAAATGTTTCAGAAGTAATAAATATTAATGCTATAATTAATAAATACATGTTATTATGTTTTGAGTCTATACAAAATTGTATTTGTAAAATTGGAAAATTATAATTGTATTAAATTTTAATTGAGAAGTGTTGTGATATGTTGTAGCTGGATGTTAATTATATTAATTTTTTTTTGAAAAATGAATTTTAATTGTATTAATATTTAATGTAATTAGGTGAAAGGTGGTTGTGTTTCTGACAATAATATAACAATGTAAATTTTTAATTATTCATCAAAGAATATGAACACATAATACAACATAAAAATTGAAAATAAAAACGACGATTTATACAATTTTATGATTTTGTTTGACAATTTTACCAATCATACTGTATTACGATGATGTGTGACATCTGAGTCGTAAATACTATATGAAATTATAGGATCTTATAATTTTACGATTTAAATCTCGATTTTATCTACCTTAACTAGATGGTTAGTGTGAAAGAAATTATGTTTCTACGAGTATAATATTGATTATTTACTATATAGGAATAGTTATTAACAATTATACGACTTATTAAGTGCTATTAATTACTTAATTAATTATATAATTAATTAAATAATATTAATAAAGTTGTATTAAAATGCAGACTCTTATCTTTATTAATCTTGCACCACCTTACATAAAATATATTATTTATACTATAAGAAAATTTTCAAATCATGACAAATTTTAGTGAATAAAAATATGTTTAGGGATCAATTTTTTAATTAGAGACCAATTCTTTTAGTAGTCAAAATTAAAATAGCTAATGTTATTGACAATTTATAATGAAAATTATTTTAGTTACTAATTTAGGGACCAATCATAATTTTTTGAAACTATTTAGTTATAATAGCTTTTAGTTTATAAATTGATATTTAAAATAGTTATTATAGTGAGTAATTATTTTTGTTACTAAAATTGATGACTAAATTGGTAGTTTTTTATAATGACTCAAATGAAATAATATAATCGAGTTATAAAATATTATTTTTTATCTATGACTTCATAACGGTCTTTACAATATTAATGATAAGTGTAAACTATTGCGTATGCTTAAATTACATCATTTTAAAATTCATGTATATTTTTCTTTGTATTTTTCAAAATAAAACTCAATTGGCGTACTTAATCTTTGTTTTTTAATTAAAATTAAAAGTCAGAAATATAAAATTTAAATAATCCGTGGTTGTGAAAAAAAATGTAGATATTGAAAATTTAGAACATTCATATTGATATGAGATTACAGAGAGAAATATATAGCGGGACATTTCTTCCCGCACCTCCATCTTATCTTTGTGCGCCTCAATACATTCAAAAATTATAATTTTACCCTCTGTTCATTTTTATTTTGGAATACACTATCTAAAATGATCTCAAAATATTAAATCTGGATACAAAATTTGTATTTCAGATTATATAAGCTGAAATATAAAATTAAAAATGGAATTTAAAATTTGAAATACAAATTTTATATTTTTGGATTATATAATCTAAAATATACCTTTTCTTTTTTACATTTTGAATTGTATAATTCAAAATAAGTTTTTAATTTTACATTACAAAATTTAAAATTTAAAATATAAAATTTTTGTGTTTTAGATTATACAATTTGAAAATAAAAATGAAAAATGTATTTCAAATTACATAATTCGTAATATATACATTTGTTATTTTGTATTTTAGATTGCAAAATTTACAATGCATCTTTATTGAAAAAAAATGTGGAGGAGGGAGTTATGCTTAGAATAGGGAATTGAGCTATGAGTGGAAGGGAAGAGTGGAAAGCAAGAGAGCCATAATGCACGGATACAATTTTTGTATCACATCTATCTAATATGTTGATACATTTATTTTTTAAATAATAGAATATGATACGTAATCAATATGTGATATATGAATATCAATAAGTGAGCAGATCCAAAATAAAACTATATGTACTAAAGTTGTCAACATAAAAAATATAAATTATTGTTATCATAAAGTACCATTACAAGAAAATTTTTAAATAATAATCAATTTTAGTTACCAAAGATATGTTAGAGACCAATTTTCTAATTGAAGAACAATATAGACCAATTAGTTTAGTAGCCAAAACTTGGTTGCTAATGTTAGTGATCAATTTAGAAATCACTTATTTTAGTAGTCAAAATATTGGTAGTTAATGTTAATGGCCAATTTATAAACCAATTCATAATAGAAACTATTTTAATTATCAATTTAGAGACCAATTATAATTTTTTGGAACTATTTTAGTTGTTAATAATTTTTAGTTTTTAAATTATTATCTAAATTGGTCATTATATAGTGACTAATTATTTTTTGGGTTAAGTATGTTTTTAGTCCCTAAACTTTTGCCCAAAATTGGAATTCGTCCCTGGTCGAAACTTTGATAAATTTTGGTCCATAAACTTTAAAAATGAATGAATATAGTCCTTTAACCCAATTTTGTTAACTTTTTTTTTTAGGTTTCGAACGCATTTCTCAGTAAATATTGGAGTTGTTTACGCCGTTTAACACATTCTCGACTCTATATTTACTAAGAAATGCTTTCGAAACAAAAAACAAAGTTAATAAAATTGGGTTAAAAGGACTATATTCATTCATTTTTAAAATTTAGGGACCAAAATTTATAAAAGTTTTGACCAGAGACGAATTCCAAATTTAAGTCAAAGTTCAGGGACTAAAAACATACTTAACCCTTATTTTTTGTTACTAAAATTGGTCATTATTCACAAAAATTCTTATAGTGTACTACGACTTTATAAATTAAATAATTCATTGAGAAGTATCGATAAAGTATTCTAAAGTATCAGATACGAATATGTGTCGAGCACTGATACTTGACCCAAGTTGAAGTGTCGGTACATCATAACAAAAGAATGTAGGACTATATGTGTCGTTTCTAATCATATTTTTTTTCATCTTTCCCATAAAGTTTTTTAGCATTTCCTTTCACTTTGTGTAACTTTGAAATATTGGATAATGGGGGTGAAAGATGTGGGATGAAGGAGAAGGGGAAAGAGAAGAAGAGTGCATTGATAATTAACATTACCATAGTTTTATTATGTTTATTTTTTTATTACCTTTTTAAATAATTAAGGGTTTATTAAATAATTTTAGAAAAGATAAGTATTTTATCTTTTATTAGATAATTATGATTTTATTAGATAATTTTAGAAAAGATAAGTAGTTTGTCTTTTTTTAGATAATAAAATAAATAAATATTTGGTTTATACTTTGGAGATAAGTGAAAATCTCGAAGATGGAAGAGGTTATCAACATAATCAATTATTGGTTACTTCAATTACAAATTCAAATACAAATTTCAAGTTTAATCCAATTCTGAAAGTCTTTTCGGGGGGAGGAAATGAAACTTAATCTTTGGTGGAGACTCATTATAGAAACATTCATCAACGAGGTTGAACATAATGTATCTTAACTCTTTATAATTTTTGTTGTTCAATATATTTATTTTTTCATACTTTTGTGTTCTATTCTCAACCTTAATTGCATAATAATTATTGATTATATATTTGTGAGTATCTAATCATTAAACATTAGAACTTAGACTATATATAATAGAACAACTAATTGATTAGGCCTCTGGATATAAAATTCATCACTCAATTGTTTTGCTTGAATTAGTAAAGAATAATGCTTTTCTAAACAATGTAAGTCTTTTAAGATTACAATATGTGGATTTTCCATTTTATTACTTGAACTATTTGGTACGCTTGCGAAAATTGAAACATGAACCTAAAGGAAGAAGATTGGAATAAGAAAGGGATAAAATGGTATTTTCATTTGACCTATGGAAGTGCAGGAAGAAATGGACTAAAAGTTCATGAATGCATATTACAATGTTCAAAAAAGGCCTACTATGATTACAATGTTCATGCTTATCTACTTCTTCCTTATTCATGTAAAACTACTTCTCCAAAGGTTTTTCTTCCTTCTTCCTTGTAGTTTGGATAATTAATCCTTTTATTATTTTCCACTATGTTGTTTTTCCTCTTCTTTCTCTTATACTCTTGCAAATCTCTCCCCTCTTATTTCTTTTTCCTTGTTTCATGAATAGGTATATTTACTATCAACCTAGTGTTTCCTATACCTTTTTGTTGTTTTTTTTTTTTTTTTTTGTTAACCATCTTTCATTCACTACATTTTTAAATCTTATAACACCAAATCTTTGTGTGACTCCCTAATTCTTCTCCTAGTATAAAGAATCCTCACACTCTCTCCCTACAAAAAACTTTCCATAGATATTTTTATTAATATTTGCTTGAGAAAGCATTTTAAGTGTCTTATCAATATTTTTTAACTTTTTTGTTGTACTTTCTTTTCCATTTTTCTCTTTCTACGGTTGGATATCAATTGATCATAAAAAATATAATGAGGAATACACTTTGATTAATATTAATAATACTATCAAAGTCAACAACCACATCTCCAATGTATCAATTAGATTACATAATATACTTATCCTGATTTTCACTCCATTGGAAAAGAATGAATTTAACTTATGCTTTCTTTCTTTATTTAAATCGTTTCTTTATCTATATTTAGATTATTTAAATATGGATAATGATAATTTGACCCACTTTTAACTCACTACTTTAATCACTTTTAGATTATGACATTATATCACTAAAAAAAATAAAATAAATAATTGAAGGGTGATTAGAGTGCTGACATAAAGTGGATAAAAAAAAAATTAAAATATCATTATTATATATACTTTAAATATACTTTTTTTAAGAAAAGATACTCACAAGCTAAGAAAAATATATTAAAAAATATGATTAAAGTTAAAAGAGTTAACGTAATATAGTTAAAAATATAATATTTATTTGATTCTATTTCAATACATTTCTTCATATATTGGTTTAAATCTTAATCAATTAATCTCAACTAAACAAATCCCTAACATGTAACAAATGAATTAAAGAGTTGGGTTCTTGTTGAGTATTTTCTTTGAATCTGTTGCCAAGTGCATGAAGTCTTAACAAGTACCTAATATAAGTATTATATTGTTTTCCAAAGGACTTTCTTCAATGTCTACCATAATTCATATTTATCATTAATTCAAGGTAGTAAAAATGATTCATTGGGATCGTTAAATTTAGTAAATCACAATTAATAGACAACCATCTTTGTTTAGATTCTCGTCAATATTTTACTCCAACAAGAAAAATTATTCATTGGCAGTGTTATTCTTAAGAAAAATTATATCATTTTTATTGACTCCATTTCATCATCATCGATCTTAGTTAGCATTGAAAGGGACATAAGATTGATGTTCCCACAACAACACTATAAAACTAGTTAAATATTAATTGAAACTTTTATTAAATACATATGTCATAACAAGTAGAAAATATAAGTATTTTATCATTCCTAGAATAACTTGCTTCAATATCTAGTATAATTTATGTTTGTCCTTAATTCATAAGAGTAAAAATTATTGGTTGAAATAATGAAGTTTAAGTAAATAGTTGGTTAACGACAAATAAAGCTATATTATTGTTTCTTTCTTATAGTAAATCACAATTAATAAACAAGAATATTTGTTTCTTTCTTTAGGTCATTCTACTATATTAATCTAATGATAATTTCTTATTCTAATGACTCTAAGATTTCTCTAAAAGTTCCAATTCCTTAATAATCTAAACAAAGAACTTGAAGCATGAAGCATTTTAGATAATAAAATTAATTACTTCTATCTCTAGTAAGTAATCTCTGTTAAACATTTATTTGAGTTTAGATTCAAAACAAATTCCCAATTGTATTTTCAAGCTAACACTCATTCATGGTTGATCAAACCATAAAGACAAAAAGAATCAGAAGCAAAATGCACAAGAAACACAACCAAACCCTAATAAGTCCTTAGATGATGTGAAGAAGATGAAGAAGATATGATGCAATGCAAGTTGGAGAATGAGATTGTTCCATAGTCCACCAATGAGTGATGCTCCAATTTGTTGTGTGGTGAATCAGTGAAAAAGCAAAGCAAATCATCCACTTGTCAACAAAATATGCCTCCTCTTTCTTCTTTTTTCATATTCCTATTTCTTCTTCATCAACTTCATCAATTTCTATTCTCTGTGTCTTGTAATATTCTTTTGGAATTACAATTATTGATTTGCAGCACATTCTCACATTCTTTTTCTTAGAATATATCCATCAATTGCACTTTCTAATTACAAAAATGACACCGCATTTTGAGAAGTTTCGGGTACATTGAAATCGGGACTTAAAGACCAAGGTAAAAAGCGAAAACTCCACTGTCTACTACTCTAGTAACTTTATGTATTTATATTCTAATACCCTACTATACTACTTCAAAAATCTATTTTTCATCTTTTTACTTTCACAAATATACTCAACATAATTTGGAACATTTGTTAGTACTATTTAATCCTTTATGTAGTGCAAAATTATAATATTAATTATTTGTTTCATGATTTTTTAATCATTGTTTAAGTTTTATATTTAAATATTATTGTTATATTTGTTCCAGCAACTAATATCTGCATTAAGATTGTTATAATATTCATAAAATATTTGATCTGATATTATTATTCATTCCCATATTTTTTATATTAATTATCATTAGTTCCACTTTTATTATCAATAAGAAGTACATAAATTTAGTAATTTAATATATTGATAATTATTTTTTGAAATATCAAAGAAGTTTAGACTATATAAAAATAGTTTTTTTTTTTTGTTGTTGTTGAACAATACTAGATATATATATCAAATAGTTTAGAATCTAAATATGTTCATACACTCAATCTTAAAAGTATTCCTTTAGTAATTAATAATTAACTAACTAATATATCTTTTTAAATGAAGTAGAATTTATTTTTTATAAAGAAAAAAATATTATTCTATCTCTATCCTTCTCCCAAAATAAAATGGTTGATTGAAATATTTTCCTTTATTTTATTAAGTCCACCGTTGAGTGCTATAGAATCTTAAAATCTTAAAGACCAAATGAAATTTAGGAGATTAACAAAAATATATATACGATTCTTTAGATAAGGATATTTGTAAGAAGAATCTCAACTACTAATTTTGATGATAATTTTCATTTGTTTTATTTTCTCATAATAAATAACTTTTATTCCTTTTATTTAAAAACTACGTCATCAATAACTTTCTATCTTTTACATTAAAAATTAAAAATACTTTTTCATCAAACCATTATTTTCCAAATTTTTCATCTCATACTTAATTATTTGTATTTTAAATAAATTTAACCGGGCTAGTAAAATGTCCTGTGATGAATGTAATTAGTTCATCTAACGAGAAAATATCTGTTTTGTTTTATGGTTTTTGGTATTTAAGTTTACACTATTTATGTTATTTAAATTAATCACTCTTTTTCAAAAAAATTGAATATATACCTTTACTTTGATTTTAAATATTTTTATTCGAATAAACCCTCAACCTCATCTTTAAAATACTAATATGTAAAAAAAAAAAGATATGAATAACTTCCAAGTATTAGCACCCTCCAATAAGCATGGAAAATCGTTTTATGATTGGCTAGAATTTGTTGAATATAGATGATGAGATACAATATAAACAAGCAGTGGTGTGTGAAAGAATAAAACAGGAATAGTATAAAAAATACGAAACATCTGAATTGATTATATGAATTTTTTTTTTTGACTAAAACAAAAATTAGATTAAATTAAATTATACATTAGGTATTTTTGAGGGAAGGGGGAGGCCTTACCAATAAAACAATATCTCGTAATTAATGGTGATGACTGTCACAGAAATATCTAACCTTAATTAATGTGGTAACGTGTTTAATATTAAATGTAATTTATTTTTTGACTTAAATCAGGTTGTGGCACCGCATGGTATGGTGTTGTGGTTTGTTTGTGTGGGGAGTGTTGGTGTTCTCCGATTCTGTCTGGGATTTTGCTCTGTTTCTTCTGTCTCTGTGGCTGTGCTTTTTTCTGAGTAAATTAAAAAAAGCAGCAGCAGCAGCGCGAGAAGAACAAGAAGCAAAATTCAGAAGAAAACGACTCTGAGAATGAAGAGTGAAGAGTGAATGAAAACAGCACACAACTCTGCCTTTTGCACTGGGGCAGTTAAGTTATGTTAGCCCGAATCGAAAAAATCAAGGGAAGGAGAATAAGCTTTGATACACAGCGCGGAATCTAATAGAATCACACTAACTACAGTATTTGTGGTCTTAGGTGACTTTCTCTCTTTATCACTGTTCTTTTTCATTCATCTTTTTCTGCTATTCCTGTTGTTTGTTATTATTTGTTTTTTTTTTTTTTGCTGACTGAGAGTTTTTTTTTAGCAAAATCTATTATGGAGGATGGGAGTAGGGTTCCAGCAGGGGATGACCCCTCTTACTGGCTGGATGCTTGTGAAGACATATCATGTGATTTCATTGATTTTGATGTCTCATCCATAGTTTCAGAGCAGCCTGATAACCCTTCCAATCAGGACTTCTTCGGTGGCATTGATAAGATTTTGGACAGCATAAAAAACGGTGCTGGTCTCCCTCTGAATCATGGCGAACCTGCTTCCAATTCTAATGGCACAGCAGCAGGAGCAGGAGAAGTTTGGTTTCCTTCCAATGCCACTTTAGCGGATGGGGGAAATCATCATGCTCATACTCCTGTTGTTTCTGCTCCAGCTGATGCTGCTTTTGACCATTCTGCTGCTGTTCGGAATAATGGATCGACTAAGATGTCTAATGGGAATGAAGGGGGAGTTTTGGTTAATTGTTCTCAGGAAAGAGGGGTTCTGAATGGTGGCCATGATGTTGATAGCGAAGAAAGGTGCAGCAAAAGGGCTCGGCTTGGTGGCTACAAGAATGAGAGGCCTCATTTTGGCAGAGGTAATTACCAAGGCAAGGAGAGGGAAAGGTGTTTCAATAGTAACAGAAAGAGGCCGCGGGATAGGGATGATGTTGACAGGAGGGACAGGGATGGTGGTGGAAGGAAAAGAGAACATTGTGGTGCTGTTGGCCGGAGGGATGTTAGAGATAGAGATTGGAGGGATAGAGAACCTAGGGGTTACTGGGAGAGAGATAAATTAGGTAACAATGACATGGTCTTTCGCCCAGGCGCCTGGGAACCTGAGCGTAATCGTGAAGAAAAAATGGTCAATGATGTGAAACAAGAGAACAATGGAAAGCTTGATAAGAGATCCGAGGAGGCTAAGGAGAGGGTTCCTGAGGAAAAGGCTAGACAGTATCAATTAGATGTTCTTGACCAGGCAAAGAGAAAAAATACTATAGCTTTCCTTGAAACTGGAGCAGGGAAAACCTTAATTGCTGTTCTTCTCATTAAAAGTATACAAGAGAGTTTGCAGAAGCAAAATAAGAAAATGCTTGCAGTATTTTTAGTTCCAAAAGTTCCATTAGTTTACCAGGTAAAATAGTTTTTCACAATCTATTTATTGTTAAATGTTTTTGCTTGAGGACATCAATGAGATTTAACTAATTCTATGCAAGTGGTGTCCATTCACAATCTAGGAAGTTCTCGTAGGTCTAATTTTGTGTACAAGTAATCTGCTGTAGTAATTTCAGTTCTTTGTCTAACTGCAGCAAGCTGAAGTAATTCGTGAGCGAACTGGTTATCAAGTAGGCCACTATTGTGGAGAAATGGGACAGGACTTTTGGGATGCACGAAGGTGGCAGCGTGAATTCGATACCAAACATGTATGTTCTTTTTTATATTGAAGATATGCTGATCTGAGCTTGCTATCACCTTGTTTTTTGTTATTCTGTTTTCTTCCCCATCTTTGTCCAATATTTTCCTCACATCTAAAGTTGGCTATTGGTTTAGTGTTAAGGTTTGGTTTTATTATTGTTGACATAAAATTGTTCATTTATGTTCAGTGCATATGTGTACTTCATATTGAAATTCTTGCACGATGGTAGCACATGCAGCCTTTGTGATTAATGACTGGCCATATTTAGGCTGTATAGATTTTTGGTTCTTAGCCTGCTATAGCATTTGATAGGAAAACATTCTTGTTAAATGGTGGTGCTATGACAGAATTGCATAGCGAATTTTGGCCAACTTTTGAAAGGAGACCTGCTGTTGCAGTGACATAGCCACACTGGCGTGCTTCATTGTAACCTGCCCTGCCAGATATTTGTCTGCTGATGGTTTGGTGAACCAGTTCTTTAGTCCACTTCGAAGTGACCATTGGAATGCAGTTGCTAGAGTTTTGAGGTTTACAAAACGATACTTAGGTCAAGATAATGTTTTCATTTTTGGGAGATCTCATTTCATGGAAAAGCAAGGACTAAAATGTGGTTCCAAAATCAACTGCTAAAGCAGAATACCAAACTAAGACTTGATATTGAAAACATGAAAGTTTTACAATGTGGCAGTTCTTCCCGACTCAATCTTCCCTGAGTGAACCAAACATATAGAAATTGCAGCTACTTAATCCATGAGAAGATTGCTTACGGAGAACTTAACACATCCTTTGTTAACTTAGATGATCAATTATTTGATTTATTTGGCAAATCTCTTTGGAGACAAAAAAAGTTTATATCTGCAGGAACCTAAATGATTTTTATATCTACACTCCAGCTGAAGGACGTTTAGAAACTATATATAATTTATCACTAATCCTGTTTTGCAATTAGCTTTGGTTCACTGTATCTTGGAAAATTAAGATATTATTTATACTTTTTTAAATTGAACTATATTAATTATCTCTGTATATATCATTTTAACTGCCTGTGTATTTAGCACTCAAGAATATCACTCAAATGAGTCTTCTGTTTTTTCTTTTTTTTTATCAATTGTATTAAATTATCTACGTCCTATGTGGATACTCTGGTGCCAGCATTTGTCTTTTTCAATGTTTGCAAGATATAAAGTGTGCTAAACCTAGGAATTGTAATTATTGGCAAGTTTGTTGAAGCTCTTGTACTTTCTTTGTATTATTTTTAAATATTAGAAAGCAGTGCATGACTAATTGCTAGTAAATCAGACTTAAAAGACATGACTATGTGATTTGAAAGTTGCTTGGTATATGTTTCTGCAACTTTTATTCTCATAATTTAATAAAAGTGGTTGGCAGATTGTTTTTCTATAAGATTTTCAAGTTTCCCCTCTCTTCCTGTTTATATTTCTACTATTCTTCCTTGGCCAGCTGTGTGTTTATACTGCAATTACTCAGTTGGCTTTTCTTTCTGTAGGTTTTAGTCATGACGGCTCAAATTCTTTTGAACATTTTGAGGCATAGTATAATAAAAATGGAAGCAATCAATCTCTTGATTCTGGATGAGTGCCACCATGCTGTGAAGAAACACCCATATTCACTGGTGATGTCTGAGTTCTACCATATAACTCCCAAAGAGAAGAGACCATCTGTATTTGGAATGACTGCTTCTCCTGTTAACTTGAAGGGTAGTTATTCTGTTTTTCAACTGTGCTTAGGATCCGGTGCTTTGTTACTAAGTTTTTAAAGTATGTTTTGTGTTGAAATTATGGGATTTTAGGTATAAGAGGGACAAAGAGAATAAAACACTAATTTTAGATTAAGTGAGATGTATAATGTATTGCAGTCTAGTGTTGTGTTTTGATGGGTTCTTAAAACTAACTATTCTAAGCCTTAAAGCTAACTAATTAAGAAAAAATCATGACATGATAAGGGTATTTGGTAACTAATCTTAAGAGATAAAGAGGAAATAGGGAAACGAAACTTAGAGGTACTCTAGATATGACAATATCTTTTCGTAAACATTTTGTTTGGGGTTTGAAACTGTTGTCTAACAACTTAGTGTTCTTTTATTATTTGCACTGCTCATTCATTGAGTTCTTTTCAATTTAGCATTGTTTATGCTTGTGATGTATTCAGGTGTCTCTAGCCAAGTAGATTGTGCAATAAAAATTCGCAATCTTGAGAGTAAGCTAGATTCTATAGTTTGCACCATTAAAGATCGTAAGGAGCTGGAGAAACATGTGCCAATGCCCTCTGAAGTTGTGGTCGAGTATGATAAAGCTGCCAGTTTATGTTATCTACATGAGCAGATAAAGCAGATGGAGGTTGAAGTTGAAGAAGCTGCAAAATCTAGTTCAAGAAGAAGCAAATGGCAGTTTATGGGAGCTAGAGATGCTGGAGCTAAGGAAGAGCTGCGCCAAGTATATGGTGTTTCTGAAAGAACTGAAAGCGATGGAGCTGCAAACCTAATTCAGAAGTTGAGAGCTGTTAATTATGCACTTGGTGAACTGGGACAATGGTGTGCATACAAGGTACATACT
Organism: Vigna unguiculata; assembly: GCF_037176805.1. Taxonomy (NCBI): domain Eukaryota; kingdom Viridiplantae; phylum Streptophyta; class Magnoliopsida; order Fabales; family Fabaceae; genus Vigna; species Vigna unguiculata. The sequence goes on from NC_140800.1 coordinate 281,185, forward strand.
ATTTCTTGGAGAATGAGGAATCTTGAGCTTCTTGGCCATCTTTATAAAGTGTCTTTCTTTTTACAGGTTGCACAATCCTTTTTAGCAGCTTTGCAAAATGATGAAAGGGCCAACTACCAACTTGATGTCAAGTTTCAGGAATCTTATCTGAGTAAAGTTGTTTCTCTTCTGAAATGCCAACTGTCAGAGGGTGCAGTTTCTGACAAAAATACTGATTTTGATGACTCGGAGAATGGTGTGGCTCAAAGTGTTTCTGAGCATGAAGAGATGGAAGAAGGGGAACTTCCAGACAGTCATGGTGAGTTGGGTTGTTGAATCAAAACTTTCTAATGGTTCAAATTTCATCTGCTTAAATTTGTACTTGTCCAGATAAGCTATATTTGTTATTCTTTAATTTGGCAACATCTATATACAAAATTTGGAGTATATTTCACATGTGAAAGAGCATTCATAATTCACTACATATCTAACTATTCATTGGTTTGTAATGATATTTAAATAAAATGTTAAAATATCAATGTTTGAGATGAAATGTAGTTTGATATTTTATTTACGCTGACACATTTTTGTTTAGTTGTCTCTGGTGGAGAGCACGTGGACGTCATTATAGGAGCTGCTGTGGCTGATGGCAAGGTGACCCCTAAGGTGCAGGCACTAATAAAAATACTTCTCAAGTATCAGCATACAGAAGACTTCCGTGCAATCATCTTTGTTGAGCGGGTTGTTTCTGCATTAGTTCTGCCGAAGGTTGGTAGACGCATATTACTTCTATAGTTTCTTTTGGTTGATTCAGTTGAATAACCAATATCCTGTTGGTTCATTGTGTGCCAATACTGGCAGGTCTTTGCAGAGCTTCCATCTCTTAGTTTTGTTAAGTGTGCAAGCTTGATTGGTCACAATAACAGTCAGGAAATGCGAACCCACCAAATGCAAGATACAATTTCCAAATTCCGTGATGGGCGGGTAATATTTTGTTAGCATCGCTCAGCTATCAATTTCACATGTGTAGAAGTAATCTTTTCTATTCTCTCAATCCGACTAATGTACTCAATTGTAGGTTACCTTGCTAGTTGCCACTAGTGTTGCTGAAGAAGGACTTGATATTCGGCAATGCAATGTTGTTATTCGCTTTGACCTTGCAAAGACTGTTTTGGCATACATTCAATCCAGGGGGCGTGCTAGAAAACCTGGATCTGATTACATCCTGATGGTCGAGAGGTACTGGTTGTGACAGTTTTGGCTGTTGTTATTTCACTTTTTCTTTTGTTTTTCAAGTATATTTTTCTTTTGTTTGTCCTCTAGTTATGGCCTGGTTTGATGACAGTAGTTATGTTATTATTAATTGAGGTGATGGAAGGATCTCATTCCGCATTCAGCAATTCAACTAAGAAGATTTTTATTATTTCTTCGGTTATTTTTTTTCTGTTGTTCCTCTCCACCCATTGATTTTAAATAAATCCCCATTTTAGGCCGTGAAATCACAAAATCCATATTTAATCATTGAAATTGTTGGAATGTTATTAACTATGGTAATTTTTTATGCTAAATGACAACAATGAAGTAGAGAAAGGACTAAAGTTAGGGATTTTTTTCAAATTCCAAGACAAAGTGAAGATTATATCAAAGTTAGAGACTATAGCGTAAGTCACTAGCAATTTTAGGGATTAGAATGAGGTTTACTCATTGATTTTCTTCTTTTTCTTGGTCAATTTAGTTATTTTTTCTGGTTCAGGCAGATTCCTTGTTCTTCTTTCTCTGTGATTTATGCCATGTCTCAAAGTTATTCTTTTATGATTACTTACTTTTTAACTGTTTAATAAATTACTATTATTAATAGTCTTGCTTGTCATAATTATCTTTAATTACATAGGAAGTTTAAATTGGGTTTTCAGAAGTGGAAGGTAGGCTGAAGTTGAGGCAAAGTCGTCTTAGTTGGATTTGAGGATGGTATCAAATAGTCTCTTTAGAATCATTTTGCCACGTGTGCTGAGGCTCTTGTTACAATAGGCTTTGCTTTACGACATGAACTTATTCTTTATTTAGTGTCAGAATAATTTATTTGAAAATTTTGTTTTAGATTTTTCAATCAATAGTAAATTATGCTTTGTAAGATTCTGCTTTTCCTTATCTGATTGGCATACTGAAAAATTGACCCTGGATTTATGTTGGTTATGGCATTCATCGGCATAATGTTAATAATTTTACCCGACATGCATGGTGTTTTATATTTGAGTGGATGGATGCTAAGTCATTGAACTGTTTCCTCTCCACTATCTGTGTTTTGTCTTGTACATAGGGGCAATTTGTCACATGAAGCATTCCTAAGGAATGCCAGGAACAGTGAGGAGACTTTGCGTAAAGAAGCAATAGAGAGAACAGACCTTAGTCATCTGAAGGACACTTCAAGATTGATTTCTGTTGACACCAGGCCTGGAACAGTTTACCAGGTGAAGTCAACTGGTGCAGTTGTGAGTCTTAACTCTGCTGTAGGTCTTATCCACTTCTACTGCTCTCAGCTACCCAGTGACAGGTGCTGCATTTTGGCTTGAGATTGGTAGTTTGCTTTACCGGCCTTTTATTAAGCTTCAAATTTTGACTTGGATGTTTTCTATCCCTTGTCCAGATATTCGATTCTTCGTCCTGAGTTCATTATGGAGAGGCATGAGAAAACAGGAGGTCCCACAGAATATTCTTGCAAGCTTCAACTGCCTTGTAATGCACCATTTGAAAATCTCGAGGGACCAATATGCAGTTCTATGCGTCTGGCACAACAGGCACGCCATCTTTTATCATGAATTTGATTGATTCTGCTTGTTGGTTGTATGTTAGTTAGTGTTGTTTATAATAGTACGATAGTCTTTGTTTTGTTAATTGTCACTTAAGAGCTGAGTCAGCACAGTAGCATTAGCCTGCTAAGCACTCTTCTTAGAGTGTCTATAAATGTGTACTCTACTGAATATTTCAGTAGTAATAAAATATATATTCGCTCACGATTTCTTTATGAATAGTAAATTGTAATACTGCTCAGCTTTATCATGAACCATTTGTTAATCTATTGTTTTATAGGCTGTTTGTCTGGCTGCTTGCAAGAAATTGCATGAGATGGGAGCATTCACTGACATGCTATTGCCTGATAAAGGAAGTGGGGGAGAAAGAGAAAAGGATGAGCAAACTGATGAAGGAGATCCACTTCCAGGGACTGCTAGACATAGGGAGTTCTATCCTGAAGGTGTGGCTGACATACTGAAGGTTGGTTTTTTCGGCAAGTTATGCAGTTTAAGCAATCTTTTTGTAGAGTTTTGTATTGTTGAACAGTACACCATTTATGATTATTCATTTGGAAAGAAATTCTTTGAAAGTGCACTTTAAATCTAATTCAATCTTACACAACCGACTTATATGATAAGATTTTCACTCAATTATATGTTATAATTTGATCATATCTCTAGTTGAAGTATGATTTTCAACACACCTCCTTACATTGAGGATTGGACATCTCAAATATAGGACTAAACACTTGTTGATGGTCTAATAGCAGGTGATATGATAAAATCAATAAATCTCGCTAGGATAGACTTTGATACTATCTTAGAAAGTGAATTTTAAACCTATCTTAACCTTACAAAACCAACTTGTAAGTGAGTTTGGTACTCATTTATATATTATAATTTGGCAATATCTTTAGTTGATATGGAAATAAAAATCTTGTGTAATACCTTAATGCAGTGGTATGATTTTGAATATGTTGAAGGTTGGTTCTTTCTGCAAGTTATGTAGTCCAAGCAATCTTTTGTAAGGGTTTATTATATAGTTGACCAGTACACCATTTGTCATTCTTCATTTGTAAAGGAAGCTTGTAGGTTATACCTTTAATCCGGTGCTATGTTCTTGAAAGCTTTGAAGATGGTTATTATTAATATAAAGAAAGTGGAGAACAAGTGCAACCTAAATACTTCCTCTATTTTGTAACTATGTTCTATCCTCTATGAATTGAATAACTCTGTTGTGGTCTAAACACACAGAAGTCATTATTACATATGCCTTCTTGTTTTCTCTCTTCTCAACACTTCCCGTTAAGGAAAAGAACAGGGATACATCTACAAAAGTGAATATTCACCAAATTTGTATCTGTCCGGCCACATGCATGCTATTTAAGTCTTTAGTTACAGGATAGGTTTGTTGTCATGACCTCATTATTACTTAATGCTATTTGAATTTTCAGGGAGAATGGATCTTATCTGGAAAAGATGCTTGCAACAATTCCAAATTGCTTCAACTTTACATGTATGCTGTGAAGTGTGAAAATATTGGTCATTCAAAGGATCCGTTTTTGATTCAAGTTTCAAATTTTGCAATACTTTTTGGCAATGAGCTGGATGCAGAGGTAGTAAATTCTATTTGTGCTACTGCTTCTAGTTCCATTTTTTGCATTATAACTCATTTTCTCCCTTTGTAATCTCACTCATTTTGTAGGTGTTATCGATGTCAATGGATCTATTTATCGCTCGAACCGTGACTACAAAGGCATCTCTTGTCTTTATGGGGTTGATAAATGTCACTGAGAGTCAGGTTGAAAAATTAATCGTTGTTTATACTTGTTTTAAATGTGCATATATTTTTTTAAATAATAGTTTCTTATGTCAGAGAAACCTATTTTTTTATGACATGCAGCTGGCATCCCTGAAAAGCTTTCATGTAAGATTGATGAGCATTGTCTTGGATGTGGATGTTGAACCATCTACCACACCTTGGGATCCTGCAAAAGCATATTTGTTTGTCCCAATGTTTGGCGATAAGTCTGTAGATCCTATGAACCAAATTGACTGGCGTCTGGTTGAGACAATAATTGGAGCCGAAGCATGGAAGAATCCCCTCCAGAAAGCTCGACCAGATGTTTACCTTGGTACTAATGAGAGAACATTAGGTGGAGACAGAAGGGAATATGGATTTGGGAAATTGCGTCATGGCATGGCTTTTGGGCAAAAATCACATCCCACCTATGGAATCAGAGGAGCTGTGGCCCAGTTTGATGTGGTGAAAGCTTCAGGATTGGTTCCTAGTAGAGATTCCATGCAAACACAAAAGCAAATTAATATGACTATCAATGGGAAATTGATGATGGCAGATACCTGTACTAATGCAGAGGATCTGGTAGGGAAAATTGTAACTGCTGCTCATTCGGGGAAGAGGTTTTATGTTGATTCTATACGCTATGACATGTCAGCAGAAAACTCTTTCCCTAGGAAAGAAGGTTATCTTGGTCCTTTGGAGTATAGCTCATATGCTGATTACTACAAGCAAAAGTATGATATATTACTAATATTGTTTTCTCGTAGTTTTTTCCCGTTTGTTTAAAATATTTCTTTACTGATGCAGTCAAGCCTCCCTATCCCATTTTTTGAACTCTTTAGTTTCCTTCTGTTTTTAAAATTCTTACCAATAACTTGTTGGCCACATTGCACCTCTAACATTGTGCAGGAAGAACAAGGGGCTAATCTTAATCTGTGAAGGAATCTACTGTTGTCACCTCTAAATAGTGAGTGAGGACGTTATCAACAATGTTCCATGGAAAGTGACAATAACTTCTTGTTCCTTCCAGATTAGAGAAGCTTTTTGTCTCTTCTTGCACAATTGAGGGTGTGAATGGCTACTGGTTCTTTTTATTGTTTTGTTGTAGATATGGAGTTGATTTGATTTACAAGCACCAACCTCTAATAAGAGGGCGTGGTGTATCATACTGCAAGAATCTTCTGTCCCCTCGCTTTGAGCACAGTGAAGGTTTGTTCTCATAATTTCTATCCTGGAATTATTGTGTTGTAAATTTTGTTGACTAATGTTTAATGGGAAATGTCAATTCATTGTATAGCACATGAAGGCGAATCTGAAGAGACACATGACAAAACTTATTATGTTTTCCTTCCTCCTGAGTTATGTCTTGTACACCCACTGCCTGGATCACTTGTCCGTGGTGCCCAGAGGTTGCCTTCAATAATGCGGAGGGTTGAAAGTATTCTACTTGCAGTTCAGCTGAAGAATATGATAAACTATCCTGTTCAAACTTCAAAGGTATCTTATCTGCTCGTGGTGTTTGTGTTTCAGTTCTAGTTTCTTCACTTAACCCATGCCTTCTTTGTGAACAGATCTTGGAAGCCTTGACCGCTGCCTCTTGCCAGGAGACATTCTGCTATGAAAGGGCCGAGCTTCTCGGAGACGCTTACCTGAAATGGGTTGTTAGTCGATTTCTTTTCTTAAAATACCCACAGAAACATGAAGGTCAACTTACTAGGATGAGACAACAAATGGTCAGTAACATGGTATTATATCAATATGCATTAAGTAGAGGGCTTCAATCATATATTCAGGCAGATCGCTTTGCTCCATCCAGATGGGCAGCTCCTGGGGTGCTGCCTGTCTTTGATGAAGATACCAAGGATGGGGAGTCCTCTTTGTTTGACCAGGAGCGATCCATTTCTAAAACTGAGAAAATGGATTGTCACACAGATGGATTTGATGATGAGATGGAAGATGGCGAGCTTGAGAGTGATTCAAGTTCTTACAGAGTTCTGTCCAGTAAGACACTTGCAGATGTTGTGGAAGCACTGATTGGGGTATATTATGTAGAAGGTGGTAAAAATGCTGCTAATCACCTAATGAAATGGATTGGCATTGAAATAGAGTTTGATCCCGATGCGATGGACTGTGCAAGAAAGCCATTTAATGTTCCAGACAGCATACTCAGGAGTGTTGACTTTGATGCTTTAGAGGGTGCTTTAAATATAAAGTTTAAAGACAAGGGGCTGTTGGTAGAATCCATAACACATGCCTCCAGACCATCTTCAGGAGTATCCTGTTATCAGCGGTTGGAGTTCGTTGGTGATGCTGTATTGGATCATCTTATCACCAGACACTTGTTTTTCACTTACACAAATCTGCCTCCAGGACGTCTCACTGACCTTCGGGCTGCTGCTGTAAATAATGAAAATTTTGCACGTGTTGCAGTTAAACACAACCTTCATGTGCATCTCCGACATGGGTCCAGTGCCCTAGAGAAACAGGTCTTTCTTTCTATTGACTTTTTACTTACCTTGAGATGAATCATATGACCTGCCTGTAATATTCCAAATTCTTTAAGCGAGCTGTTGATTTTTTTGGTTGTCTACAGATTAAAGAATTCGTGAAGGAAGTCCAAGATGAATTGTCAAAGCCAGGTTTTAACTCCTTTGGTCTGGGAGACTGCAAAGCTCCCAAGGTCCTTGGTGACATTGTAGAATCTATTGCGGGTGCCATTTTTCTTGACAGTGGAAGGGATACTACTGTTGTTTGGAAGGTTAGTGCCTAGCTTTTAAGCATACAGACCATTCCTTCGAGTGTTCATTTACAAAGTGGAAGGAAAAAAGAGAAACTAATGGAGAATATCATGTGTTTTTCAATTTTGCCAGGTTTTTCAGCCTCTTCTGCATCCTATGGTTACCCCAGAGACTCTGCCAATGCATCCTGTGCGAGAGCTGCAGGAGCGTTGCCAACAGCAAGCTGAAGGTTTAGAGTATAAAGCAAGTCGTGTTGGCAATTTGGCTACCGTTGAAGTATTCATTGATGGGGTGCAAGTAGGAGCTGCTCAAAATCCACAGAAAAAAATGGCACAAAAATTAGCTGCCAGAAATGCCCTTGCTGCTTTGAAAGAGAAGGAGGTGGGAAAAAATCAGGAGAAGAATGAAGAAAGCGGGAAAAAGAATGGAAACCAGTCATTTACTAGGCAAACATTAAATGATATCTGTTTACGAAGAAATTGGCCGATGCCATTCTACAGGTATATGACATTACGAAGTTACCTACTTAGTATTGGTCACCACCACCATAACTGAACATCTACAACTTTTTAACACAAACTTGCAGGTGTGTGAATGAGGGTGGTCCAGCACATGCAAAGAGATTTACATTTGCGGTGCGAGTCAATACTACTGATCGAGGATGGACGGATGAATGTGTTGGAGAGCCAATGCCAAGCGTCAAGAAGGCCAAAGACTCAGCAGCCGTTCTTCTCTTAGAACTACTAAACAAGTTATACGTGAAAAAGATGGAGTGAATTTTATTCCCATTCTATCTAGCCAAATATTTAAACCATTCCTGTGCATCAGGTATTGAACCCAGCATTATCAACTGCGTCAAGCCATGTCTTAATCTATGGTTGAATAAATAAGAAACAAGGGATGTTATAATTTACTAATTTATTATATATGTTACCAATTATGTGATTGCTCTGATAATTTGACAAGAGGTATAACTTTTAGTTCTCTTTGTCGTCTTTTGTTCCTAAGGTATTACATGATGAGATCTTAATTTAATGTTTACGAGCACTCATCTTGACCAGTATTTTGTGACAGAGGATAGTGGTACATAAAACGAGTTGAGGACTAGAATACGCAGCATTAGGTGCCTTGTTGACACTGCTATTGAAGGTTAAGCATACTATTTTGTAGCTTGTATGTATTCTAGAAACAACTTATGGAAATTATTGAATTACACAACGATGTTGCACTTTGCACTTTTACTCGAGAATTTGAGTCTATAGTGAAGGTTGTACAATACGACTTGAGTCAACATTGATGAAAAACGCTGCCAAAATATGGCTTGGAAACTGGTAAACATAGTTAAAACACTTCAATTTTTATTATTTTACATGAATACTTACATACATGAAGCACGGTTAATAAACCAAACAGGTTGTTTATTATCCGACTAAATACGAAAACTAAAAAGTATAGATAGGTATTGATTAAGATATATTAACATAACAGTACATAATGGCTTATTCTGGTTGTTAATGGAGAACGTAGAATAACATATTTGTCTATCTCCTCAAGGTGTGCAGAATATACTCTGCATAGAGATCCCTGCACCAAATTAGAGGCAAGGTTAGTAGTGTAAAACATGAAGCAGATTCCAGATTTGTAATGCTCTTTTTGTTTCAAACAAGGGCATATTTTAATAGGTGTAGCAAAATGTGACGTAAAATAATCGAGATTCTTGCACTATAGAGCAGTATTAGTTGCAGAAACATGTGAGAGGAATGGCCAAAAATGACAGAAAAAAGCATGGCAGGAGAGAATGATGTTAGTAGAGTGACAGGATTTTGTTTAACTTCAATCGGATAAATATACACACACTTACATCGAGTACTGGATGGCCTCAACAGCAACGCTTGCGGGTAGAAAGTCATTAACTGCTACTTCCTTGTGCTCATTCTTTTTGTCTTAGCTATGTGTTAAGAAACAAAACTCAAATTATGAAAAAAGGATAAGAACTAAACGTAGAAGATTGCAATGAATTGGATACAGTCTTCAAAGAAGCGTCGGATCTCAGAGATGCGGTGAGGCGCAAGTTCTTTATAGTCGATAAAGTGCTTATATTCTGGGTCATCAGCGCACACTGCAATAATTTTATCATCTTTCTCTCCCTGTGTCAAAAACACATTCGTTACTGTGTAATGGAAAATGGGGTAAAAGAAGTGTGAATGATTTTATTGGCTTAGAAATCTATAGAGGTAGATAGATACCTGGTCAATCATAGGCATGATTCCAATGGCCCTGGCTCGCAGGAAACAACCAGGAAGAACTGGTTCCTGTCCGTCATCCATAGTAATTCATTCAGTAAGCTAACTATGTTAAGGATTTCTCCAAATGGAGTTAAGAAAATGAGTTTTGAATGATTGATTGCTTGTTGTATGAAATATGATATTTGAAAATGATAATGGTTTACCTACCTGCATGAGAACCAAGACATCCATTGGGTCATTGTCTTCACACAGTGTGCGAGGGATAAAACCGTAGTTATGAGGATAAACAACAGACGAATACAAAATCCGATCAACCTGAGCATTATTAGGATAGTAAGAACAACAGTCTAAAGCATAGAGATAGGTGTGTAGGGAAAAACATCATCGGTTTGAAACTAGAGTTTGTACCTTAATCAATCCAGTCTTTTTGTCAAGTTCATACTTCACCTTGCTTCCTTTAGTGATCTCCACAACCTGTTCAGCAAGCAGCAACATCAGACTCTCCATAAAGTAAATGTTGAAAAGAAAAATAGCTTTATTTTCGCAGTATATATAACACACAACAGACATTCATGCAAAGCAGAAGACTAGGACTTACACAGTTGAAAATCTGAGGAGCCTCGGGTCCTGCATGTTTTTTAAAAGTTTAGTTTTGAAACATGTTTTAAATCTCAGGTATGATGTAAATTGAATGCAGATATGAGGAACTCTTCGTACCAATTTCAAGATCATGCCAAGGATGAGCAGCAACTGATCTCCTTGACAAAGAAGAAAGAATCCTTTCATTCAAACGGGGAGCTGGACGATTTTCTTGAGATTCCTCGCCATTCTCAGCCATCTTTAAATATATGGTATATATAGAAGAAGCAAATATGGGATGAAGAAGAAAGTGTAAGGGTTGAGAAGAGAATGGTATGGTTGATGTATTTATATGAAGATTTGAAGGGAAGTAGAAGACTCGGTCAAATTGATTAGAGCATTCACTTCGGCACTTCATGAAATTTAGCACTTCCTACAGATTTCAATTTTTCTTATGTCTGTATTAACCACTACATTCTCCGAAAACCAAGTTAAGCAAAACACATTTTTAGAACATCTTGCCCTTTTTTTTCCCGTTTTATTTTTTTCTGGTTTTGTATCCTCTTTACTAATTTGGCATCACTTTCAATTTTGGAATTATATATATTATAATAATTCATGCAAAAAGAATGCTGTAACATAGTATTGTAATTGAAATGTGAATAGCATAGTCTATTATATCGTAATAAAAAGGGGTTAACTATGACATGTGTCAGTTGAGAATTTTCTAGCTTTTTCTCAATGCTCTTATCATTATAATTATTCAATTTTTAAAGTTGATATAATGATTGATAAATAAAAAAAGGCTTTTTCATTGTTCACTGCTCCCCTCTCACTAAATATTATTCTCACTTTTCAGCTGTGTGTAATAATAATATTATTATTATTTTATATTTTGTTTTATATAGAAAAATATGCTTGAATTATGGACAACCATGATAAAATTATATTAGCTTTACTATAAAAATATAATTATATCCTAGTTTACCCATAAGCCAAAAAAATGAGTAAAGTATCTTGTCATAATTTTACATCTTGATGTATATGTTAAAATTACTTTTCAGTTGTGTGTAATATAATTATTTTTAATTCATTTTCTCAAATAAAAAGAATTCATTTTATGTGTACCAAGAATAAAAAATATGGAGAAGTTTTATTAGTGTAAGAATGAAATGAATATCCAATAATGGAGAAATTCTTACATAAATTTGTCTATGTTGTGCTGAAAAAACGCATTTTTGTTGCTTCAGTAAGATAAGAGATGCATGTGAAATCTATTCTAATCAAACATGTGGCAGTTGAAATATACAAATTGATTATGTTACACGCTTTTTTTCCCATAAATTTATTCACTATTTTTTTTTTTGGCATAATTTCCGCTACTTAATTAGCCTATAAATGTTGTAAATAAAATTCTAGAAAATACAAACATGAAGAAAATCAACGCAATAAAGGAATATGGCATACAATGGAATCTAGCACATGTCCCAATATTGATCCAAATTTCACATTTAGAAGCTAAACTAATGAAGATATATAAATGAGATTGCATATAGTTTTTAAACTCTTTAATTTTTGAATATTTATTTAGTTTTTATTAAATTGACTCTTTGGATTGAATTCATCAATTTGAAGTTGCCTTGTTTTTTTAATACTGAGCATTCATTATTCAAATTGTGGTAACTATAGTTAAATTCTTTATTGTCTTCATTGAGCATAGCATTCATACATTCGCCAAATATAAGTTATTGAGGTTTTAGCATTTAGATCATGTTATCATTGAATAGTTTTCCATTAACAATAATCATTTAAGAATAACAGCTTCTATTTTGGACGTCGATAATATCACATCCTTAAGAAGAAAATTTCAATCAATAGATTGAAAAAGAGAAAGATATTTTTTTGAGTATATAACAATATACATCAATTAGTGTTCAATTTAAAAAAAAAATAGAAAATACATGATTAAAATATTAATATAACGAGTTACCAAAAGTTTGTTTCTTTATTCGAAGCTGTGATCAATTCCATTAGTTAAATCCAGCTAAGATTGAGTTGTGAGTGCTTTTGTATTTAAGTAATAACACTTTAAAACGAAGTTATTTAAATAAAGAATTTAGTCATCCAATGAATCAGAGCTTCAATAAATTGAAACATTCAGAATGCACAGAGATCTTCATCTGAATACACAGAAAAGAAACTCTGAAAATGGTTCCAACACTGTTAATAGCAGATGATTAAATTTATAAAGTTACAGACACTTGCTTTTGTACCTTAGTGAAACATGTCAGTACCAGAATATTAGATTGGTTCCCCAGATGCACAGTGGCAGGGAAGTCATAGTTCACACATAAACACGCACAATTAAGGATCTTTATCTTCTTCTTCTTTAGACTGGGACATAAAAAGGAGGAAAAACTCAAGGGACATTCATAGAATCAGGAGACATTGATATCATCTGAAGAAGGCTTGAATTTGAGAATGTCTCTTCCAGTGCAGGTCCTTTGGTAATTCCTCCATCAAGACTTTCTTTAGTCAAGTGTACTAACTCCCTCACAACATCAACCATTCCCAGCCTTCCATCAACACCAAACAAGAGGCATCTTGTAGCAAGATCAGCAACGATCTGCATTTGCTCTTGCCGATAGTGTGGTTGTTCATGATAGCAAAGAAAAGGGTCAAAAATTTCTTCAAATTTTCCAGCCCTTATATGCTGCAAGGCCGAAGTTGGTAAATCCAAGCGATTTGAGCCTGAGATGATTTCAAGGAGCAACACACCCATGTCATAAACATCATTTTTGCAGATGCCAAAGCCTTCGTGGTTCTTATGTAAGTGAGAACCATAGTAAAAGTTGGAGTTCAGCAGACCAAATCCTGCAATCTTGACAGAATAATCATCGTCAAGGAAGATGCATGCAGATTTAAGGTTATGGTGAAATATGGGAGGAGAGTTCTCGTAATGTAGGAATGCAAGAATGCTAGCTGTTTCTGCAGCGATAGTCAATCTCCTGTACCAATCTAAACGAAGTTGCTGCTGTCCTTTGGTTTGATGCAAATGTTCCTTAAGAGTACCATTGGAAGGAAACTCATAAACTACTAGAGTGTTGCCAGATTCAATACAGCAACCAAGAATGCGGGCCATGTTTCTATGCACAGTAGAAGACAGAACCTCGATCTGTGACAGAACTTGAATCAAGTCTTTCTTCTCACATTGTAATTTGTGGACAGCTATGTGAGATCCATCCCTCAAAACTCCAGCAAAAATTGTCCCATTGTTGGAATGCACAAGTTTTTGACCCTCTTCAAAACCTTTAGTGGCTTCCTCTAGCTCCTGGAGGCTGAATAGTCGAGTTTTACAAGCTTTGGGGACTGAAATGTTTTGATAGTAAGCCTGCTCTGTGTCAAACATCCCCGGTTTTGTTGGCCTTTTAAGAAGATAAAATAGTGCAACCAGGGAGGCAACAATCAGAACTGGGCCAATGATTCCTGCATGTTGAGTTTAGAAAGCTGTTAGATTAACACAAGAAATGAAAGTATAAGATTACCAGATTATATATATAGATTAAGGAAAACGGTGAAGAATTGAAAGCAAATCTGATAGTCATGAATTCTGCATAATTTGTTGAATGTGTTCTACGGTAATTTTTGAGTTGGCACACTAAAGACTTTAGGAAGTTAAGTATTATTTGAATTTGACGGTTCTCTATTACGTACCGGCAATGATAACAAATTTCCTCTGATCTTGTCTTTTGATGTTGCAGTCACTTCCATATGCTTCCTTTCCGTCCTTTGTGCAGGCTAACAGAAATACATCAACCATAAGAAAATGTCGTGTACATAAATGTACAAGGTTAAAAAATGATGCAGTGTATATGCTGAGAGTCCAAAAAATCCATTTGTGAGAGCAAAAAGGGCCAAACCAGAGATACAAAAAGTATGAAGCAGAAACTCTAATACGATGAAAAAAACTCACCCTGCAAACATCCAGTTCCATTAGCAAAACCATCACCAACATATCCATTTTGACAGACACATCTGACTCCTCCTTCGATTGCTGTAGCATTGATGATGTCAGCATTCCTTGCACACACTTGGTGAGAGGAGTTTCCGGGCAACGCCCATTCCAACTTGACCCCACGTTTTCCCGAAGTTGAGCCTCGCAAAACGGCCCAACTAGAAACTCCCCTGCATCCAAACTGAGAGAAGACCGAAAATCCATCTCCGAGATGCCATATGGTATGGTCGGAGAGTGGATAGCAGCAGGCAAGGGAGCCTCCACCCCTTCTTCCATCACAAGCAGGCAAGTCAATAGTTTCACAATCTGGTTTGCACAGAGAGGAATCCTCACAGTCATAGAGACCAATAACATTGTCCACCGAAACTCCGAAGTTGTCCTTCCCTGCGAAGCTTCTGCCAAAAGAATTCAAGTCATTGTACTGTCTACAGGATGATGATGATGATGATGAGCCGGGAAAGTCCACCAGCACACCATCTGGGAAGAATTCGAAGACTGTGTAGCTCACTGAGCCAATTCTGAGGAAAAGGGTAGATGAATTTGTGCAGGAGAGATGGAAGGCACTGGAAATTGACTCACAAGAAGAGTTGACATAGAAAGGAAAAGGAACATGGAGGTCCCCGCATGTTTCACTGCAGGAGTTGGGAAGCAGCTCTTTCCCTTGGTGTTGTAGGGAAGAAGAAAATGAAGGGAAGCACAGAAGAAGTGGAAGAAAAGTGAGGATGAGAATAGGTGATGACATTGTAAGGAAGAAGAGAAGTGATAGTGGAGTGGAAGTGTAGTGTAGTTGATATGAATATTAGTGTATGTATGTATGTTGTAAAAGTGATTGGTTTGAAATGTGGAATGAGAGAGAGAGAGATGAAGATGAAGACGTGGCGAAATCAGGGAGTGTGAAAGGAGGCATAGAAGTTGGAGAAGGAGGAGACGATTGGTCTGAGGAATGGGGCACACTTCGTATCAGAATAATACATTGGAGCTTGTGCTCAGCGAGCGTGGCCAAGCTTGTGAGCATTTCAATCTTGTTGAATTGCACAAAGCTTAATTACGTAGCATAGACTATTGTGATCTTGCATGGGAATCCAAATTTCTTGCACAAACTCACACGAATAATCAATATATACTTCATCACACCATTTTTCTTATTTTAGTAACAAAAAAAAGATAATGCTTTATTATTATAGTATTTAAACTCAATAATCATTTTCATTTTCATTATTAGTCTTCGTGTTAAAAATTTATAACTTCAGCTTTGATTTTTTTTCAAGGCGAATTTAATCAAAGTGGTACTATATTCAATGGCTTTATATTAAAATATCTATGAATTGAAATTCAAAGCAGAGGTAGGTATACGTGCGTGTGTATAATAAAATAAAATTTAGAAGAACATAGTTTAAGGATTACGGAATGTCAGTGAATTAGATCTGTGAACAATGAATGTATGGAAAGGAATATGGATGCGTACCTTACAAAAAGAGAAAAAGAGAAGTAATTAATGTTGTTGGGGGCCCACAAAAACCTTAACCTAACCAAACCTAATGTAACTCATCCGTAGTACCATACTGTGTTAAAATGTGATGTTAGGTAACTAAAATAAATGGTTAAGCCTAGGTTAATTAGGCATTGCTCTTTACGTACATAACTCAGAACCCAACTACATTCTATTTTTTTGGCTACACACAATCAATTCTAGTCACTCAAAACAGCACCTCGTGTTGGTTACATCCTTTTCACAACATGTAATTATTTTCAGACATCTAATTGTCAACACATAATTATGTTGTTTTGTTTTGTTTTTTTTTTTTCACCGTAGCAACCGGCACAAATCTTTATATATGAAGCCAAAAGAAGTAGCAGTGATTAAGGTTCCCTTGGTGTGTTAGGTGAGAAGAAAGGGGTTTCTTTTCTTTCTTTTAGATGTGTAAATCGAGTGAAAATGTTCCATTCCATCACAATGTTTTTAACCAGGGTAAACAAAGAGTAATAACAATATCTATAGGTCATGTTGCATAATATTTAATTCTCCCATGTAATAAATTTATATTTTTTATAATATATTACATCCACAAAAATTAAAATTTATCTTACTAGTTTATTGTGTAAAGTTAAGTTACGTTTTATTTTTTAATATGATATTAGATGATTTAAGCTCTGGTGTGATGGTGTTATGTAATTGCATTTTGCACAGCTGAATGTATCGATGTTAGTGTGTGGTGTAGGTGTGCAAGTGTAGGCAGACACCGATGTTGGTGTGTGTGTGGGGGGAAGGGGTGTTACATAACCGGTGTGATGATGTGTGTGTGACACTGGTTACGTAACCAGTGTCGGTACAATTGAAAGAGTGACACTGATTAATTGAAAGAGTGACACTGATTACGTAACAGGTGTCATGTGTGTCTTGATTTTTTTTAACCTTTTTTGTATAAATTAGACACAAATTTTAAATTTAATTGTATAACTTTTTCACATTCATAAAAATTTAAATTTTTTTATTTTTAAATTTTGTATAATTTTAATTTTTTTAATTCGTATTAGTTATTTCAAATTATTTTTATAACATCAAATTACAAAATCATTCTCTTTTTTCATTAAGGATATTTTGGTAACTTTCTAATTCTATTTATTTTCACAATTTATTTTATTTATCACATCAATCAAATCTCTCACTAACTTTCATAAAACTTATCTCCAAATTCACTCACTTTACCATCTAAATCCACTAAGAAAAATACACATATTCATCCACTCAAATCCATACAAATTCATCTTCACACTCTCCCTCAAATCTATCCACACAAAGGAAGACATCCTAAGATCCTTCATTAATAATTAAATCATAACTAAAATTGTCTTCAAGATATTTTTTTAAAATTTAAGATTGAAAAATAATTTATCATAATTTAATAAAAAATTGAGAGACGTAATTACTAGAAGAAAAATGTCTAATAATCAAGTGATAATTAAAATCCGGTTATGAAAAAATACATAATACATTACTTTTCTTCTTCTATATTTATAAACAATATATACAAAAGGCTTATATTTCTTCAAGTGAGACAAGATAGTTACATTTTTTTTTCAAGAATAGAACAAAAATAAATGGGAGATGGGAGCAAAAATAATGAGTTTATGTCTAATTTTATTTTCATAAACTAACACTACAAAAAATTATGTGTTACTAACGACAAATTTTGTCGGTAATTGCCGATATCTGTTGGTTGGGGAGAAAATCAAAATTGTAGGGGAAAACTGAAAACCAATTTTCATATTATCGATGTAATTACTTACGGAATTTATCCTTCGATAATTCAAAATTAACTTTACCGACAGTTCAACAGTACTTGCTTCAATGAATGACCTTATCGACGGAATGGTCCATCAGTAGTTTTAACAACGATAATATATCAATAAGTCCATCAGAAATTTAAACAATACCGACAAAAATTATCTATCGTTTTATATCCGTCGATAAATACTGTTTTTCTTGTAGTGTAAAGAAAACACAAAAGATTAAGAATTCAATACAATATATGAAAAATTAAAAAACAATTAGAGAAAAAATAAAAAATATCTTAATAATTTTTTTATTTCTTTTTTTATTTAATTTATGTTTAATTATTTATTACTTCATAAAAGAAATAAAAATATATCCAATTAAATTTCCATCCATTCTCAATATTCCCGATATATATAATACATAGTTTAAAAATTTTTGAAATACAATACATAGTTTGTAAATTTTCAAAAAGATGGGGAAGGTCATGACTCCACCTATCCGTTTACATCAATTAAAAATAAAATAAATTTATAATATATTAAAGTAAATAAAAATTTTATCGTATAAACCAATTTGACAAATTGAATTAGAGTTAAAATTTATATTTAAATATAATATAACAAGTTATACGAAAATGAAAAACACGGTAATTATAAAGAAAAAAAATATATACCAAAGTTTGTATGGAGACGTTGGACCATAAGAAGTCCAACATGATGAGGTGGAATGGTTGAATTTCTTCTCGCAATTAATTGAATCAATGGATAACATAGGATTCCATTGCTTTAGGACGATGACTTGGTGATTATAAATAACTTCAAAAAGTCATTAAATTTGCGTTAAATAAATTTGTGTCTATTTAACTCCAATCATTTTTTAAATGGATTGTAAATTTTAATTTTATTTCAATTTTATGATGGACCATTGATCATAGGTATTTTGAATTTTCTTAAGAAAATTAAAAAGAGCTAAAAATAAGTATTATTAAAATTTAAATTATTTTATTTATTTTTATTTTTATTTTAAATTGAATAATTTAATATTTACATTATAATAGAGATGTATGTTTTAATAAAATATTTTTTTAATATTTTTATTTTTTAAATATAATTGTTGTTTTATAGAACGAGTTTTACCTAAATTCATTTAGGACACTCGATGAAATAGATTGCATGAAAAATAATTAATTTAATTTTTAATCTAATCTAACTTATTATTCAGGTTTTTTTAATCAGGTATCTTTTGGGAGTTATAATAGAGAAACTTCTATAACAATTTTAGATAACTTTTTTTAATTTTAGTTTTATACCACTTTGAATATAATTATACGCTTATATGATAATTTCCAATACATTTTCATTGATGTACCCGTAGATTCATTTTCACAATACTTTTTCTCATATTCATGTTTTAATAGGGAAATGCAGGTTTGAACATCATAAGAAAAAGAGGAAATTATTATTATGTCAAGAAGAAGATTCAATTTGTTGTTTTTGATGATGTCTAAGTGTGATGTAAGGTGTTTGTTTAGATAGACGAACATTAGTCTTAGTGTGTTTTTTAAGATGTTTGTAAAGCCAAGAAAAAATTTCTTAATCCATCTTAATCACATAATAATTTACATAATAATTATTACTCCTAATATAAGCACGCTCTTAGTCAAATTCAAAAGATAAATACAAATCATTTTAAAAATTTTAAGAGATTAAGTCACTTACATAATCAATTCATCCAATAAATTTTAAAAAATGTGACAGGTGTATTAATCGATTAAGTCACTAATATAATCGATTAATATTGATATTTAGTTTTTCTTTAAGTCTTGCATATTCTCTTATTTCATAATAACACTTTGATATCCTAAGATCAACCAAACATGTGTAAAAGAGTTTTAAGTACTCCATCCTTTTAGAAAACTTTTTTATTCAAAAAGATAAAAGCTTGAAGGATTTTTCTCTTGGCTATAGGTAAAATTGTAATATCTTCACAAATAAGGTGATTTTTTTTTTTTTTGTATTTTCTGTATAATTATTCCTTTGTATTGTTCTCACCTTGCTGGTAATAAGATAAGGTAATTGTATGTAGTATTACCTTTGTTTATAAATCTTAAAGTGTATATCTATAGTATATATTTTACATAGGTGAATCTTGTAATCCTAACTCTTAATATTTTAGTAAAAATTCTAGCTAAAATTATTAGAAACATGCAAATTTGTTAAAATGGAATCAATATAACAAATGTGTGTTTTGTGCTTTTCTTTCATATCAAAGTCTATTTAATTATGCATCATCCATCAACTTTATTAGTTGATTAAAGAAAATTTTCTCCCTCTTAATTATGAAAGTTTGGACTACATTTATTCTATCAATATGTAAATATCATGCATAAAATATATGATGTTGGGCCAAACAAAATTATTAAAAATAAGCCCAAATTGATAGCCGAACTTAAATCTGGACCAACTTCGAACCTATTCAAAATAGGAATTGGTCCCGAATAAAATATATTATACATACTATTTAAAATTTACTTATATGATTATTAGTGTATTATCTCTGGATAAAAAAAAATGCTCAGCAATTCAAAGTCTTAAAATTTAAATCCATTTACTACTTAGTCAAAATTCTTAATCTGTCTTGTTTAAATGCATTCTTATTATATTTGGCAACGTGAATAAATCTAGAATATGAAGAGAAAAAAATTCATCAAACAATATTTCTCTGGAAAAGTAGAAGTACAACAATTTAAATTGGTTGTAGGTGTTATATTAAGCATAACAGTGATAGAGAAGGAAAAAAGAAGTTTTATTTTTAAATGTGATGTTACTACTTACTTACTTAATTAGGATATAAAATAATGAAGTTGTGAAAGTAAAAATAAAGGGATAATTAGGTCTTTTACTTTATACTTCCTCACCGTTCTGAAGATGAACACATACCTCACTGCAACACAATGACAACCAAAAGCCACCAAACTTTCCATTGTTTAATACTTCATATCTCCTTCACATATACGAAATTTCACTTGCCACCATAATTAACCATTAACGTAAGTCCATAATTTATATGGGTTGTTTAAGTTATGTTGAAGTTATAATACACTTTTTTCATGCAATCTCATAATTTCTTCTTCTATTCTCATGATACAAAAATGAGTAATACACTCAACTCAAAAAATTGCTAATTATTTCAAAACTATATAATTCGGAACATTTATTGTATTCATTTATCAAATGCAAGGATCTAAGTTGTTTAAGTGGAATAAAGAAAAAGGAAGAAAGGGAGGAAATTTATTATAGATTACATAATTATGATATAAGATGAATCCACACAGAGAACTCACATTGCTTACAACTGAAAATCTTGAAGAAGTGAATTTATGTTGCATGTGGGAAGTGAGTGAAAGATGGATTATAAATTACTTATGAATGATCAATGCACAAACAATACTTAATGTCTGTTGTCTAAGTCTATTTTAGCGGAGTTTTGAAGTGCAGTAACATCATTCGAAGAAACAAAAAAAGATTGTATGTGGTCATTTAATATGGTACACAAACCTACACGACCAGTTTCGTGAGCTGCAAACAACCAATACACACCCTCGTCGAAGGGACTCAGAAATGTTATACGCAAAACTAGACATTTTCTTTGTGTGCTTGCATGCATGCATATAGTTCAAGCTTCCTCGTTCAACCGTATTCTCTTAGGACCTTTCTCTTCACCTTGGTTGGTTTCCTTTGCCTCTACCGAACACCTTTTGTAAGGTTTAAACCCTGTTCGACAACTCTTCTGCTTTCCTTGTCCAAGACCCATGCTTAGCAATCCCTCCTCATCATCATTATCTTTCACAAATGACAAACTTTTCTGCACTCCCTCATCTTTGTACTCTGTGTTTTGCTTGTTCATGCTGTGAATCTGATTATCTGCATTTACCAAAGCATGAGGGGGTGAAAAGCTTTGTGGCAACACCTCCCTGGAGAATAGCGCCTGAAAGGCGAGCTGACCCTGAAAATAACAATGGCATTAGGAAAAAGCAATCATAAAAAATACGTTAACACTTCATCATTGGATACAGAATCATACCTCCTCAGAGACCTCCTTCCAAGAATTGGTAAGGTTGCTAATGCTTCTACTGCGACGATTATTAGGCTCAGAACCTAAAAGGTTTGTCTCAGGTTTGTTGGGCTCTTCCTTTTCTTTCTCATCCTTCTCTAGTATCTCAGTCTCTTCACCACTAGAGGTTGTGTTAGAACCACACGAGGAGCGGTCTACAGGTTTCCTTGCATTCATTTTGTTGGAATCGGGATTCTCAGAAACTTGGTTCATCTCATCATTAGTAACCTTTGATGCGATATTTACATTGGTATCACCCTTCTCCTCAGATTCCGATGAAGAAACACCTGGTGAATTCGAAACCGAGTGTTGAGCTTGCAGAACTTCCGATTGTTCTGGATCCAGTATCTGATCTTGCAGAGGAGGGTTTTCTGGCTTAGCCTCTCCGTGTTGGATTTTGTGTTGTGTTTCGGTCGGAGCCATGGATGGAGGTGCAGTGGGTGGTGCAGGAGGGCACGCAAAGGGTGTGTGAAGTGGAGTACACAGAGGAAGCAGTCCATGGGCAGCCCACCATGCAGTTGCGGCGGCAACGGTGGCTGCTGTAATAGCTGTCATACTCGGAGGAGTGCACACGGGAGAATCTGCGGCGGAAGTTTCTGCATTTGCATAGGGCCAAAAGGTAGCAGCAAAACTTGCTGCGGCATGGGCAACAGGATTTTGCAGCAAGGTAGAGACAACAAGACTCGAGAACGTGGACGACATCTGAAGAAATGAATGGTAATCATCCTGATTGTGTTGTGAGAAGGGAGGACAAGGAGAAAACGATTGATGATGATGAACAGAGGAGCGTGCTGTGTTGTTTTGACTTTCACTTATGTTTGATGCAGCAGAATTTGTGAGAATCTTAGGTTGTCCGTTAAACCTCTCATCAACAACGTGCACAGGGACATGTCTCGGGTAATTCTGATTTCCTTGCATAGCATCTAGTGTTAATGCGCAATGAGGAGCATCTGTTTTCTCAGTTTGAACCAATTCCACAGCACCAGAATTGTTGGACTTAGAGAGTTTACAAGTGGCATTAGCGTTTTGTCTGTGCTCTCCGTCATCTAACTCGTGATTTTGAAGGTCATGAGTAATAAAAGATTCATCTGGAGTTGTTACCTCTTTTATTGAGGGTATAAACTCCCTCAAGGGACATGGATTTGTGAGTGGCAGTGATATAGATGAAGCAGGTGGGTCTTGGAGGATGGTAAATAGTTTTGAAGTGCTTTGGTCCTCCACAGAATGCTTCTAAAGGAGCAAGAAAAATGATGTTATTGAAAGGGGGAAGAAGAGAAGAGATAGTTTGAATGGCCATTGAAATATAAAAAATATATATATATAACCTCTGGAAGTGGTTGTTTCTCCAAGTCCAGTGCTTGTTTACCATGTGAAGATGGAAGTGAAAAGAGAGACTTTCCATTCTTTGAGAGAGAAGCATTGGTCTTTCTGGGATAAGGATTGCTTGGTTTTCTTTTTGGCCTTGGAGGGGGAATGTCTATGTCAAGAGCTTCTCCTATTGGAACACCCTTCACAAAGGCCTCTTTCTCAACCTGAACCTCAATTTTGCAGTATTCTCAGAAAATTTTAATAACATTTCAATGCATACAACCTTCAAAGAAAGCTAAGAACACATCCACAAAAGAAAAATGAAGTGTAGGCGTTATTGTGACCAAGTCATTCAACCTAGAAAGTATAGTTATACTAAGACAAGTCAATTAACGGATCGAAAAAGTTGTATGTAGCACTTGAAGACGTTACGTGATTTACAGAAGCCACACTCTTAACATAAATATATATTGTTAATTAGTTCGTTATAAATAGCGTTGACAAACTATATTTTCAGTATAATAAAAAAATAAAAAAAAAATTAATTTTGATAATTTTGTTTAATTCTATTAATAATTAAGATAATTAGATATGTATTTAACTTTTAGTAATTGTCATGGGTATTTATTAAAAAAATTAATGTTAATAAACGGTTAATATTAAAGGAAATTATAAAGTATTTTGAATCTACAAAGAAAAAACAAAAGGTAGAAGACTCCTTCAAAGTTAATTATATATTAACATTAATATTTATTATAATGAATACTAAGGATAATTATTAAGTATCAAATTAATATTAATTTTTATTTTAATATACACACATGAGGATTATTAAATATCAAATGTATACTCCATTACCTTGAATATTAATAGATTCAAACAAAAATAATGAAATTATCCCATTATTTTTTTTTTTCAAAATAAGGTAAGTTGATGCAAAAGAAATACAAAGGTGATACCAACTACGGTGACATCACTTTTAACATATTTGCTTAGAGAGCCAGTTAAGAAAATATTATTAAACCTAAAAGAATGACTACAAATTGATGCGGACAAATTTATATTGTTTTAAGAATAATGATATTTTAACTTACATTTTTTTTACCCACATCCATAATTTCAATCATCATTAGATCATTACATTACATCATTAAAAAAAATCAAAATAAATTATCCTTATTTTAAGTGGATTAAAATACCATTATCCTTATTTTAACTCTAGTAGGTGTATTTCAAATCCAAATCCATATTTTAAGATTTTAAGTCCAATTCATTTAAGTGGATTTGGATTGGATATAAATTAAATAATATTTTAGATTGTAAAAATCCAAAATTAATGTGAATTTAGGTTAGTTCAAGTTATGAAAGGCTAGGTCAAGTCAAGCACAGGTAATGTAAGATTGGGTTAGATTGAGCCCATCATACACAATTTAACTGGGTTGGACTGAAGTCATGCAAGGTTAGGTAAAGCCAAACAACATCAAAGTAAAGCTAGCTAGGTTAGGCTTGGTCAAGCCAAACTGAAATTATGTTGGGTCAAGTTAGGCTCAACCTAATGTTAGGTCATGCTTAAGTCAATTGGGCTATGTCAGACCTAGGTAAATCTTAGTTAAGTTGGATCTAAGTCAAGTTAGATTAGGCTAGAACCATGTCAAGTTGATTAGGTTGGCCCTAGGTAAAGTTGGGTGGAGAACTTGTAAGGCGAAGCGAGGTCAGATGATGTCAAGTCAGGATCAACCTAAGTTGATAAGACCTAGGATAAGTTGAGTTGAGACATGACAATTTGAATTGAGCAGGGTCAGAGTTAGATCGAGCCAGCCCAAATCCATGTCGAGGTAAGTAAGCCTAGGCTCAAGTTGAGTTTAATCATCCTAAGTCCACATATAAGGTCAAATCAAAATGGGCCTAGTTAAAGCCCAATTGGCTCAAACCAATTCTAGTTTAGTCAATTTAGGTCCACATTAGGTTTAGTTGGGAGAGACCAACGTAAAGTTGAATTAGGACAAGTGCAGATTAAGCTGAGTCAAGTCAACCAAATCCATGTCAAGTTGAGTGGCCTAACTCCATATCATGCTGGTTTGGATTAGGCCAATATTCGATTGAGTCAACTTGAGTTCATGTCAGGCTAAGTTGGCATGTACCAAGGTTGACACGAGTTTGACCTAGCCCACGTCAAGCCAAGTAGGGTTTGGCCCACTTTAGGATTAATTAGGCCCAAGTTGGGTTGAGTCAAACAAGGCTCAAGTCGAGTTGGGTCAACTTAATTTCACATCAAGTTGTGTGGGCCCCTGCTAAACTTAAATTAATTAGACCAAAAACCATGTTTGGTCGAGTGGACCAAACTTTATGTTAGGTTGAGCGAGCTTGAGTCAACATTGAGCAAGGTTAGGTTGAGACAAAGTTAGTCTGAGTTAACCTGATTCCACAATAAGCTAAGTTAGCGTGAGACATGTTGAGCCAACTGGACTCAAGTCTACGTTAAGCCAAGTAAAGACATGTCCATATAAGACTGAGTTGGGAGAGGCCTAGTATGGACAGGCTAGGGCAAGTTGAAAGAGGTTTACTTTGGGTTGATGAGGCTTGATCATAGATCGAGTTAGGTTTAGGTTGATCCTGGTCAGTTGAGTCCATTTCAAGTAAAGTTAGACCTGGTTAGCATTGGGCTAAGTTGACTTGGGTTTAGGTAAATTCAAGTTGGTGATCCATGTTAGGATAGGTCCAAGTCGAATTGGATAAGCCTAAACCTAGGTTAAGAAAGATCTAATTAGGCCAGATTCATGCAAAGTAAAGTTAGGATGGGTCAATCCCAATTCAAGATAGGTCAAGTTGGGCTTAGTAGGTTAAGTAAGTTCACGATAAGACGAAATTGGATCGAGCCAGGTTAGTCCAGGTTTAGTCGAACCTAACTCATGTTAGGCTTGGTTGGACCTAATGCAAGTTTGGATGAATTAGAACAAGCCTAAATTAAGCCATGCTTATCTAGTTGAATTAAGCTAACATTAGGATTAGGATTGGGGAAAGCCAAGTCCAAATTAAGGTTTGATTAGGCTAATCCTATGTCAGACTCGGTCTAGCAAGGTCGAACCCTTATTAGGTGGGGTCATATCCTAAACCAATTTTAATTTAGAAAAAGTATGCAAACCCAACTTAATTTAATTTTAATTAGATTGAAAATATCTAATTGAATTAGATCTAATTAATATGAATGTGAATTTTAAATCTAATATTTTATTGAATTTGTTCAAAATCCATGACTCTACCCTTTCTACAAAAGCTCGAAATGAAAGATCCAACCTACTAGTAAAAATATTGTGATTGATGTTGTTATGTCTTATGTGGTGTGTCATGCTATTAAAAAAATTAATGTTAAGTGAGTGTGAAAGAAAAAATTGTGATTAAATGTATATGAGTTTGAACTTACTTCATCGTCACATACCAATTGTTGATGTGATACATATCGGATAATAGTGTGTTGAATATACCATTGGATGTATGGTATGGTATCAAGCAAATGGTTACTTTTATTTAATTCAACACCTTCAATTAGATAGTCATAACAATCATTCCACATTGTTATCGACTTCTAATGGTTACTTCTATTTATTTATTCCAAACAAAAGAGGTCACACTAACAGTATAAAATGTGTGGTGGTCGAGTCGACGGCAAGTAAATATGTATGACATTGTATAAGTTATGACAATGATCGTTAATAGAGAATACAAAACCAATTTAGCAAAATTTGAGATTAGTGGAAGAGGAAAAACATTAAAGCACCTCATACTTGTGCCAATCACCGTTGCACATAATCACTAAAATTTTAGCTCCACCTAAATTACTATAGTTGTTTGAATTCGATCAAAGAAAATTCATCCATCCTCTTCAAAAGTTTAATTGTAAAAATTAAAATGTCAGGGTTATTCTACAACATATAGAAAAGAATGGATTGCTAAACAAAAAGCTCTAAGGATGGAGTTTGGAGATCAAGAGGTTCATATAATGATCATCCAAGATGACACGTTATATAAGAAAGTGTTATGGGAATAATTGTACACTATCCTTATCTGGTCAACAATGCTCAAGACACCATACTTTACATCTTGGAACATATTTTTTTTTCATCCAAGTCATTTATAGAAGGATTAAATTATTTCAAATTCAATTGTTTAAATTTATATGGGAAATTTTTTACTAGAAAATATCATTTCACCATATTAATTGTAATTACTCAATATGACAATCAAAAATCATATTTTCTTTAACATTTATATGGTTGAAGGTGAGAAAATGAAAACATTGATTTGGTTCTTGCAATTTTTGTGACAATATTATTAGCATAAACCCATATTTTAGGCTCATTTACTTATGCCTTCTAGGGTTAGCTTTGTGTGTATATATAACACACCTATTGTAACATTTTATATGCAATCAATAATACACAATCATCTTCTTCATATATTTCTTTGTTTTCTACAAGGTATCAAGAGCCCCAACAATACATGATTGAGAAAGGATTCTTGCAATTGTTCATATTTCCTAAACCTTTAACTCTAAGTCTTATGACTCGTTTGCAAATTTTATGATTAAGAAGGGATTCTTGTAGTAGTTTCTCTTTCCTAAACCCTAAGTTCTAAGCCCTAAGCCTCTTTCACATTTTTGGAGGTTCCGCACCATGTTCTTTATGTCATTTTAAGGTATTTGCAATCCTTTAATATTAGGTTTGTATTTTGTTTTATTCGTTACTTTCGTTGTATGGTTCACATTTCTGTTTTGTATTTAATTTGTTATAGCGACTTGTAAAGATAATTATCTTTAGTCTATTAGTGTGCAATTGGATGGTAAAAATGATTCCTACTCGAGTTATATTATGAAAATTTTCTTCATGGAAGGTTCACGTGAGGTTATATTTCAGGTGTTAAGACAAAATCGATTGACACCAAAGTTGATGATTATGCTACTGCTTTATAAGTATGAGAAGTTGATAACTTTAAAATTATCACTTGGGTCAATAATTTTGTCACACACTCGATTGATGCTCAACTAACAAAATGTGATACTGCAAACAAGGTATGAGATCACTTATCTTAATTGTATACACAATCTAATTTTGCCAAACATTATCAACTTGAGACAAATATTTGTGCACTGAAGCAAAATAACATGAGCATTCAGGGTTTTTATTCTGTCATGACAACCATATGGGATTAACTTGCCTTGAGTGAGCTGGAGAATTGAGTGCTTTTGCATCATATATTATTCATAGCTCTTTACATAGTGATTTTGAAAATTTCTGCAGTTCAATTTTGCATTGTAGCTCTCTACCTTTTATTGAGGATGTTGTTAATGAATTATTAGTAGAGGAAATTAGACTTGCTTCCCAGCCTTGCTTAGTGATTTTGAAAGTTTGCGTGGTTTAATTTTGCATCATAGCCCTCTACCTTTTATTAATGATGTTGTTAATGAAATATTAGCATAGAAAATTAGACTTGCTTCCCAGTCACAGGCAAACATAGCCTTGCAATCTCAAAATAAATCATCACCAAATATATTTTCTAACAAATGGATCATTGAGTTAGGTGTCACTAATCATATGTCACATCATTTGCATTCTCTTGTTTCGTTATCACCGAACTCATTCATGTCAATTGCAATTGCTAATGGTGATTCAGTTTCATTATCTGGTATTGGTAACATTGCCCACCATCTTTGTCTTTGTTTGATATTTACTACATACTTGGTCTTGCTATGAATCTTGCTTATGTTGAGAAAATTTGTGATTATAGATACAATGTGTATTTCTCTTCAGTGAATGTTTTGTATAGGACCACACATATCAGAAAGTGATTGAGATAGGTCGTAGGCAAAGTAGACTCTATGTCTTGAATTAGTTTAAAGAGTCAATAGTTGAAGCCTCTCAAAGATCTACTGCCTTACTTAATGAACAAAAATTAATTATGTGTCACGTCCAAAGCTAAAATCCAAAAAATTCTTATGTTCAAGAGATAACAACTCTCCAACAACTTGGATGATGAATAATGTCATACACAATTAAATTAAATAACTAATAATGTGATTGTAGAAATTGACTACCTTTTCTTTGTATAATTATGGTTTGTTCTTCTTGTCATTTATAATCATTAACATTTATTGACCATTTGATAATTTATAGAAGGGTTGTGAAATTCAATTTCGTCTCGTTTAAAATCTAAGAGAATTAATGGTCGTCTTATACGAAAGTGAATTTCGTTCATAACCCTTACATACGCAGTAAATAATCAACACGATCAACTTCTACATATATGTATAATGAAACACATGAAGCAATTCAAATAATATATATATATATATATATATATATATATATATATATATATATATATATATATATATATATATATATATATATATATATATATATATATATATATATATATATATTGACAAGATGAATATCACACTTAAAAAAATGTCCACTAAGACAATAAAAGTCCAAAAGTTTTTTATTAAAATTATTTGTCCTTAAAATTATTGAATTACAATAGATACAAAAGTTTATTTAAAATTAAAAACCATAAATAACTTTTTGAAATAAAAATAAATAAAAAATTTAAACAATTAAAAAATAATAAGTTAATTAAGAAAATACCAAAACAAGATATTTCATAACAAAAACTAATAATTTCATAACAAAAACTAATAATCAGAATTATTTAAAAAGTTCTAAAACTCCATTTAAAAATTTACAAAATGAAAATTAAAAAGAAATAGAAATCATGTTTCTTAACATAATTTCATATAAAAAATAAACATGCTTGGATGTACGATAACAAAATAAACATAAACAAATATCATCATAAATATGGTTTAAATAAAACTAAATAAAAACTTGTTTTAAATATCGTGTTTATCGTTAAATCTTAAATCCGTAAAATTTGAACTTGAAAATACAAGGTTTTTTTTTTGTTTGTTTTAGATTCATACTTCAAAACATTATTTACTTAATTCATAATTTTTTAGCATTTTAAGTGTTTACATAATATCTTAAAAATGAAAACTTATTTGATTTAAGCAAATAATTTAAGTTTTCATTTGCTAATTTAAGTTAGGTATAACGTTATGGAAACAAGAAGAAAAAACAGTTCCACCATTTCTTATAAAATTTTTAAGAAATAAAAATATAAAAAAATAAAGTATTAATTTTGCAATTACAATTAATATTAATTAAAAAAGAAAATAAAAATGTTAGTTCAAATAAAAAAAAAAAAACTCTAAAGTTTTGATAATATTAAACTTCTACCCTCCTTTTAATTTATTGTGTTAAAATCAAAAAGGGGAAGCACTTACACAATTAACTACAATTTAATTATTCAAATATAAATTTTATATCACAATTTACTCTAAGAACAAATATTAAAGTTGAAACCAAATGAAATGAGAAAAGACAAGTAAAAAAATTATCATAAATTCTCATGCTGAAAGTGATGGTTCCACACTAGTGAAAACATTTTTGAAAAGTGATTATACTTTTGGTCGAGAACAATTAGTTACATACTAGGAGATGAAGTCTATTTTTCAATTTTTTTTTACTTCACATTTAAATATGTTATAGTTAGAGTTGGGAAATGATACTATTTTAAATTATATATTTTGAATTCTTACTTGTTGATGTTAAGTTATTTGAATTATTTGGTGCTTTATTTTAATTGTACTTGTCTATTTTTTATTTATGAACAATGTCGCACTTTAAAAATAGAAGATTGTTTGTCATTAGATATAAAAAAAATTAAGTTTCCTCGTAATTGAGAAATTGGGTTTACTTGAATAGTTTTCATTTGAGATTATTATTGTTTTAATAGTTTGTAGTGAATTGATGAAATTACTTAAGAGATTGGGAAGCTTGGATTAATAGTACTTATGAAACAATTAGGGATGAATGATTCTTAATTAAGTCAAAAGATATTTGGAATTCTAGCGTCAAATGAACAATATCTAATATAAGAAAAAAAAAATATATAACAGTGCATATTTTATCTTTTATCATTAGTTTATATTTTTTTTTATAATTGATATCAACACAAGACTTTATATTTACATAGCTTGTTTTCTTTGAGATGGTTGGTATTGTTTTTACATGAATTTGGTTTAATCTCTTCATGTTTTTTAATTTCTTTTTTTTTCTTTTATATATCTTTTCATATTATGGCATTGATTTTTTAACCTTAAGGTGTCAATCTAGGTGGGTTGTCACGATTTATAATGATACTTAACATACAATATTTATTAAAAAAAATATCTATTAATTAATTCAAAGGGAACTTGACCATCAACTAAAAATAATAAAAACATATAAGAAAAAATTGCTGAAACTCTCTAACAATTTTACAGCAGTCAAAATTATCCTTTATAATTGTATTTATTTTTAAACTTTGTCAATTTTATTATTAATTATTATTATTATTATTCTGGTTTTTAAATATCTCAACTTAAGTTTCTCATCAAATTAATATTGGTATAATTAGTCATATAGTACCCAGTTTTTGCTAGAGTGTCAAATAGGTACTCGGTTTAAAAAAGTGTCAATTGCATCCCAACTTTTGAAAAAATATTTCAATTAGGTCTCTTTCAGACAGAGTTGACTAACGTCCTTAGTCAACGTGCCACGTGTCAGTCTGTGTTTTTTTTTTTTTAATTTTTTTGAAAAAATAAAATAAAAATGCCACGTGTCAACTGTGTGTGACACGTGACATTGTCAGTGCCATGAGGCATTGTCAGTGCCACGTGTCAGTATCACTATCAGATGTCATTGTGTTGATTTCGATTTAGTCCCTATATATGTTTTTTTGTTTCAATTTAGTACCTAAGTATATGTATCTAAGTCAATTTTATCCCAATTTTTTTAATAATTAAAATCCATTTTTTTATAAAATTAAAAGTAATTAAGTATAAAAGTTTAACAAAAATTAAGTATTTGATATTTATATTAAAATTTAGTGATAAAAGTCATTTTATTAAGTCATTTTTAATAATAAAAAAATTAGTATAACATTCAAACCAATATAAATTTTGGTTTAAAATTAGTAAGAGACAATATTGTTCAATTTAAAAAAAAAATTAACAAAACATGAGTACTTAATAAAAAAGTAATTAATAAAGTAATATGTTAAAAAGTCATTTTTAATAAAAAAATATTAGTATAACACTTATATAAATAATAAATTTGGTCTGAAATTGAGGGAAACAATATAAATATTAGTACTTAATTTTTAAAAAATATTTATACTTAATTATTTTTAATCTTATAAAAAATGGATTACAAAAATATTTTAATTATTACAAAAAATTGGGACAAAATTGAACCAGATACACATACTTAGGTACTAAATTGAAATAAAAAGACATATATGGGAACTAAATCGAAATCAACACAATGTGCCACGTGTCACACATAGGGACTTGACACATGGCATTTTTATTTTTTTTTTCAAAAAATTTTAAAATAAAAAATAAAAAATTTTAAAAAAAATTTTAAAAAATTTTAAAAAATAAATTAAAAAATAAATTAAAAAAAATCAAAAAAAAAAAAAATCAGAGACTGACACATGGCACGTTGACTAACAACGTTTGTCAACTCTATATTAAAGGAACCTAATTGAAGTACTTTTTCAAAAGTTGGGATGCAATTGATACTTTTTTTAAACCGGGTATCTATTTGACACCCTAACCCCAAACTGGGTACTATACGACTAATTATACCAATTAATATTCAACAATTTCAATGTCTGTGAACGTATTTTTATTAGTACAAATAAGAATAGATGCACTTGTCATGCCAAGAGTACAACAACTTAGAAGTTTTGCAAAGTATATATATATTTATTAGAAGACAAATATTTGAACACAGTGATGCATCCCACTCCCACAGTCTTGTTTACACAATAAAAACCAATCATTATATTCGTCGATGTAGAATCCAAAGTTTCCTAAGAGATCAGTACCTTATACATATCATTTTGTTTAATGTTATAAAGTAAATTAATACTTGAGTTATTGTTTGGAAAAATAATTGAAAGAGTAGTTAGCTTAAGTCTCTAGTGACTTAGAAAAACCAATTATATTTAATAGACGAACTAATATGAGATATATGTGCAATATTTATTATATTTTTATTTTGTGCTTTCTGAAAACAGTGTTTAGATGTTTAAAAACATAGGTAAACTGTTTAAATGCGAAAGGCTTTTAAAAATCATAATCTAATTTCCTTTGTTTTTGCACCAACAAATTTTTTATTAACTCTAGAATTTTGATTGTTTTCTAAAAAACCAGAGTTCTTTCAAATCTTTTAAATTATTATGATAATAAGATTTAAATCATAAAATATTATTTAATATGATAACTTATAACATTTCTACACATGTTTGATTTTTTTTATTTCTTCATACGTTATGTATAGCTTTTATTTGTAATTGTTATAAATTAGATTTGTTGTGTATGTGGACATGTGAGAAGGTGAGGATGTATTTCTTCTAACCTAAAAGGTTAAATTACAGTAATAAATTTGATATGTATTACTGTAATTTAACCTTTAAGTTTATTGGCATGGTTAGAATGATTTTTCATAACCTTTGTTTTAAAAAGATATTTTAGTGGGTTAAGACAAAAAGGTGCTTATTAGATTTGAATTAATTAGGTCTTTTTGATGTACCAAAACATTATTCAATCAAAATTAAGGGACAACAGTGATATAAAAAAAAAAAAAAAAAAACCTCCTTTTAGCATCAATGTTATGATCTTAAGTTTTGTTGAAATCATTATAATAAAATTCATAGATAAAAAAATAATGAGTTTAGTGTAATAAAAGGAGAGAGTGGAGAGGAAAGGATGAGAAAGAAGAGAAGTAAAGTAGAAGAATGTTGATCATGTTGTAAGAAAAAAGTAAAATAAAAATTTAAAAATTAGGTAAAAACTCATAGTAAAAACGTAATTAAATATGATATGTAACATAATTAATTATATATGTTAAGTAATATGTACATTCTTTTAGGTGTAGTTCAAACATTGGGATTTTTGGGAAGATCAAATGTTCTTGCAGTAACTTCAGTCTTCTCTCTACTTTGGTACCAATTCCAATCATGTTATTCCTTGTCAAAATTAGTCTTTGGGATTGGTTTAAGGTTATGGATTCTATCCATTGACAACTACATACAATCCCAACCAAACCATAAAATGCACCCCAACCTCATCATAATCTCAGTTATAAGAACTAAATATCAAATAATCATCATTTGATAGAGGAATCTCACCTAGTGCGGTCCATTTTGAACTTTATTGAAGCCTTCTTCCACTAGGGATAGACAAAGAGTGGTGTTGAATGGTGTTTGGTAAGGAAAGAGATCACCACATGCTTGTGGTATGGTCAATTAAGGGTGGATAAAATTGGTATAAATTTGCTCACGTATGTGCAATTGAACAAAAAAACAAAAGGGACTGATTTGACCAAGCAAGCAATTAGACAGATTACTTAGCCAAACCAGTCCCCTTGTCCTTGCATTTGTGTACTCTATCAAATCATTGAATCCCTTGATTCTTCAACACAGACACCGATAAAAGGGTTCGGCATGAAAACTCAATTCCAAATAGTTACAAACTTGAACTTAATATAGAACCCATAGATGGATAAAAAAATAAACTCGAATGCCTGAGACTGAAATCATATCTTTAACATTCTCTTCAACTAAACTAGAATGTTTTAGCACATTTTATCATTAATAATTGTAGGCCATGTCATGTACTATATTGTTCATAGTAAAGGCTATAGTAAACGCTATAAAAAATGAATAAGTGTTTACTCTTTGGTACTTTTTTATGATATTTATTGCAGTTAAACCTTGATGGTAGGATTACATCAAGGCTAAGCCTTAAGCCTCGTTTTAATCTAGTTTTTAATTTGCTTACCAAAGACAAACAGAAAATGATCTCTAATTGCATGTTTTTGCAGAGATATAGTTTTTATTAAAGAATCAAGAGAAGTACTTAACTATCAGAGGGTATTTGCTGAGTTTGGTGACAATTTTTTATTGTTTTGCTATACTAAGATATATCGGTATCGCAACAATTGAGGAACGGATGAAAGAAGGTCACAAGAAGAGTATATTTCTTTCTGAAAAAGTGTACTGAGGGAGCCAACCACGTGACACCTAATTGTTTCTAAAGTGAAAGATTTCAGCGGATGATGGTGACGAAGGAAAGAAGCTGGTTGGTAAAGGTTATTATCTCACACTTACCTTTCTCTATGCATGTGCTCAGCGAGTCCATGTCTTTTCCAAGGGACACTCAATTGGGATACATTAAGCGGGTTTTCCACACACGAGTGTTTTGTGTTTTGTTATTTAAGAACAACCAGTTAAGATGCAGAACCATTTTTGTGCCATTGAATGGGAATTTCATGAAGCATAAATTCTAATTATAGGACCACAATGTATAATCCAAGGAATGAAGGTACGGATTTACCTTTGAAAAGAATTTCTGAGCGTGACTTCTGATTTGCACAGCAGTCTTTGTTCCTATGTGCTCTGCACAATAAAAGTAGAACATCAAAAAGCGGACACTAGTCCTATGTAAAAATTCAATAAAACAGACACAGCAATTTCTGTCCTTTCTTATTAACACATTATATGTGTGTGTTTTGGGTTTATCAAAATATTGCCTTCTATCCGCTGCCATGCTCGCCCGTATAGCTTTAAGGCTTCAAGAAATCTATTATGTTCCTCCTCCGTCCATCTTTCTCTCTGCTTTGTGATAGTATATGGTTTTCGTGTCTGCAATTGCCAAGTACCCACTCAGATAATAATAACAATTAATTGATACTTTAGTTTGTGCAGCTGTTTCCACTTTACACTTTTTGCATTTACAGAAAAATTTGTAGCCTTTAATTTCTGTAACATAATATTTTTATTATGTTTTCGGTGCAAAGCATTTATTAGTTTTTAATGGTTAATCTTTA
Source organism: Vigna unguiculata (assembly GCF_037176805.1). Lineage (NCBI taxonomy): Eukaryota > Viridiplantae > Streptophyta > Magnoliopsida > Fabales > Fabaceae > Vigna > Vigna unguiculata. The sequence goes on from NC_140800.1 coordinate 317,028, forward strand.
ACTAGCTACTTTTAATGGTTTCCAGCCATAGATTTTCATTTACAAGATATAAAATTGAGACATTATTCAAACGATGTGAGACAGTTCTACTCATACCAACATAATGTTGGTATATACACAAAATTAAGTGAAGCTTTTGACCGGTAGTTAAGATAACATCACTGATACTGCTATTGTTAAAACCACGACAAATTATTTAGACATAGTAAAATTGCTACAGAATTTCCTAGAAATGTAAATTCGCTATATTTTTCGTCTGACACTTTTATGCAGGCAGAACACTTTTATGGCGATTTTAACAATTCAACTGTCAAAAAGAAGAACAATCTGCAATTATATTTACGGTAGTGAGGAAAAACATAACTTATAAAGGAATATGTGTAACGAGCAGGGGACAACTATAGGGTCCAGACCAAAATATCAGTTAAACTTACTACTAATAGTAACAACAACAATAATAACAGCTTTATCATTTCCTTTTTGAGGAATCATTGTTTCCCGTTATTAGTATAGGACAATAAACTTGAAATACCTTAATAACCACTTCTTCTCCAGAGGAGTAGGCGTCCATTAGAGGACGTGTGCAGCTAGCGCTGCTTCAGATCTTCCCTGACGAGGAGTGGGTAAAAGGAATATCTCCTTTCGTTTTTTGGGACATGGAACACAGCAAATGGTAAAGCCGTTGTGGTGAAAATAAGCAGAAGCTGATGACAAGGCGATGCTACTGCAAAAACAAACACAAAGCAAAAACAATAGGTAGAGATCCGTCTCTGGTTCGTATCAGATATAATATCTATGAATAAGTATTCCAACTCACAAGCCACACGCAGGATAATAGAGATTAGAAATGACATGAAAAACAAAAAACAGAAAAGGGTTCAATAAATTTTAAGAATCCACCGCAACAGAGAGAGAGACGCTTCTCCGAAAGAATAAAAGAAAATTCTTTAATCGGTCCTCACCAAAAAGAACTCCACAGCGCCAAAACCTTTCAAACGCGGAAACAACTACAATTAGTATATCACAGGAACACTTCCATCTTGCACGTTTTCACTTCAAAATTACAATCCGTCACTGTGAGTGAATAAATAAATAAATAAATAAATACACTACTCCTATTTGGTTGCCCGAGAACAATTAATCACAGAGCATAGCGAGCAGAAGGTTAATTCATGCAAATCCGGAAAATAATTCACTCAGTGAAGTACTTAGAGATGCATAATCAATCGTTATACAGTTTCCGGTGATTAAATTTTCTCGGTAACCAAAAAAGAGGGGAAACTGAATCCTTTTGGAAAAGAATAAACAGAGGAGGTGAAAAGTACCTTGAAAAAGAGCCATGGGTGAGGCAGGAGCGATCATGCATGTGAAGAAGAAATGGATTTCACCGGACACTCGCCGGAGGACTCATTTTCGGCAATGGCGAATCCGAGTCTTAGGGATCAGAGGAAGAATTAAATTGGAAGAGATAAGAAGAAGCGGAAACAGTAGCAAAAGAAGAAGAAAGAAGAGTTAGGGAGCGACTTCAACTACAACGAACCAGAAGCATCCACACGAACTGTCGAACAGTGAGAAGCAATCTGAGCCACTAGAATTTCCCCAGGATTTTTATTTATTTTTTTAATAAAAACGAAGTAGTCGTTTTAATTTGAGGCTGCTAAAGTGCGGAAGAGCAAAACTGTAGGGATGACGACAAGTGGCATGAATTTAGTGGCTGCTGGAGGTAACGCACATCCTTGCACTTTTCCTAATTTCTTTTTTCACTCTTTTTCAATTTCTTTATTATTGTTTTTTGGGGGCCTTTTTCCCTCAACTCAAATCTCATCCACAAACTTCAACGCCTTGGTTTTCAGTCCGTAAAAGCGTCGCCAGCTGTCACATGTGGGCCCTCCAGTTGCGTGGCAACGGCTTCATTCAGTCACCGGCGCACGGAGTGCCTCGCTCCTGCCCCGTTTTCTTCCGCCAACGTGGCTCAATGAGCACCACCACCTTCGCCGTGCCGTTATTACACTATTTTCTCTTGCCATTTAACTTTTTTTTTATACATTTTTCCTACAAAATTATTTTTTAAAATATTAACAATAAACAAAGATGCTACGCTCATGACTCTATATTAAAAGTTTAGGGAAATATTTTTTAAAAACAAAACGAACTTAGTGGACATAATAACTTTCAGAAAATATTGTTTGGTTTTGCATTTTTGTGGCACAGGAGGTGCCATGTGGCATCTAACGAAGGAGGGAGACAGAGTGCTAAGTTTTCTTGTGTTCCTTTCGTGGATGTTTATAATCTAAATTGCCTCTTCGATATGAACCCGCAAGATCGGTTCACAAGATACGATGCATGAAAACGGAAAATATCATATGAGAAAGAAAATAGATAAAAAAGGCTAATTCAATCGGATTAATTATTTGGATAGTTATGATTTGATGATATTGTGTAATCAAGTATTTTTTATTAATGTCATTTAAATAGTTAACATTTATTGATTAAGCATGATTTATGAGGCAATTTTAGTAGATGTGGCACATATGTATTTTATGAGGTGAAAATTTGGTCTAGTAAGATAAATAAAATAATAAAAATAAGGAAATGAAAAAACAAATAATGAACTTTTTGTACGTGGTAGAAGATGATGAGATGGCGATTTAGAAATTGTGTGTCATTCGCGTGAAATATGAAGCTTTCATCAACAACGGCGTGAGTTGGATTATTGAGTCATTACTTGTTTATGCATTTGGTTGACAATGGTGGTCCACCATTATCTGTGAAAGTTTGGTGTTGAGATTGTGGTCCTCCATTTTAAATTGGTCTTTCGGTATGTTAGTGGTATGGGATGTAAGTTCTAATTTATTATTTGGACATTTTCATATTTCACAAAGATATATTATCATTTGAGATGAACGAGTCGGTTTCCGAAATAGTGCTTCACCATGGTGGAAAATTTGTGAATGACAGGTCATTGAAATATGTGGAAAAGAGTAGTACTTTATCATGTGACCTAGACATATGAAGCTACTTTGAGATTATGTCAATTCTTAAGAATATGAAGGAGATGTGGTATTTAGTAGGTGGAGGTTCTATATTGGAAGGAAGATTGGAATTGTTGTGTGATGAAAAAGGGGTATGTCATATGGTGAACATTGTCATATTGAATGGTCAAGTTCACTTGTATGTTGTACACTTAGTATTTGAATCTCAAATAGTACATATGTTAGAATATTTTGGTCCTAAGGCTGATGGTAATAAGGGTGATTGGATGAATGAGGATAAGGGTGAAGATGAATGTGAACTTGAGGTTGTTGTGGAAAGGGAGGGGGAGTGTGAACATGATTCAAACAATTATGGAAGGTAAGGGTAAGGAAGGGGTTGTTTTGGAGGGGGAGGGTGAGGATGCAGTTCATGTGGAAAGTGGGAGTGAGGGTGAGCCAAAGGTTACAATAGATGAGAGGATGAGGATGAAGTTCTTATGGAGGGTGGAAGTGAGAGTGAGTAAGAGGTTGTTGTGGAGAGGAGGACACCACTCTAACTAGGTTCTTAAATGGGTTGAACCTTGAATTAAGAGATAGAATTAAACTAGAATGTGATGCCCGAAGAGTTGATATAGGTGTGATTTTATTGCAAGAAGGTCACCCAATAACATATTTCAGTGAAAAACATAATGGAGCTTATCACAATTATCCCATTTATGATAATGAATTATATGCACTTGTGAGGTCTCTCCAAATTTGGTCATTCTAGTATTGATTTTGTGTTGATGATGGTGAAGGAAAAAATATAGAGGAAGGGGGAGAAGCTTGTATGGAAGGAGAAGCTTGAGCCAATGAAGAGGAAGAAAAAATGACCAACAAAAGACAAGGGTATAAAAAAATACATTTCGGGTGTTGTGGAATATATTTCAAGATCCAAAAATTCTTTAAGAATATCTAATCAAAAAATACTTTTATATTTCAAATTGGGTAAGATACTTTTGGATCGTAAAATATTTTTCAGAACATACAATTCAAAAAGTATTAATAAATACATTCCAAATTAAGTGTTCCACAAGGTACTTTTAGATCCTTGAATATTTTTGAAATCCTATTTTAAAAAAAATATTTTAATATTCTAAATTAAGTATTCTGAAAAGTATTTTTAAATTTTAAAAATGTCTTCTAAAACACCAATGAAAATATGAAAATATTTTTTAAATTAAATGTTTCAAAAAGTATTTTGACATCTGAAAATATATTATGAAAGGCTCAATCCAAAATATATTTTTTTATCCTTTTACAATTGAGTATTTCGAAAAAACATTTTCTTTGTATGGAAAAATGTTATGAAATACTCGATCTAAAAGATAATAATAAAAAGAAAGGCAGGAATAAGGTTTTTTATCATAATTTTAGTGAGGAGTAGTTTGGTGATTATAGGTTTCATGGGGGAGTGCACAAAGGGAGGTGCAGGGTGCACAAAGAAGAAAGGGAGGTGCAGGTAGATAAATCCTTGTATTGTATACAAATACGAATAATACCTATTTTTTAAAATTGAATATGAGTACTTAATAAATATGTATATATTCACTATCTCCATTTCCATACTAGTTTTATTTTTGATTATTAAAATATCTTTAATGTATTAAATAATCCAAAACATTTATAATGTTAATTCTTAGTTTCATAACTTATTTATAAGGTACAATTTTTTTTATATAATTATTTCACTGATAAATAATTTTTTTATAATTATACAATTGTAATTTATTTCTTGACATTTGACAATAGAAAAAAAAATATGAATTCTATAAATTATAAATTAAATATATGATAATATCACATTTTTTGTCTTGACTTTTATTTTTGTAAAAAAAAATTATTATTTTTTTTTTAGAATAAGAAATTAACGAATATAAATATTTTTGTTTTTTAACTTAAATAAGAATGTGACAAAAATTTTATATAAATTAAACATGAAAGCGAAAGTGAAGATGATTTTTAGATTAAAATAAATAATCAAACTTATACTTGTTGGATTTCTCGTCATCCTAATAATTATCAAGAAAGTAATGATATAATGTTGATATATGATGTAATTATAAAGCTAGAAAATTTATATAAAACATCTAAATTCTAATAATATATATGTATGTATTCGGTCACAGGGTGGTCACAGAAGCAGGGACAACACAGTTGGTAGTGTATTCGGTCACTACGAAGAAGAACGCGGACCAACGTCAAGACTAGCGCGGTCATTGACAGTCACAAGCGGTGGCAACCACTTCCAGCACCGACCTGAAAACAAAGAACAGTAAGTGCGGAAGAAAAAAAAAAGAAAAATGATATTTTTAAGTAATTTTAAAATATTAAAAATAAAAATAAAAAAATAAAAAATTACTTAAAAAAATATCTTATAAGAAAGTTCTCAAAATATAGTAATAAAAAATTATTTTTCAAAAAATAAACACATAAATAAACCCCTTTATACCCGCTATGCCACAACGGTTATATATAAACCATTGTCATATACTTGGAAAAAGTTTTCAAAATGCCAGATTCAATAAACTACAACCTTTTCTGGAAAAACCCTTTTATTCTTTTTCACGTTGTCTTGGATGTTTTACTCAGGTGGCTACAAATTTAAATAATAACGTTTTTCATTATCTTACACATCTCCTACTCTTAATTACTTTAAAAAAATTAGCTAAAATTAGACTTAAATTCCTAGATATCTGTGTAATAAATTATAAAAATATTAAAATCTTCATAATTATTTTAATTAATTATAAAAGATTCACTCTTTATTTACTTCATATGAACCGTTTTAATTTATTTTAACTTTATAAAAATTGATTTTTAATTATTTATTGAAATACGTTTATTCCCGACTATGAAATTCATGATAACATAAAAAAAAATCTCTATTTTATATTTAATTACATTTTAAAATTAAAAAATAAAATTAAAATGAGAGTTTTCTGTAATAATTTATTATTATTTATATACAACTTCCATTTTTATTTTAACATATAACACACTCTCTTAATTAAACCGATTTGTAATATGTAAAAAATATCTTATATAAGAAGCTCTCTAAAGAGCAGTAGTTTAAAGTGCAGAAGGTTGGAGAGTGATAACAGGGATGGCAAACCTTCCAAGTTCAAAGCTGAACGGCGAAGAGAAGAAGAAGGAAACAGAAGAAGGAGAAGATGAAGAAAGCTTCTTGCGTGCCATGCAGCTTGTGAACTCTGTGGTGCTACCGATGGCACTGCAATCGGCGACGGAGCTGGGTGTGTTTGAGGTGCTGAAAGAAGCGGGTGAAGGTGCTAAGCTCTCTGCAAAGGATATAGCATCCAAGATTTCCTCCACCAACCCAGAAGCACCCTCAATGCTAGATCGTATTCTCACTCTTTTTTCCTCTCACTCCATTCTTCACTCTTCCCTCGTTTCCGACCACCGTCTCCCTCCCACCTTTCACCGGCTCTACTCCATCACTCCCGTCGCCACATTCTTTGCTCGCAATTCCGACGGGGTTTCATTGGGACCATTGATGGCCTTGCTCCAAGACAAAATCTTCCTGCACAGCTGGTTAAACTCTCTCTCTCTCTCTCTCTCTCTCTGTATCTATCTTAACTATTATTATCATTTTATCTCCTTTTCCATCACAAACAATTTACACAAATGGATCCCCTTTTAACTTAAACGATTTAGACAGGAAGGAGAAAGAGATTTTACTATTCAAACTTCTCCAGTTCTGATCCTCGGCAATTTTCAAACTTTGCTTTCAAAACTACTTTAGTTTATTCGATTCAATTAATAATGAAGATGGAATGTTGGTCGCACAAACTTGTGACCAGTTATTTTTTTGTTATTGAAGGTTGGGGAAGGGGTAATGGTTTCTGCATAATCATCTAATTTGAGTGAAGTTTGGTTATGAAGAAGGTTCTGGAATCCTACAAAGGTTTTGAGGGGATAAAAAGGGTGGTGGATGTTGGTGGTGGTCTTGGGATTAACATTAACTTCATCACTTCCAAATACCCTCATATCCGGGGTATCCTTAAAACATTCCAATCCTGTGGTTTGTGGTTATGGAAAGTTAAAAAGAAAAGTTCTTTTCCACCACCTTTTAAACAGAGTAATTTGCTAAAATTTGAGTTTTACAAGTCGATAACATAAATAATGTCACTATTTACTTTCTTTGTCAATTAACATTAGTGTCCAGTTTCTTATGAGGCTATAAGGTGTGCACTGTTAAAGGCGTTCAGTTTTAAAAGCAAAAGCTAACTAGTACTGCAGGAGTGGAACACGTTGTGGGAGATATGTTAGAAAATGTGCCTAAAGGAGACGCCACATTTATGAAGGAAAATGTAGTGTGGTGGTTGGGTTTTTGTTGCCTCGGTGATGATGGACGGTAGAAAGGCAAACTAGCTATAAATTAGTTCTTGGAAATACAACATCGATTAGAGATAAGTTCGATTCACAATATATAGATAGATATAAACATTATTTTATAAGCTGGTTTTGAGATATTGAGTTAAATTTAAAAGTTTACTTTTGATATTTCATCCTTATTATGAGTGTGATACTATTAGACTTATTAATGGAGTTGCAAGAGATAGAAGATGAGGACGACATAGTTGATTATACACACTATTAGATTTATCTTGGTAGGGCACTCTCGGCTATTGAACAAGGGGGCCTTTAGTTCCCACTCCTCTATTCATGTTTTTAAGGGAACACTAACGAAAGTTACCTCAAGATTTATCTATCATAAGATCTTTCTAATCTAACATATGTGATATTTTGACTCTTTGTTTGTCATGCACCGCCAAACGTCATGTCTCTTGAAAACACTTGATAGTCTGAACCCTCACAACTTTTGGGGGTGGGTATGTTTAGGTAAAGGACGCTTCTTATCTTAGATCTTGATCGTATCAGCATGAGACTATTGTTAACTACATTAATAGTAAGTCTATGAGGTTAATGTATTTTGTAGGACTAAGATGATTTTGGCCAATATTGCAACAACATATCGAGCCTAATTTGGACCGGAACATATCGACCATGTGTAAGTGGTGATAATCCTGGTATAAAGTTAACACCATTATGTTAGCTTATCGAACAAGGGGGTCTTTTGGTTCCCACTCCTCTATTTATAGCTTTAAGAGAGCGCTAACCAAAGTTACATCAATATTTATCCATTGTTAAATCTTTTTAATCCAACATATGTGATATTCTGACTTTTCATTTTTTGTGCACCGCCCAAACATCATGTCTCTCGAATACACTTGACAGATGCTAACTTGGACCCTCACAACGTTTGGGTTGGGGGGGGGGGGGGAGGCAAGGGGGATGGATATGTTTACGTAAAGGATGTGCTCCTTGTCTGAGATCTTGATCCTATCGACATAAGACTATTATTAACTACATTAACAACAAGTATGTGGGGCTAGTGTATTGTATAGGACTAAGATGATTTCGACCAATACTGCAACAACATATCGAACCTAACTTGGACTGGAACATATCAACCATGTGTAGGTGGTGATAATCTTGGTATAAGTTAACACCATTATGTTAGCTTATCGAATAAGGGGACCCCTTGGTTACCACTCCTCTATTTATAGCTTTAAGGGAGTGCCAACCAAAGTTACCTCAAAATATATCCATCGTTAGATTTTTTTAATCCAATAGATGTGATATTTTGACTCTTCGTTTACCGTCATGTCTCTCGAATACACTTGACACAGGCTAGCTTGGACCTTTACAATGTTTTGGGGTAGATACATTTAGGTAAAGGATATGCTCCTTATATCAGATCTTGATCATATCGGCATAAAACTATTGTGAACTACATTAATAATAAGTTTGTGGGGCTAATATATTGTATAGGACTGAGATGATTTTTGTCAATATCATAATGACATATCGAGCCTAACTTGGACTGAAACATATCGACCATGTGTAAGTGATAATAAAGTTAACACTATTATGTTAGCTTAGAAAAGGTAACAACGAGTTCTCTATGTCGTTACAAGAAGCATTTATTAGCAAATTTGAACTTTATTCAAATAGATGAAATAAGGATTACATGTATATAGGGTGATTGATATTCGAATCAAAATATATTCTTATTATTGAGGTCACTTATATCACCTTGAATAACTTGGACGTTGGAGTGTCTACCCGTATCCAATTCTCAGTCAACACAATGATCTCGTGAGGATATCTCATACAGTGAGTTCTTACCGTATAGTTTGATAACATAGTAAAAAATAATTATATATTATTTATTGGAATATATGTTTATTTAGGACAATGAAATCTATATTAATATAGAATGATTCTCTATTTTATATTTAATTACATTTTAAAATTAAAAAATAAAAATAAAGTGAGAGCGTCCTGTAATAATTTATTAATTTTATATAATTACCATTATTAATATTATTATTATTTTAAAAAACAAAAAATTTTAATTTGTAAAATATATTTTTTATAAAAAAGCTCTCAAAAGAGAAAGATTGGTTGAAACGTCTCTATCTATCTTGAGATAAATCATTTTCGTTCCATGGTTTAATATATGTAGTGGAAAAATACAGAAGAAGAAGAAGAAAAGCAGTGTGTGTATTTAAAGTGTAAAAGGTGGTGAGTGATTGCAGGTTGAAGTGGAGATGGCAAACATTCCAAGTTCAAAGCTGAACGGCGAAGAGAAGAAGAAGGAAAGAGAAGAAAGAGAAGATGAAGAAAGCTTTTCGCGTGCCGCGCAGCTTGTGAGCTCCTTGGTGCTACCGATGGCACTGCAATCGGCGACGGAGCTGGGTGTGTTTGAGGTGCTGAAAGAAGCGGGTGAAAATGCTAAGCTCTCTGCAAAGGACATAGCATCCAAGATTTCCTGCACCAACCCAGAAGCAACATCAATGCTAGATCGTATCCTCACTCTTCTTTCCTCTCACTCCATTCTTCTGTCTTCCCTCGCTTCCGACAACCTTGTCCCTCCCACCTTTCACAGGCTCTACACCATAACTCCCGTCGCCAAATTCTTTGCTCGCAATTCTGACGGGGTTTCATTGGGACCCTTGATGGCCTTGCTCCAAGACAAAATCTTCCTCCATAGCTGGTTAAACTCTTTCTCTTTCTCTCTCTCCTCTATCTATCATTTTATCTCCTTTTCCATCACAAACAATTTACACAAGGGATCCCCTTTTAGCTTATACGATTTAGACAGGAAGGAGAAAGAGATTTTACTATTCAAACTTTGCTTTCCAAACTACTTTACTTTCTTCGATTCAATTAACAATGAAGATGGAAAGTTGGTCGCACAAAGATCAGTTCTTTTTTGTTAACGAAGGAGGGGGAAGGGGTAATGGTTTCTGCATAATCATCTAATTTGAGTGAAGTTTTAGTCTTTCGACGGTAAAATCGGTCCAGCTATGATTTGTAATTAATAATCATTATCAATTATTATGGCTGTGTGGAATTTTTGGTCGTTGCTTATAAAACTTCCGAAGTATTTAGACAAATTACATTGTTAGGTACATGTCATTAGAAGTAAATGTTTCCCAAGAGGCTTAATTTATGAATTGTGGGGCGTTTCTTCATTTGCTCAGGGGAAATAACTGTGTTTTAACATTGTTAGGAGTGAGCTGAAAGATGCAATTCGGGAGGGGGGTATTCCATTCAACAGGGTCTATGGCACCCATGCTTTTGAGTATCCAAAGTTGGACTCAAGGTTCAACAAAGTTTTCAACACAGCAATGATCAATCACACAACTTTGGTGATGAAGAATGTTCTGGAATCCTACAAAGGTTTTGAGGGCATAAAAAGGCTTGTGGATGTTGGTGGAGGTCTTGGGATTAACATTAACTTGATCACTTCAAAATATCCTTATATCCATGGCATCAATTTCGACTTGCCTCACGTCATTCAAGATGCTCCTTCCTATCCTGGTATGTATTATCCTTGCACATTCCAACCCTGTGGTTGTGGAAAGTTAAAAAAAAAGTTCTTTTTCTTCCTTCTAAACAGAGTAATTTGCTAAAATTTGAATTTTACAAGTCAATAACATAAATAGTGTTACTATTTATTTTCTTTGTCAATTAACATTAGTGTCTAGTTTCTTATGAGGCTATGTTTTAAAAGCAAAAGCTACCTAATATTGCAGGCGTGGAACACGTTGGAGGAGATATGTTTGAAAATGTGCCTAAAGGAGACGCCATATTTATGAAGGTAAAGTGTATGTGTTAGTGGGGTTTTTGTTGCGTAGGTGATGATGGATGGTAGCAAAATAAACTAGCTTTAAAGTAGTACTATTTAATTTTAAAGGGGAGAGGAATCTCTCGTTCTATGAAACACCTTTTTGACTTTAGTTTCAACTTGTAACTTTCTAGTCAAACTTTATTTGGTTTTTGGTATAATTGATACAAACTTTAAACGTGTTTCTCATCTTCAATTCTCACGACCAGTGCCTGGTCGTTGTTGTTTTTTTTCCCCAATTTCAACTTTAGAGTGGACTCTTAGTCATAGAATTATTCTTGCAGAAAAGAAACTTTTTTTAATAGTGGAAGCAGGGTAGAAATTTGTTTAGGTTTTGTTGAAGAAAGAGTTTTATGGAAAGTGATGGATGAGTTGTACCAACCTCATTCATTGAGATTTGACAAAAAGTAAATTGTGCAGTGGATACTTCATGATTGGAGTGATGAACAGTGTGTGAAGCTGTTGAAGAATTGCTATGATGCAATTCCTGATGAGGGAAAGGTGATAGTTGTGGAAGCAATTCTTCCAAAAATAGCAGAGACTAACGATGCTTATAAGACAGTTTCACAAATGGATGTTTTGATGATGACTCAAAACCCTGGAGGGAAAGAGCGATCTGAACAAGAGTTCATGGATTTGGCTACTGCAGCTGGATTTAGTGGCATCAGATATGAATGTCATGTCAACCTTTTCTGGGTTATGGAGTTCTTCAAGTAGATCACACCACATGTGCTGTTATTTCTAATGCTTTGTTTATGTGTTTCATGTTTGCTTTTATGCAATTTAAATTCACAGAACAAACTTATGTTGTGTAACATATTATACCATATGCACATTTCAAATTAATAAAACAAAATAAAAAAAAAAAATTGAAATGTGTAAAAGATAAATAAATTCCATTAAAGTTTTCTCTCTATTTTTTCATGAAGACAAATTTTTAATTTGAACTTATTGGTTCTAGATTGTAAGAAATTCTTCTTCTGTATCGTAAACATGAATTCGTACATCCAAAAATCAATCTATTATAATATGAATATTTTAAGTAATACTTCATTCAAACATGCACAAATATTAATTTTACCGTTCTTTCCAAACCAAGTCCTATATTTTAGGCAATCTACCACATAAATGATAATTATTTTTGTTTTATTGATTTGTTCTAGCTTAAGTTTTCCCTAATTTTTGAATTTTGTTTCTTTCTGAACCAACATGTAATTCATTATCATTCCATGTATTATTTTGGTATTGTTTATCATTTGAAACATGTTTACTTAGGGGAAAACTAATTCTAATAAATAGTACAAAAAAGTTGTCATTCATCTAATTCATCTAATTACTTGATAGTCAATGTAGTCATTAATATCCCTAAAATGAATTATTAGTTAATTGACGGTACTCTTTCACAAACTTCATAAATGATTTAGTACTTTTATTCTCATAATGTATTTTTTTGTGTATTACTACTAGAATCACCGATAATATCAAATATCTCTTCCAATATAACAAGATTAATATGTATGACATTAAGATGAAAGAATATTTGCTCATTTCAGTCAAAGAAATCAAGTCCATTAAAATTGGACGGGCAATACATAATAATTCATCTGATTTGGAATTGGTGCTTCACACTAAAATTTCAAGTAAGGGTTGAGTAAGAGAAGACACACTAGTATAGGAAAAAATTTGGCATCAGTTATTTTCGAAGGTTCTATTTCTATTCTCTAACTAAAGCATATCAAGATGAGGTAAGAAATGATAACATAAAATTAGGCTTTGGTTCTTAACCAAAGAATATTCTTATAGATATGCTTCGGTTAAATTTATATGTGACATAAAATAAAAATTGAAATTATTTAAAAGAATGGGAATGTGCTTTGAACAATGGAATGCAAAAAAAATGTATCGGTCAATGGAAGGAGAAAGTGTGAGCAATGACCGAACAATAGAAGGAGAAGGCGTAAAGAATGGAGCAAGGTGTCAATAATGATGAACCTATCATGAAGACCAAAATGTGTTCATGTCTCCTTTTTGTGAGCAAACATTAAGTAGACAAAAAAAATGTGAGAAAGAAGAAAACAAACCTCCAAATAACAAAAGATGGTTTATGGCGACCCAAAATAAAAATAAAGATGAGAGGAGAACAAGATGCTTTGTGGTGATCAACAATGTCAATAGAGAAGGACTTCACATGGAGAAGAGACCAACAATGGCTTATTGAGTTACAATGGAAAGAGAGAATGTGAGTCTTCACAAGTGCATAAGACATACAAAAATTTTAGGGCGGTGCAATGTTGTAATAGGAAAGTATCTTTTCTAAAATTTTAACTTTGGACACACAAAAAACTTCGGTTTTAAAAAGAATAAAAGCCTATTCTTTGACCTTTTCGAAAATAGACTTTGGTTCAACAAATAATTAAGCCTAAAATCTTTCCAGAATTTTAAAGATTTCACCACATTTTTAAACAATATATTTACACAATTAGTTCTAACTGTATGACTATAACAATTGTGATTAAGCATATCTTCATCCTAATTGCCTGGTTCTATATATAATGGAGAAATATAAAAGAATAAGAAGAAGAGTAGTGTGTGTATAAATTAAAGTGTAAAAGGTGGTGAGTGATTGCAGGTTGAAGTGGAGATGGCAAACCTTCCAAATTCAAAGCTGAACGGCGAAGAGAAGAAGGAAAAAGAAGAAAGAGAAGATGAAGAAAGCTTCTCGCGTGCCATGCAGCTTGTGGGCTCCGTGGTGCTACCGATGGCACTGCAATCGGCGACGGAGCTGGGTGTGTTTGAGGTGCTGAAAGAAGCTGGTGAAGGTGCTAAGCTGTCTGCAAAGGACATAGCATCCAAGATTTCCTGCACCAACCCACAAGCAGCCTCAATGCTAGATCGTATCCTCACTCTTCTTTCCTCTCACTCCATTCTTCACTCTTCCCTCGTTTCCGACCACCGTCTCCCTCCCACCTTTCACCGCCTCTACACCATCACTCCCGTCGCCACATTCTTCGCTCGCAATTCCGATGGGGTTTCACTGGGACCCTGGATGGCCTTGATCCATGACAAAATCTTCCTTCACAGCTGGTTAAACTTCTCTCTCTCTCTCTCTCTCTCTCTAGCTTAACTATTATACCAGGAAAGTTTCTTCGTATGCTCAAGTTAAAATAACATGTGTTTTTACGTTCTTAGGAGTGAGCTGAAAGATGCAATTCGGGAAGGGGGTGTTCCATTCAACAGGGTTTATGGCACTCATGCTTTTGAGTATCCAAAGTTGGACTCAAGGTTCAATGAAGTTTTCAACACAGCAATGATCAATCACACCACTTTGGTGATGAAGAAGATTCTGGAATCCTACAATGGTTTGGAGGGCATAAAAAGGTTGGTGGATGTTGGTGGTGGACTTGGGATCAACATTAGCTTCATCACTTCAAAATACCCTCATATCCATGGCATCAATTTCGACTTGCCTCACGTCATTCAACATGCTCCTTCCTATCCCGGTATCATCCTTACTAATCCAATCCTGTGGTCGTGGAAAATAAAAAAAAAAAAAAAAAAAAAGCTCTTTTACTTCTTTTAAACACAGTTATTTGGTAAAATTTGAGTTTGACAAGACAATATAACATAGTTAGTGTCAACTACTTACTTTTTTTGTCAATTAACATTAGTGTCTAGTTTCTTTGTTATGATATATTCCATGAGGTTTTTGGCATCCTAATATTGCAGGAGTGGATCACGTTTGTGGAGATATGTTTGAAAATGTGCCTAAAGGAGACGCTATTTTCATGAAGGTAACTGTATATGTTGGTGGGGGGTTTGGGTCCACCGGTGATGATGGATGTATATAACCAAATTATTTCTTGCAACTGGACACCATTTAATGTGGAATAATTGATAACTTTTTTAATAGAAAATGCATAGTGATGAATGTCAATAATTCATTCTATTAAATATATATAAAAGAGAAAAAGGAATTTTAAGGAAAGTGATGCATGAGTTATAGCAACACCTTTTTCATTGTGCAGTGGATACTTCATGATTGGAGCGATGAAGAGTGTGTGAAGGTGTTGAAGAATTTCTACGATGCGATTCCTGATGATGGAAAGGTGATAGTCGTGGAAGCTGTTGTTCCAAAAATGGCAGAGAGTAATGACGCTTATAAGGCAGTTTCACAAATGGATGTTGTGATGATGACTCAACACGTGGGAGGGAAAGAGCGATGTGAACAAGAGTTCATGGATTTGGCAACTGAAGCTGGATTCAGTGGCATCAGACATGAATGTCGTGTCAACATTTACTGGGTTATGGAGTTCTTCAAGTAATATGCTATGTTCTATGTCCCTCATTCATCTGTTCTATTTCTAATGGTTTCTTTTATGCATTTTAAATTAACAGAACAAGCTCATGGTGTATTATACTAAAGCTTTTATGTGTGAATGTAATCTGTGATCATGTTCTTCAAACAAAAAAAGTACATATACATGCTATGATTGTTTAAAATAACAGAGTTTCTCCTTTTTTTTTTTGAAGAGTATTGAAGAAGAGACTTAAAACAAAATCCAAATAATTGATTCGAAAAAATGTGCATTGCACAATTTTTTTTCACGAAGACATTACCATGGTGGCGGGGCAAAAGGAGATTAGGGTTTGAGATATTCTAGCACTGATTTGGCAATGCATGCAGTGGCAGAATAGAGAAATATTTCTGAAACATAAGAAAAAAATGTGAAACGAGACAGAGGAGTAGGGGATGCAAAGAGAGAAGTGGAGGTTTCACATAGAAGAAAGAAAACATGTTTGAAAAAAGGTTTCTTCGAAACAACCATTTGAGAACTTATATGAGGATAAAATAATCATAGAAAATAAATTTTAATATTTAGAAAATATTAATTTATTTAAAAATAAGTAGAATAATTTAGAAAATGTTTTTGCTTGTGGTAGATAAGACTTTTAGAATTTATTGTATTTAGATATTTTAATGTAAAGAGATGACAAAAATAAGAAAAAAAATTAAGATGATAAAACTTGTTGTAGTATTTAATAAGTACTGTAATCCTTTTGGAAAAAAAGTTTGGGAAATGTATATTTATGTGGGGAATATATATTTTTTTAAATACAACTTAATAGCACCGTATATTTTTCGAATCGAGAAGGTATTTTTCAGAATATCTAATCCAAAAAAATTAAAAAAAAATGCAGGATTTTCATTGTTTTTAATGTGAAGTAGTTTGAAAATTACAGGTTTTATGAGAGTGCAGAAAGAAAAAAATATAGAGATGTAAAAGGAAATAGCATGAAAGTCGAAGAAGGAATAATGGAAGGAAAGAAATGGGCCGAAGCCCATTTTATTTACAATTTTATTTGTCAATGTTAACTTGAGCAATATTAGATTTAGAGTCTCCAAGTTATGAATATTCTTTTATTAAATACGATTTGGCTTTTAAATATGAACATTAAATTTGAAATTGTTATTTCATGTTGGATGAAAATTTTTTGTTAATTAGTTTATATGTTAATATTTATTTTGAATTAATGAATAATATATATTTCATAGATGTAAATATTACTTTTAAAATAACACATTTCGATATTACATTATGTGATTTTTTTTTATTTTTTATTTAATATCTAAATAAATAATTAGTATCATATAATATTAAAAATAAAGTTGAGAGTGTTTCATTTTTTAAAGAATAAATATTTTTTATAAATAAAATAAAAATCTATTAATTAAAAACATTTTTAGTCATGTATTATGAAAATAATACAACTTTCATAAATGAGTTAGCGTAAAGACATCAAATTTGAATCTGAATTTCAGGATTGACCATGCTTACTTCTGATCACGACTCGTGGTCGTAATTGACTAGTTAATTTAAAAATAATTATTTTAATTTGATTTATATATATTTCATGGAAATAAAGCTTAATTTTGACTATTCTTTCATATATTAAATAAATGGTACGTCTGGACAAATTTTTATAAATATTTCAAAGAATAAAATAATACATTTTATAAATTAAAAGTAACTCGTGTATAAATTACTTTATAAAAAAATGTAATTTTTTTAATTCTTAAGCTTTATAAACACCTTTTTTTTTGCTAACATTATATTAGAACACCACTATAGTCTTAACAACCATGGAAAAATGGGAACTCCATTCCATCAATTTGACTTATAAGATTCAAGAAAACATATAAATGTTAATGAAATTTAATTTTCATTATATGCGTCCCTTTTAATAAAAAAAAACGTGAAATTTGATTTATACAGGATCCTAAAATATAATTTTGCGCATATTTTAGAATCAATATTTATTATTATTATTATTATTATTATTATTATTATTATTATATTAAGGTTTAGAATAGAAAATTATTACTTTTCTCAGAATAAGAAATAGAATTTTTTTTAATTCAAAAAATTCTATAAGGTTTTTAATCAGAGTTAAAATTTTGCATGGCAATCTATGTTAACATTTAATTAAACATTTATTATAAAAGTTATTAAAAGGGAAAGCTTTGATTCTAATTGAGAAAAACTATTTGTAATACTGATTATTAGTTTCTCACACAAAGAAAACTATTGTGATGACAAAACTATATCCTTAACATATAATATAGAACAAAGAGACACTCGAATTTTCAAAATACAATTTTCCAAGAGATACTCGATTTTTCAAAATACAATTTTCAAGAAGAACAACGGTCAATAGGATAAAACTCAGGTTATTAAATAGTCAAAGTAACTGATGAGAAAATAAAATTTAATGCGTTCTTAAAAATTCCTATAGTACCTAGTTGTATGATTATTTGAATAAGAATCCATTTAGCTGTATATTATATTTAATTTCTTAAATTTGAGTTAAATTTATTTATTTTTCTTCAAAATTTAAAACTAAATTTTTAATACGTAAACTATTTTGATATTTAAAGTTAAAGAATAAATATTTGAAATAAAAAAAACACACATTAAAAAATAATTATTTTTAGTTTAGAATGTTTGTTGTGTTTCTGGGGATATTAACCTCACTAATAACTTTACTTAGGATTTTTTTTTCATTTCGAAGTGTCATTCCTAGAACTAGCACAATTTACCAGTGCTTTTAAAACCATTGTTACTACCCGGAACTAATAATACACATACGTTCTCAATCCATTACTTTTAGTCAAGCCATGATATTTTGAGAAAAAGAAAAAAACACTAATCAATATACGACATGTTTTAAGAAGAAGAACAAAAGAAAGCTAAATAGCTTTAAAATGGCAGTTATGGGAATTTTAAAACCACAAACATTTACGAGGTTTTAAAACCCCTTAACAGTAACAGGGTCTTAAAATCCCATGAAGGTTTTAAATCACAGGCAGTAACGAGAGTTTGAAACTCCAAGCATTACCGGTAATTTTGAAAATCGTCGGTAAGTTATGTTAGTTTCAAGGATTGCTGAGAACTCTAGGTAATCTTTTAACTACGGTGATACTTGCTATGATGCACTGACACTTCAACTTGAATCACGTATTCGTGTCTGACACATATTCGTGTTTGATACTTTAGGATATTTTATCAATACTTATCAATAAAATATTTAATTTATAAAATCATAGTACATTACAAATAAATCTTTGAATAATGATCAATTTTATGACAAAAATTAATTAGTCACTATATAGTGACCAATTAAGGTAGTAATTTAAAAACTAAAAATTATTGAAAACTAGTTCCAAAAAATTATAATATGTCTCTAAATTAAAAATTAAAATAGTTTTTATTATGAATTGGTTTCTAAATTGGTCACTAATATTAGCTACCAAGGTTGCTACCAAAATAATTGGTCTCTAAATTAATTTCTAATTAAAAAATTGGTCACTAACATGTCTAACATGTTTTTGGTTACTAATATTTGTCATTATTTAAAAGTTTTCTTGTAGTGATACTTTTATGATAACAATAATTTATATTGTTTTTATGTTGACAAGTTTAGTACATATAGTTTTAATTTGGATTAATATAATAACAATCATATATTTATTATGTTTTTAAGAATTATTATACACTTCTCAAAATTTTAATATTTATATATCATATATCTATCACGTATCATGTACTATTATTTTCAAACTAAATATATTGATATATCGAATATGTGTCGTATCTGATACACATATCGTATTCATGTCTCATAGCTTCTAAGAAAAGAAAGAACCCTAAAGCTATTAGTGAGGTTAAAACCCTAGAAATCAAAAATAACCCCACTTGAAATTTTTTTTTTTTTATAGTAAACTTGAATATAATATTTCAATATAATTATTTGAAGTTTGAAACACATTTATAATACTTTTAAAATCTTAATAAAACATTTATAATAATTTAAGTTTAAAATATTAATAAATTTAAATTTACTTGTGTAGTCGAAACTATTCACAGTTTAAATAAAATATTTTGAATTTTTTTATAAGTTTAAATTTAAGAAAAGTATCTATAATAATTTTTAAATAATTAAAATTGATAATCCCACTGTTCAAGATAGAATTTATAGCACTTCTTACGCATTTAAAATTAATATATATATATATATATATATATATATATAAAATCTTATATAATTAAATTACAGTAATAAATTTAATTAATCAATATCAATTTTGTTGCAAAAAGAAATAAACTATATTCTTTTAAAATTAGAAATTATTCGTAAGACATGTAATTTTCTCTAACAATCAGAGTTAGCATATAATTAACCTGTTTAATCTGAATCACAATTTTTAGGAATGAAAACATAAATGTAAACTCAAAATATTAAATTAAAAATTACTAATTTATTTTCAACTATCACAATTTTATAATAATTATATAATGGAATCTACCCAGAATGCTTCGTGGAAAAATGATGCGTATGAAGTGAGTGAGAACACGAGCTATTATGTTTTTTACAAGGATCAGTAATATATATTCAGACTCACTAAAATACAAGTTGTGATTAATTTTGAAATGATATATTTTTTTATTAAAGTGATTCCATCGCGTTGTCTTTTTTTTTTCTATACTGAGTCTGAGTGAGTCCATCATGTTTAAGTTAAATTATAAAGAATTATTTAAAAAAAATCAATGAAACTCAAAACAAAATAAATATTAAATATTATCCTAATACAATAACTTTTTAACACACTACTAGTTAGTTAAGAAAATAATAAATAATAATAAAATACTTTTTTATTGAAAACGTAAAAGTCATTACCATTACTTTTTAAATATATTTTTTAAGAAAAAGTAAATTGTTTATTCATTTAATGAGAGTGATTCAAATATCTTCTAGCAAGTACTATGAACAATCTAAGTGTGACCAAGGAACTTTCCGCTGAAAGATAGCATCTCGATCTAACTCCTCAACTTATCGATCAAACCGAGAGAATTTTTTCTACTCTTCTTTTGTTGACTTAATGACACTTTTGGAACTCGAATTCGTTAAAAATTAAAAGTAAAGTTTCATTCAGTGAAGAGTAAAACTCAACCAATGTTACTAAATTTTGACTAACAACAGAAGAATGTTGTTGGCATGAGTTGGTGTCTATAAAAAGGTGAATCCCCAGTGAACTGAAAACTGCATTGCAGAAATTAATATAACCATTGTGTGTTAGGCTTTGGAACTGTCATGGATGAAATATTAGAATCAGGTAGAAAAGTTATGAATGGGAGAGAGGAGTATCTGAAAAGGGAAGAAGAAGAAGATGCGTTGTCGTTTTGCATGGAAAAGACGGTTTCTTTTGTGGTTCCAATGGCTTTGAAAACATTGTTTGAGCTCGGGGTGTTTGATACCTTAGCCAAAGGTGGCAAACTCTGCGAAAGAGATCGCAATTGAGATAGGGAGCAAGAACCCTGAAGCTCCTGCAATGTTGGATCGTCTTCTTGGTCTTTTGTGTTAGTATTTTAAAATTGTTAAAGGGATAGTTGAAGGGATAGAGAAAATGTGTGGATAGTAGAGTGTGAAAGTAGTAGTTGGAGAAGTGTATTTTGTAGTTGAGAGTAGTTGTATTAGA
This sequence comes from Vigna unguiculata, assembly GCF_037176805.1. NCBI lineage: Eukaryota > Viridiplantae > Streptophyta > Magnoliopsida > Fabales > Fabaceae > Vigna > Vigna unguiculata. Next base: position 338,296 of record NC_140800.1, read on the forward strand.
TATTGTGTTAGTTGTTCTTCATGTTACAAAATGGTAGCATACATGGGTATTTATAGACCCATAGATTATTCTAGAAACTCCTAGCTAGAACTAATGCAAATACTTCTAGATTTTTCTACATAGTTGAACGTTCTTGATTTTTCTTTCTATCCTAGGCTTTTCTCCAATACTCTAGAAGTTTCTTTACATTTCAACAACTCTATCTTAGATTTTTCTAGATTGTTCTAGAATTTGCATTATACTTTAATACTCCTCCTTGATGCAAATTCGGTAACTCCAAGCATAGCACGTAGTAGTTCAAATCTTGGTCTTGGTAAGGCCTTTGTGAAGATATCTGCAATTTGATCTTCTGTCGGGCAGTACTCAAGTCGTATCTTCATATTTGTTTCCGCTTCTCTGATGAAGTGGTATTTAATTGCTATATGTTTTGTTCTGTTGTGATGCACAGGATTCTTTGTCATTGCAATGGTTGATTTATTGTCACAATTAATTGTAGTAGGGCCACTTTGCTTTTCTCCCATATCTTTGAGTATTCTTCGAAGCCATATAGCCTGACTTGTTGCTTCAGCGGCTGCAACATATTCTGCTTCAGCGGTTGATTGGGCAACTGTGGCTTGCTTCTTTGACGCCCAAGAGAATATTCCTGATCCAAGTGAGAAAGCATAGCCTGAGGTGCTCTTCATGTCGTCCACTGACCCTGCCCAATCACTATCAGTATAACCAAGCAATGTTGGATTGCCTGTGGATTTGTACCATATATCGTACTTTTTGGTTCCTTGTAGACATCTTAAAATTCTTTTGCCTACCCCAAGATGTATTTGGCTTGGGTTTTGCATGAATCTTGATAAGAGACTTGTAGCGAACATGATATCTGGTCGTGTAGCCGTCAGATAAAGTAGACTTCCAACTAGACTCCTGTATCGAGATGCATCGGCTTCTGGTGCTCCATCCACCTTTTGTAGTTTCTCATTCGTCACTAGTGGTGTGCTTACAGGTTTGCACCCGTACATCTTAAATTTCTTCAGCAAATCTTCTGTATATTTCTTTTGTGAGATGAATATTCCATCATCTCTTTGACTTACCTCTATACCGAGGAAATAACTCATCAAGCCAAGATCAGTCATCTCAAAGGTCTTCATCATATCTTCTTTAAACTCCATCAACATCTTTGTGTTGGTTTCGGTATAAATAAGATCATCTACATATAGAGAGAGTAAAAGAGTATGCTGACCTTGTGTCTTGATGTATAGTGTAGGCTCACTCTTGCTCCTCCTGAATCCTTGATTGGTGAAATATTGATCGATTCTGTTGTACCATGCACGAGGAGCTTGTTTCAGGCCATATAAAGCTTTTTTCAATCTCAACACTTTGGCTTCTTGGCCTTTAACCACAAATCTTGGTGGTTGCTCTATATAGATCTCTTCTTCAAGAACACCATTAAGGAATGCAGACTTTACGTCTAATTGGTAGATGATCCATCCTTTTTGTGCTGCAAGGGCTATTAGAGTTCTTATTGTGTCTAGTCAAGCAACTGGAGCAAATGCCTCATTGTAGTCTACTCCAGGTTGTTGTGAATAACCCTTAGCTACCAACCTTGCCTTGTGTTTGTGTATGGTACCGTCAGGGTTTAACTTTGTCTTGAAGACCCACTTAACTTCGATGATATCTTTATCTTTTGGACAGTCTGCTAGCTCCCAAGTGTTATTTTTCTCTATTGTCTTTATCTCTTCTTTCATTGCCTTGACCCATTCTTCTTGTTTTGCGGCCTCTTCAAAGGTTCCAGGCTCTAGTATGGCCAAGTTGCAAGATTCATAGATGTCTGTTAGAGATCTGATTCGTCTTGGAGTGGATTCAGGCGATGATTCTTCTTGATCTTGAATTGATGTTGGAGTTGCAGGAGATTCTGGAGTTATAATGGTATCTTGATCATTATCTTCTTGGCTTGTAGTTGGTTGATTGTTGGGCATGTATATTGTCTTCCTTTCAATTTGTTCCTCTTCCCAGTTCCAAGTAGCTCTTTCATCTACTTCAATGTCTCTACTGATAGTTAGCTTCTTTGTTTGAAGATTATAGACTCTGTTGCCTTTGGATTGTGTACTATAACCCAAAAAGATGCCTCGTACGGTCTTGTCTTCTAGTTTGTGTCTCTTTTGGTCTGAAATATGAATATAGCAAACAGATCCAAATACTCTTAGATGTTTAGCTGATGGTTTCTTACCGCTCCAGGCTTCGATTGGAGTTTTGTCTTGAACTGCTTTAGTAGGACATCTATTGAGTAGGTAGACCGCAGTGTAGACTGCTTCTGCCCAGAATGTATTTGGTAGTCCTTTCTCCTTCAGCATTGATCTCGCCATCTCCATGACTGTGCGATTCTTTCTCTCCGAAACACCATTTTGTTGTGGAGTATATGCGACTGTAAGTTGTCGTTCTATGCCTTCATCTTCACAGAATTTGTCAAACTCACGAGATGTGTACTCCTTTCCACGATCACTTCTAAGTACTTTTATCTGTTTTCCACTTTGTTTCTCGACAAAAGCCTTAAATTTCTTGAATATTCCAAAGACTTCTGACTTTGCCTTTAAGAAATAGACCCATGTCATTCTAGAGAAGTCATCAATGAAGAGGATGAAGTACCTGTTGTTGTGATGTGAAGGCGTCCTCATCGGTCCACAAACATCAGTGTGGATTAATTCTAGTAAGTCTTTTGCTCTCCATGCTTTGTCTGTTGAGAATGGAAATCGATGTTGCTTGCCGAGAAGACATGCTTCGCATGATTCATTGTTCTCCTTCAAGTAAGGAAGATCCCTCATCATATTTTTCTGATATAGAAGCTTTAAGGCATGTGTGTTGAAGTGGCCAAATCTCCTATGCCAAAGCCATGAGTCATCAACTTCCGCCTTCATGGCAATATTAGTTCCAAATTGAAGCTTATGGGAAAGCTTTTATTTCTCTTCTCCATTTTTACTTCACCAATTTCTAACATTCTACTATCATAAATTTTACATGTATCTTTCTCAAAGTGAAGAGAATACCCATTCTCCATCATTTGGCCAATACTTAAAAGATTTTCTTTAAGGTTGGGAACTAGTAAAACATCCTTGATGAATTTCATACCTTTCTTTGTTTCCACCATAACAGTTCCTTTGCCTTGAGACTCCACTGTGGCGCCATTTCCAAGACGAACTTTGACATTGACAGATTTATCAATGTCTTTGAAGATACTTTGATCTTTGGCCATGTGATTGCTGCATCCACTATCCAAGTACCAGTTTCCTTCTCCACTATGAGATTCTTGATTGGCATAGAATAAACGTTGCTCCTGATTATGTTCTTCAGCAAAGTTTGCTTGATGCTTATTTTTATTACGACAATATTTCTCCACGTGTCCAGGCTTTTTGCAATAATGACATATTGGCTTCCCACGATGCCAACAGTCTTTTTCTGCATGACTTGATTTATTGCAAATGCCACACGGAGGATATTTATCTTTCTTGCTTCCAGAGAAATTTCTAGAATCTTTGCTTCTAGAATATTCTTCAGTATTATTCTTTTCTTCTTCTTCTCTCCTTTTGGGTTGTAGTTTGAGCTTTGATTGGAGGGCATTTTCGACTGAATTTGTATCAGCACGATTATTTAATCTTGCTTTGTGCGCTCCAAGGAGACCAACTAATTTACTTATCGATAGAGAAGATGGATCCGAGGAAGTTTCTATGGAAGCTACTATGGAATCATATTTCTCTGTGAGAGTGATAAGAATTTTTTCTACCACTCTTTTTTCCTTAATTTCTTTTCCATATAACTTCATTTTATTCACTATTTCTTTTATTCTTCCATAGTATTCTTCAATGGTCTCAGATTCCTTCATTCTGATGGTCTCAAATTCTCTTCTTAGATAGTGTAGTTTAACGGAGCATACCTATTCATTGCCTTCAAATTCTTCTTCCAAAATATCTCATGCCCTTTTTGCAGTTTCTGCATCCATGATCCTCCTGGCGATAGTTTCTCCCACAGCTTGTTGAAGAACAAACAATGCTTGGGCATCCTTTTGTTCAAAATCTTCTAGCTTTTTCCGTTCCTCCTCAGATAGAGTCTCAATATTATCTGGTTTTGTATAACCAGATTGAACAATATCCCACAATTTTTGTGAGATAAAATATGTCTTTAGTTTAAGTTTCCAAAGGTCAAAATTTTTACCGGTAAAAACTGGTAGGAGGACTGAAGAAAAGTGAACAATGTTAGAAGCCATAGATTAAGAGCAAAAACTCTCTTCTTTTGGAAGTATAGAAGGAAGGTTTTGAAAGCAATAGAGTAATTTTTCTACGCCCAATAAATGATCGAACGTAGCTCTGGTACCACTGTTAGTATTTTAAGGTTGTTAAAGGGATAGTTGAAGGGATAGAGAAAATGTGTGGATAGTAGAGTGTGAAAGTAGTAGTTGGAGAAGTGTATTTTGTAGTTGAGAGCAGTTGTATTGGATATTGTGTTAGTTGTTCTTCATGTTACAAAATGGTAGTATACATGGATATTTATAGACCCATAGATTATTCTAGAAACTCCTAGTTAGAACTAATTCAAATACTTCTAGATTTTTCTACATAATTAAATATTCTTGATTTTTCTTTCTATCCTAGACTTTTCTCCAATACTCTAGAAGTTTTTTTACATTTCAACAACTCTATCTTAGATTTTTCTAGATTGTTCTAGAATTTGCATTATACTTTAATATTTTGATTAGTCACTCTCTGTTATCATGTTCTATCCCTCAACAAGAACCACACCCTCAGAGGTTCTACTCTCTCCTGCTTCCAATTTTTTTGTGACTGATCCTCCAGGTGTATCACTGGGATCCTCCGTCAAATTGCTTCTGGACGAGGTCTTCTACAAAAGCTGGTAACTTTTTCTCACCCTTATTCCCTGCAACATAAATCTTTTCTTACTTTTCAGTTGTTGAGTTCTGGGGTGGTGTTGACTCAGGAGCGAACTGAAAGGATCAATCCTAGAAGGGGGTGTAGCATTCGACAGGGCCCATGGCATGCATGCCTTCGAATATCCACGTGTGGATCCCAGGTTTAACGAGGTTTTCAACAAAGGTATGATAGGCCTCACCACTGTGATTATGAAGAGGATTCTCGAGTTATACGATGGTTTTGAGCATGTCTCTAGGCTCGTCGACGTTGGTGGAGGTTATGGGGTCAACCTCAAATTGATCAAATCCAAATACCCTCACATTGAGGCTATTAATTTTGACTTGCCTCATGTGGTCGAAAATGCCCCTCTCCATCCAGGTATTGATTGTCTCCAATTCTTCATCTATGATGAACTCTGACAAACCAAAATGATAAACTCACAGGTGTTTAATCTGCAGGTGTGGAGCATGTGGGAGGAGACATGTTTGAAAGCGTTCCTTCAGGAGATGCCATTTTTATGAAGGTGGGTGGGTATATATGCATCTAAATGTTGATTTTTGATATGTTTATGAGACGATTGATTGACATGATAACTTGGTGGATGAAAAATTTCAGTGGGTACTTCATGATTGGAGTGATGAACATTGCGTGAAGGTGTTGAAGAATTGCTACAAAGGGATTGGTGATGATGGAAAAGTTATTGTGGTGGAGTCAATTGTGTCGATGGTGGCTGAGACAAGTGTTACTGCGAAGGGTGCTTTGGGATCTGATCTCATAATGATGACTCAAAACCCAGGAGGGAAAGAGCGAACACGCCAACAAATGATAGAATTGGCAGAAGCATCTGGGTTCAGTGGGGTCAGATTCATATGCTCTGTATGTGGCACCTGGGTTATGGAGTTCTACAAGTAATCAATGTTATTATGCAGAATGTGAAGTTCTATCACAGAACAAGGGAAACTATAGTGCTCATAAGATAGTCTCCATGAATAATATATTATCATAAGTTGCTTGGAAACATTTTTCCTTTAAACAGGCTTTTAAATAAGGTGGTCAAGTTATGTTTTTAATTAATTAGGTCAACTTATAGATATAAAAGGATTTATAAATTTGAACATGCAGAAGTTCAAAAACTGGCTTAATTACTTTATGTTTTAGTTTAAAACGTTGCCAAAATGAGCTAGTCAAATTAAAAATTTTGTAACATAAATTTAATTGTATATTTTTTATTTAGTACGTTACATGAAATAATAATCATATTTTTTTAGGATTTAATTACAAACTTAGTCCCTAATTTATGTCTTTAATTTGTTTTGGTCTATTAATTATATTTATTTTTTACTTAAGTTCCTATTTTCTTTTAAAAAAAAATTAAATTGGGTTATTAAAATTTAGGTATGTGTCAAAATTTAAATCATTTTAATATGATGCGTCAATGTTTCAAAGTATATATCAGGTGATATATATATATATATATATATATATATATATATATATATATATATATATATATATATATATATATATATATGAGAGATTGGAGGAGTATCTTTTTACACCTCTAATAACATTAAGTTTCATACTTTGAATAATGAAGGTTATGATAATGTCCATTGAAGTCTAATTTGATGTGACATATATAATGGTAACTTACATATTTCCAAATGTTCCCTTTCTGCTTTATGCCTTGTCTTAAGCTCCATTTGCTTCAATTTTAGAAGTGACTTAAGATTCATATACTGTGTTGATGCTCTCTTTTACAAGTTATTTTAGCAAGATGCTAACCATATATAGGTCTCGCAGAAAATGAAATGGTCTAAATGATAAGGTATCCTTCAAAGTCATGCATTCATGCATTAACTGAAGTAAAATGTTAACTTTGAAATTCACAAAGGGATAATATCTATATATATAACTGAAGAAATGTTTACATGTTGAAGTAGATTTGATAGATTAAAAAGATTACATTTATTTTTGAGGCTAGATTATAAATTACATGGGATGAAGTATGGTCAGAAGCTTATTGGGACAAAATGAAGCACGGTTGCATCTTCAACGAAAAATGCTGCAAGACAGATCTCTAATGCATCTAAGCACCAATTCCTCACTGCTTTAGCTGCTCCCAATTATTTCATTATATGTTTCTTTTACCTTTCTTACAAAAGCGTCCCTGTAACACCAACCACATTATGGACATCAACTTCATTAATTCATGCAACCAAATCATACTAAATTATTATCAACACAATCTGCCTCTACCTGTCTGGCTTGAAAACTAGGTTCTTGTAAGCAAACCACTGCAAAGAAAACACAAATTGAAGATGAAATACTATTCATCATCATTTTCAATTTAAAACAGTTTCATCAACTTACCCCAGTGTAGCCAATGCCTACAACCTCAAGAACCCCAGGAATTAAAGGAAGCCTATCAATTGCCTGTTACAAGTAACAATCATTGCTTATGTTAATGCATTTGATAATGCATTTGATGGCAGCACAAAACACAGTAATCAGTATTCAAAAATAACATACTGAGATCATTCCTGCAGAGCCCCATAATGCAACCACACCAGCTACGGCCAGTGAACTCACTGCATATTTATCTTCAACTTTCTCCCACTACGTACCCAACGTTAATTAGTAAAGTCAGAAACACAATATATAGCAACTTCACATGCATTATTACCCTTTTGTAATTAGCACAAGTTCGTTACTTGATCAGATAATTTGAGATCCTTACAGCTTCTTGAATAGTCTTCACAATCTCTGGCGTCTCAGCAAAAACAACCTCAGTTGTGGCAACTTCTGCTGCTGGTGCCTCTCTCGTGGTGGCCATTCCCATAACATTTCTAGCAATCCTGCGACCTGAAAGACTCAAACTTTAAAAGTTGATAACACTGAAGAAGCAAGGCTAGAAATATATCCATGATTCATAGATCGATGAGCATGATCAACCTGAGACTTCCATTCATTGCATATTTTTGTGAAATCTGAGAAAGGTTTTGAGATAAATGACTTACAGAAAGCAGCGGTTTTCCCAGGACGAGTGTGAGAGTGCAGAGGTGGTGGAGGAAGAGTGGGAAGGGTGACACATTGTGGGGAAGAAGCCGGTGATTGCCTTGGAGGCTTGGCATCAACAAGGGTGGAGGAAGAGGATAAAGAGAGGGTTGAGGCCATTGCAAGTATAGTGTGGTATGAAGGATTGTGAGGCGAGCAGGGAAAGAATATAGATTATGTTGTTGAGATATTTTATTTGGCGTGTTTTGTAATTTTTTTGGCATAGATATGAATGTGAATGGTGTTTGATAATGTGGGAAAGGAGTGTGGAAGTGCTTCTGCCACAGTTTGAAGTGCTGAACCACTCATTTCTTCTCATTCTGGATAGTGTCATGACATGGCTTCTTGGATAGGGCTTTTATGGTTTTTCCAACTCTAACACTTTCTTTACAATCATCATGCAAAAATATCTTTCATCTAAAATGTGAAAAAACAGCTTCCCAAAATATCTTATTATGGTGAAATTAAAACTAATAAAAAATCCAAACTTTAGTCCTACAACTCCCACAGCCTCAAACAAACTTGAAAAGAAAGGAAAACTCTATTACTTCCTGCATCCCCACAATTACTAACTACACCCCCTACTAACTGCACTATTAAGTGGAAGAAAAAAAAAAGGAAGAAAAGAGAAAACTAAAAAAAAAAAAACTTGCTTCGGAAAATTCTTTCCAAGACACATTTGATATAGAAATATTTCGAAAAATTCTTTTCGAAAGGTATTATATGCAATTTTTGAAAAGCTTATTCTAGAAATCCTATTCTTAAAATCTTGTTTCAGAATGCATTTCACAAGTCCTGAAAATTCTATCTTAAAAATTTTGTTTCGTAAATTTTATCCCAAAAAAGTTTATTCTGAAATATATAATCTTGAAATCAGTTTTACGAAAAGTAAAATCATATTTTGAAATTTTGAGGGAGTCCACAAAAGAAACTGTGGGGCTACAGGAAGTAAAATCCAGAGTAGATTTTGTTGAGTTATTTATTTGTTGGAGCCCATAATCAATTTAGCACCTCAGAATGACAGAAACAAAAAGAGAGGATAAAGCTGATATAGTTTCACCAATACTATGTATGCTACTGATGAGTTATCAAAAAGTTAATTTTTATAAACTTTAACATAAATAATTAGGATTATCAAAATTGTCTATGCAAGTTACATCATAAAATGTATTGATGTTTTATTCTTTTTATTCACTTTTGGAAATAGCTACTTTAAGCTTTTAGACTATGTTCATTAGTGCTGATAAAAAAAAAATCATGTTCATTAATTATGCGAATATTTGTCCTGTTCTTTTATAGATTGGTACGTATAAAAAAATATTTAAGATTTTATTTTTGTTACTTTCATTTTTGTATACATTTTCATGTTTTTAAAATAACAAGTATGTATTTTTAATCAATTATAATATTATACATAATTTATTACTTATTGATCTTAAATAAATGAAAACAAAACAAGCATTGGTAAAATGACAATTAAATAATTTTCCTACATATAAAAATATAGATCAATTGTTCTTTACTCATAATCTCGTAAACAGAAAAATCTAAATATACATTTTTATAATAATGTTTAACTGTTGCATATTTTTATAAAAACATGTAAGGTAGCATGTTAAATGGATTAGTTAGTGTGGCATGTGATTAGTTTTTACCAAAATTTTACGTAAACTATTTTATTAACTAAAACCGACTAAAAAGAAGTATGTTTTAAACACTAAAATTATATATAAATTAAGGGTTAAATATGTTTTTGGTCCCTTAACTTTTAGTAAATTCTGGAATTAGTCCATCTCTAAAACTTTGGTCCAATTTAGTCCTCCAGTTTTATAATTGCGTGAATTTAGTCCTTATAAACAAATTTTGTTAAGTTTATTTTACATCTCAAACGAGTTTACAACTTGAATACTATCATGAAATACATTTAAAACGTTAAATATAAATTTAACAAAATTTGGTGGAAATGATTACATCCTCACAGTTTTAAAGTTAAGGGACTAAATTGGACTAAAATTTTCGAGAAGAACTAATTCCAATTTTCACTACAAATTGAGGGACAAAAACATATTTAACCCTATAAATTAAATCACAGAAGTTTTGCTGCTCAACTATTTTATTTACGTATATTATTGTTTAACTTTCAAAATTTCACATATTTTAATGTAGAACTTTAAAACACCATAGATAATTGATATGGGATGAAAATTGAATGGTACACTTTCCTACTTAACTTTCAAAATTTGATTCTAACATCCAACTTTTAAAACTTTGCAGAAAGAACACTTTCGCAGAAGATATGAAAGATTATGAAAAAAGTTATAATGTGTTTGGTTTGTTGAAGCTTGAATAAGAATTACATTGAAAAAGTGATTCCTTTGCCTACTAAGTTGTGGTTCTTCATTCCACTATGCACTAATCAATCACATAAAAGGGAATCCAATACCTTCACACCAAACTTCACTCTCAAAATCAAACTCCATTAGAGAGGAAGCTTCATAGATGCTATGCCCACCATTCACTGCCTTAGAATTTATAACATTCTTCTTTTATCACCTATCTTTTTATTCATTAGAGATTATAATTAATTATTATATTCTAATTAAACTTTCATCTTTATCTATTATTTCTTTTTATTTTTATTCCTAACTTTTGGGGGAAATACTATTGATTTTCAAATTCTAGGACAATATATTAAATATTATTTTCTTAATCATAGCTTATAATTAAGTTTTAAAAGTATTAAAGCAATAGGTTACTATGCATATTATAAAGTTAGTGATACTAAATAAATATGTATTTAATTATATTTCTAGTTACTATAGAATAAGTGGTTTTTTTAATAGAGAAATTATTTTTATTTTGTCTCTCTAAAATTTAAAATGATTAGTTGTAATCCCTTTAAAAATTTCATCCTTGTAATTTTTTTTTTAAGTTTACTTCTTCTAAACTATGAATTACTTTTTTATTCTTAAAATTTATTTTAAAACAAATAACTAATATTTAATTTAGAAATCAAGGTTTTCTGATGCATCGATGTTGACATTGTATCCCATACATTAGTTGTTGATTTTATTTAAGATTATGAATTGTCCTTTTGGTAAACAGATAAGTCAAAAGCAAAGCATCACACAATAACCTATACAAAGTAAAATTTCAGCATTTTAAAAGATAAAAATGATTTTTTTTTTATAAATACTACAATCAAAACCTATTAATTTTAGAAACATTGAAAACATGTTTAGTACGACAAAATATAATCCGATAAAAAATATTACTTATATTTCTTAATTTGCATATATTATTTGAAGTATGTAAATAGAATAACCAAAAATGATAGTTAATTGTTTATCATTGGACCATGATACTTTCACATCTAGTAATTTTTTAGACTCACTATATTTTTATTAATTTTTTTTTTCTGTTTTCAAATACAAAAACTCATTTTTTAATGATCATTTTAAAAAATGGGTTATGAAATAGTTGGTGAGTTTCAAATGATTATTTAATCTGTCTATTTGTTCATCTAACAATGCACTCATTCCAATATCTAAAACACCACTCCTCACTTGTCTATGGCAGCAGATGCAAATGCTGAAGGGATAATTCTAAGCCCTGCTTCATGTGGAGCCATGAAAGTTAACTGCCTTCTGCAACAAAACTTCACTTCATATCAACATAATTCTCCAGTTTTTAGAGTCTACATATCCAAATCTTCTATTCCCACATGGCCTGCAAATTTTAGCACCATTTTTTCCCCCTTCTAACCAGAGATCAAAATATCAATGCTATGTAACCGATTACGCTTACTTTTGGCTTTACAAAAGCATAGAACTTTATAGATCACTTAGGCTAATGCCTTACTTTGCTGCACCAAGTGCCATAACCATTGCAACACAGTTGAAGAAACTCCATTCACAAACAATTTGAGAAGCAAGAGAAGAAACACGTTGTCATCCTGGTTCCTCTAAATTAATAAAAACATAACCTCGTACACTGCAACTTGGGAAATTCTTTCACTTTTACCTTTTCTAACACACTGAATTTGCAAAAAAACTAACCCCTATACATAACTTTTCTGGTTTCGAAGGGAATAAAAAAAATAGAGTTGCACATTATTACACTGAATTGAAGACAGAAAAAAAAAACCATCATACGTCGACATCGCAGGGTGTAACTCCGAGGAGAGGAACTGGACCCACCAAACCTTTCTTCAAACCCATCAACACATCGCACTTCACATACAGTCCATAGTGCGCAGTTTTGATGGCACCAGCTTTCCACCTCACCCTGCCCTGAAATATGAGCCTCAGACCCACCACCCCATAAGCCTCGTCCACCACCAACCCGTTTGACACCTCCACCGACACCGGAATCGCGGTGCCTCCGATCACCGGAGACACCGATACCGCGGTGTGTTTACCCTGGTGCAGCGGCGGCAGCAGGACCTGTGGCGTTATGGCCTGGTTCCTGTAGGAGACGAAGGCTGATAACCTGTCGTAGTAAATGGAGACGCGCCTGTTGGGGTTCTTTATGAGGACTGAAAATTGCATGGTGGTCGACATGAGCGGTGGGGTGGTGGCGTTGAGGCCGTAGATGGCGGCTCCGATCACCGTGAAGCGGGGCTTGTGGGGACGGTAGACCAGCCAGAGCACGAGAAGAGTAACACCTGCTAAGAGGAGGAAGATGGTGATGGCTGTGCATGCTGCACGTCTCGGATCATTCGAATCTTTGTCTTTCGACATTTTTCCTTTGTTTGCAGTGTGAGACTATGGAGTTTGGCAGTGAAGAAGAGAGAAAAGATGGAAGAAGTGAGAGGTCAATATAGGAGAGGAATCTAAGAGCAAAGTGTTTGTATGCTTTTACTTCATATTTTTTTCATATATACATACACGTGTCTGTGTCTGTGTCTCATTTTATTTTGTTTTTTTTTCTTATGATAAGCAACTCTCACTCTTTACACACTTTAATCATGTTTTGTAAATCATTATCCAACAATTGCTTGTTTTTAACTAAGTCTCTACAAAAAGAAAGATGCTGTAATAATGTGATAGATCACAAAAGTCACAAAGGAGAGTTGGAATTGGGTCACTTGGTATTGGAGTGCTTTTACATCTCTTTCAATCCAATTTTTTTCTTCTTTACTTGTTCTCCCTTTCACTTTTCTTTGCCTATCTCTTGCTAAGAATATAACTCTGTACATTTTGATTCTGATTACTCATCACTTCTTTTGCAGGCAATGTCTTTTACTTTCCCCACTCAGACTCCTAGCTATTTATGTGTGTTTTTCTCTCTCGTTTCACTTCTAATTGCATTTGCTTTAACTGTCATATGAAGATGAGTGAATAAAAACAATGAGTTAACTAATTAATTGCTTTATAAAATTAATCCAATGAGAATTGGGAACATTCCAAGTTTTTTGGTAGAAATTAGTTAGTAAAGAAAAGTAAGCCTGTAGATCTTGATCTTATTTAATTTGACATCACAGTGATTTAACAGAATGAATGAATTGTTGTAAATTTTCTGATTCAATAAAAGGAAACTGTGCTTATGTCAGTGTATGCTAATAGTCAAACCTATATTGAAAATCAAATGTGGAACCAACAAAGTTCACTGCTTTCTGATGCAAGCTTATGTTAAAAAAAACAAAAAGAATAACTTCTTTTTCATGGGGTCTGGTTTTTGCTCTGGAAAATAAATGAAGCACCAAAAGAGAACAAAAGTAGAGGAGGAGAGGGAACCGAAAGACGAGCTAAAGGAGATGTGCCTCAATTTGACTCCTTTCGCCGACATATGGATAAACTTAGACTTAAAAAATGAACAGTTTCTGCATGCAATGAAAGAGAGATGAGATATCAAACACTTATGTGTTTTCTCTTCAGCTATACACACGTTTGGTTCCGTTTGGACCATACCTCTCAAGATCCTACAGCAAACTCAACATCATGTGGTGTGTTTCCCACATCTGGCATGCACGCGTCGCATACAATTTATACACATCACACCTGTTATCACTATTTATGCTTTCGCTGCCCTAATTAAGACCTTCAAAACTGATTTATCCAAATTATAAGAAAACATTAAAATCTATCATTAACTCTGTTTAAGAAAATCGTTTGCTATATTTTTATCTAAGCATGAAGTCTAGTAGTATTAGACATTAAATTTCGCATTAGTTAAAAACATAAAAATAGAATCTGAAAATAATATATTAGCAAGAATTAGGAAAAGAAAAATGAAATACATGAACAGTGGGGTCCAAGTGCTTTTACCAATGTTCAGTGATTACAGAAATTTCAAGCAAATTACCAATGTACCTACGCTGACTAGCTTAGCTTGATTGTGCAACCAAGACTCTAGTACTCTTAAAGGGGGCTCAAATGATCAATGGAAATATTAAAAGATTACAATCCATATAAAATATAACTCCATTTTACATCTTATTTCAATCCTTTAAGATGAAAGCATACCACTGCCTATATAACGAATAACCCTATACTAGCATTCAATAGAGAAACATATACACGAGGTAAAATCAAAATTTCAAATCAATCCTACTAAATAATTACAATCCTACATTCTAAAAGACAACCAAGATGACCACTCATAAGAAAATACTAACAGCGCTAAAAGGAAACATGTTTCACCAGACACACTATACCTATAGTTAATCCTTGTCGAGAGAGGCAAATCAGTTCTGGAAGTTAAATTTTAATTCAGTGATGAAGGTAATTTCAAGAAGCCATAAGAAAATAATTTCAGGAATCACCACCCAGATCTGATACCGGAAGACCACTGTCTACTTGGCGAACAAATTGTCCTTTCACCCGAGGGCGCTGCTCTGCCAATCTCTTCCGGCTTTGATATCGGACCTATGCAAAAAAAATCCAACAATAAGCAGCTGCGAGGATCTTTCAAAAGCAACTTAGACAAGAAAGTAATCACAATTTCAATGGTGAGATTCTTAATTAAAATATGGTATAGGAATTTCAAAATTGACTAGACCCGCTAATAACATAAACGCTAAACTACTGAAGTTTCAAATCCTAAATTGTGGCAGTTTCAGAAATACATGGCAGCAAGAATTGCATGACGCCCCGATAATGCCTTTACCATAAATATTTCAGAAGTAGCTCTTTCCAGAAGCAGTAATAGCACGGTAGCAATACCTTTTTCTCATAGCATCTGTCTTTCCGCTTAAGTCGAAACTTTGTTAGAGCTGCTTCTCGCTGGCTGGTGCGATGAGAATCTGTCCCTATGAATCCATCATGACTGAGGTGACCGATATCAATGAAACTTTCGTGGTTGTCCTGGGTTACCTTAGCTGAAGTAGCATTTCCATCACTTGTGCAGCCAATGCTTCTGTATACACCACTACAATTATGATTTGTTGTATCATGGTAAAGAGCGGTATCAGCAGTCTGACTAGCAGCAGGAGAGTCCCCTGTCTCAAAATCTAAATGGCTTTGGTCATTTACATTTTTATCAGAAGCATGGGTTGCATCGTCAGAGCAGTGACGATGTTTTGAGTTGCGACTTTGAGGCTTAGACTGGGAGGAAGTACTAGTGGGAAGCGGAGAACTCTCTTTCTGGAACACTGATTTTGGAGCCCATATGGGATGGACACCTGATTCAGAATAAAGCATAGAGGGGAAGACATTTTCATTTCCAGTTGACTTGTGATGATCATAAGTAACCCCTGTAGCAGGAAAGAATCCAAGTTGACTGTTCGGTAATTTTGGATCAACTTGTCCAGATTGACCAATATCCGGAGTGGTGATTTTCTCCTTAATTTGATCTTTTGCACCATATTGATGAGAAGTAGATGCGTTTTCAAATAACTCACGGGATTTCTGAGAATCATGACTAACGTTTGTTAATTGTGCAGAGATAGTTGATGGTGTTGGACAAAAGGGCTGCAACAATTTACTACTACCATACCTGCAAATTTATTTTTATCACAAATCATTAAAATTATCTGTATTTTTTGAAAGCTCAAAGCAAGAATTGATACTGATTTCTTGACCTACAAAAATAGAAGGCAAGTCGTCCCACCCCTCCCACTAGAGAGTACACGTATGAAGCAGATTATAGAAATAAAAGGAAAAATTGATTTTGCTAAATTTATTATTGTTAGGAAAAAGAAAATTTCATACAACACCTATCTTTAGTACTTGATTAAGAACGAAAAAGTCCAAAAATAGTAGAGAACTCACCTAGAAAAGGCAGAAGCATTTGAATGGTTCCATATTTGCCTTTCCTCAACTACAGCTTTGTATGAGCCTCCAGGAAAATATCTTATCGAAAGTTCCAATTGTGTATCAAAGTCAAACTTGGAAACGTTACCACTACTGAAACAACATTTTTCATCAGTGCTCTTTGGGAGTGTCTTGAATGTACCAATCAAGTCAATGGCCCCAGTAGACGGACTTTCCAATTCATCACTGCATCCATGAATATCGGCATTAATCTCAGGATTGGTTTTGGTCAACTCTATTCTTAGAACTTCATCTTGATTTCTCATTTCACCGAAATCATATCCTTGACCTGGCCTTAAGCCTGTTGGTTTAAAAGTTTTGTTGCACACTTCATCTTCTGATATAAATATTGATTTGGCTGCAATACATGCTAATTGTAACTGAGTAACAAAATAAGGGCAAAGATTTTAACAAAAGTACAAAATAAAGGAAACTTGCGCACCTCCAGCTTTGTCATTATGTTTATCTGATTCCCTTTCACATTTTGTAGAGTTTTCATGCTTAATTGTGCCAATATCGCTCAGATTTGAAGAACTCTTCAGCTGTGAAATATCCTGAATATTTTTCATGCATATACTTTCAGCTTCAAAAATGGAGATGTACAAGTTCTCTCTACATAGGAGTTGGCAAAAACATGCAATTTCTAAATAAAATCATGAAACCAGCCTAACCTATAAAAATTTCCCAAGTTGGGAGAAGAGTGGTTTCATATACATGTAATGGAAAAGGGATTCAAGGTTTATGTCTTTGTAAGTTACTCATGCCAAGCAATGAAAGTGATGAAAAGACTTCAGAAATTGAATTAGCGCAATAAAAAATTAGTTGTAGTTTCACACCTAACACTGAAATCGAGAAACTGACATATGAAACAGTCATATTACAACATGTTATTTCGGTGAAAGTTTAGAGGCTGGGAGAGAAAAACTTACTTGAACCTCACTTGTTTTCTCGCTGCATTCATTATTTTTTGGTGTAGAAGCCACAGAACCGCTAGAATCATTGCTAGCAGCATGATTTTCTGCAGCAAAACCAAGTTCAATCTGTGGCAGTGTTAAATTTTAAGGAGACCCGCTTATATGTATAGAAAACGTGAATTGAAGCAAGAAAAGGAAAATACAAGTCAAAGTGTTCACACTAATAGACAAAAGAAAAATATCAAAACATTGCCAGAATAATATTGAAGAATATGACGTACGACATGCCTTCTCCACACATGCTGCCACAAGTTTCTTAGCTCATTCTTGCGAACAGGTTTTATAAGAAAATCAACTGCACCTTTTAACATGCATCTGAACACCATGCTAACTGAATCGTGAGAAGACATCACTGCAAAACCATAAGAAGGTGAGAACAAATTTGAGTCCATTAGCCATATCTAACTACTAACAGCAACAAGTCAACTCATACTTATGACGGGAATGTTTTTGCAAACGTCATGCTCCATGATTAAACTAAGAAGTGAAAATCCAGATATTGATGGCAAATCCACTTCAGTTAATATGAGATCTATGTCAGATGCTTTGTTCTTCAATGTCTCCCATGCCTTTAGGCCGTCACAAACTGTGGCAACTGCATGCAAAAAATTGCAATTAAGAAGTTCATAAGCATCTTGAGCTTGAAGGTAAATTCACTTTTCAAACACTAACGTGGAAGGAAATAACTTACAGAGTGCCACCACAAAATACACATTTGCATGAAACAATACACTTTATATTTAATTAAAACAAATAACGAATATTTAGTTCAAGTACGTTGTGATTAGCTAACTGTTAAGACAAATTAAACTCCTAGGCCGAGAGCCATCTGCTGAGTATTTTAAAGATTGATTTTGATTTTCCTGCAGCAGAGTGAAGGTAAATTATGTTCTTCGCGAAGCTAATTCATACCTGGATTACGTGGCTAAGCGGGACATGCAGGAAAAAGGACCACATGAAGTCGTAAGTGAAACAAACAAGATTGATAGCCAGTTATTGAAATATCTACCTGTGTTCGTTTGTTTACTTTAAACACGTTTAAAGAGGAAATAAAGGTGGTTTTAATTTTCTCCAGAATTAAACAATATCTTTCAGAAAATGAAAGAAAAAAAAAAAAAAAAAAAACCTTTGTAACTGCATTTACGGAGAAGTGCAGCAATGATCTGTCGAGTGGAATCATCAGCTTCCACAAGCAACACCCGGAGCACCATCCGAGGCAGAAAACGTTCCCACCGAACCATGGAGGCATTGTTGCTCTGTTCCTCCTGAGTCTGCATCACACCCTTTCCACCCGCAACCACTTCACTCATTCTCAAGCAATTTGCTTCTGCTGCATTAATCAAAAACACCACACCAAAACCCTAATTGCACGCGAGAAAAGTAAGAAGAAGAAGAAGAAGACACCTCATGCTGAGTCTTAAGTTCAGCAGTGAAAATATCTTAAAAGTCTGCTAAATTGAGTGGAGGCGGAGAGAGAGAGAGAAAGAGAATTTCAGAATTTTCAAACCGCCTTCAATACTTTGCTTCACAACCGCGAAAATCCTACAAAATATCTTCTCACCACTTGCCACATACATGCATAGATACATGCGAACGTGAATCTCATCACTCTCTCAGATCTCAACTCTCACTCCATCTAAACGTGCCATGTTTCCCCTTCCGACGTGGCCCATTCTCCACCATTGGTTATTAGACACGTGCCGCATTCGTCTTCTTAGAAATGCCACGTCGTCTATGCGCCACCACATTTGAGAGGTCGTGGTGGCCACTGTGACACGTGGAGTTAATTATGTATATTCGTTTCTGCTTCCGTCACCCATCAGAAGCGAAGAAGAAGAGATGCAGAGGGTTTTTGTTCGGTCCAAAACCCTAATCACGGTTGCTTCCAATTGCATCTTCTTCCCTCCATCGCTACCCTTTTACTTGCAAAATCAAAAGCAGCAACGAGCGTTTCACAGCAACAGCAACAGCGGGAACACCCCTTTCGGATCACCAACTCGAGTTCAGAAGCTGATAGCTTCCCAATCAGACCCTCTTTTGGCCAAAGAAATCTTCGATGTTGCCTCTCGCCAACCAAACTTCCGCCACACTTACTCAACCTATCTCATTCTCATCCTCAAGTTGGGTCGCTCCAAACACTTCTCTCTCATCGACCATCTCCTCCGCTGCCTCAAATCCGATTCTCACCCCATCACCCCCACCCTCTTCACTTACTTGATCAGAGTCTACGCAGAAGCTGATTTGCCCGACAAAGCCCTCAAAACCTTCTACAACATTCTCCACTTCAATTGCAAGCCTTTGCCCAAACACCTTAACCGCATTCTCGAGATCCTCGTTTCCCACCGCAATTACATTCGTTCCGCCTTCCTTCTCTTTAGGGATGCCCACAGGTATGGGGTGGAACCCAACACCAAGTCCTACAACATTCTCATGCGCGCGTTCTGTCTCAATGGGGACATTAGCATTGCCTACTCACTGTTCAACAAAATGTTCAAACGAGATGTTGTGCCGGATATCGAGTCTTACCGGATTTTGATGCAGGCCTTGTGTCGGAAGAGTCAAGTGAATGGTGCTGTTGATCTTTTGGAGGATATGCTCAACAAAGGATTTGTTCCGGATTCTTTGACTTACACCACTTTGTTGAATAGCTTGTGTAGGAAGAAGAAGCTCAGGGAAGCTTACAAGCTTCTCTGTAGGATGAAGGTCAAAGGGTGCAATCCTGATATTGTTCATTATAATACGGTTATATTAGGATTCTGTAGGGAAGGGCGCGCTCACGATGCTTGCAAGGTTATCACTGACATGCGGGCCAATGGGTGCTTGCCTAATCTCGTGTCCTATCGTACGTTGGTGAGTGGCTTGTGTGACATGGGAATGATTGATGAGGCTAGTAAGTATGTGGAGGAGATGTTCTGCAAAGGTTTTTCTCCTCATTTTTCGGTTGTTCACGCCTTGGTGAAGGGGTTTTGTAATGTTGGTAGAGTTGAGGATGCTTGTGGAGTTCTTACTAAGTCTCTTGAACATGGAGAAGCTCCTCATGTGGATACTTGGATGGTCTTAATGCCTGTAATATGTGAAGTGGATGATGGTGGGAAAATCAGTGGTGCTTTGGAGGAAGTTCTTAAGATTGAAATAAAAGGACATACTAGAATTGTCGATGCTGGCATTGGTTTGGAGAACTACTTGATTAGGAAGATACGAGCCAACTCCACGAGAGTATTCTAAAACTTATGTAGGACTTACAACTTGCAATCATCCTTCTGTCATTCATGTGGGATCTTTGTGGTATGTTTGTTACTTTCCTACGTGTATAACCTACATAAAAATGCCCCGTCGACTATTTGCCCAAGAATCGGGCTCGCTTTTCTCAGATAGCCAAGGTTTTCTAGTGACGGTGTTGTTTGTTGAATGTCAATCATAATTATGCAACTCGACTGGAAAGTTGTCATAATATAACATACAAGTTTATAGTTGCAGACTGATTGAAGAACTTCATGCAGGTGTTTCCGGCACCAACTGATAGAGAAAACGTAAAATCTTGTCTGACTGAGTTGGCATATTGCAGCAATCCTTTCAAGCGAGCTTTGACCGCTAGCAGAGAACAACTTGTGTCAACCATTACATCTCGAGTAAGACCAGTGCTAGACAGCGATGAAACAATTAGCTATGAGCTTTTAGAGGCTGAGTATGCAATGAGGTGAATGACCCATGGGTTCAGAGACCTCTCCATACTGTTGAGACAAATGTGGCATGACTGCTAACAGATATGACACTTTGTTCATTTGAGTATTAACCTCATTGTGTAAAAGGCTTGAAGTCATTATGATGCAGAAAAGATTTAGCTAGGCGGTCTTCAGTTTAACCCAGATGCTAGAGCTTTGGTAAGTCACTTCAGTGTCATGACTCAGAACTGTTAAGGGACGAGTTTGCACGCCATACTCAAATGGCAACGATTCTAAATTTAGAAAAGGTTTGTGAGATTCTTCTAGATTTCTTGGGTTAGAACTCTTGACCTGGATATTAACTCCAGGAGAGGTTAGGGGTGTGTTGGGTATGCGGGTTGGTGTTAAACCAGAAGCGGTAGCCGCTGTGAAGTTGTAATATCCGTTTATATGGTCTCTTCACAAATTTTTTTTTTCTTTAAATTTTCATCCGATTCTTTAAATTTTCATCCGATAAGTATTACACCTTCGTTCTTACTACTTTTGGTGTTTAGTAAGTTAACTCACAATTTGCTGTATGAGTTGCATTGTTTGCTTCAAAGGCAAGAGAATAAGGAGCATTCAAATTTTCCACCGGAGAGGCTGAGATATTAAGCATATATACAGACCATCCTGTGTAAATTGGTTTTCTTTTGGAAAATCAATTTGGAACATTCTTGTATTTTTATTTTGCAAATCAATTTTAGAATACTTAAGGTGTATTTGATTCAGTTTTTGGAAAATTGATTCCAAATTTTGGAAACTAAACACATATTTATTTTCCATAACTAAACACGTCCTTAATTTAGTAAAGTTGTGTTGCATGTGTTTTGGATAATTAATTTTTGTTTAAACAATTTTACTGGCAAAGTCCAAATATCACTTTACAAATTAATGTGATTTAAAATTATTTAATAAATCACTTTAAACATTACGTTTTCACTTAAGTTTTCTTTTGTGTATTTCGTTAGTTACACTATATATTGAATTCTATTTTATACAAATGAAAAGATGTAACTATACATACCGTACAAATCAGTTAATACATACATGTTCTATTTTATCCATAATATTTGTCCTTCGTTCGATAAATTAAAAGCTGTCAAATAAACGACGTAATTTAATATATAGATGGGAAATAAAATGCATAGCAAAAGATAGATGAAATTAGTCTACAAAACTTGAAACCAATAAACAGAGTTTCCAAGAACTCAACAATACTCGTTTTAATAAAATCTAAACTATTTCCCTTTCGCGTCGCCTTTCTTGAGATTTCCCTTTTTAAGAGACTCTTTCTCAGGTTACAATTTGTAATATGAAATTAGCTACAAAACTTGAACCTAGTAAATAGAGCTTCCGATAACTATGCAAAACTTGTTTTAATAAAATCTAAATTATTTTCCTTTCCCTTTTCCTTTCTTGAAATCTCCCTTTTTCTTGAAATTTCCCTTTTTAAAAGACTTTTTCTCAGGTTTCAATTTGTCAGCTGGTGAAGCCTTCCCCTTCTCGCTCCTTCGTTTCTTCTCTTTCTTCACATTGTGTACTGTGACGGCCTAGAATTCAGAGAGCACATTTTTGACAAAATAAAAAAGTTAATAAAACTGGGCAAATATCAAATCCATGTCACTAAATGACTTTACTGTACCTTTTCAACATTTAGTATGTTATGAGAATTCTTGGAGATGATTTTGTTCAATATTTTTTCAGTTTGCTCCCTCTCTAGTGATCCTATCCCGGTTCCTTCCACCACTGGCAGGAACTAGATGAAAACAAAACAATGGAAGTTAATAGGTCAATTTAGTTAAAAATGGGTGCTTTTCCATATAACAATTTACATGGCTAAGAGAAACAGTTATCTACGAGTTTACAGTGCACAACCTTTCGATATTTTCCTTCA
Organism: Vigna unguiculata; assembly: GCF_037176805.1. Classification (NCBI taxonomy): domain Eukaryota; kingdom Viridiplantae; phylum Streptophyta; class Magnoliopsida; order Fabales; family Fabaceae; genus Vigna; species Vigna unguiculata. Next base: position 361,087 of record NC_140800.1, read on the forward strand.
TGTTTTGCAGGCTTTTCACCCCGCAATTTCTTGTCAAATTTCCCACCACTGGCTGTTGCAGTTGCTGCAATTCCTGCAACATTACCTAGTTCATCCTTTGTAACTTTCTTGGGCGCTGCCTGAGTTCCTGTTATAGGCAAAGCTGTAGCTGCCAACTGAACATGGCTGCATAATAATTTGTTCAGACTTCATTACAATAAAGAACATATGATGAGTAGCAAGGAGAAAAATAATATAGAGATATATTAAAGAAAAAAAGAAACACAAGGTCAAAACTATACAACAATCTAGCCAAAAGATGGCACACTTTGGAGGAACAACAATAGCCTCTAGATTACTCAATTGCTTCCAAATGAAGTCAGACGTTAAATGAAGTTGAGATGCCACAAATAGCAAAGGTAAGGTTTTCCATCTAGAATATCATATACCCACAACAGTAAAAGTAATTCCGGCATTGGAGCATGTAAGGCCGTCATCTCCAACCCAGTATCAATTCCTATGATTCCTAAATAGGATCCACTTCTACATATTAACCACTTTTTTTTTTATTTTAGCACCCACATTCTCTAATCCAGTACCTCTGAAAAAAAATTTAAATAGATCCCACCAATAATCTCATTTTACCAATAGAAATATCCAAACATGGTCCCAACAGTACAAATTTAAATTTAAATTTCACACTTTCTAAACTAAAAACATGGTCCCACTTGAAAAATTAAGTACAACGTAGGTGTTTATTAGGTAATGGTACTCATAAGGGAAAAGGAGTTAAGCACCTCCCAATGTAGATGATGCCCTAACAAATAAAAGAAAAATATCACTAACTGAAACTGCATATATCATTTGGATTATGCAAAGTTTAGCATAAGAAACCTCAGTAAAGATTTCCTGAATAAGAAAAGAAAATAGGCAATGGCCCAACTGTCCAAGGTGAGATACAATTGACTCAAATGGCCAAAATAAAACGCAAAGGTCCATGATCCATGAAATAAATTGTGCACACAACTATAAGTCAATTATATATACTATAATGAACATTAACAAATAGAATTCCCTGCTACCAAATCTTCAAGGGAAACTGGAAAACATTATGTTACAAACCTTGGTAAAGCACCAAATTTAGCAGCTTCTTTCAAGTTCTGTAGTCGATTTTTATCTTGCTTTTCAATTCTTTTCTTCTTATTTTCTTTTCTTTTTGCAAAAGGATCCTCTGCTGGATCTACAAAATGTTACAATACCATTATTAATATGCCATACATATAGTTTTGATCAGTGTACTAAAAACAAACCCAAAAAAATGTTAATTACAAGTTTATATTCATGAAAAGATAATAATGTTGAAGTCAAAAGAATAACAACATTAAACATAAATGGTCTAAACGAACATCTATATGGTTTGGAAAATAGACATATAAACACAATCTAACTTCCACATTATCACATACAAGAATTTCCATAACCAAAAATAACAATGTACCGAAAAATGGTAGGAAAGTAAAATCCTCAAGATTTGAAATATTGACTGAAGGGTATTCCATTAAACAGATTCCTTGTTTAATGCTCTGGTAACCCACAATGCCAGCCATATGTTTTGACTAAGCATTGAGCATGCGCTGATATAGCTCTGATTCATAATTTTTCTCATTAGAACTGTTTTGAGTACACAGACCTAATACAGGTCTGCCATGAACCATCCTATGTTAAAATTTTATGATATGCTGAACATATTGCAGTGGTTCTGTTGGTACCCGAAAGTGACAACTTAAAGTAGAGTGTCTGCAGTCTACACCAAATTCGTAACCATTAAGAGAACCATGGTAGCAGTTCATGAGGAAGAGGATGTTCGATCATTTACCATCAGTTTCTTTTGCCTCGATGATAGGTACAGCATCTTCATCATTTGCACGATCATACCCATATCTCCGTTTCCAGGTTCCAGATTGTTCATCATACACAATCTTGTCTTTCTTCCGATTCTGTATGCCTGTGAAAATAACACAAAAATAAAAATACATCAGTTCAACTAATAAAATAAGGGAGCACTAAGCCCAACACAGAATGCATAAACAGCATAAGATTATTTAGGAGTCACATGTGCAGCATGAAAAGACAAACCTTTCTTTTTGGCAAAAACTTCCCATTTAGTAGGAGGCTTAGGTTTTGGCAGCTGAAAGCATCACAAAAATTGATGAGCAAGTGATTTAACTGATTAGACATGAAACAAAAAAATACTAGAAGCAAAGAACCAACGATAGAATCATAGAACCAATACAGTTGCATAGCTAACTGCAATGCAGACACATACAATAGAAACAAGGATCACGAATACAAGCATTAAAGTGAAAAGTCACAGTTAATAGATTACACAAGCTTTGAATTTAAAGAAGAATAAAGATTGGAGTGTGGAATTACATGTTTTTCTCTTGGCAATTTAGTTAGTGGCGCAGGCAAGTTGACCAGGGGGCCATCTACATCTTCGGTTGATGGTAGGGTGAAGAGAGCATCTGCGATTGCTTGAACCAAGTGGGTGCCTTTCAGCAAACACTGCTTGACGATTTCCTCCCTGTGTTCAATTAAAGTAAGCAAGGACAGTGTCAAAAACGAAAAAACCCTAAAGAAGAGGAAGAAGACGGTACCTGTGTACCTGGAAAGAGGTGGTTGAGAGGGGAAGGTGTGATTGGAGTCCAAAGCCATGAGGTTGCCGAGGTCCACATCGAACTTCTGCTGTTTCTCACCCTCAATCTCCATCTCCGTCATTTTCACCTTCAACAAATGACACCAATATCAAACCTCTGCGGCGTCGAAGGTGCGTAACGGCTTAAGGGTTTGTTTGTGTTGTGTTCTGAAGTGTTGCAGCGCGAGAATGAAGAAGGAGTGAAACCAAGGGCCACGACAAAGGCCCAATATAAAAGGAAGAATAGAAAGAGATAATAAACCTTCGCAGTTTTCAACCAGGCTTATTTATTATATAAGTAGGTTATTACTTCCTTCACCCCACAATTACTAACAGCACTACTACAATAATAAAAAAAATTAAAATATAAGTTTTTTTTTTACATATTTCATGTGAGATTCTAGAAAATTCATTTCAAAAAACATTATATGTGTTTTGAAAAAATTATTCTGAAAATTCTATTCCCAAAAACATTTTTTGTTTTCTGAAAATTTTATTTTAAAAAATTCATACTAAAAGTTTAATTCCAAAAATTAGAATATATATATATATATATTTGAAAATCACTTTTATAAAACGTAAAATCATTTTAAAAATTTAGGGGATATTCGAAAAAAGTGTGGGATGCAGGAAGTTAAAGCCCATTGGGAAAGCAAAATCATTTTCTATTAAACGCTAAAATTTATTATTTATCTCCCAACAATCATTATTAAATTAAAACAAAATAGGGTTAACACAATCTTCTCAACCAATTTCTTCTTGCAAAATTTTGAGTAAAATAAAATGGTAATTACGTTGAATAAAAAAAATCAAATTCAAATAAAAGAATATTAATCTATTTAATCATATGATTGAGGTATCGTTCATGGATATCCTATAGTTGGATTTAGCAACCGAATGCAAGCATGAGGTTACTTTATGTAATCTATTCAAGATTCAGCAAACAACATAGAAGTCCCAAACTGATCAACATATTCGATAGGTTAAGATCTCAATCTATAGAAATCATTCTTGTGCACTGAGTTTGAACATTCTTGTCCTTTTCATCTCAGTAATCTTCCCACCCAATCATTACAGATTTCAATATTTTCTTTTCTCTGAGTATTGCCTCTGCGCGATTTCAAATTAGGTTGAACCTTCAAATATAAACCAACAACCGCCACATTAATGCACTGAGATAAGAACAAAGTAATGGATTGTTACTAAGATAGCTGTTTAACAAATTTTAAATATCGATTCCTCATACAGTTTCACACGTTTTCATAAAAAAATTGTGACTGACTAATTCGCAAACACATTGTAAGTTTAAAACATAAAGCCCAGAATTATCTTACAGCTGAACTATAGAGACAGAAAAACAACCAGACCTGCATCACTGCTAATGAAAATAAACTGAAGTTTCTTATGAGGTCTGTCATTCTATTTCTTGATCTTAAGTTGAATACTTTTTCACTCAAAAATAATGTTTTCAACTATCAAATATACAGAGATATTGCAGATTGGAATTTTAAATACAAGGAATTAATCTAGATTTTGATGGACTTATCACAGTAGATCTACTCCACTTGCTGACATACTCTACCTCTAAAGTTCCTCCCAAACAATCAAAATTGCAACTACACTATGCAAAATCTGAATATCCTGTCAAATCTTATTCCTCTCTCTTTACACGCTCTCTAATCACAAGTATTCGACCACAAAGCACCTGCAAGAAAGACCAGACCAGGTATCAGACACTACTAGCTCATGAAGAAAAAGCACAACAATGAAAAGTAGCAGAGGTAGAATACATATGTATATATATATATATATATATATATATATATATATATATATATATATATATATATATATATATATATATATATATATATATACCGTTCCATTGAGAGATAGTGCAGCATTCCGTTCTCTCTCTGAAAGATAGGAGACAAACGCATAGACCCTTTGTTTCCCTTGTCTCGTATCTTGCAACACCCTTACACTAGTCACGTTACCAAATCTACCAAAAAGCTGCCTCAGGTCTTCAGGCATGGTAAACTTGGAAAGATTCCCAACATACAACTTATGAGGACCTTCATAGTATATAGTTCTCATGGGTAACGAATTCATTGTATCAAGATTCCTCCTCTTGGGATTCATCTCAGCTGAAAATCTAACCAGCACTTCGCGCCCACCAACATCCTTCAGTTGTGAAAAAGGAACCAAAAACACATTTTCAGATCAAACAAACAGCCAGAACACATTAACGAAATAGATACGTTGAGCGAGTTTCACACTCACGAACCGATGCATCCAATGCCTCGATTGCCCTTTTTGCTGAGTCAATAGATGCCATTGTGACATAAGCACTCCCTCTACTCTCACCAGTCTCACTGCGGGAAACCTGCAAGTGCAGTCACCCATCAACACAGTACCTTGTCATCATTTCCACCATTGCTGATTCAGATCATAACGATGAAAAGTGAAAACATATCTGCAGCTGAACTAGCTAGTTAATAATGAAAATGAAGATAATAACTAGAGCTAAGAAGATTACAACCTCTGATTTTTAAAAAAAAAATGAATAATTTAGTGAGAAGAGAAGAAGGAACAAGTGAAAGAAGCCATAAAAAACCTGAGCAGAGAGTACGGTTCCATGAGGGTTGAACAAATGAAGTAGATGCTGTACGTCACAGCTTCTTGGAAGGTTGCAGATGTAGACTTCGGTTGGTCTTGGTTGCCTGAACGTTTCTTTCTCCGCGTTTTCTCCTCCGTGAACGACCCTTGCTTTATCCACCGTGGCCGCCGAGGCGGTGAAGGAGAAAGTCGGAGCCTTGGAAAAGGAAACGAATAGTTTGTGAGAAGATCTGAATTGGGTATGAAGATTGTGGTTGAATAAAGATATGGGTAAGGAGGAAGATGTTAAAGAGAGCAAGAAAGTGGCATTAGGTGCCATGTTGAGCCTCTCTCTGTGCTCTGCTCTGAGTTGAGGAGAAATGTGCTGTGTTTTTTTTAAGTCACACCCAATCCATTTAACCCCCAAATACACTTGTTTTTTTTTTCTAAAACATTACTTTTATTAAAATATCATTGAAAAAACTAATAATAATTAAAGAATATTTTAAAAATGATGAATTTTAAAGGGAAAATTTTATAAAATAAATATTTTTACAACAAGCATAAAGTTAAATATTTCATGAGAAAATAAGTTCTTACATAAAACATGGGTTCCATAATTAAGAAAAGAGTGTAATAATAATTAAGAGTTAGATAATAAACTCTGTGTGTTGTTGTAGTTATACTTCGGATCTGATCTGAAGGGGAATGTGACTGTAGGTTGGGCAATTGATGGTGTGAGAAAGATGGGGACTACGCCTGAGGTCAACGGGAATAATGTAGCGGACGAAGAAACCCTCGGTGGCTCAATTCATTTCGGCACGGCGGAGGCCGTCGAATACGTCCGTGCACTCACCGACGTCGGAGCCATGACGCGCCTCCTCCATGAGTGCATCGCTCACCAGAGAGCCGTCGATGTCGAACTCGACGAGCTTCTCTCGCAGCGCACTGACCTCGACCGTCACCTCCTCCAGCTCCAGCGCTCCTCCGATATCCTTGACATCGTCAACTCCGACGCCGACTACATGCTCTCTAACGTGGCTTCCACCTCTGACCTCGCTGACCAGGTCAGCCTCAAGGTCCGCGAGCTTGACCTGGCGCAGTCGCGCGTCCGCAACACGCTCCTCCGCATCGACGCCATTGTGGAGCGCGCCAACTCCCTCGAAGGCGTCCACCGTGCCCTCGAGGCAGAGGACTATGAGTCCGCCGCGCGCTACGTCCAGACCTTCCTCCAAATTGACGCGCAGTACAAGGATTCCGGCTCCGATCAGCTTCAGAGGGATCGCTTGTTAGCAGCGAAGAAGCAGTTGGAGGGAATTGTAAGGAAGAAGCTCTCTGCCGCAGTGGATGAGCGCGACCACCCTGCCATTCTCAGGTTCAGTCACGGATCTACAAATTTTAAGTTGCGGGAACAATAGTATTTTAGATTCTGTTTTTCTACTATATCTTAAATTATGGGAGTAATGCATATACATATATATTACAGATAAAAGCAAACTGTATATGCATAAATTTTTGGCTGGAATGCATATACATATATAAAAAAAAAATTCTACTATATCTTAAATTATAGGAGTAATGCATATACATATATATTACAGATAAGAGCAAACTGTATATGCATAAATTTTTTACTGGAATCCTGTCATCCAATTCCAAATTGTTATATTTGATGAGTTTGTCCAAGTTCACATTTGTTAATGTAATACTGACTCATACCATGACTTTTCTGTTGGGATAATAATGTGTACATTTAGTTTTTGCAATGAGTGCATAGAAATTGAACTTGATATTATGTTAAAGTTAAGAAAAAAACTTGTGCCACAATGCCTGAACCTTGACCCATCATTGCTCAGGTTCATTCGGCTCTTCACCCCGCTGGGTGTAGAGGAGGAGGGGTTGCAGTTGTATGTTGGGTACTTGAAGAAAGTGATTGCAATGAGGTCAAGAATGGAGTTTGATCAGTTGGTGGAGACAATGGATCAGCGTAATGTCAATTTTGTTGGTTGTCTGACCAATTTGTTTAAGGACATTGTGATGGCGGTTGAGGAGAATAGCGAGATCTTGAGTGGTCTTTGTGGGGAGGATGGTATTGTGTATGCCATCTGTGAGCTTCAGGAGGAGTGTGATTCTCGCAGTTCTGTGATTTTGAACAAGTATATGGAGTATAGGAAGTTGGCTAAGTTGTCCTCTGAGATAAATGCGCACAACACCAATTTACTTGCTGTTGGAGGAGGTCCCGAGGGTCCTGACCCACGAGAGGTCGAGTTATATTTGGAAGAGATTCTCTCCCTTATGCAACTTGGTGAGGATTACACCGAATTCATGATTTCAAAGATCAAAGGGCTTACTTCTGTTGACCCTGAGTTGCTTCCTCGTGCCACCAGAGCTTTCCGTAGTGGCAGTTTCAGTAAGGTTGCACAAGATTTAACCGGATTTTATGTGATTTTGGAGGGATATTTCATGTTGGAGAACGTCAGAAAAGCAATAAGGATCGATGAACACGAGCCTGACAGCCTTACCACTTCTATGGTGGATGATGTATTTTATGTATTGCAGAGTTGCCTGCGGAGGGCAATATCCACTTCCAATATCAGTTCTGTTGTTGCCGTTTTGAGTGGTGCCAGCAGTTTACTCAGTAATGAATATAGTGAAGCCTTGCAGCAAAAACTAAGAGAGCCAAACCTTGGTGCAAAGTTGTTCTTTGGTGGTGTCGGTGTCCAAAAGACAGGGACAGAAATTGCAACAGCTTTGAATAATATGGATGTTAGCAGTGAGTATGTTCTGAAGCTAAAACATGAAATTGAAGAACAGTGTGCTGAGGTGAGTGTTGTATATATTTAGTACCTTATAATTGTATATCACTGATGAAATTCATTAAATTTTGAATTATCAGCTGTTAGTATAGTTGGCACACCCTTGCCTTATGCATTATGTGCCTGAAGTCCCATTATAAGGTAATTTTAGGTTCCTAGGTTAGGGATTATTCACAAAATGTGTGCAGTTTGTGTCATTTAATTTGTGCAAGGTGTAGTTTTGAATTGCTGTAACATGATTTAAAGTTTTATGTGATATTTACAAATATTGGATAAAGTTATAAAGACAGCAGTATAGGATAAACCAGTTTCGAGATTGACATTTTTGCAACTTCAAAACCACAGATTGAGGATGTTCCTGTCGTTAGTGTTGAGGAATACACAGTCTAATTTGTAGTAATCCTCTCTGTAACATAAATATGGAGACAATTGATTAGAAGGATGCACTTGAAGCATGATTGAAAAATTCAGAAATTGTAGCAATGATTTCGCCCAATGAACTATGTACATCGGTTTCCCTTGAATGTTGTGATGAGTACATGGTCAAATTTATAGCAATCCTTCTGTTAACATTAATATTGAAATGATTGATTAGAAAAATGATTTATTTTTAAGAACTGTTTCTCAATTTATACAGCGCTATGTCAATTTGTCCTTTGCTGGTTTATAATTTATAGGTGATTCTTTATTTTATGTATTTTTGCTTTGCCTATATAATATACAAGTTTAAAGTTGCAGATTTAACGGACTGAATAACTTCATGCAGGTGTTTCCTGCACTAGCTGATCGAGAAAAGGTAAAATCTTGTTTGACTGAGTTGGCTGACAGCAGCAATGCTTTCAAGCAAGCTTTGACTGCTGGCATAGAACAACTTGTGTCAACCATTACACCTCGAATAAGACCAGTATTAGACAGCGTTGGAACAATTAGCTATGAGCTTTCGGAGGCTGAGTATGCAAATAATGAGGTGAATGATCCATGGGTTCAGAGACTTCTCCATGCTGTTGAGACGAATGTGGCATGGCTGCAGCCACTGATGACAGCGAACAATTATGACACGTTTGTTCATTTGATTATTGACTTCGTTGTGAAAAGGCTAGAAGTTATTATGATGCAAAAAAGATTTAGTCAGCTAGGTGGTCTTCAACTTGACCGAGATGCTAGAGCTTTGGTGAGTCATTTCAGTGTCATGACATCGAGAACTGTTAGGGACAAGTTTGCACGTCTTACTCAAATGGCAACAATTCTAAATTTTGAGAAGGTTTCTGAGATTCTAGATTTCTGGGGTGAGAACTCTGGACCTATGACCTGGAGATTAACTCCAGCAGAAGTTAGGCGTGTATTGGGTCTGCGGGTTGATTTTAAACCAGAAGCAATAGCTGCTGTGAAGTTGTAGTATCGGTTTATACGGTCTCTTCACATTCTTTTCTCTTTTTTCTACTTTAATTTTTCATCTGATAAGTATTACAGCTTCATTCTTGCTACTTTTGGTTTTTTGGTGTTTGGTGAGTTAACTTACAGTTTCATTATACGACTCACATTGTTAGCTTCAAAGGCAAAAGAATAAGCACCGAGTATTCTGATTTGCCGCTCGAGAGACCAAGATATTACTTGTATAGTGTAAAATGGTCTCTGTTCTTGAATATCCACTTTCCAATTTTGAATTTTTGTATATTTTTTTTGTAAATCAATGTGAGACATAGTTCATGCGTGTTTAGTAAATTTCGTTCATTAAATATTTCACTTCCTGACAACTTTTTCTTGCGTTTCGTTGCCGAATATACGAATGTTGCATTTATTTGAATAACTAATTGTTATTTAAACAATGATGCTGGCAAAGTCCAAAGTATCACTTTACGCACTTCTGTAATCACATCAGATATGTTACCTGTTAGAAACCTGTGTAGATATCAAAAATTAACACTCTAGTTTGGAATGTCATTACTTGTAAATCTGTATTTTTTATTTTTTATTTTAATTTATGATTCAAGTCTCCAATAAGGATAGTTTTCTAGCTTCTCCTTTTTTTTTCCTGTTATATGAGTTATTTAATAATACCATGGTTAAATAATTAACTTCAATGATATCCCATGATGCCAAAGATACCCTTAATCACCTAATTAAGTCCACTACAAAACGAAGTCCACAAGATAAACTCCTTCAATAATTGTCATAGAATCAAAATTAAGTTTATATTTGAAGAAATTGCTCTAGTTAAAAGTTAAAATCATAAATACAAATTGAAAATTTTTCAAGATTAAGATCTTAGTTAAGTTTAAAGGATATACAATTATAACTATTTTAGTAAATTAAAATTGTATTGAACCATATTACTTATTTAAGTAATTTCAAGTCAAAATTTAAAATACTTGACTACTGTGCAAAAATATCTTAAACAAATTCAATCCAATATTCAACATTAGAGTAAAATACATTATATCAACCATTAACCAAATTTGCTTTGTCTCAATCATATGAAACTGAGTTCAGGATAAATCATGACTATACCATGAGGAGGACACCGCGTGGATATGGAATTCATGTTCCACTAGAAGATACTCATTGAAAAAATTATAGGAATCCACTAGAGGAGTAGATGGCTGGTATAATTGCAATAACTGACAAATAAAAGAAATGACTGGAAATTGTCATTGTTGACACTAGTTCTGAGAATACTAACAAATATAAGGAAATGAAAAAATAAAACTTCAACCTAAAGAACAAATCCTCTTTATATTTTATGAAGGGCATTTTGACCGTAATGTTTGATTTCTAGAAAGTATAAGAATAAGAACATGAATCTAAAACTGAAAACTCCAAGCAGATACATGTCAAACTTAAAAACATTAGACATGAGCAGTGCCTTCTGTGAATTTTGGGTCCTCGCATCTGTACTTGCCATCAGGTCCAATTCCAAAACCTTTGGGATCAGCAAAGACATTCTCCAGAAGCTGGCTGCGTGGTGGATGAGGGCTCTCATCTGCAAAAACAACTGCCTCCTCAACAACCTCTTCAATCTTCTTCTCTATGGCCTTCAACTCTTGTTCACTGGCTAATTTGTTCTTGAACAAGTATTTCTTCAACGCAGAGATGGGATCCCTATCAGCATAATGTGCCTTCTCAGCTGCCAAAGCACATACAGATGAATGGTGAACAATTATGATGAACTTGGCAAACACAACACAAATAGAAGACAACGAAAACTACGGAGAGATGTGCTCATTTTGATCATGGCATGAATATTATTGCCACAAGAATAAAAACAACAACAAAACCTTACCCCACTAGTTAGGTTGGTTACATGGATCACGTGACACTATTGTTGTAAGAATAACAACTAAATATGCATAGAAAACAAAGACTAAACCAAGACCAGAAGATTTAGTAGGACATTTCAAAAAGAAAAAAACATGCTACTTTAATCAGCTAACATAGTAATTAAGAGCAACTATTACCACAGGGTAATCTGAATTATGTCAACACAATTAAATGAACTCATTATTTAACACATTGACAAGAAAAAATACCTTCCTAAAACATTACCAAACTATCGGAAAAGCATCCACAACTTCAGTTTATAAAAATTGTTTATAAATATTAATCAAACTACATTTCCATAATTCAACAGGAATGTAGATCAAGCACCATGATGTTTTGCATTTGCCATCAAAATGATAAGAGAAGTTACTTTTCGAAAAGACAAATCAATAAAGTGTAGTATAAGTACAGCTAAAGGATGAATATGTCTCATAGTGAACCAACTCTCAGCCAGTTTTCTTCCTGCATTATTCCAAATCTGAGGATAATAGCTTGAGCATAAGAAATTTGTAGTTTAGGCAAGAGGAATCTACAATTACTAGTCAAAACATGGTGTCGCTATTATATTGGCATGATTGTTAAGATTCTAATGTAGTTATACATATTTAAAATTCAATCTAGCAAGTGTTGCATCTTTACACAATTAACATGTTTAGAGTGCACGACTAAAAGTTCAATTTCTTTAACATAGAAGGTTGTCAGTGATCCAAATCCATTATCAATTGCATGCCCAACATCTAACACAAGAGAAAAGTGCTCCTAAAACTAAACTACATAGATAATGCACAGAAACCATACAGCAGAATAAATGTACAAGTATTATATACAATACCATTGAAGATACCAACAAAAGTGCAAGGGAAATGCAACATAATTTACTAAAAAATTAACAGCATATTTGAAGTACATTCTAAGAGAAGAAAGCATAACATAAACCTCACCAGGGTCACGAAGCTCATCCGGATCGGCCAATGAATGTCCTCTAAATCTATAGGTCTCACATTCTACTAAAGTTGGTCCCTCTCCTCGTCTGGCTCTTCCAATAGCTTCCTTTGCCACCTCCCTGACCTTCAAAACGTCCATCCCATCAACATGAACCCCAGGCATTCCAAATGCCGGCCCTTTCTTCCATATTTGAGGATCTGAAGTTGACCTGAGATGTGACATCCCAATAGCCCACAGATTATTTTCCACCACAAACACAATAGGCAATTTCCATAAAGCTGCCATGTTTAAGCATTCGTAGAACTGTCCATTGTTACATGTTCCATCTCCAAAAAATGCCAATGTCACGTGATCACAATCAGCCTCTTTCAAAACCTCCCTTCTATACTTGCTGGAAAATGCTGCCCCAGTGGCAATAGGGATTCCTTCAGCAATGAAAGCAAACCCACCAATCACATTATGTTCCTTTGAGAACATATGCATAGATCCACCTTGACCTCGGGAGCATCCCGTGGCCTTCCCAAAGAGCTCACTCATTACAGCACGCGCCGGGACCCCCTTACTCAATGAATGAACATGGTCCCTGTACGTACTCACCACCGAGTCTTCTTTCTTGAGAAGCTTGATGAAGCCAGTTGACACAGCTTCTTGGCCATTGTACAAGTGAACAAAGCCAAACATTTTGCCTCTATAATACATCTGGGCACACATGTCTTCAAAGAACCTGCCTAATATCATGTCTTCGTAGAGCACCAAGCCCTCCTCTTTAGTAATAAGCTGCACACACAAATACAAACAAAAAACAATAATCTCAAACAGCCCTTTCCAAATAACAAAAACATATCTTCCAGGATTCAGAAGCTAGTAGGATATAGCTCGCATAAGAAGATCTCTTCTCTCCTTACAGTTAATACAAAACCTATGCCATCAAATTGTGAAATATCTACAACATTTGAAATAAAATATTGAACCATGAAACTTATAAAACAAGAGTTTAATCTCTACGTAGCATAAGTGTAACATTCTTTATACATGTCATCAAATCAAAATCTCATGCATAACTTTTAAGGTAAGTATTGTAACAATTTCTAATTGATGGACAGTGCAAAAACTCTCTATACGGTTCGTGGTTACACTATTTACAAAAACCAATCAGGTAGGTTGAATTAAGTGGAAAGATACCTTTTTTATTTAATTTTCAGAAACCCATTATGCAGGATGCTGAACAAATTAAAATCTCTTCTACCCAAAGGGGTGGATTATTGATATTTGATACGAAAAACAAAACGGTAAAAGAGTTACCAGATTTGTGGCTGATTTGGGATTCTTGCTCTTGACAGCATCGGAGACAGAGACAACAGTGGAATTAGAGCGAGCATTGAGCTTAACGGAGGTGATGAAACGAAGCTTCTGAGTGGATCCAAGGAAGGGAGTGAACGAGTGGAAAGACATGGGGCTGCCATTGGATCTGTGATGGAGAGGAAGAGGGTGCGCAAACTTGGGAGCGGAGAGAGACATTGTTAATATTATGGTATGGGGAGATGCGAATGAGAAAAAGAAAGAGGTTAATGTGTTTGAGGAAATGCAAAAGAGAGCAGAGAAAAAAGGACTGACACAGCAGAACACAAGAAAGACGAAGTCATCAAAATACACATTCACAACACATAACACATTCAATCACACATCACGGAGAGGGAAGCCACCTATACGCAACTAACTTTTCCTACTAATACTTACTCTTCTTTTCTCGTATCCAAATTAGGAAAATTTTACATCAATGCCTTTAAATTTTTCTACCCTTACGAGACACCTAATACAAAAATAATACTTTTAATTTGATAATGATTCTTCCTAAATTATTTTATATTTTAAAATAAAAATTATTATGAATGATGTTGAATAGATGCAAATTTGAATATGAAATGTTTGTCTATCTTCACATTATTGTTCAACTAATTCAAATGAAACATAATTTTTATCTCACTTTGCTCTTACAAAATCGCACCTAATAAACCATTCATTATCAACATTACGTGGATGGTTGAGACAAAATTTTTCACTTCAACACAACCAAAGGTTCAATTTTCACCTGAGTTTGTATATTTTCTCACCTAGGCTAATAAATCGTGATCATGATATCGTAATTAAAAGGTTTTTAAAATTCTATCTCATGTTAAACAATAATTCTATTTTCTTTGCTCTCTACATGTCAAAAAGGGTCCATAGCTCAGTGGTAGAGCATTTGACTGCAGATCAAGAGGTCACCGGTTCGAACCCGGTTGGGCCCTCTATTTTCTTTTTCTTGTTTTAAGTTTACATTTTTGTAATTAGAGTTGCTTTAAAAATGCCGTATTTTTTAAATAACCTCCGATGTTATATTCCAAGAAAAAAATTTTACAAGTGGTCTGAAACTAGTATATTAAAGATATTGTTATGAGTTTTCAATAACAACAGCTCAGCTTTTTATCTTTAAATATAACTTATTTTTTTATTATTTTCAAAATTCAGTATAATTTGTCAAAAGTGACTCATTTAGCAGAAAGATTGGAAGTGATAGCATAATTTTAGCATAGAATAAGTTTTCTGAAAAAGAAAATTCGAAGTGTAAATCATAGGTATTATCTATTTCTCAGAAAATTCGAAGTGTTACATATTATTAGTCACAGTATATATTTATGCGTATTTATTATATTTTTCTATATTATTTTTTGTTATAAATATATTATTATGTATGTTGTACATAAAGGAATATCTAATTTTTTATTATTTTTACATGATATCTAGAGATAGGTTTTCTGATAATTCCATATACAATATTTTTCGTCGTCGTCACAGTTGCTCTTGTTGTTTCCGCCGTCTCCGCCACCGGCACAAAATAAAACTTTAAACATCAAATTAGTTTCTTAATCATGTTTCCCTAATTTAAAAACATTATTGAAGTTGTATATATTGAACCTATTTAAAGCATTACTAAAAATATATGATCACTTAGCCATGACATGTCTGATTTTTAATTTCGACAGAGTTGTAATCTTTTGACAAAATAAGCATAGCACAAATATTTAGTAGTAAAACAATATGGGCGGAAGAAAATTTTGTAATTTAAAAATTGAACAAATATTAAATGTAATTTATTTATAGACATTTAAAGTATATTAAAAAAACAACTAAAGTTCAAAAGACACCGATCTAAGATTGTTTATACCAATTAACTTAGGTATAAATTTATTGACTTTAAAAAATTGTTTATCTCATCTTATTCTCTATAAATATTTATGATAGTGTTTATTGAAACAAAACCTAATCACACAAATATATATTATAAAATTTAAACTTATGAAACTTAAATAAAATTCAATTAAATTTTTCTTATTTTACATACAAGAAATTACCTATAAATGTCATTAATCTTTCATTCATAGATATACATACTGATATAAATTATAAATTATTAGACAAAATTAATGATAAGTCGAATGATCATAAGCCAAAATAAAGACATGCAAATGTCTAGTCATTTTTAAAATTAGTTATTAAGAAATTAAGAAATTAGTTTTAATAATAACTATTTTACATCCCCTTACTGTTCACTTGGGACAAAAAAATGTTGGGTCATGATTAAAATATCTAACCATTAAGTTATAAAAAAATTTGTGAGTGAAAATTATTTTGAACCTACATCACATTTAGTCACCATAAAAACCAACAAACCTTGATTTCTTTTTACATCAAGAAAAACAGCAAAAAAAAGCAGCAAGAAAACACTGCTATCGACTTAAAAATATTTAAAAATATTTTTCTCGCTTATAAATTACTCAAAGTTATTTTGAATTAAAAATATATACTGTAACATTGACAAATTTTAGACAAAAGTATACATAAGTACCATGAAACATTGAGTCTAAAAAATGTTTCAACAGATTGTTTTAAAATAATCGTTATAAGTTGAAAAAACAACTCAAATCAAATAATAGAATTACTTGTGTCCCATGGTTTGAATTACATTTATTGTTTTCTTTACCGAAAAAGAACCAACATTATACATTTAATATACCTTAATTCTAATAGGAAACTGGCTTTATTATTCCTAATTATCGTAAACAGAAAATTACGTAATTACAATTACCAGACATTTAATCATCAATAAACAATAAAGCCAGACAATTACCAGACTTACTTCCCCTCTAAACTTTGGTGCAAACATGAAAAGCCCAAAACCGGAATCTGACGCTAAACCCCTTGTAACATGCGATTAGGTAGTTTAATACAAAAATTATTCGTCCACAGATCTTCACTAAAACAGATTCAATACACAAATCATCTCAACGATTCAAATGAACATAGATAAAGATCGTTGGTTTAATATTGATCAAGCTGGGTGTTGTTTGAGAAATCAGAACTACATTTTAGTGCAACAAACTTGAACCAAAACAACATGCAAACAGATCCAATGTGGGAAGTATGGAGTCAGAGACAAAAACAAAGTGGAACAAGACAACAATAGAGGCAAATAAATGGGCAACACAACAATTCATGATAAACATTTCTCCGATAAGAATTCTCAAATGAACATAAACCCCGATTGCTAAGTTCACAGTACTACAAAATCAAGTCGTATACAAACATAAATAATTAGCACAAAAAAGAAAACCAAAAATATGTATAACATAACCTAACAGTTAAAGAACCACAAAAAATGACAAGATGATAGTGAAAAAGCCCCTAATCGAACAAGCCGAATCCCATATCATCATCACTCTCTTCTTCAGGTTCTTCCTACAAAATTGTAAAAGATACAAATTAGACGACCATACACAATTAGAAGATCACAAAAAAATTGCAGCATCAATAATTTCACAAGGGTTACCTTCTTTTTCTCCTCAGCGGCAGGGGCGGGGGCAGCGGCACCTCCACCTGCGGCAGCAACTGGGGCAGCTGCAACAGCAGCTGGTGCCCCACCACCGCCTGCAGCATTTGCAATCAAATCGCCAAGATTTTTCTTCTCGGCAAGTTTAGCAAACAAGGCAGGCCAGTAAGATTCGACTTTAACCTTCGCAGTTTTCAACAAAGTGGCAATATTGTCGGCCTATTTATGAATTAAGGAACAACACAACATATCCAAGCATATTCATTTGTGATTAAACACGAAATAGATTATGTACCCAATTATCCTAACGATCACCGTTATTAAATTAAAACAAAATAATGTTAACATAATCCTCTTAACTACTTTCCTCCTAAAAAAAACTTCTGTTCACGAGTGTCCAAGTACTTAAATTGATTCGATATCCAAGCCAAAAAAGAAAACGAAATTGCTGCAACATAACATAATCCATCGCCACTTTTATCCGTGTTTAAATTGTTTCTACACGAATTCCTACTTTAAAACACGGGTTAAATTAAACCTACATTACTCGTCAAGAGTAAGTTAACAGAATCATGATACGAACCCTAAACCTTCTTCCGAAAAATAACTTCTGTTTTTTTTTAATCCCAATTACTCAATCCATCAATAAAAAAAAGTGAAATAAGTAAAATAAATTGCTTACAACATTACTCACAACTCATCGGAACATAAAAGGATACAGTGACAGCGATTCCTTCATCGTGGAGGATGAGAGATGCGTACGAACAAGCAGTTTCCCCGACCGACATTTACACACTGCAACACAGACAATTGTACAAGAAAGCAAATCAAAACAACACAGTCACAAATAACAAATGCTAAACACTGAAACAGAATCGTCAAAAGTAAAACAGCAAAACTAGTACCTTCAAAGATAACAAATCAGAAACAAGAAATCTGCTTCTCTGCTGCAGCCGCTACTGAAATACGATTGCAGGGTTTCTAGGTTTAAAAGTTTATAAACCAGTTCATGGGCCTATTGACTTCTAGCCCATCTATTAATCACTGGCCCAATTTCATTTTCTTCGTTACGTTTCTGTATCTTCGTTTTTTTTAATCCTTTTTCTTTTCTGTTATGGTATTTGGTGCACCGTATGATGTCTAATCTAAGGATTATAATTTGTTGTAATCATATATACATCATCTCAAATTATAAATTAGATTTCACCGGCATATGTTACATAGTATTTTTGAATTAACAAACGTACGTAAAAATTTGTCACAACAGAGGAGGTCTTATCATTATTAATTTTACCTTAACATTATATAAAAAAAAAATCACTACTATATTGTTATAAATAAAATAATACAATAAGGTTATATTTTTTATCTATGCCTTATAAATTTTGTTTAGATAATCTGTGTTTATTAATATTGTTGGAAAAGATTAACCCATCATAATACAATATAGTATTCACACAATCTATATGTTCTAAATATACTCTTATTCCAAATTTAAAATCTGTATGCATTGTACGTGTTATTACTGCTGGGTAAATCATACAGTTTATTGTGCATGTGTTCACAAAAAAAACAAAGATAAAAGAGTGGATGAGGCATGCCCCTTTATCAGTCTTTCCATGAACCCATGATGGTGTCCATTGACAATCATCTACTAAACCTGGACGCTATGCCTCTTATTCTCCATCATATCCTCCACCTCCTTTTCAGACATTGTTCCCTCTTTAAACGTTTTAGTTTTCGGTTTTTCATTCAACTATAGTATTTTTTATACCATTTTTCTTTTATTATTATTTCACACTACTTTTCATAATTATTTATTTTTTCTTTTTTTTTTTAAATATAAAAAGTTAATTTTTATTAAGACTATTTTATTTTTATATAAATTATCAAATAGTGGTCAAGAACATTTTCTAATGATTAACTAAAATTACCATAATCATCCAATTTTACTTTGCTCATAATACAAACTAAGTGGGTCCGGCGCACTGAATTAAAACAAAGGAAGCATAGAAAGATACCCGGAAAGGTTCGCAAAGAAAGAAGAAAAGAATTGGATGCTTTATGTGTCGGGTAGTTAATAGTTATCTTCGCATAAAAACATAAACAAGAAAAACATAGTCAGTTAATCCATCAATGGGGAACTGTGCGTTCAGAGGAATCACCACAAGTGAAGGTGTTTCGGAAAAGGATAAGATGGTGAAGGTCGTCACCCCAAACGGAGGCATCATGGAGCTCTACACCCCCATAACCGCAGACTGCATAACCAACGAGTTTTCCGGCCACGGAATATTCCGAAGCCGCCGCGACTTGTTCTCGGAGCCGCTCCACCGCGACGAGGAGCTTCATGCGGGGGAGCTCTACTACCTTCTCCCTCTCGACCCTTCCTGCAGGTTGTCATCCACCAAAAACATTGCCAGACAACTATCGAACAGCGCCGCCGCCAGTGCCACCTTAACGCCGTACAGAATGTGTACCTACGATAACAACAACAACAGTAAGATGTGGTCGGAAACAGGTGAGGTGTTTTCGAGGAAAGGAGTGTGGAAGGTGAAATTGGCGATAAGCCCGGAACAGCTGGCGGAGATACTGTCGCAGGAGTCACAGACGGAGGCGTTCGTAGAGAGCTTGAGGACGGTGGCAAAGTGCGGCAATGGCGTGCTGTCGGCGCCGAATTCCGATCACTCAACCACCTGTGACTGAAAATCAAGGTTTGGAGATGCTTAAAAGTTTGCTCTTTTGTTGTTTAATTGATTTTCACAATCACAAGGTTAATCTTCGGTCTTTCACATATTTCTTTTTAATTGAGATCATGATTGCACACTATTATTCATATTAGTGAGTATGTAATATAAAGTTGAAGTTTAATGGCTACATATAGAATAATTTTAAAGATCATTCTTTTTAGCACTTTTAAAATAATTACTGTAAACCTTAAATCTATTACAGGCATATAATAATAATAATAATAAATAAATAAATAAATAAGAAAGATAACATTAGACTACCAATACACTGATTTTAGGCTTATCAACAAAAAAAAAATTATTATTATGTTATATACATGGAAAAGTCATACTTATTTAGAAAAAAGTTTTATATATATATATATATATATATATATATATATATATATATATATATATATATATGTGTGTGTGTTTAATTACTATTTTAGTTTGTATATTTTGAGCTTTGATTCGCTATAATTTTAATATTTGTTTTTGGTTCAATTAAGTTTGTTATGCGTTAAACTTATATGATTAAATCTCATAAATTGGACAAGTGTCACTCGAATCAAATACTTAATTGGTAATATAGTTCTTATATTTTTTTTTTATAAGTCAATTCATTTCTTATTATATGGAGACAATGCAATCCTATTTCGTGAGCGTCGTCATTTACAAATTTAGGAAACGAATCTTAAAGTTACAATTAAGTTCATGTGTCCATCTCCGATGAAATGTAGTCAACAAAAATGAAGATCTTAGATTTGTGATCCTAGACATCAAGGAGTCAAACTTCTCAAGGAGGCAATTTCTGGTGGATTGTGTAGCGAAAGAAGAAGGGATTAAAAGAAAAGAGTTTGAACCCGCATGTGATTATCTATGTTAACTCTGATTTTACGAAAGATTACATACTTGATTGAACCAAAAACAAATATTAGAACCAAAATCAATCAAAATTCAAACTATATAATCAAAATAGTAATTATATATATATATATATATATATATATATAAAATTTGTGTGTGGTTATTTTTATAAAATTTATCCAAAAAGTGTTATCAATTATTTATTTCTAATTTGAATTTATTGTGTGCAAAATATACTTAGTTTAAAACGTTAAATGGCATTTTTATTTCTAAATTTTATCATTTTAAATTAATTTTCATTTTAGATTTTAAGATAATATCTACCAATTTCTTAGAATCAATTTGAAATGTCATTTTTTTTTATTTTGAGATAGACAATATTAGTTTTTAGAATTGGTTAGTGGAGTAGTTAAACCCACAATCTCTCCAAGTCAATGTCTAAAGCCTTAGTAGAGGGAGTTAAACTTACAATCTTTTTCACCATCCCTTTCAACTGGTCTTTTAATTGTATATTTTATGATTCAACTAAATGTCTAATTTTTTTTTCTTAAATCTTCATAGTCACTTACTAGTACCAAAAAAATGGTTTAGCTTCACCTAATAACCTTTGATTTCAAGAAAAAAAATGGTGCATTTCAAAACACGATGACATTTTTCAAAGGCTTTACCCTAGTTTTCAAAGTATAACTGAAGCCTATAGTTGTGCAAGTAATTAAGAAAATGCCACTGCGTTTTCTACAAGCTTTACCTTAGATGTTAAAGTATAAGTTTCGGTTCTAGGTTAAACCGAATCTTATACCCTAACTACATGAATATAGTCTTCAGTTATTTGAAAAAACTGAAGCCTATACTCATGCAGTCAGGTATAGGTTTCAATTTAACCTTTACCCAAAACTATAGGATAAATTTGTGAAAGGTTATTGTTACATAGCAATGTTACATTCTTCTCCTCTCTATCATGTAATTTAGCTTTTTCCTCCATTATAGTATTTATAGAGGTTTGTTTTTTTCTACATTATCATTTATCTTCCTTCTCGTTTCTCATTTATCTATTCCTTTCATTATTGTTTTTCTCTTCCTTCTCCTAACACTTTTTTCTCTTATCGTTTTGGTGTCGTCGTTGTATTTTGATGGCCATTGTCATCTTTTTATGTTTGGGTGTTGCAACATTATAGGTTCGTGTTGGTCTTAATCTGTTGTATTTGGGATGCCATAATATTGTTGTTGTCTTGATAAATTGGTCTTGGTGTTTCTTGTTCTTATTCTCACTTTAATTTGTGCTCATGTTTGACCAAAACTTATTGTTTTTATTTTTTGTAATCGTTTAATGCTTTAGTTGTCTTATCAACCAACCGAAGTTTAAACTCTCATCTTTTTCTTTATTTTGTTTGGATATATGCAACCGAAGTTTAAACTCTCATCTTTTTCTTTATTTTGTTTGGATATATGTCAATTGTAAAACTGAAGTATAATGACAAAAAAAACTTGAAACCAAAACCCTTTACGGTGGCTCATTTAGCACCATTAATGAAAAGTAAAGGAATTTGTTTTAGTTTGAAATTTAAAAATTTAACTACAAATTAATATTTTAAGAAAAACGAAACCAAAATTAAATTTAAAAAATATATAATTATAACTATTTAAATAAAACATTTTTTTGAACTATATCAATTACTTATAAATTTAAAATATATTAGTTATTTTATTATACAAAGAATTTTCCAAGTAAATTTTAAAAAATTTTATTGGATAAAAAGGATTATGAAAAATTATTGAAAATACAACATTTATATTTTATAAGGATAAAAATATATAAAAAAAAATTCAAGAAAAAAATATCTTTTAATTTAATATTTTTAAACAGATCCATTTATTGCATTGAAAAACAAAATATCGTATTATAAGTCATACACCACCCACGAATTATTGTACAAATTGGGCAAAATATTTTGATTAAATACCAACTTTAATCCTTGAATTATTTAGTGATATAGTAGCCGGAATTTAGTGGCACAAAATCATACGAATGTTTATTATACATACTTATAAATGCATACGATTTGAGATAATTATATATCATTGTATAAAATACTTATATACATTTATATATTAATAGAAAAGTAAACATAATAAGTATTTATAATATTTGCCTTGCGATTGTTGTGAATATGGGCCGGGCCTCACTCTTCGCATTGTCCGCAATGACTATCGGACAGTTTCTTCATGCATTTTCATAATTTTCTTTTTTATTTTTATAATTTTATCTGCATTTAAATTTTTTTTACATTATATAATTTAAAATTAAAAAGTCAATTTTGGATTATACAATTTAATAGCTATTTTTTTCTTAAAAGGAAGTTTGGAATTGTATAATTAAAAAACTAAAAGTAATTTTCTGATTGTATAATCAAACATTTAAAAAAAAACAAATATGATTTAGAAATAATTTTTTACTTTTAAATTATATGAAAAAATAATTCTTAAATTATATAATATATAAAATATTAAATAAAATAAAAATAAGAAGAAAAACATGGAGTGTTCTTCCCCTCTCCGTTCTTCTGACATAACAGTAATTTAACCCCGCACCATTCTGTATCATTTTGTATAATTGAATATTTTACAACTATACAAGTGAAATTATGAATAAAGGACAAAAGATCGTCTTGATAAAGTAAAGGAATTTAGGTGGTCTTTATCCCTGATGTAAGAGTTTAGTTTAATATTTTTTGTTGAGCTTTTTGATTTCCATTCTGTTTATCTATTTTTTAATAGTAAATTTTATTTTAAAATAAAAAAATTGTTGTCACTCTGATAATTTAATTGTTGAAGTATAAATATATTTTTTTGAGATACATTGAAAATAATTTTTCTTTTATATACACAATTTTATAGAACATACCTTTAATGTTCTTTTAATGGAATATATTATAAAAGTCAAATGTTGTTAGTGAAAAATGTTATGGATAATGATTCAATGACTACTAAAATTTGATTACTATGTTACTCCCTGACGTGGAAAGTAATTTTTAATTTTTTTTTTACTTGCAAAAGAAAGTGTGTCACGTGAGGGAAAAAGAAGTTAATTAATGTTAACTTTTTCAAGTTGTGAAAGTGAATGGAAATGACCAAAATTGGTTTTGGAAAAAAATCATTCGCAGACCATTGAGAATGGTGTTGGAATCCTTCCAAACTTCATCGTGCCTACGAAATCCACTGAAACTCAAAGATTTCTTCAAAGTTTCGTTCTTTATTCCTGAAAGATCCAAACCCAGCAGTAGATCTCCCTCTTCAGCTCTAATTATGAGACGAAGAAGTGCAGATTTTCGAAGGCCAAGAAAAAGGAGGCTCTCAGATGTAGTATGATGGATATCGTGTTCCATTTTGATTCTTTTTTTCATTTATATTCTCGCCAAAGGCTCCACCAAAATTGACTCCACTCACTAAAATATACTTATAAGAGAAATTGTTGTGGAAAAATTGGCCCGCAACTCCCCAGCTCACACACATGATAATAGTGGTTGCATTAATTGGTCACCTTTGATGTATTACATGTTGACCAGTCCATTACTTTTTGCACATCAATATCAAACGGGGTCTGTGGTTACAACACTAAACTTGTACACCATTCACAATGACTACATGACATTCAAAGCATGTCTACAACGAATATTGAACCTAATAAAAATTGCTGCAAGATAATTGGTCCACGAAATCCAGCTCTCTCTCTCTCACTCACACACACACATTATATATATATATATATATATATATATATATATATATATATATATATATATATATATATATATATATATATATATATATATTCTGCATGGAATAAGTGGTGACCACTAACTTATTAAGTGGTGACCTGCCTTGAACTTTTTGCACATTAGTTTCACCACTTCTCTATTGTAAGGAAATCCACAACTAAAGCATGTTTACTGTCTAGGAATACCTCAATAACATGTATGGAAGGTATATTTACTCCTAAGAAAAATTGGTGTGGAATAATTGACCCACAACTCCCACCTAACACACGTGATAATTATGGTTGCATTAACTGGTCACTCATGATGTATTACTTAGTGACTTGACCATCACTTTTTGCACATCAATATCAAATGGGGTATGCAGTTAGGGTGCTAAACTCCTACACCATTCACAATGACTCACATGACCTTCAAAGCATGTCTGCAATGTATATTGAACCTAATAAAAATTGTTGCGAGATAATTAGTCCACGAAATCCAGCTTATATATGTATCAATTCTGCATGGAATAACTGGTGACCACTGACTTATTAAGTGGTGACCTGCCTTGAACCTTTTGCACACCCGTTTCACCACTGCTCTGTTGTAAGGAAGTTCAAAACTAAAACATGTTTACTGTCTAGGAAGACCTCAATAACATGTATGAAAGGTATATTTACTCCTTAGAGAAATTCGTGTGGAATAATTGACCCATAACTCCCACTTAACACACGTGATAACTGGTTGTATTAACTGGTCATCCCTGATGTATTACATAGTGACCTACCCATTACTTTTTGCACATCAATATCAAATGGGGTCTGCGATTAAGGTGCTAAACTTGTACAACATTCACAGTGACTCATATGACCTTCAAAGCATGTCTGCAACGTATATTAAACCTAATAAAAATTGTGAGATAATTGGTCCGTGAATTCCAGCTTATATATATGTATCAATTCTGCATGAAATAATTGGTGACCACTGAGTTATTAAGTGGTGACTTGCCTTGAACCTTTTGCACATCTGTTTCACCACTGCTCTGTTGTAAGGAAGTCGACAACTAAAACATGTTTAATGTCTATGAAGACCTCAATAACATGTCTGGAAGGCATATTTACTCCTAATAGAAATTGGTATGGAATAATTGACCCACAACTCTCACCTAACACACATGATAACAATGGTTGCATTAACCCCAGATGTATTACATGTTGACTTGTCCATTACTTTTTGCACATCAATATCAAATGGGGTATGCGGTTAGGGTGCTAAACTTGTACATCATTCACAGTGACTCACATGACCTTCAAAGCATGTCTGCAACGTATATTGAACCTATTAAAAATTGTTGTGAGATAATTGGTCCACGAAATCCAACTTTATATATATATATATATATATACATATATATATATTATAAATTATGCATTGAATTATTGGTGACCATTGACTTATTAAGTGGTGACCTACCTTGAACATTTTTCACACTACTCTATTGTAAGGAAGTCCACAACTAAAACATTTATATTGTATAGGAATACCTCAAAAATATGCATGGAAGGTATATTTATTCATAAGAAAAATTCCTATGGAATAATTGGCCCACAAGTGCCCCCCTCACACACATGATAATAGTGACTGCATTAATGGGTGACCCCTTATGTATTACATGGTGACCTGCTCATTACTTTTTGCACATCAATATCAAATGGGGTCTGGTGCTAGGGTGTTAAACTTGTACACCATTCCCTTAGGGTTTAATGGTAACAAAAAAACTTCCAAAGGGGATTTCGAAAAAATGGGGTCTTCTTCCTCACATTTTCATCTTCACCACTTCTCCCTAACCCTACACGACAAACCCTTTTTTTCTATGCTTGTGACTATTTTGCGTCTTCCGCATTTGCCTTCTCCCACTCGTTTTCCTTTTTGCATTTCTCTTCTCTCACGGAATGGAACAAAGATGGTGGCTTTCGTAGGGAGTATGGAGATTTTCCAAAGAAGAAGACCAACACCGTGGATTTCGCATGGAGGAAAATATAGATTTCGTAGGCACAGTGAAGTTTGGAAGGATTCCCACACCATTCTCAATGATCTGCGAATGATTTTTTTCCAAAATCGCTTTTGGCCATTTCCATTCACTTTCACGGCTTGAAAAAGTTAACATTAATTAACTTCTCTTTCTCATGTGATACATTCTCTTTTGCAAGTAAAAATAAATAAAAAATTACTTTTTCCACGTGAGGGAATAACATAGGAGTCAAATTTAGGTAGTTATTGAATCATTATCCATTTCTTAAATAGTTTTTAATGAACCGAAGTCATAATTAATCAAAACGACACGTATCGAGTAAGAACTAGAGATGACAAATAAACCCGTCCCCGTGGGTATTGTCCGAACCCGTCCCCGTTTTGACGGGGAATCCCCACATTGACTGGGTATGGGTATGGGTATGGGGAATCCCCGACTTTTTCAGTTGGGTATGGGGATGGGTATGGGGATGTACATATCCCCGCCATAATACCCGTCTCTGCCATATCTCCATTCTCGTTTAAATTATTAAAATATTCACAATTAATTAAGTAACCACATATATATATATATATATATATATATATATATATATATATATTTTTTATTTTTTATTTCTTTTAATTATTTGGTTTGTCATGAAACTTATTTGTACCTCCAATATATATTTTATCTTATCATAACCTTTATGTAATTATGTTAAAATGATGTATGTTAATTAAAAAAAATTATGCCTCACATTTGAATATTTATATTATTTTTTAATATTTTTATTTATTATATATTTTTCTTTCACATGAGAATGTTCATACTCTCAATTTAAGGTAATATAACAAAAAATATTTACTTATTATTATTATTATTATTTGTTTAATTTGAAGAACTTTTTTGTTTCATTAAAATAATTTTCGTTATTTTTCAACCATTGAGTATATATGTTGATATTTGAAAAGTTTTCTTAGTTCTCTAAGATATTTTTCATCTTATCATACCTTAATTATACATTTGATTTCTTTTGTACGATTTCTTTCGATAGTCTCTCAAATTATTTCTAAAACACACATTTGTTAGTTTTTTAATATTTTTATTTGTTGTTTATTTTCATCATGTAGAAAAATATTTCGATATATTCTATCTAATTATTTTTTACTTTATAACTCATTATTAATCATACTGTAATTTTTTCACTTTAAATTATGTTTGAAGTGGTTAAAATTTATATATATATATATATATATATATATATATATATATATATATATATATATATATATATAATGGTATTTAGGAATAATATATGATAATTCACTATAAGAAAAACATGAAATAGTGACTGATTTAGTCATTAACCCATATAAGTCACTATTTTTTGTCATTAGTGGGAGTAGTTGATTTATTGTCTGAATCAGTGATTAAATTAGTGACTGATTCAATGATCGAATCAGTACTTGATTTAGTGACCAATTTAATTACTAATTTATTTATAATTTAATGACAAATTTTTTGGTCACTAATGATATTTCTATTTAATTTTAACCACTTCAAACATAATTTAATAATTAGTTCTCTAAGGTATTTTTCATCTCATCATACCTTAATTATACATTTGTTTTCCTTTGTACAATTTCTTTCAATAGTCTCTTAAATTATTTCTAAAACACACATTTGTTAGTTTTTTAATATTTTTATTTGTTGTTTATTTTCATCATGTAGAAAAATATTTCGATATATTCTATCTAATTATTTTTTACTTTATAACTCATTATTAATCATACTGTAATTTTTTAACTTTAAATTATGTTTGAAGTGGTTAAAATTTATATATATATATATATATATATATATATATAATGATATTTAGAAATAATATATGATAATTCACTATAAGAAAAACATGAAATAGTGACTGATTTAGTCATTAACCTATATCAATCACTATTTTTCGTCATTAGTGGTAGTAGTTGATTTATTGTCTGAATTAGTGATTAAATTAGTGACCGATTCAATGATCGAATCGGTACTTGATTTGGTGACCAATTTAATTACTAATTTATTTGTAATTTAATGACAAATTTTTTGGTCACTAATGATATTTCTATTTAATTTTAACTACTTCAAACATAATTTAATAATTAGTTCTCTAAGGTATTTTTCATCTTATCATACCTTAATTATACATTTGATTTCCTTTGTACAATTTCTTTCAATAGTCTCTTAAATTATTTCTAAAACACACATTTGTTAGTTTTTTAATATTTTTATTTATTGTTTATTTTCATAATGTAGAATAATATTTTGATATATTCTATCTAATTATTTGTTATTTTATAACTCATTATTAATCATACTGTAATTTTTTCACTTTAATTGTATAAATAACTTTTATTTACTACAATATAAAAATTTAATGTAATTGCTATGAATATTTATTTGTCACTATCCAACATATATTGAAGTTCAAAAGATACAAAATTTTTGTCAAAATTTTATTATTATGTTTATTATTTGTTCTTTGTGTCATTTTGATGAAGTGATGTATTATAACTTTTATTAGTGTATAAAAAAGAGATTCATTAGAATTTAAAAAATAGAAGTAAACAAACATTTAAAATATATTTTAATTTGAATATTTGTTTTCCTTTTATATTTTTTTGAAATATTTTTTAATTTTATCCACTAAGTTTCATCAATATTGTAGTTTGCAAATTTAATAAATGTCTTGGTTCTGATGAAATTTTATTTGGTATTATAATCTAAAATGTAGACAATTATAATTTATTTCAAAATATTTGATATGGAAGAAACAATAATCCTCCTAATATTAAATATTTGATAATATTATGTTTTCTTTACCGTAATTTTTTTTTTATAAAAATTAATATTGAAGTAGTTAGAATATAAGTATGGGTATGGGTACGAGATTATACCCGTTACCCGGTGAAGATGGGGATTAGACGAAAGTTTGATAACCGTTGGGTTTGGGTATGGGGATATGGATGAATTTTTTTACAGGATGGGTACGGGATAGCGAAACTCGTCCCCACCCCGTCCCGTTGCCATCCCTAGCAAGAACATTGATGTTTGAACACGCATAGGTTCCTTCTTAAGCTCATGATTATAAACCCATGTTCCTCTTAAACATCAACCTTCCCCTGCTCTGTACTCAACTCTATTTATAGCAACAGAAAACATGAAGAGTTCTGAAAAAGATAACAAAAACTCACTCTCCCAAAGGCAATTCTGCAGCATCATGTGCTTGAAACCAATTCCTTTTACTTTTCTTCTGTTGTTCCTAGGTTTCTATGTCGCACTCTCTACTCCGGAGGATCCCATCAACTGCTTCTCACACAACACAAACTGCACCATCACTAACTCCTACGCCACATTCCCTGATCGAACCATCTGCGAAGCACAACAGGTGTTTTACCCCACGCAAGAACAAGATATTCTCAGAGTGGTTGCTTCAGCCACTCGAAACGGAAAGAAGATGAAAGTTGCCACCCGTTTCTCCCACAGCATCCCCAAGTGGGTGTGTCCTGAGGGTCACAATGGGTGGCTAATAAGCACCAAGTATCTGAACCGGGTAATGGAAATCGACGCGGAGAAAATGACGGCGAGGGTGCAGAGCGGCGTGACGTTGAAGCAGGTGGTGGAGGAGGCTGCGAAGGCGGGGTTGGCCTTGCCGTACACGCCGTACTGGTGGGGGTTGACGATGGGTGGCATTTTGGGGACAGGAGCCCATGGAAGCAGCTTGTGGGGGAAAGGAAGTGCTGTTCATGAACAGGTTGTGGAGCTTAGAATTGTTACGCCTGCACCTCCTGAACATGGATATGCCAAGGTTCATATTCTAACAGAAGAAGATCAACGTCTCAATGCAGCAAAAGTCTCACTCGGTTTGCTTGGGGTCATTTCACAGGTACGTATGTTACCATGCACCATCACCTCCTTCAACTTCCTTTTCCTCTTTGTCTTTTTCTTTCTTTTAACCTAATCAACTTTTGAACCTTCTGATCATGACATGCTTTCTATTCGTATAATTTTTTATTTTTAAATTCATTACATTGTGAAGAACATACCAACTTTTTATTATCTGTCATCGCGTAGCACCTTCCGAGAATGCAGCCAAAACATATATGAACAAGAAATTGGTATGTTAGCGTGTGAGAAAAACTAATGGGTTTACTCAAAAAATAAAAGAAAATAGTAAAAATTTGTTCTACTGTGAAAAGGATTCGTACAAGGCATACACGAGACTAATTAGTCTCACACAACAAAATGTGATATGTGTATTTGTGCAGATTACTTTGAAACTTGAACCTCTGTTCAAGCGATCCATTACATATGTGACCGAAAACGATTCAAATTTGGAGGATCAAGTCGTAGCATTTGGACAAGAACATGAGTTTGCAGATATAATTTGGTACCCAAATCAACACAAGGCTGTATACCGTGTTGATGATCGTGTTCCTATTCATACATCAGGCAATGGTGTTTACGATTTCGTCCCTTTCCGTTCCACTCCTGCAACTCAATTACAACTCCTCAGAACCACAGGCCAGTTTCGCTTAATTCACTACACAATGCATGTAAACTGGTTTTTAGTGTTACATACTAAAAGCGTGCTTGATTCAGTAGTTGGAAAGTGTAAATGTGAAAAATTTAAGCGACGAATCTCTTTTCTAGGTTGATATGATTAACTTATAATTGCTTTTGTTAGTTCAGGAAATAGTTTCTAACAACCTCTCTTAAAATTTTCTGATGAAAATAACATTGTTTCCCTTTTTTGTTTTTTGACAACAGAGGAAGTTGTGGACTTTACTGGTGATGCAGAGGGAAAATGCTTACTCGCAAAGACAGCAACGAATGTCCTTATGACCACTGCTTATGGACTAACTAACAATGGTGCTGAATTTATCTCATCTATTTCAATCAAATGAGCACTTAGAATAATGTGTGTATAATATAAGTAGTTTATTTTTCTGCAGTAAAATCACATAACTCTACACTTGGAAGTTGCAGGTTTAATCTTCTCCGGATTCCCTGTAGTTGGATTTCATAACCACATTCAAGCTTCTGGGTCATGCCTGGGCAGTGATCCGAATACAAAGATAGCAACATTATGTCCCTGGGACTCTAGAATCAAAGGAGAGTTCTTTCACCAGACAGCATTTAGCATTGGGTTGTCTGTGGTAAAGAACTTCATTGAAGATGTGAAAAAGCTGGTTGAATTGGAACCAAAGGCATTTTGTGGCATAGAGATGTACAACGGGATTCTGATGCGTTATGTGAAGGGTTCAAGTGCGTACCTTGGGAAACAGGAGGATGGCGTAGACTTTGATATCACGTACTACCGTAGCAAAGACCCAATAACTCCTAGGTTGTATGAAGACATCATTGAAGAGGTTGAGCAGATAGGGATTTTCAAATATGGGGGTTTACCCCATTGGGGTAAGAACAGGAATGTGGCATTTGAAGGAGTGATGAACAAGTACAAAAACGCAGACAAGTTTCTGAAGGTGAAAGATGAGTATGATCCAGAAAGGCTATTCTCTAGCGAGTGGACAGACCAAGTTTTTGGTCTGAAAGAAGGGTTGATGATATCAAAGGATGGGTGTGCATTAGAAGGTTTGTGCATATGCTCCCATGACAACCATTGCGCACCAACCAAAGGCTACTTTTGCAGGCCAGGCAAAGTCTACAAGGAAGCAAACATTTGTGCTGGTTCAGGCTCTTAACACACAACAACTTTCAAATGACTTTCAACAAACAACATATCTGCATAGTTGAAGACAAATAAAGAAAAGAAGGTGTATGATAATAAACGTGGAGTGGCTAATCCCAGCACACCACATAACAAGACCTGCAAATTAGTGTATTATTAAATTCCTCACTCAATATTCCTCATTCCACAAAATTTAGTAATATTTAAAATTGACACGTACATTTAAAATCTAGCAGAAACACTTTCCCTCTTAATATTTATAAGGAAAGTTCAAAAATCAATAGAATGGTTTATAGAATAAAAGTTAGACCCACAAAACTGTCATTTTAAATAAATTTCAACCAACTCAAGCATATATAAAAGGGTGTCTTCCAAAAGGGTGGCCTTTTTTTTCAGACAATAAAGAAGCAATTTCTCAAAGAAGAAGTGTGACAGAAACATCAAACAAAATAGCATAAATCATTTATATTTTGATTCATATTAAATTATAACCATCAAAATAATTTCTTCACTAATAACAAAGCAACATCAAATAATAAATTGTAAATCTTTTACTAACAAAATTCACTATGTCAATATTTTTTTAATAAAAAAAAAACTAAACCTTTAAATGGCATGGTAGCAATTCATTTTTTTTTTGTTAAATATGTTTTTTATTCCTTAACTTTCAGTGAATTTTGTAATTAATCTATTTAGAAACTTTGGACCAATTTAGTCCTTCATCTTTCGAAATACGTGAATTTAGTCATTTTAATCAAATTTTGTTAGGTTTATTTGATGTTTTGTACACACTTCAAGATTGTATTTGAGTTGTTTATACTGTTCGATATATTTTTTTAATGTTAAATCAAATATTATTGTGAAACATGCTTGAAATGTTAAATAAACTTACTAAAATTTGATTAAAAAGACTAAATCCACGTATTTCGAGAGATGAATGACTAAATTGGTCCAAAGTTTCGAAATTGACTAATTCCAAAATTCACTCAAAGTTAAGTGAGAAAAAACATATTTAATTTTTTTTATTGAAATGGAATTTACGATATATTAGAATTCAAATTTATATATACCAACTTTAAGATAAGAATGTACTATTTCTGGTAGAAATATATAGCATCACTTCTATTCAGTTTCGGGGAAACTGCGAGACTCAGCACTGTACTTTTCCTAAATGCAAATGTGTGTGTGTGATTTCCATTAAAATACACTTGAACTTGCGTTGGAGATAACACTAAAAAAGTTCTTAGACATTGTGCAATATTAACTTCTCAACAAAGGATATCTAAGACACCTTGTAATTATTTTTGTTGAATGGAGAATTACTAAATTGTCAAAAATGACAGCAATTCAATTAATACTAATGCTAAATGCACTAATCCAAGTCAAGGGACTTCTAATAATTAAATATTATCTTGTTCGCAACTATTTCGTGTGATTTACGAAAATAACTCTTACTTGTATACTAAATAAACTTTCAGCTTAGTCTTCCGTATAAAAACTTCATTTCATTTAAGCATGGTTAGCTCTAATAAAAGATGGAGTGGCAAAACACATTGATGAATGAAAAAAAATGTACATATATAGTATTATATATATATATATATATATATATATATATATATATATAATATTGACATTAAATAGTTTAAATCATTAAATAACAATAGAAGAAAGATAATATTAAACTTTTTAAATTTGATAAGAGAGCGAAGATAAATGTGTACATATATGTCTTTCATTTCTTCATATTCATTTCTATTTTTAGTTTTCATACAATTTATTTGGTATTTTGTTTTGAAATTTGAATAATTATAATTACTTATTTTGCATAAAAAAAATTGTGTTTTGATATTAAACTTTTGATGATTACTTAATAAATATATAGATTGGCAGTAAAAACATGTGCATACTTGATAGCGGTATGGATCTGACACAAATTTTATATCAAGGATAAAAATATCTTTTTATTTCAAAAACAAGAAAGAAAAAAACATGTTTGGTCAAACTCATATGTGTTCTGCCTTCCCTAATTATAAAAGTGACTGATGTAGTAAAAATATTATGCATTTAGACTAATTATTCATGTAGCATATAATATAAGAAATTAATATATGTGAACACAGTGCACTTATGTTACGCAAGAGAAGATAAACATATTTGTTTTTTTTTTTTACATAAAAGAACTCTAGCACATAAAAGAAAAAAAAACTCATATTCTTTAAAATTTCGTAACGGTTTAAATATATACAAATGAAATGTTTATAGAAAAACAAATCTATAATATTATAATTAACTAGCTTATGAATATTAAAGGAAAAAATGAATAATGATGTAAATTATCATAAACATTTAGTTGAGAGATGTATGTTTGGAGTTGTAACTAGAAGTTAATAGCAAATAGACATTTCGATGCTAGTGTGTCATACAATGTTAAAAAAATGAAAAAAAAAAAACATTGTAATACATTAATATTAAGAGTCTTATATTTTTGAACGATCTCAAACTTGTTAGACTTAAAATCTCCTTATTTTCATGTCTGTGCTTTTAATAACCGTTTGTGACATATTCTTAATGTCTTTTACATTTTCAAAATATTATTTGTGTAATTAATCACAACATGCTAAATGAATTACAAAAACATAGTTATATTTATCTTATGTCAACAATAAATTTTTTCTCTTTTATTTTTCGATATCATGACTCATTTAATAATTAGATTATGTAACTCTTTGTCTTTACAATAAATATGCTCAATTAAGTTTTACGTGAATATATTCAAAAGATTTATATATTTCTTGAGAAAGTAATTGAATTTAGTACAAAGTATACATTTTGAAAGTATAATTTTTAGGTGTTTCAAAGTCTCAGCATGAAACAAGATATTAAGGTAAATTTACAGCTTCCTTACATGGCTAATCATAAAACACATTTTAAGACAATAAATTTGTAAGTAAAAGAAATATGGTCGTTGAATAAGTATAACAAAACTTTTTCCTAGTGATTTAAAGAAAAAATTGTTAGAGAATATTGGGATGTCAAGAAATTAAAATAGTTAGAAGGGGAACTTAACTTGATGTCACTATATATGATATTAACAAATTATATTTATATATAAGTCTGAAGATGAAAAAAGAAAACATATTTAGTGTAAAATAATGGTGTTACACTTGAGGCGGAGTCCAAATATTTTACTAGTTCGAGAGATAACAGTTCTTTATGTCAATTTTTTATATAACTAACATAAAAAAAATATTTATTTATAAAAATGCCAATTAAATGTAGATGGTACCGTATAAATGGAATTTCTTGGTTAACTTGGAGTCATTAAAATTGGTTTAGAAGTTGATTACCTCCAAATTAAAATACTTACTTCAAAGCTTAAATAAAGTTTGTAATAACACTATAGTGCATATTTATGAGGTGAAATTTACTTTGTTTTATCTTACAAGAAATATTGATCTGTGTTTGTGTCAGCTATTATTGATCATGAAACAAAAGCCTATTTAAGATTATGAGAGAAAGAAACAAATGAAACCTTTTAATATCATGTTATCCTTGTGGTGTACTTAAAATGGATTTTTGGAAGAAGTTTATTCGTACGGATCTTAAATCAATAATATAGATCAATAGATAGATGATTTATTTGAAATAACTTAAATCATGTATTCTACAAATTATAACTTTCCAAGAAATAATAAATTTTGGTAGGTTTGAGTACAAAATAGTTTATAAAAATAAATTTTTCGATTAATTTATTTTCATATTATGAG
This sequence comes from Vigna unguiculata, assembly GCF_037176805.1. Lineage (NCBI taxonomy): Eukaryota > Viridiplantae > Streptophyta > Magnoliopsida > Fabales > Fabaceae > Vigna > Vigna unguiculata. The sequence continues at coordinate 397,180 of NC_140800.1, forward strand.
AAATCTTAACTGATGATCTAATTATAGAAATTCCTAATGATGGTTCACAACGATGATAAAAATAACTACTCGCGTAATTATGTACAACGATGATAATAATTAAAAGTATTTTTTTTATCAAAGAGAAGACTTACCGTAATAACTTATTTAAAAAGATAATACAAAAAACATTTAAAACTAAAAATTTGGATTTGGACTGGACTTACGTTTTTTTATCAGCAATTATTAGTTGTTAGTTTGTAATAACACTATGGTGCATATTCATGAGAGGAAATTTACTTTGTTTCATCTTACAAGAAATATGGTATATAAAGATAATGCTTTTACCTCAGCCTATCAAAACAGCTACTTAATTAATAAGGTTTTTTAATTATGACATAAACTAATCACACCAAATCTACCTGAATTAAATTAAGTAGACTAAGTTTACTAATATTACTCAATATGAGATGCGAACTGCGATAACGTGCAGTACATTGAGATTTGAAAGGTAATATTATTATTGTTATAAATAGTATAAAAAACTTGCATACACACTTATCTTCTTACTGTATAAATAGCTACAGAAATAGATGAACACATTAAAAAGATGAAGGAACAAGTTTTGAGGTTCACACTTGTGTTCTTATTCATCTGTGTCTGTGGAGTGATTGCAACTCCTCCAGAGGATCCAATCCAGTGTGCTTCAAAAAACACAAAATGCACCATCACCAACACCTATGGCATGTTCCCCGACCGAGCCACTTGCAACGCCTCCGAGGTTGTCTACCCCACCTCGGAGGAGGAGCTGGTCGCCGCTGTGGCATCAGCTTCCAAGAACAAAAGAAAAGTGAAAGTCGCAACACGCTTTTCCCACAGCATAACCAAGCTGGCTTGTACTGACGGCGAAAACGGGTTGCTGATAAGCACTAAGAATCTAAACAAGATACTGAACATCGACGCGAAGGAAGGGACAATGACGGTGCAGAGCGGCGTGTCGCTGAGAGAGATCATGGCGGCGGCCGCCGATGCTGGTTTGGCCTTGCCCTATGCGCCATACTGGTGGGGTTTGACGATTGGTGGAATGATGGGAACAGGTGCTCATGGAAGCACGTTGTGGGGCAAAGGAAGCGCCGTTCATGAGTACGTGGTGGAGTTGAGAATCGTTACTCCTTCTGGACCAAAAGATGGCTATGCCAAGGTTCGGACCCTTGACGAGTCTGATCCCTCTCTCAATGCAGCCAGAGTTTCTCTCGGGGTTCTTGGAGTTCTTTCTCAGGTATATATATACATACTCTTTTTTTACCTCTAATATTATTTTAGTCTCTAATGAAAAAATTATGAACCGGTATAAACAATAGTTTGATTTATTTACACTATTATATATGCAGGTTACCCTAAAATTGCAGCCTCTCTTCAAGCGATCCATTACATATATGACGAAAAATGATTCAGATTTAGGAGATGAACTTCTTACTTTTGGAAGAAAACATGAGTTTGGCGATGTAATATGGTACCCAAGTCACAAAAAGGCTGTGTATAGAATCGATGACCGTGTATCTGTTAATGCATCTGGGAATGGCTTATACAATTTCTTCCCATTTCGTTCCACACCCTCAATAGCATTAGCTATTGTTAGATCTACAGGTTCCAGATACATATTTATCTTCTTATTATTTTTCTATTCTTCGTAATAAAGTGCATGCATGTATGTTTGAATATGAATTAAAAAAGAGAGAAAGGAAAAGGACAAGCATTAATAGATATGGTTATTTAACTTCAATTGTCTTCTTCCTTAATAACTTGTTTTCGAGAAGAAGCACGTGATGCTAATAGTTGTTTTTTCACATTTTCATTTAACAGAGGAACTTGACGAAGCACTACATTATGCTAATGGAAAGTGTATTGCTGCGAAGTTGATAACTGCACTGCTGTCAAGCATTGCTTATGGGTTGACTAACAATGGTACTCATTTTTATTTTTTCATTGTGTTTGTCTTTGAGTAAAAAGAAATGGCAATTAATTTGGACTCAAATAAAAAAAAAAAAACTTTCAAATTCAACTAAAAGATTATATTAATCTATTTAAACATATGATTATGTTATGATGTAGGTCACTTTCATGGATATCCTGTTGTTGGATATAGCCATAGGATGCAAGCATCAGGAACATGTTTAGATAGTTATCACGATGATTTGATTACAGCATGTCCATGGGATCCACGAATCAAAGGGGAGTTCTTTCACCAAACTACGTTCAGCATTCCCCTGTCTGATGTAAAAAACTTCGTGAAAGATGTGCAGAAACTTGTTGAGTTAGAGCCAAAGTCACTGTGTGGGTTAGAAATGGAGAATGGAATCCTCATGCGCTATATTGAAAACCCCCTAGATCTAGGGTTTTCTGTTTTCTGTTGATCGTTGGTTAGGGCTGTTTGTTAATTAGTTAGGGTTTGTTTTCGCTCTCACGGAGACTATAAATAGATCTCCTCCATGTACAAAGATAGGAAGAAGAATACAGAGAATAAAAGGGAATACAGTTCTTTTATGCTTACCTTCGAAGCTCTCCTCTCTCTCGATCTTTCCTTCTTCTCCTATTTCTCGCGCTTCCTTTCTTTTCCCATGTTTCTCCTCTGAAGCTCTGTTGCCATGACAGCTCTCTTCACATCGAGGGTTCGAGGGTTTGACACCCTTAATGTTGGGTTTGGGCCGCAATATGGTATCAGAGCAGGTTCATAGCCTGCTCTGTTTCTGTTTGCCCACTCTGCAGCCTAATTCAATCAATCTGCAAGATACAGGACCAAGTCTTGCAACATGGAAGACAAAATCAACAATCAAGAATCTAAGGAAGAAAAACCAATACAGCATATGGAAAGATTGGATCTTGACCAATCTTTGATTCCCACAAGTCCCTACTATATTCATCCTGGGGAAAATCTAGGACAGGTCCTCACTACTCCTTCCTTAAATGAAACCAATTATAATTCCTGGAGCAGGAATATGAGAAGAGCCTTATTATCCAAAAATAAATTGAAGTTCGTGGATGGCAGCATCAAGACTCCAGCAAGAGATGATCCTTTGTATGAAACTTGGGAGAGAGCCAATGTCATGGTTCTCTCCTGGATTGTTAGAACACTCTCACCTCAGATTGCTGAGAGTGTCATCTACATAGAATCTGCAAGAGATTTATGGAAGGACTTGAAAGAAAGGTTCACTAAAGGTGACTACTTCAGAATTTCTGACCTTCTGCAGGAAATACATTCTGCCAAGTAAGGAGAAAGAAACATCACCCAATTCTTTACGGATATAAAGACCATATGGGAGGAATTGGAATTCCTACGCCCTGTCCCTAATTGCGTTTGCGGTAAATCTTGTGACTGCAACATTTCCAAGATTTTCATAAAGCAGAGAGAAGTTGAGTATGTGATCCGTTTTCTGAAGGGTCTGAATGACAGCTACAACACAATGAAGACTCAAATCCTGCTCTTAGATCCTCTTCCCAATATAAACAAAGTCTACTCTCTTATTATGCAGCAAGAAAGGCAGAATAATGGCAGTACTAACCTAGGAACTGAGGGAAAAACTCTCTTTAACGCCTCTGAAAGACATGGAAAGTCTCAAGATCAAGGCAATTGGAGAGGTCAAGGAAGAGGCTTCATGCCCCGATCTCAAGGAAGGGGAAGAGGAAGAAATCCTAACTATGGCAAACAGTGCTCTTACTGTCATAAGATGAATCATACTGTTGAAGAATGTTATTCTAAGCATGGATACCCACATTGGTACAAACAAAGAAATGATGGCAGCAACAACACTCAAGAAAGGGGCAGTCAAGAAAAGAGGGAACAACAAGTTTGTAATCTCAACATTAAGGAAGACTCTGTTGACAAACAACAACCAGTAAGAGATGAATCTACCAAAGGATTCACAACAGAACAAATGCAGAGACTTCTAAGACTCCTTGATGACACTGAAGGTACTGGACACAACATCAACCAAATACAGAGACGTGATAATGACTCAAGCAGGAATTCACAAGGTAAGAATCTTTGGATTCTTGATACTGGTGCCACAGATCATGTCACACACAATAAAAATTGCTTCACTACCTTTTTCAAAATAAAACCAGTAAAAATAAAATTGCCCAATAATAATGATGTCACTGCTCAATTTGTTGGAACAGTCCAATTCTGTGCTGATTTGATTCTTTTTAATGTTCTATATGTTCCAGAATTTCATTTCAATTTGATTTCAGTTTAAACCTTAATCAAGGATTTGAACTGTAAACTAATTTTTTCTTCTAAGTGCTGCCAGATACAGGACATTATTACATCACAGATGATTGGGCAAGCTAATCTCAATCAGGGCCTCTACTATCTTGACATTGTTCCTGTCACCAAGTTTACTAATTTCTTTCCTAATACTGTCCTAAACTGCTCTAAAGTTGATATTGATACTTGGCACTATAGACTTGGACATCCTGCCCGTAGGATTACTGAGCAAATCTGTAAAACTTTTCCTTACATTCAATCTAAAGGTTCTGATGCTTGTGATACATGCCATCTTTCAAAACAACATAAATTACCTTTCCATAAAAGTGATACTGTTTCTGATGCTTGTTTTGATCTTATTCATCTTGATATATGGGGACCTATTGCCATTCTTTCTGTTCATGGTCATAGATATTTCTTAACTGTAATTGATGATCACTCTAGACACACATGGATCTTTCTTATGCACTCTAAATCTAAAACTAGAAAACTTATCCAGAATTTTATAATCCTTGTTAAGAACCAGTTTAATAAGACTATTAAAGCTTTTAGAACTGATAATGGTCCGGAATTTAATTGTATTGATATATGCAATGCCTATGGGATAAATCATCAAAAGAGTTGTGTTGAAACTCCCCAACAAAATTCTATTGTGGAGCGAAAGCACCAGCACATCCTCAATACTACTCGCTGTCTTTTATTCCAATCTAATTTACCAAAGGCCTATTGGTGCTATGCTGTAAATCATGTTGTTCATATCATTAATAGATTGCCTACCATTGTTCTAAATAATGCTTGTCCTTATCAGGTTCTGTATGAAAAACCTCCCACTTACCTAAATCTTAAGGTTTTTGGAAGTCTATGTTTTGCTAATACTCTTGAATGTAATAGAACCAAGCTTGACCCTAAAGCCAGAAAATGCATGTTTTTAGGTTTTAAAAATGGTGTTAAAGGCTATGTTCTCCTTGACACCTCCAGCAGAGAAATTTTTATATCCAGAAATGTGATATTCTATGAAAATGTTTTCCCTTACAAGAATGTTAGTCAGCACATCCAGTCCACTGAGAGTGAAGAACATGACCTAAACTTCCTTTTTGATGACATTGACAACTGTCCACAAGATAACATAATTAATAAACAGATTCCTCCCAAAACTGACACTGGTGGTTCAGAAACAGAAACAGAATCCATTCCAGACATCACTAGTGACAAATCCACTAACCACTCCGACATTGACCTCCCACACAACAATGATCAAGGATCTGAGAATGTGACTCTGAGAAGGTCAGAAAGGCAGAGGAAAACACCTACCTATTTGAAAGATTATCTACACCAGGTGAATAGTTCCATGAACCCCAAGCATTTCATTCATAATAGATTTGTCTTTAAAACTAATTATCCCATTAATTCTGTCCTTTCTTATAAATCTTTGTCTAAAGAACATCTTAAATATACTCTAGCTATAACTTCCACGCATGAACCACATACTTATGCTGAAGCTTCCAAGGATCCCAAATGGATTGATGCTATTCATAAAGAAATAAAAGCTCTAGAGGATAATAAAACCTGGTATTTTACTGATCTACCTGCTGGAAAGAAACCTATAGGATGTAAATGGATTTTTAAAATCAAATATAAATCTGATGGGACTATTGAAAGACACAAGGCTAGGCTTGTTGCTAAAGGGTACACTCAACTAGAGGGAATTGATTTCATTGATACTTTTTCCCCTGTTGCTAAACTTACCACTATGCGTCTTTTATTAGCTATTGCAGCCACCAAAAATTGGTATTTACACCAACTTGACGTGGATAATGCCTTCTTACATGGCACCCTTGATGAAGAGGTTTACATGAATCCACCTCCTGGGCTTCAGGTTCCTAAACCAGGTCAAGTTTGCAGGTTAACTAAGTCCCTTTATGGCCTGAAACAGGCCAGCCGTTAATGGTTTGCTAGACTATCCTCCTTTCTGATATCTGCTGGTTTTTCTCAATCCCAATCTGACCATTCTCTTTTTACTAAATCAAAATTAGACACTTTTACTGTTCTCCTTGTGTATGTAGACGATGTAATATTGGCAGGCAACTCCCTAGATGAAATTGATAAAATAAAGGCCTCCCTACATGAAGCCTTCAGAATTAAGGATTTAGGAAGCCTAAAATACTTCGTAGGCTTTGAAGTGGCTAGATCTGCCAAAGGAATACACTTATGCCAGAAAAAATACGCTCTGGACATCCTATCTGAAACTGGATTGCTGGATTGCAAACCATGCCAGACCCCTCTCATGAACAACACTAAAAATCTATTTGACAAAACTGCTGAACCTGTGAATGATCCTGATTCCTACAGACGTCTGATAGGGAAGTTGCTTTATCTTACTAACTCAAGACCTGATATTTGCTACTCAGTACACTTACTTAGTCAATTTGTGCAGGCACCTACCATATACCATCAACAAGCGGCCCAACACATCCTCAGATATCTAAAAACCAGCCCTGCCAATGGCCTTTTCTTCGCTGCCACTAATGACATTCAAATCAAAGCCTTCAGCGACTCTGACTAGGCCACATGCCCAGACACAAGGCGCAATGTTACTGGTTACTGCGTTTTCTTAGGGAACTCCTTGATTTCCTGGAAATCAAAGAAACAAAGTACTGTGTCCAGGTCCTCCTCAAAAGCCGAATACCGTGCCCTAGCCATTACCACTTGCGAAATACAGTGGCTCAACTACCTTCTCCACGACTTCCATGTTCAACACACCGACCAATCTGTCCTCTATTGCGACAGCCAGTTTGCCAGACAAATAGCTCACAACCCCACCTTCCATGAGCGCACGAAACATATTGATCTCGATTGTCACGTCGTCCGCGAAAAACTCCAGAAGAAACTCTTCCACTTACTACCGATTCGCTCTGATGAGGAACTCGCAGATATTTTCACAAAAGCCCTCCATCGCACCTCTTTTAAGACCATTCTTCCCAAGCTTGGGCTGATGACCATCCATCACCCAGCTTGAGGGGAGGGTATTGAAAACCCCCTAGATCTAAGATTTTATGTTTTCTGTTGATCGTTGGTTAGGGCTGTTTGTTAATTAGTTAGGGTTTGTTTTCGCTCTCACGAAGACTATAAATAGATCTCCTCCATGTACAAAGATAGGAAGAAGAATACAGAGAATAAAAGGGAATACAGTTCTTTTATGCTTACCTTCGAAGCTCTCCTCTCTCTCGATCTTTCCTTCTTCTCCTCTTTCTCGCGCTTCCTTTCTTTTCCCATGTTTCTCCTCTGAAGCTCCGTTGCCATGACAGCTCTCTTCACATCGAGGGTTCGAGGGTTTGACACCCTTAATGTTGGGTTTGGGCCGCAATACGCTATGTTACAGCTTCCAGTGCTTATCTCGGAAAATCAGAAGATGCTGTGGCTTTTGACTTCACATACTATCGCAGCAAAAATCGATTGGCTCCTAGGCTTTTCCAAGATATACTTGAAGAAATAGAACAAATTGGATTGTTGAAATACAAAGGATTACCTCACTGTGGCAAAAATAGAAACTTAGCATTCGATGAAGTAATCAACAAGTACAAAAATGCAGATAAGTTTTTGAAGGTTAAGGAGGAGTATGATCCAGAAGGGATCTTCTTGAGCGTGTGGTCAGACCAAATGCTTGGACTGAAAGGTGGGGTGACAATAGATACGGATGGGTGTGCCATGGAAGGGATGTGCATTTGCTCAAAAGATAGTCACTGTGCACCAAAGAAGGATTACTTATGCAGGCCAGGGAAAGTTTTTAGCAAAGCGAGGGTTTGCACTCATGTTCCTAAGAAAACCAAACATGAAGATGATTTGAAAGACGAACTCTGAAAAGAGTTCAAATTCTCTGATGAGTTTTTTCTGTTTTTCTCTACTGTGTCTCTAAAATACATTAATATTGATATTTTGTATTTTGAAGACATGTTAGAGAAACAACAATCCATAAAAACCAAACATAGAATCCAAATTACTACGAAGCTGATGCCACAGTCACTGAGGAAGAGAATGGGCCAATTGAAGCACTAGGCCCAAAAGACGTATTATGAGGCCATCAAATTGGGAGGATTACGTGCATTGAGAGAGTTAAATTGTTATTTTGTCTTTTATGAAATAGGAATCTTTTCTGTTACATGGTTACTGTGATATGCGAAAACCATTATGCATGCAATAAAAGCAGTGTAATGAACCTTTGAATGGGAGGAATATTTTTACATTGGAATTCTCTTTTCTCTCTGGAGGCCTGGTACCTCGAATACCAGATTTCTTTCCCTTTTGCTATCATTTGGTGCTTTCAATGACGACACCTCAACCTTCTGCCATCGACCTATTGATTGAGCAAGTCTCACGTTTGACCACGCGCATTGACGACCTTTCTTCGGAGGTTGCGTCTCTTCAAAACAAACCAACCCCCCACGCATCGTTTTCGAAGCAAACCCCTAAAGTTCGGTTGGACTGCCCTCGTTTTGATGGTTCCAATGCCTTCGATTGGATTATTTTGGTCACTCGTTTTTTCGACTATCATCAAATTCCAGACCTCGAGCGTCTCCAGATCATTTCCTTTTACATGGATGGTCCCGCCCTTAGTTGGTTTCAGTGGTTGGAGCGGAATCACCTCCTTCGTTCTTGGCCAGATTTCTTACAGTCTCTTAAAACGCGCTTTGCCCCATCGCGCTTTCACAATGTTAAGGGGCGTCTTTGTATGCTTACTCAAACTGGGTCAGTTTTGCAGTATCTAAACGACTTTGAAGGACTGGCAAACATGATCATGGATGTTCCCCCTTCGTTTCTTCTTGAGTGCTTCATTTCTGGACTTCGTCCGGACATTCAACGTGAGGTTCTCGCATTCCAACCGGTGTCTTTTTCGGAAGCGGCGGAGTTGGCCAAACTTCAGGAGGATAAATTCAATTCCATGGTACCTCCTCCTCGGAATCCCACTGTATCGGTGTCTCGTCCCCTGTCGACGTCTCGTTCCTTACCGTCGTCTCAACAACCACCTTTGCTTTCCCAATCGATTACGCCAGCTATCCCATTTAAACGTTTGTTCGCTACGGAAATGCAGATTCGACGTGATCGTGGTTTATGTTACAACTGTGATGAAAAATACAGTCTTGGTCACTGTTGCAAATCTCGTTTTTTCCTTCTAGTGCATGACGATGAAGAGACGATACCTCCTGATTCCCCTATAACCAAAAATACCGTTTCACTTCTACCTGACTTCGTTCAGTTAAGTCTAAATGCATTGTCGGGTCATTTTAACTCGAAAATGTTTCGTGTTACTGGACAAATCTTAGAGCATTCTGTTCTTGTTTTGATTGACAGCGGAAGTTCTCATAATTTCCTTCAGTCTAAGCGTGCCCATGCATTGGGTCTTCCTTGCAGTACCACCACCCCACTGTCAGTAATGGTTGGTAATGGCCATGCTCTAACTTGCTCTCAGGTGTGCACCCAAGTTCTGCTCGTAATCCAGGATCACGCCTTTTTGGTTGATTTTCATTTAATTGATCTCTGTGGACCTGAAGCCGTGCTTGGGGTACAATGGCTTCGCGGTTTGGGTCCTGTTTTAACTGACTATGAGAAGCTTACGATGCAGTTTATGTGGTCCGACCAAATGGTCAAATTGATAGGTAATATTAATACAACATCTTTACCCATTTCGGTTCATCATTTACGTCGATTGTCCCAATGGGGGCAGATTGCCAAATGTTTTCATCTCACTATGCTACCCATCGTGCCTTCCTCGGTTGAGCTGTTTTGTGTGATACCCACTGATAATATGGAATTATCTGATTTACTGCAACGTTTCCAGTTCTTATTTGAGGAGCCTTCAACCTTACCTCCGGAGCGTCCTACTGATCATGCTATTACTTTGTTGTCTAATTCTGCTCCTGTTAAAGTTCGTCCATATCGTTACTCTTATTCGCAAAAACAAGAAATTGAAGCTCAAGTGGCTCACATGCTTGCTTCAGGGGAGATTCAACCTAGTACTAGTGCTTTCTCATCTCTTGTCCTCTTGGTTAAGAAGAAAGATAACACTTGGCGGTTCTGTGTGGACTATCGTGCCTTGAACGCTATCACGATTCTTGATAATTTTCCTATACCGACCATTGATGAATTATTGGATGAATTGGGTGCTGCCATTTGGTTTTCCAAACTGGATTTATTGCAAGGTTATCACCAGATTCGGATGAAGTCAGAGGACATTCATAAGACCGCTTTTCGCACTCATGATGGACATTTTGAGTTTCGAGTTTTACTTTTCGGTCTTTCGAATGCGCCTGCCACATTTCAGGCCACCATGAACGCCTTATTCAAACCTCATCTCCGCAAGTTCATCATCGTGTTTTTCGATGACATACTTATCTATAGCACGGCGTGGGAGGATCACTTATTGCATTTGCAAATCACTTTTGAATTGTTGAGTGCTAACCAATTTTACTTGAAATTGTCCAAATGTTCATTTGCTTTACAACAGGTGGAATATCTGGGACATGTGGTAAGTGCTAGATCAGTGGGACCTAATACTGCCAAAATTAAGGTCATGTTGCAATGGCCACCCCCTACTTCTGTGTGGACATTAAAAGGCTTCTTGGGTCTAACGGGGTTTTATCGCAAATTCATTCGGGGCTATGCTTCTTTGGCTGGACCCCTCACAGATTTGCTTTGAAAGGATGCTTTTCATTGGTCTCCAGAGGCACAAACCGCTTTTGACAAACTCAAGCAGGTGATGTCCACAACCCTAGTCTTGGCATTACTGAATTTTTCAAAACCTTTTGTTATTCAATCAGATGCTTCAGGCATTGCCATGGGTGTGGTTCTCTCTCAAGATCAACGACCGATTGCTTTCTTTAGTAAAAAGTTCTGTTCCAGGATGATGCAAGCATCCACCTACTTACGTGAATTGCACGCCATAGTTGCAGCCATTAAAAAGTGGCGTCAATATTTATTGGGGGCACTTTTTCATCATTCAAACAGATCACAAACCTCTTAAAGAATTATTGACTAAGACCATCCAAACTCCGGAGCAGCAATTCTATATGAGTAAACTCCTTGGATATAATTACACGATTCAGTATCGTGCTGGCCATTCTAATGTGGTTGCTGATGCTCTTTCTTGCATCTCTGAGGAAGACAACTCTGGCCATTACTATGTGCTCATTATTCCTCACTTCCAATTTTTGGATGAATTGCGCACCACTTTACAACGTGATCACTCTTACACTCAGCTTTTGAATGGTATCAATCAAGACCCTATTGCGTTCTCTGATTATACATTGCAGGATGGGTTAATTTTGTATAAAAATCGCATTTGGCTGCCTTCTACGTCTCCTTTTCGTGAGATTCTCATGCAAGAATTTCATGCAACCCCTTTGGGCGGACACTTGGGTATTGTTAAGACACTCCATCGGTTGCAAGAAAATTTTTTTGGCCTTCTATGACTAAGGATGTGAAAACCTTCATTCGTCAATGTGTGGTGTGTCAACAGATTAAATATGTGCCTCAGAAACCTGCTGGGTTACTTCAGCCTCTTCCGCTGCCGCATCGTGTTTGGGAAGATTTGGCCATGGACTTTATTACTGGTTTACCACCGTCACATGGGTACACTTCCATTTTTGTGGTTGTTGATCGTTTCTCCAAAGCCGCCCATTTTGCCATGCTTCCTACTCAGTTCTCAGCCTATCAAGTGGCTATGCTTTTCTTTGACGTAGTTGGCAAACTCCACGGCATGCCCAAAAGTATTGTTTCCGATCGTGACCCTTTATTTCTGAGCAAATTTTGGCAAGAGTTATTCAAAGCCAGTGGCACACTGTTGGAATGTCTTCTGCTTACCACCCATAGACCGACGGACAGACGGAGGTTCTTAATCGCACTCTTGAACAATATTTACATGCTTTTTGTCATGCCCAGCCATCAAAATGGAGTCAATACATCCCTTGGGTTGAATGGTGTTACAACACTACTATTCATTCGGCTACGGGTTACACCCCATTTGAAGTTGTATACGGTCGTTCTCCCCCTTCCTTGCCAGGGTATATTTTGGGCCACTCTCAAGTTGAAGCTGTTGATCACTTGCTTAGCTCACGGGATCACATTTTGTCTTGCTTACGTCAAAATTTGCAGAAAGCTCAAGATCGAATGAAGGCAATGGCGGATGCTCACCGTCGTGATGTTCAGTATGAGGTAGGTGCGTAGGTTTACGTCAAACTCCGCCTATATCGCCAAACTTCGCTTAAGGATAAAACCCCACAAAAACTTGCAAAACGCTATTTTGGTCCATTTCAAATTCTCAGTCGGATTGGCCCAGTGGCCTATCGTTTAGATCTTCCGGACACTTCAAAAATTCACCCGGTATTTCACTGCTCTGTTTTGAAAGCTCACAGTGGTTCTCCTCCTCAGGAACCAGGAACACTACCATTGGGTACTTATAATAATGGACCCTTACTTAGTCCATTAGTTATTTTAGACACCCGTGAAACCATTGCAAATGATTCACCTCAACTAGAAGTTCTGGTGCAATGGCAAGGACTCTCTCCCGAGGAAGCTACGTGGGAACCTTAGGGTGATATCAAACGTACTTTCAACCTTGAGGACAAGGTTCTTTTGCCTGACGTGACGAATGATGCAACAATCACTGAGGAAGAGAATGGGCCAATTGAAGCTGTCAGCACTAGGCCCAAAAGACGTATTATGAGGTCATCAAACTGGGAGGATTACGTGCATTGAGAGAGTTAAATTGTTATTTTGTCTTTTATGAAATAAGAATCTTTTATGTTACATGGTTACCGTGATATGCGGAAACCATTACGCATGCAATAAAAGCAGTGTAATGAACCTTTGAATGGGAGGAATATTTTTACATTGGAATTCTCTTTTCTCTCTAGAGGCCTGGTACCTCGAATACCAGATTTCTTTCCCTTTTGCTATCAGAAGCACTATCCTTTGGCAGTTATAGGTATGAGTAAATCTATCTTATAACTTCATGCATCTCATAAAACTGCTGTCTGTCAGTGAATTTGTTATCAGTTGTTTTTTCTGTACTGTTATCACAGTCCGCAGATCAATGGAATTAATGAATCAACAATCTACTCAGGTTCTTTTATACTAACTATTGATCTCGATTTATCATCTTGAGGATCATGATAACGAAACCCTAATTATAAGATTATGAAAGAAAGAAAAATTACAAACATTTTAATATATGATGTTATCCTTGTGGTGTACTTATAGTGTATTGTTGGAAGAAGTTTATTCGAAATGAACTTAAATCAATAATTTATATATATATATATATATATATATATATATATATATATATATATATATATATTATTACAACAAAGTTTATAACAATAAAGTTTTAGGTTAATTTGTTTTCAAAATATGAGAAATCTTAACTGATGATCTAAGTATAGAAATTTCTGATGATGGGTCACAACATTTAGACAATGGTAAAATAAACTACTCTTTGCGTAATTAGGTAAAGTATTTTTTGTATAAAAGAGAAGAGTTATTATAATATATTTAGAAAATTAATAGAAGAAACTTTTGATACTAAAAATTTGGATTTGGGCTTTACTTCGTGTAAGAAAGATATTAATATTCGGGTTAAATATATGTTTTTGTCCTTCAAGTTTCAGCGAAATTTGGAGTTAGTTCCTCATCAAAACTTTTGACTAATTTAGTCTCTCTTCTTTCAAAATACGTGAATTTAGTCCTTTTAACCAAATTTTGTTAAGTTTATCTGACGTTTCAAGCGCATTTCATGATAGTATTTAAATTATTTACACTGTTTGACACATTTTTGCTTCAATGTTAACTTGAATACTATCATGAAATGCGCTTGAAACATTAGATAAACTTAACAAAATTTGGTTAAAAGGACTAAATTCACACATTTTGAAAGATGAAAGACTAAATTGGTATAAAGTTTTGATGAGGGACTAATTCCAAAATTCACTGAAACTTGAGGGACTAAAAACATATTTAACCCTTAATATTCTATCATGTTTGTCTTGAAATTATTATCCTTAATTATCATGTAAAATAACTGTATTTTTTAAAACAGTATTTATAATGTCAACATTAACTTTAAAAAAAAAATACATTATACGGATATATTGCATCTATGATACACATATATGATACGTGTATCGAATACGACATGTATCCGATACGTCGATAGATTTATTTTCAAAATAATAAGATACGATACGTGATAGATACGTTATATATAAATATTAAAAAATATACAATAATTCTTAAAAATATAATAAATATATGATTATTTTTGTGTGAATCAAAATTAAAACTATATGTACTAAAGTTGTCAATATAAAAATATAAATTACTGTCATCATAGAAGTACTATTTAAAGAAAACTCTTAATAATGACCAATTTTAGTAACCAAAAATATGTTAGAGACCAATTTATAGACTAATTATTTTGGTAGTCAAAACCTAGCAGCTAATTTTAACCACCAATTTATAAACCAATTCATAATTGAAACTATTTTAATTATCAATTTAGATACCAATTATAATTTTTGGAAACTATTTTAGTTTTCAATTTGATCACTATTTAGTGACTAATTATTTGTTGTCACTAAAATTGATCATTATTCAAATATTTACTTGTAGTGTACTATGACTTTATAAATTAGATACTTCATTGATAAGTATCGATAAAGTATCCTATAAGTATCAAACACGATACTTGTCGGATACGGATCAAACACGATACTTGTCGGATACGGATACGTGATCCAAGTTGAAATATGAGTGCATCAGAGGATTGCATATATAACTATCATAGTTACATTTTTACATTATTTTTTTAAATTCATATTAGGATGGAAAAAAAAGAAATAAGAGAAAGAGAGTAAAACTGAAATTATTTTGACGATAAAAAGATGAATGAAAAGTGGATGAAAATAAATGATAATTTTTTAATAGCACGTAACTGAAATATTTTAACTACATTATTTTAAAATTACTAAACTCCTACTGAGAATAAATACAAGTTAAATTTGAATAATGCATAATTTGAATAATTGAATAAACGGTATTTTGCAAAGCAGGTCAACTTCCATTCACACAAGTAAATAAACCAATAACAAAGCTCATAGTTTTGTATGCACCGTTGAATTCAAACAGAGGATAAAAGATTAAATAAAAAGCTTAATAATATAGAACGTGCTTTAATGATATATTCTTTTCAATATTATACATACTTTTGAATCAATTGTACATATATATGATATAATTTTTACTTATTTTTTCGTATTCCAGCATTATAATAAACCCAATACATTGTAAAAACACTTCCACATAATTAATTAATATAAAAGTCTTATCTCACTTGCTATGATGCAAGTAGGTTTTTTAAGAAGTTTTTTTTTTTTTTTTAATTATGACATAAACTAATCACACCAAACCTATAACCCCGAATTAAATTAAGTAGACTAAGTTTACTAATAGTACTCAATATGAGATGCGGACCGAGATAACGTGCAATACATTGAAATTTGAAATATTTTATCAAATGTGTAGTGGTAATATTATTATTTTCATAATAGTTTCTTTTTTAATGACGGTTTGTGACATACTCTTAATGTCTTTATACATTTTCAAAATATTATCATTACCAAAGTAATTAATCACAACATATGTGAACTACAAAAACATAGTTATGTTTGTGTCAACAAGAAATTTGTTTCCTCTTTTATTTTTCGACATCACTTAATAGTTCATCAAGTGAAAGATAACTAATTATGTAACTCTGTATCTTTACAATAAATACCATATTGTTTATAAGCCTATATTGTTGAGAGGTATATTATTGATGAAATAATTGAATTTAGTACAAAATATGTATTAGAAGTATACGTTTTAGGTGTTTCCAAAGTCTCAACGTGAAACAAGATATTAAGGTAAGTTTACGAGAGATGTTAAGGTAGTTTCAAATGATCGAGGGAATTTTCTTTAAAAACATTTGTATATATATTGAATAATATTGATAAAGTTCTTTCTTACATAGCTAATCATAAAACATTTTTAAGACCATCAACTATGAAATAAACTATAATCACACCAAACCTATAACCCTGAATTAAATTAAGTAGACTAAGTTTACTAATATTACTCAATATGAGATGCAAACTGAGATAACGTGCAGTACATTGAGATTTGAAAGATAATATTATTATTGTTATAAATAGTATAAACAACGTGCAAAAACACTATCTTCTTACTGTATAAATGGCTACAGAAACAAGAGAAGATGAACACATTAAAAAGATGAAGGAACAAGTTTTAAGGTTCACACTTGTGTTCTTATTCATCTGTGTCTGTGGAGTGATTGCAGATCCTCCAGAGGATCCAATCCAGTGTGCTTCAAAAAACACAAAATGCACCATCACCAACACCTATGGCATGTTCCCCGACCGAGCCACTTGCAACGCCTCCGAGGTTGTCTACCCCACCTCGGAGGAGGAGCTGGTCGCCGCTGTGGCATCAGCTTCCAAGAACAAAAGAAAAGTGAAAGTCGCAACACGCTTTTCCCACAGCATAACCAAGCTGGCTTGTACTGACGGCGAAAACGGGTTGCTGATAAGCACTAAGAATCTAAACAAGATACTGAACATCGACGCGAAGGAAGGGACAATGACGGTGCAGAGCGGCGTGTCGCTGAGAGAGATCATGGCGGCGGCCGCCGATGCTGGTTTGGCCTTGCCCTATGCGCCATACTGGTGGGGTTTGACGATTGGTGGAATGATGGGAACAGGTGCTCATGGAAGCACGTTGTGGGGCAAAGGAAGCGCCGTTCATGAGTACGTGGTGGAGTTGAGAATCGTTACTCCTTCTGGACCAAAAGATGGCTATGCCAAGGTTCGGACCCTTGACGAGTCTGATCCCTCTCTCAATGCAGCCAGAGTTTCTCTCGGGGTTCTTGGAGTTCTTTCTCAGGTATATATACATACTCTTTTTTTACTTAATATTATTTTAGTCTCTAATGAAAAAATTATGAACCGGTATAAACAATAGTTTGATTTATTTACACTATTATATATGCAGGTTACCCTAAAATTGCAGCCTCTCTTCAAGCGATCCATTACATATGTGACGAAAAATGATTCAGATTTAGGAGATGAACTTCTTACTTTTGGAACAAAACATGAGTTTGCCGATGTAATGTGGTACCCAAGTCAGAAAAAGGCTGTGTATAGAATTGATGACCGTGTACCTGTTAGTGCGAATGGAACTGGCTTATACAATTTCTTCCCATTTCGTTCCACACCCTCAGTAGCATTAGCTGTTGTTAGATCTACAGGTTCCAGATACATATTTATCTTCTTACTATTTTTCTATGCTTCATAATTAATCAAATGTCATGCAAAAATACAAATACTATATCTATATCAAGTGCATGCATGTTTGAATATGAATAAAAAAAGAGAAAGGAAAATGACAACCATTAGTAGATAAGGTTATTTAACTTCAATTGTCTTCTTCTTTAATCACTTGTTTTCGAGAAGAAACACGTGATGCTAATACTTGTTTTTTCACATTTTCATTTAACAGAGGAACTTCAAGAAGCTCTACATGATGCTAATGGAAAGTGTATTAGTGCGAAGTTGATAACTGGACTGCTGTCAGGCATTGCTTATGGGTTGACTAACAATGGTACTCATTTTTATTTTTTCATTTTGTTTGTCTTTTAGTAAAATAAAATCGCAATTAATTTGGACTCAGAAATAAAAAAAAAAAAAAACTTTCAATTTCAAATAAAAGAATATATTAATTTATTTAAACATATGATTATGCTGTAGGTATCTTTCGTGGATATCCTGTTGTTGGATATAGCAACAGGATGCAAGCATCAGGAACATGTTTAGATAGTTTTCACGATGATTTGATTACAGCATGTCCATGGGATCCACGAATCAAAGGGGAGTTCTTTTTCCAAACTACGTTCAGCATTCCCATGTCTGATGTAAAAAACTTCGTGGAAGATGTGCAGAAACTTGTTGAGTTGGAGCCAAAGTCACTGTGTGGGTTAGAAATGGAAAATGGAATCCTTATGCGCTATGTTACAGCTTCCAGTGCTTATCTCGGAAAATCAGAAGATGCTGTGGATTTTGACCTCACATACTATCGCAGCAAAGATCCATTGACTCCTAGGCTTTTCCAAGATATACTTGAAGAAATAGAACAAATTGGATTGTTGAAATACAAAGGATTACCCCACTGGGGCAAAAATAGAAACTTAGCATTCGATGGAGTAATCAACAAGTACAAAAATGCAGATAAGTTTTTGAAGGTTAAAGAGGAGTATGATCCAGAAGGGATCTTCTCGAGCGTGTGGTCGGACCAAATGCTTGGACTGAAAGGTGGGGTGACAGTAGATACGGATGGGTGTGCCATGGAAGGGATGTGCATTTGTTCAGAAGATCGTCACTGTGCACCAAAGAAGGATTACTTATGCAGACCAGGGAAAGTTTTTAACAAAGCGAGGGTTTGCACTCATGTTCGTAAGAAAACCAAAGAAGAAGATGATTTGAAAGACGAGCTCTGAAAACCGAGTTCAGATTGTTCTCTGTTAAGTTTTGTTGTGTTATTTTCTGCTGTCTCTCTAAAAAATATATTAATGTTGGTATTTTATATTTTAAAGACACGACATATAAACAACTAAACAGAGAATCCAAATTACTAGGTTTCAATAAATCTGTCTTATTACATCCTGCATCTCAATAAAACTGATGTCTGTCAGTGAATTTGTTATCAGTTGTTTTTTGTTCAGTTTCTATAATGTTATCACAGTCCGAAGATCGATGAATTAATGAGTTAATCTACACAGGTTCTTTTATACAAACTATTGATGTCGATTTATCATCTCGGGATCATGATAACGAAACCCTAATTATAAGATTATGAAAGAAATATTACAAATCAAACTATATTACATTATTTTTTTTAATAAGTATGATTATAACGTAACTGAAATATTTTAACTATATTATTAAAATTACTAAATTCCCTACTGAGAATAACTACAAGTTAAATTTGAATAATTGAATAAACGGTATTTTGCAAAGCAGGTCAACTTCCATTCACATAAGTAAATAAACCCCTAACAAAGCTCATAGTTTTGTATAAAGTACAAGGATAAACTTGTAAAACTACACAAAAACCATACTATATGCACCGTTGAATTCAAACAAAGGATAAAAGATTAAAATAAAAAGCTTAATGATGTAGAATGTGCCTTAATGATATATTCTTTTCAATATTATACATACTCTTGAATCATTTACTGATTACAAAAGTGTTAAGATAGTCAAGCAACCATGTTACTTCAAATGAATAACATGTCATTTGCTATATTCGAAGTGGCTTTCACAACTTCATTTATTTTACAAAACTATCAAAATTATTTCAAATAAACTACAAATATGCATATTAGTATAATGAAATAAATTACAATATAAAATATGTAACATCTCAATTTTAGCAGGTTAAAACTGATAAAATAGGATGTTCCACCTTAGTGTTCAAAACAGATAAACAAATGTATAAAGTATGTTAATACAATCTTACAAATGATCGGACTATATAAATATATCAATTATACACACCAAACATTTATAACTCTAAACACAAGCTAACCACTTACAAAAAAATTTCACTAAGACCTCCTTCCGACCTAAAATATGGCTCCTTAACCTCTAAAGGTGCCTCTGAAACTGCAACCATAGTTGTTCCCCCTCAATAAGTGATCATCGCAAAAGGAAAACAAACAACACAAGACGAAAACATAGAAAAAGAGTAAGTTAATGACTTTTAAAGAATTTTCTCAAACCATATAATATATATATATATATATATATATATATATATAACAATTACAGACAAGCAGATATTCACATACATATATTTATAAACTACGACTCAATTAATTTGCATACATGCATCGAGGTCGGATCCAGTCAGTTATGTATGTATAGTGGCATTTCATGCTCTGCAGAGCGACATATTAAGAGTGAAAAGTTTACCACATACAAGATCAATCCAGTAACACCTATGGTCAAGGAAAAACACTTAGGCTAGAACTCCATGCCCCTCTCACCACATACCTCATTTTTCTCTACTTGAGAATTTGAATGGTTATTAACTGCCAAGGCAATTCCTACCTCTATGCACACACTACCATAATTCATAACTAATTCTCCTTGAATTAGTTTTAACACCTCTCAATCTCATATTACATTGCATATATTAATCACATCTAAATCAATCATCATCCCAATTAGCTTCTATAACCACAAAAATACCATTCAAATCACTCAAGAATGCAAGTTTCAGGTCCTGACTTACTCGCGCAACAACTAGCCTAGGTCTGGAAGTTCCTAACTAGGAAATTTGTCCAGCGAGAATAACTCGCCCAACGAGTTTGCGAATCTGCATAATTCTGCAGATCGATGTTTTGCATATTTCTAGATATCAGCTTACTCGCCCAACAAGTACTTCTTGCCCAACGAGTGTGCAACTCTGCAGAATTATACAAAAGTTGATCTAACATGTTTTATACATCTTCAGCCAGTCCATACCACTCCAAAACCAATGTAGAGATCATTTAATTATCAAACATCAATTCTATCTATTATTCATACCAATTGAATGCAAAACACATCTAAACCAATAGTTATTCTCAATTAACAGGAAAAACACACAACTTGTTTTCAACATCACAAGCAATCATGCATATCAGATACATCAATCAATCACAAATTAAGCATACAATATGCATTTTTAACAGGTTTATCAATTAAGACAGAGAAATTAGCTTCCCTTACTTGGTATCCTGCTTAAACAATTCTATAAACGTCAAACGTCTCTAACTTCACAGGATGCTCTATCTACACATAGAAACATCACAAGAACGATTAAGACATACCATTATGTTCACTAATCAATAGATACTCATATTGATAAATAAAATGATGCATGCAAGCGGAGGAGGGCTTACATGCAATAGAAAACATAAAAGACCAAAAAAGAGAGCAGAGACTTAACTTACGCGAATTGGAGAAACTGATCAGTTCAAATTGAAGAGCTCACCGAGATGATCAATCCTATGGTCTCGGTTCTTCAATCAGACGACCTGAAAGACATAACTCTTAGGAGAGAAGTTAGATAACTATAGAAAAGTGGATTATAGAAAGATGGTGTATCTTAAAATAATGAAACTTATTTATAACAATTTTATTTATACTAAATCCTTTTAATATTAAAATAATCAAGTCTCACTATTTTTAAACCATTATTACTTCTAAAATATCATTTTATAGGGTTTTACAAAACATATATAAAGAAAATAAAAAAAAACATATATAAGATGTTTCAAAATTGTAAAAACATCTTTATGTAACATTCAACTTATTGTGTTTTTCTCTTTAAAGCACTTATCTATCATATATATGAAATGAAAACTTATATAAAATATAAAAGAATTATGTTGTAATTTTTTTAACTTATTTTTTCATAATCCATCTTTATATTAAACTCAAAACATTGTAAAAACATTTCCACATAATATTAATATATATATATATATATATATATATATATATATATATATATATATATATATATATATATATATATATATATATATAAATATATAGTATATTCAACATGTTGATTTATTTGTTCAATATGTCGATTTCACTTGACTTAAGTGAAATTAGCTGATTGAATGATAATTTAGCTGATTAAATATGTTAATAACAGAACTATAACAACTAGGCAATTAACTTGTTAAAAAACCTTTTGTTAGAATAAAAGATTACAACCAAACACAAGGCACTTATTCTATGTCAAATTGTCTCCATGTTAAGCTCCAATCTCTAATTTTCAATATCTTCACTTGTTATCCAGATTAAACACATATCAAGCTTGATCAACACATCATATTTTCTAGTTTTCATCAATCTATCGAGTCCTCATCGAGTCTTTATGTAATATTTTTATCAAATTTTCATGCATCAAAATCTTTTATACTAACAATAAAGATATAAACCTTTAAATAAAGTAATTAAAGTGGTGACGATTAAATTTGATTATTGATGTAACTATGTATCCTTAAAAATGAAATAAAAAGTGTAATGTCACGTTAACTCACTTTTTTAATTTTGTTAGCATAATTTGTTAGACAACATAATTATGAGTTTATATATATATATATATATATATATATATATATATATATGCAAAAACATATATACTATATTATCTATGTGTTTGTATTTTTTAATTTTAAGAAATAACAGTTGGAAGTAATAGTAAAAGGTACAAGAATATTATCGTGAAAACTATAAATACAATGATGAAAAACAAAAAGCAAATTGAAACCCATGACATTTTAGAAAACAAAATCAACAAAGCAGTTATTGATTAAAAGTTAGTTAACAATAAAATAATATAAAAGATAAAATTGAAATTATAAAATGTGTACAAAAAAGAGGAAATCCTCTATGTATATATTAGTGTAAACCTAAGTACTACGGCATAGTATTTGTTTGTACATATTTTTAAATTTTTTTAAATATATATAATATTATATTAGTAGATGATGATATTACAATATCATTAAGTTAATATACAAAGTAAATCTATGTTTTCTAAAAACAAAGTGCAATAAATGAAGAAAAAGTTAGGAAATAATTGTTATTGAATGAAAAAAAGAAAAAGATAACACTTAGAATAGTTTTATAAAATCTTGTAAAAATAATTGTTTGTTGTTTTAAAAAATAAATTATTGTAAAGGATAAATTAGAAATAAATAATTGTGGACATAAATAAAAGAATTATATATATATATATATATATATAATAGTTATTATTATTATTATTATTATTGTTGTTATTATTATTATTGTTGTTGTTATTATTAGCATAAACACAATAAACACATGAGCAACTGCGACTATACACATTTTTTAAATATATATAAAATTATATTAGTAGATGATGATATTGTAATATCATTAAGTTAATATTCAAAGTAAATATATATTTTCTAAAAAAAATAAAATAACCATTAATGAATTTAAAATAAACAGATAACAGTTAGAATAGTTCTACAAGAAACTTGCAAAAATAACAGTTTTTAAAAGTAAATAATTTTATTGTGAAAGGTCAATTAAAAATAAATAATTATGGACACAATAGATAATCTTCTTTATATATAATTATAGATAATAATAATAATAATAATAATATAATATATAATTATATATATATATATATATATATATTTCTCTGTTGTGTGTTCATAATTAATTATTCCCAATTATAATTTTATAATATAATTATTTATTTATTTATTTTTTAAAGACTAACAACTATTTTTACATATTTTGTATAAAATTATTATAATAGTTAATTTTTTCACATTTTCTTCTTTTTTTTCTATTTATTTAACTTTTTTTAATAAATATAAATTTATTTTGTATATTAAGTTACTAATATTACAATATCTTTATCTACTTATATAATATTATATACATTTAAAAAATACACCACATACACGGTAACGCACGCTAGTCTATAACTAAATATAAAGATGATTCTTTTTTTTTGTCTATTTTTTTTCCACTTTTATTTTTCAAGTTATTGTTTTATTTAAATTTAACTAATTTTTTAAATTTAATTTTTTTTTAAATTTAACTACTTTTTAAATTAAATAAATAAAAATATATACAAAATAAATAAAAATAATTTACAAAATAAATAAAAATTATCTATAATTATAATATAAAAAATTATTTATATTTATTTTATAATTTTAATTTCATTATTTTTTATTATAAAGAAAAATGAACATACATAAGTGCATTGGTATAATAATAATACGTCTAATATAATAAAATAAAAATAATAATAAGTAATATTACCAGTACTATATATATATAATAAGGAAATTTAAATTTAAGGTAAGATATATTAAAAGGTGATTATTGAGTAATAGGACACGTGGGAATTGGTAATTAGTGGAGAGGGGGGTGCAAATGAATAAAGTGAGAACGACCATTTGATATCATTGTCTATTTGGGGCATCTGAAAAGAGAGGGTTTGGCAGATAAACACATACACACATCTCAGTCTTTGTCTCTCTCTCTCTCTTTCTCTGTGTGTACAGGAAGAAGGGTGAGAACGAAACGAAGAAGAAGAATCACAGAACCGAAACCCACTCAGAAGCTAATCCGAAAACCCTTCATTTAATAGCACTGGTACGCTATCCAAAATCTCTCCTTTTTCCATTTCCATCATAAATATGCCTCTTTTTCTTCGCCCCACCTCTTCTTTCGATCCAATTCTAACCCTTCCCATATCGCCATTTTCGGCCCCTAATCTACCAACAAACCATCTTTCTCTTTGGTATGTCACATTTCTCTGCTCTGTACTCCTCTTATCTCCTCTCCTACTCACATCGGAGGTTTAACCCTAACCTAACCTTGCAGGGTTTTCTATATCACCCAGATTTACGTGTCTGCTTCTTTGTCTTGTTTAATGTTAATAGCCGATTCAATTTCTTGTCATTCTTGTTTCCCAGCATTGGACAAACAAGATTTTGTCTGCATACAGATTTCTATTAAAATATTTGAATTTCCCCGATTGCCCATTCTCATAGTGTAGAACTAGAACTGAAATAGGTCAATAACCAACAATTAGGCCTCAATTTTCTCCCAATTAGGAGGGAAAGTCCTCAATACTCACATTTGATAGTGTCATTGATTTACAAATATCCACATATCCTCCTCGATTGTGTGAATGATCTTGCTGCCAGTGGGAACCTATGTCATTCAGATCCCCAAGGACCAGGTCTACTATGTCCATTCCCATATCCACATCTACGCATGCAGGAAAACTTGATGTTGACTCTTATTGTTAATTGCAATCACCAGTGAGTAGGAGGGCTAAGACGGAGGTTCCCAGTGCTGAGAAGATAAACATGGATGAGAGAGAGAGTTTCTACATCTTGCTTATAAATCAGAGAGAACATGAATGAGCCCGAATTTGCAAAAGTTTTCCGGAATTATTGAGTAATTTTATTTTATTTCTTGTAATGCCTCAAATTGGAGGAAATAGGGTTTTAGAGGGTTTTAAAAACTCTCCAAACCCTTTTCTTTCCCCCATTTTAAAAAGCACCCAACCAATATAAACCTTCCTCAAATGCCTTCCCTTCCCTCCCAAATTTTGTTCTCAAACACGACCCTTAGGTTAGGATCTCAATTTAGTTGCCCACTGGCCAAATGAAAGCAATTTAGGGATGTTGCTGGTGATTTATGTGGTTCTGTCTGGCATTATGCCTCTGTCACCACCGCTCTAACATTCCTAGAAAAAAATTTCCACATTGAAAAAAAAAAAAACAATTACCTAAAGCTGGTGTCCTGTAAATCCTAAAGTTCTGTACAGATTTTGTGATTAATGTGTAAACCTGCAGGTATTCAGCTGTTCATGACAAAAGGCTGAACCAATCATGTCAGAAGGTGCAGAAATTGACGAGCGAGTGGACCTTGATGAGGAAAATTTCATGGAAGAGATCGATGATGATGTTGAAGAACAAATAGATGACGATGGAGTTGATGGAGGTGAAGATGAAAATGCTGAAGGTAGTGTTGAGGAACATGAATATGAGGACTCAACAGCTGAGGTTGGTGGGAAGGATCAATTACCTGAAGCAGAAAAAAGTGACATTGCCACTGAATTTGGTGATGATGATCAAAAACCGTCATTCATTGATGAAGATGAGAAAGAGAAGCATGACGAACTTCTTGCCCTTCCACCTCACGGTTCCGAAGTCTTTATTGGTGGACTTCCCCGGGATGTATGTGAAGATGATTTAAGGGATTTGTGCGAGCCGATGGGTGACATTCTTGAGGTGAGCCTTGATAAATTTATGTAATGATACTATAAACTTTCCTTTCTGCAGATGGGAAAATTTGGGATTATTAGTAAGATTTTTATTTGTTGTTTCTTTTCAGGTGCGATTAATGAAAGACAGGGACACTGGTGAGAACAAGGGTTATGCCTTTGTTGCTTTTAAAACAAAAGAGGTAGCACAAAAGGCAATCGAGGAGATACATAGCAGGGAATTTAAGGTATTACGGTGCTCCATAAAAGTCTCGTTGTCTATCTTTTGTTTTCAAGACATATTTCAATTAAGAATCCAATGTTGGTGAATGGTTTTAAAAATTGTCTTGATTTCAGGGTAAAACTTTGAGATGTTCACTTTCTGAAACCAAACACAGATTATTCATTGGTAATGTTCCAAAAACTTGGACGGAAGATGACTTTAGGAAAGTCATTGAAGGAGTTGGTCCTGGAGTTGAAAACATCGAGCTCATAAAGGTTCAGTCTCCCGTGGCTGTGCTACTAGCTTACATTAAACTTTTTGTCAGGGCTAATATTTTATTCCCTCTCCATTTTGTTTTTATCAGGACCCTCAAAATCCAAGTAGGAATCGTGGATTTGCTTTTGTTTTGTATTACAATAATGCATGTGCTGATTATTCACGGCAAAAGATGTCAAATGCAAGCTTTAAGCTGGATGGCAATACCCCCACTGTCACATGGGCAGATCCAAAGAACTCTCCTGATCATTCGGCTTCTTCACAGGTAATTTTCACAATTATGGTGGAATGGAAATGAGAAGTTTCTTATAGCTTTCTCTATCATTGCATCGAGGGTTTGATTGGATTGGACATGTATCCCTTCTTCCCTTCTCTTGCTATCTTTTCCTCCTTTTCCTTCTCACACTGAAGAACTCAATCCTATGGGTATTTTCAAGTTTCTTTATGCATTTAACATGGATCTCAGCATATAGGAAGACCTATTCGCTGTTGGAGAAATATATTGTGATTTAGGTTCAGTGATTTTCCGAGCATGCATTTTTTAACTGTTAATTTGAGCAAGTTGTATCATTTCCTCAAAAAGGAGAAAAAAAAAGTAAAGTGAAAAACTGGCTCTAATAACATTCTTTTTTGGTTATAAAAAGTTGATGGGGAGATTAGTTTACTTTACTTTGGGGTCAGGGCTTATCACAATTTAGAAGTCTCGCTGAGTAGGGACAGTTACAGCAGTTGATTTGTCGGAGAGAATAAGTTAAATATATGGAGGTAGTAAGGATCGGGAGGGTCATTCAGGAATATGAATTTGGAGAGAATTTCAGAAGTGTTCAGTTGTAAGAAAGGGGCAGTCCCTTGTGAAGGGAAACACTTAGCATAGAATAGTTCTTCTGTCAATTTCATTCAACTGATATAGATCATCTTAACTTTTACTCATTTCTTCAGATATTCCTATTCGATATATTTTCCATGCGTGACTGTCAGAATCTTCAAATTCATCTGCGTATTTTATATGGTGTTGGTTTGAAACTGCTTTAGGTGTTCAATTTTGACTTCAGCTTATGCTTTTTCTTATTAAAGTCTCTGTCTCAGTTTGGAATTTAGATTATTGTTCCCGCAATATGGTGGCCCAAAGAGTTCCAATATGCTTTAATAAGTACTGTAGTGGTGTAAGAGTAAGATTAAGTTTACCTATACACTTGTTGAAGACTTCTGATTTATGCTTCTTGGACATTGCTGTTTCTTATTCTCATGGCTTGTATTATAAATCCCTAGGTTGTAATGTCTATTGTTCAGGTTGGTAGGAGCTATTACCACATGTTTAGTTGGTTAGTTTGGTTGTTAGTTAAGTACTGGCAATTATGAAGCTAGTTTTCTGGCATATATAAGCTCATCCTTGTTTCTGTAAGCAAAACATTTACACTTTCGATCACTTTGGGTTTCTTCTCATATCCCTTCTATCTCAAATTTTTCTGCTCCTTGCCATGTGCCTCGATCTTTCCTTGACGTGAAATCTACAGATATCAGAAACATTTAAGTGTCTTTACTTTCTAGACTCTGGATCATTGTTTTGGTAAAATTAATGACTGACACTTAGAGAAAGATGGTTTTGTTTAAAAAAGGGACTGATGTTGATCATCGAAAGCATCATAAATGTTGATATGCGGTGTTTATATTGATGTGTTTTTTAGGGTTTGCGCCTACAGGGAACATTAGTTAATTAGAGTTTTGCTTTCGAACCTTTTTTGTTTTGGCATTTTCAGGTTAAAGCTCTGTACGTCAAGAACATACCAGAGAATGTTACCACTGAACAACTGAAGGAACTATTCCGTCGCCATGGAGAAGTAACAAAAGTGGTCATGCCACCTGGCAAAGCTGGAGGAAAACGCGATTTTGGCTTCATTCATTATGCAGAGAGATCAAGTGCATTGAAAGCTGTAAAAGATACTGAGAAATATGAAATTGATGGTATATGTTTTATACTATTGTAATAAGCCAAATTTGTCCCTTCATGTTTGTCTAATTATATTTTCCTTTAATTGAATTTCTATACAAAAAAAGAGATTTAGGAGTATCTCACTTATCTATGCATAAAAATCATTAACAAGTGTCAGCTATCACTTGTCAGTAAAAGAAGTACTTTGAATATACTCGGTGTTTAATGGATTTGAACTGCAGGCCAAGTTCTTGAAGTTGTTCTTGCCAAGCCTCAAGCTGATAAAAAACCCGATGGAGGGTACGGCTACAATCCTGGGCTGCATCCAAACCATCTTCCTCATCCTGCGTATGGTAACTTTTCTGGAAATCCTTATGGCTCTTTAGGGGCTGGATATGGTGTTGGTGGTGGTTATCAACAGGTATTTACTGAGTTACAATGTATATGTATATCTGATGTCTTTGTTTCGTGTTTTATCCTTTGTTCTAATCCGCTTGGATCTCTGTGGGTTCTTATGCATGTGTGAGCAGCCAATGATATATGGTAGGGGTCCAATGCCAGCAGGGATGCAAATGGTTCCAATGGTATTACCTGACGGTCGAATTGGCTATGTCCTGTAAGTTTCTGCAAATTCATTTTCATGGTTTCGTTTCATTATATTTGATATTACTAGTGTGGTAACCCATGTAAGATTGATATGAAAATATTATCAATATACGCAAGTGTCAATTTAATTTAAAATTGCATTGGCAATTATGCAAAATGGTAATTCTAAATTATTGGTATTGTATAAAAATTATATTAATGTATCATCATTACTATAAAATGTTCTCAGAATTTTACCGTTAATTTTATATTGTATGTTATGGAGTAATGTTTATTTAGTTAATATTGAACTGAATTGTGAAAATTGGTAAAATAAGTGATGTTGATAATGGTAATATGGTGCAGTCAACAACCTGGTGTACAAGCGCCACCTAGCCGGCCTCGCAGAAGTGATCGGAGTAATGGTCCAAGTGGGCAGGGAGGGCGAGGAGGAGGTGGTGGTGGTGGCGGCGGCGGCAGTGGTGGTAGTGGCAATGATGAAGGGAATCGTAGTAGAAGGTATCGACCCTATTAGGGATATAAAAGAGACAGATTAATGCGATTCTGTCTGTTGCCCCCTAACTGTCTTTTGGTGGTGAGGGGACTTTGGGAAGCAGGGACTTGTAATTCATTTGCTATACATTTTGACACAATCCCTATCCCATGAAAGGGGAAAAAGAAGAAAAAATATGAAGAGAAAGTTAGGATTAGGACCAGTGATATTCTATTTAACTTTTTTAATGATGGTGCCTACTGCTGTTAGATGAGTCACAGCGGAGTAATTGTCATATTTTCTGCTTGTAATGCTTGGAATTTTTTATTGACAGCCAGTAGAAAATTGTGTTAATTTGGCTTCAGAAAAACTTTACCTGTTTTCTCGCATTTTTTCATATAACCCAAACAGTCCTTATCTGTTAGTGGCAGTTTTCATAAATGGAGTAGTACTTTTAGCAGTGTTAATCAATGCTAACTCGCTACAGCGCTGCCATTTATGAAATGCATTCGATCAAATTCAAACCATGTAAAAATCAACCAATAAAATAAATCCAACTAATTCAAGGAGAAGCATATACGAGAAAATTGGACCACTCAAGAACTACGCGTTTGGCTTGTTTTCACGTATGTGCATTGATGTCTGCAGAATTTAAAGTAATTTCTTATATCTTAGCATTGCCCTTTTAATTGTTTTGGTGAAGGGCTAAATCTGCGACAACATCTGAGATCGTTGATCCCCAGAAATGAAAAAACATCATCGATGCATGCTTTTGGTTTTACTTCTGTGCATTATTTCATTTTGTTGATTAGGGAGAGAATATCTCAATCTTAAGAGGCATATTACTTCTGAACTCATCAAATGGAGGATTTAAAAAGGAGTCAATTTCAGTAGTTTACGGTAAACTGATCAAAAGACTTTTTTAGAAATATAGTATACAACTTTACAACTATCAGAGAGGTTATTGTTTTACAGATGAAGTTTGTTACAAGCAATCTTTCTTTCCTCTCCTTATATAGACATATATATATATACAAGTTATTGTAATGGTAACCCAATAAGCATTCTACAGTACAATACAATCTGTCCATAAGATTTGAAAACGAAATGAAGTTTCCATTCCCCAAAACGCTCATATCTTGCGGAAAAAGTTAACCAGTCAACTCAAAAATAAAAAAAATTGGCTTCGTACCCCACCAGAACAATGCCATTTAATGGAGTTTCATCTTTTTCTCTTAATTACAATTTAGAACACAGGAAGTCAAGAATATAATTGAAAAATGGTTCAGTGCTGCATGAACACAAAACAGTTTTTCATATATGTATTAAAGGATCATACTTATAATATCATTAAGTAATACTGTTGAGCATCAAACATTCATTACAAGAAAACTTTTCAAGATTATTAACCCAACTTCTTTGCAAGTGGAAAAAAGCCAGGCAAGCATGAAAAATCAAATCTTTAGCTTCTCAGTGTGCAATTTAAATATGCCCTTATCTTTAAAATTAAAAATTCCAGAATAATATTCTTCCAAGTTGCTAATTCATAGCTACTCCATCCGTTTAGTATAATACTGAAAACCAAAGTTCCACTCTTCAAGCAAAAGCACGCACATGACCCAAAATTAAGCAACCATTTAAAAGCAAACTACGTTAAATTATTATCAGAGGAAGAAAAAAAATATATCTTGTATGTAAATAATAACAGAGAAATCAAATTGTATCAGAAAGCTCACGAAGACGTTTATCCAAGTCCTCCAATTTAGCAGCCCAATTTGCATTTATGGAGAGTGGACGAACGTTGGTGTAATCCACAGCAGATTGTTCGGTGAGAGTGGCCACAGAGGATTCGTCCCTCCGATACTCTTTCTTGTTCTTCCTGTTCTTCTTCTTCCGAGCACTCGCTCTCTGCAGTGCCCAAAGTACATCTGACCCACTCATCTTTCCTTGTTCTTCTGTTAGTTTCGTTATTGGAGTCGAATCGGAACGGATAACGCCCAGAAGGGTGTGCCCCAATTTCCCACCTTTTTGGTTGGCGGTGGCGGAGACGCCGTGGCTCCGCCACGAGGTGGCGGAGATGGAGGGAACAAGAACCCTCTCAAAGGGAGTGGCGTGGTTTGGGCAAAACCACATCTTTTTTTCTCTCTTCTCTTTTACTCACACACACTTCTTTGTTTCGAATTATATTATTTTATAAAAATAAAGTTTGCAAATAAAAACTATTTTAATGTTGCTTTCTTTTGAAGTGAACTTCATTGACATTTATAGTCACAGGATCTTAACGAAACAAGTGTCCAAAGATTTGAATATTAGACATGTTGATGATGTTACATAGAGTTTTGGAAAGATAAAAATTCATAAACATAAAAAATCATTGTTAAATTTTAAAAATTAAAACATAAACAATAAATAAAATCTCCATTTTATATTTGAAAAAATTACGATAAAATTTTGAATCCATATGTGTCTCTTTTTTTGGTCAGAGAGACCTTTCAATTACTTTCATGCTCTTTGTGGTCTATAGAATGCCAATTGTCCTTATTTCTTTAGTTCATAACATGAATCTGTGTTTTTTATTTTGTTCTTATTGATGTTAGTTCATAACATTTTAGTCTATATTTGAAAATATTTATTTTATATCCATAGGGATTTTTAACTTGCTTTAGTTCTTAAATTTTTAATCTGACTTTATTTTATATCCATAGGGATTTTTAACTTGCTTTGTTTTTAAATTTTTATTGATGTTTTATATAATTTAAGATTATTATGTTTAAATTATAGTTTTTAATCTTAACATTTTTCAAATCCATTCATGTGCAAGATTGATTAAAGGAATTAACATCAATAGGTTGATGTATTGGAGTATATGATTAGGTACGATGATGGTATATATGGGTTTCTATAAGAAATCTTTCTCTTTGTTTATCTTACTTTTATACTTCTATCATTTGAGGTTGGTTTTGAAACGAAAGATTTTAGTTTTAGAAAGAAGGGTTTAAATAAAACTAATAAAATATATTATAAAAACGTATAGTATATAGGTCTATTAAACATCGATAGAGATCATTTGATAACTTTGAAAAATAATTTCATCATATTTTGACAAATACTTGAGTGACGATTAAGAACAAATAACTAAAATTGTATACACTAATAAATAATTTATTTTATATCGATTTAACTCAACTTAGGTTCTATAGGTTCTATGAAGTTTTCTTTTATTAATTGTAAAAAAATTTAGTAAACAAAACTTATTTATAAGTATTTTTATTGTCACTTTTAACTTACAAATAAAGTTATATGTTACTATCGGTTATATGTTATGATCTCCTGAGATTAACCATGAGTAAACAATGTTATTTCTAATTTAGTGCACAAAGTTACTTATGACTATAAAATAAAAGCTATTTAGAAGAATCCAAAGAACTACACTTTTATTTATCTAGTAGATGAATTATTTTTACAAGCACTCAAAAAAGAATTTCTTTTGAATTTAGTGTTTACATTAATACTAACTTGTTTATACATATTATTATTTGCTCACACTTTCATTAAGTTTTTTGAGTGGAAAAATTTTCTTTACATGTATAAAAAGTTGAGTCGATCAGACAGAAGATTGATGTGACTCAGTTCGGATCGAAGGTTGAGTCGAGCATGTCTGACTTGAAGAACTAGTTGAAGGTCGAGCAGAACTAATCAAGACTAAAGGTCGAGCTGAGATGGCACGATCGAAGGTCAAGTTGTGTTGGTCGGGTCGAAAGTTGAATCGAGCTTGATAGGGCTGAAAGTTGAGTCGACTCGGACCGAAGGTCGAGTTGGATCGGTCTTGACCAAATGTCGAATCGAGTTCGTTGAAGGTTGAGATGAGATGGATATGAACCGAGTCGGTGCGTGTTGAAGGTTGAGCCTAGTCTTCAGTGTTGCAGGTTAAGCTGAGATTTGGGTCAAAGGTTGAGTCGAGTCAGCCTAGGCCAAAGTTTGAGTCGAATTGGATTGGACCGAAGGTCTAGACGAGATGGTTTTGAGCTAAGTCGGCCTTGGCCGAAGTTCGAGTCTAGTTGGTCTGAGATGAAGGTTGAGTTGAGTTTGTTTAGAAATAAGGTTTAAACTAATCTATCTTAGTTAAAGGTTGAGTCGAGTCAACTCAGGCAGAGTCAGTTGAAATCGAATTGATTCAAATTGTGCCAAGGTCGAACTGACCTACGTCAAAGCAGTTGAGGTCAAGCTAAGTTAAAAGGTAGAGTTGTGTTCACCGTAAAATATAAATTAAATTATTTTATCTAAACAAAAAATTAAAATATAAGATATTTCAATTTCTTTATCCAAATTACTTATTTAAAAGATGAAGAAAATTTAATTATAAATAATTCAATTAGTATGCATTTTAATTTCTTAAAATTGTTGAAATTCATTCTCCAAACACAAGGTAATGATTTTGAGATTGGTTTAACATCTTTATTAAATTTTTTTTTATTTATGCTATTGGTCGATGATCATATAAAAGTAAAAAAAGTCCTCGAAATTACGAGCTATTTTTAAAATTTTTCGTACTCAAATATTTTGGCACATTAAAAGTTTTAAAAGTACCATCATTATTACCAATTTATTACTATGTTGTTGGTCTGGAAGAAAGTAAGTTGTAAGGTCCGACATAACTTGAATATCCAATGTGATATACTTTTGTGCCTAGTGCTGATTTACCCTTTTTTTTGTTATATTTCCACTAAATTAAAAAACTTATAAAGAAAAAAACATTCAAATTAAAATAACACGTATCACATTTGATACAATGATGACCAAATTAGTTTGATTACTTTTAAATCACATTTACAAACTAGTTTCAGAACCCTAAAAATTTGAGTTAGAATTTTTAAAAAAGGAATAAATTAGCCATTTTATTTAGTGTACCCTAGTTGCTGATTGCGTCTACGTATGGAAATATTGATCAATGCAAACGCATTTGGATTTGCAGAAAGAATGTGAAACTGTTAGGCACCATTTTTGTTAAGAATTTGTAATCAATGATGACGCAACACAAATCAGGATGGCCATTAATCCCATAACTATTATCCAACTTATTGATATAATTTTTTAAATTACGAGACAAAATATAAAAGAGAAATACCAATTACACGAATTTATATGTATGTATGTATGTATCATTTACTTTCCACGCGATTCCGTCAAATTTTCCTCCATTTCTTTCTCTTTGATTTATCATTTGACCAGTCATACAAAATGGCACGCTTTTTGGTCTGGAATTCCCACAATGTTGTTTTGTACGATGTGGTAGTGCAGTGTGTACAAATACGTATTTTTGGGAATGTTCCATATTTAAAGTTGCAGAAAGAAAAGATGAAGCTAATGAAGAAATTGAAGGCAAGGGGAGTGTATAGTAATATTATTGTAATTATAGTTGATTAAGCAATTAATTACGATTGTGTTGATGGATAGAGATATTAATTAAGAAGTGGAGGAAAGATTAACGGGATAATTGTGGACGGAATCGTCCCAGGGGTTGCCACGCCATTCCGTTAAGTTGGGCATGTCACGCATGGCCTTCCAGACGGCGCTGTTGCACTTGAAACCCGACCCGAATGCGATCTGCCAGACCCGGTCCCCCTTGGCGACCCGACCCTTGGCCTCGGTGTAGGCCAGCTCGTACCAGAGGGAGCTGCTGGAGGTGTTGCCGAAGCGGTGGAGCGTCATTCTGGAGGGCTCCATGTGCCACTCGCTCAGCTGGAGATTCTTCTGCAACTCGTCCAACACCGCTCTTCCGCCGGCGTGGATGCAGAAGTGCTCGAAGGCCAGCTTGAAGTCTGGAATGTACGGCTTCACCCCCGACATCTTCAACACCTTCCTCCGAACCAGTGACAGGAAAAACATCAACTGCTCCGAGTAAGGCAGAACCATCGGACCCAACGTTGTTATGTTTGTCTTCAGAGCATCCCCTGCAACAGCCATTAGCTCCCGCGCCAAACACACCCCTATTTTTCCGGTATCGTCCTCTTTCTGATACACGCAGTTGTAGTGCTTGTCGTCGGCGCCCTTGTGGGTTCTCACGGTGTGGAGCAGCTGGTACTTAGATCGCGACCGATCGGAAAGCTTGTTGGAGAGGAGGACGGCGGCGCCGCCCATTCGGAAAATGCAGTTGCAGAGGAGCATGGAGCGGTCGTTGCCGAAGTACCAATTGAGGGTTATGTTCTCCATGCTGAGCACCAGGGCGTAGGAGTTGGGGTTGGCTTTCAGAAGGTCTTTGGCCAGGTCAACGGAGATGAGTCCCGCACTGCATCCCATGCCGCCAAGGTTGTAGCTTTTGATGTTGCTCCGCAGCTTGTAGTGGTTCACAATCATGGCGGAGAGAGAAGGGGTGGGGTTGAACAAACTGCAATTCACCACCAGAATGTCAATGTCCTTCGGCTCCACGCCGGTTTTCGCGAAAAGCGCGTCCAACGCGCCGAACATCACCGCTTCCGCCTCCAAGCGCGCCTCGCTCATGCAGAGATTTGGCGGCCGGGAAGTGATTCCTCTGGGGAGGTAAGTCTCGTCGCCGAGACCCGCTCTTGTCGAAATCTTCCTCTGGAATTGAAGAGACTCTTCCTCGAAACCCCCACTCTCTTCGGTCATCTTCAGGAAGGACTCCACCGAGATTTTCCGCTCCTTCTCCGGCTTGTAGCACGCGAAGTCCACCAGATACACCGCGCCCGAGCGCTTCCAGCGGCGGAGAGCGGCGAGGGAAAGGAGCGCAGCGGAAGCCACCGCCACGGTCTCGGCGTCGAGCTGGTGGGAGCAGAGCCTGGAGAGTTTGAGACCGGTGAGGGAGAAGCAGAGAGGAAGGGTGACGGCCAACATCACAATGCTGGCTGCGTTGCATGAGTAACCGTATCCCAATCCCAACTTCACGTACTTTAACTTCACCGACTGAAGGAAGTCCGGGAGGCGGCGGCGGATTCTGATGACGGCGGAAGATGAGTCCTTGAAGTCCATCTCCGCCGTCAATCTCTCCCTGTCCATGTCTATGCTATCGCCACCCATAGTCTCTATATTGTGTGTTTTGTTTGGGAGATTTTGATGTGGAAGTGGTGGGTTTTGGTTGGCTTATAAAGCAGAGACTAGAGGGGTGTGGCTTTAGGAGGAAGCTGAACCATTATTGCACTTTGGGGAAAAAAACAAAAACAAAATCCTGAAACAGTCATCAAAAAACATTGTAAGCCAATGTAATAATAGTAGCTACCAAGCCTTCATTCTCATCACTTGGTAATTAATCTTGTGCGAGGTAGTTCTGAAAAGGGTTAGATATATCGCTCAACAACTTTCTCAAACCAAACTCTCATTTAAAACCAATATATCGTGTGTTTCTCATCTTAACTTGAACCTGGGTTTTGCTAATAAATATTTCTAGCGTAATTTGACTTTGTGAGATATTCTCTAAACAAACGGGGCTGTCATCACGTGTGTGTCTGTTCTTCCCTTTTTTTCCATTTGTTTTTTATACAATAAAACCTTTGGCGTATGCATGTGAAACAAATTTCGGGGTCTCAACACGCAAATGTGTAACAAAACAAAACAAGACCGAAAAGAAAGAAAAATGAAATTGGTCTCTATTTTGGGTGCAGATATTGTTGTTTTGGACAGACAGTTCAGGAGACGGTGAAATTTGGAAGATTGATGGAAGGCCGGTAGTCGTTGGTGGCTGGTCATCATGGAACAATTAATGGTTTTGTTTTGTGCTATCTTGTCAAAACCTCAACCCCATCTTAAAACCATGATTTGCTATTATCTACTCATCCATATTCAATTTGTTTCTGGGTCTTTCTCAGTTAAGTGCAGTGTTTTTTTGTACAGTCTCCAAATAGATTAATAGAAATTTCATTGTTGTGCACGTTTTTTTTCTTCTAAAATACTATGATTCAATCGTGCATCCTACCACAAACAAACAACAAAGTTGGAGAAAGTTGGGGGAACAGTGGTAGAAATCGAAAGTAGCTGATCTAAAATGATTCAAACTATTGAGCCAAAGCCAGAAGTGGGAGTTATGAGTTTGGTGATGGACGGTGGATTTCGGAAACTGTTTCACTTTTTAAGGTAAAGTTGTGTTGAAATGAGGCATTATCTTGTATCTAAGTTGGTGGAGAAGTGGTTTACGCCAACAAAGAAAAATTGAAATGACATAATCAACCCATAACTGTGAAATTTTGGGATACATTAGTCGAAGATAACAGTGCATTCGTATAGTACAGTGTAGTTCGTTATTTTCTATGTTGCTGGTTCTATTCAGTTTAATTTTACCTTTTTTATTTGTATGTTGTGTGGTTGAAATTTCTGACACACCATGAATGTCTTTTCGTAAATAATTGGCCCCAACATTATGGCTACGAATCGTTTAGTGGTCATACTGAAGATCCATTTGTTTTTGCACTTAGTGTTTCATACATTCAGATTCTTATCCATTGGAAAACTATGACCCTGATAACTAAACGTGGATTACATGCTACAGCCATACATATATGGTGCATGTAGTTCACCGACCTTGTTCAACTCTTTTATTTGTTTGACCACAAAGCACATACTTTGAAGTTGCTGGTCAACTGATTTTAAAATAGGTGAACTTGCGATCACAAATGTAATAAATTTTGACCCAATGGTTCACAAGGGTTAGGCTATCTTCAATCTC
The DNA here is from genome assembly GCF_037176805.1 of Vigna unguiculata. Lineage (NCBI taxonomy): Eukaryota > Viridiplantae > Streptophyta > Magnoliopsida > Fabales > Fabaceae > Vigna > Vigna unguiculata. The sequence continues at coordinate 435,543 of NC_140800.1, forward strand.
AGAGTTTGAAATCTTATTTTAATTTATCACATTATGTTTATATTTCCTTATAATTTTTAATTCAACATAAAAAAGTTTATAATTTGATGACTCTATGATTTGTGCATGGACGAAAACAAGTCATACTTGAAAGTGGTGGATTAGTTGGAGGAGTATGACCCCGTTCAATAGTGCAACTTGATAATGGTCCCAATAACATAAATGCAATACTACAAAAAACCATATAAGTTTTTTTACTCAGTTAGCAAGTGAGATTAGAACTTCTGGGTCATAATGTCCATTGCTTCTTCATCCATGAATCACATTCTTCCAACTATAAACCAATTCAATGAATGTCTTTGAAAATAATGGCGATCGTAATCATGAGCCACACGGCTTCACTTGCTCAATTAATTTAAGTGCAACAATTATTTTGTAACCGCGTTCTAGTTAGGAAATGAAAGTGAATCCATTTATCATGATTTGGACTAAAAATAGTTAATCCATTATATATATATACATATAATTAATAGATTGATTGGTTTCACCAAACATTAACATTAATCATAACTAAAAAGTAATATCGAAATCATTCAAAAGTTATCCAACAACATTCTATGATTAAAAGAATTAAAAGGTCAACTTATATAATTAAAACTAAAAAATAATTATAATGAAAACAAATGATAAAGAGATGTTTTTTCAATTCATTTTTAACCGTCTTTCAAATAGGTTAAACAAGTAAAGTTCATTTCAACTCAAATTAAAAAAAAAAAACATTTATTTTTAATCCATCCAACCCAAATATGTGATTGTTGCATGATACATCAATTATCATCTTGTAATATGATTTATTGACAAAAATGATTTATAACTTTTGATGCAGTGATAAAAAATTGTTTATATGTTTAAATAAACATAAACTTTAAGAAAAAAAAATATAAATATTACTACAACAATAAAACTAATTATATTTCAAGTAGTATAGTGCTCGCTTAACTAATGATAGACATCAACAAAGTCGACTTAAACAATTTTTAAGTCAATATTATCTTTTAATAACTAAAAGTATTAATATTGGTGACATTAAATTCTTTTAAAAGAAATTATTATTATTTTTATAAAAAATATTAGTGTTGATTTATTGTATTCTATATTTTTAAATGTATTTTTATAAATATAAAATTGTTAATGTCAAATTAGCATGACTAACACCAATTTTAATATATATTAAAAATAAATGAAATTAATGTTTACTTAATTGACACTAATTTCATTTATTTTAATATTTATTAACGTTATTTGGCTAACGCTAATAACATAATTTTAATATTTATTTAATCTATAATAATATATAATAAAAATAATAGAATATTTTTAATCCAGTAATTTATTTTAAAAAAAAATTATTGTAATCCGTTTTGATTTGACTTTAAATCAGCCCGAACGCAAATTTTTTTGCTAAATACATTCTATTTAAATTGATAACATCTGTGAAACTTTAGTCGTAATTAAGAGTGATTGAAAATAAAATCTAGTGATAATCAAGATACTAAGATGCTGCTGAATGTTTTTAAAAATATTTATAAATTTTAATTTTTGTTCATGTTGACTCTAATTAATCTGTAGACAAACTTAATGGAAGAACCAAATAGCAGAAATTTTCATACCGGAGTTGAAGTGTGGAATACAATGGTTAAAATTATAATTTATATAGAATTGTTTGTGAACTATCATTTTCAAAATACAATTCAAAATTAATTAAAGCAAAATTGAGTTTACCAATCAACCATGAAAAAAAAGTCTATAAATGCCACCCAAACACAAAAAATATTCTAGTCAATCCTGTCTTATATACCTATGTTTTTGTTGTACCCGACAATATGTGGAATCGAAAAGTAACTACGCCAAACTTAATTTAATTTTTAAGGTTTCTTTATTAATTTACTAAGAAACTATATAATTTTTTATAGAAAGGCTAATCAGCACTCTTTATTACTAACGAAAACTTATTAAAAATTACACATTTCGATGTATGCCAGTAATCATGATTTTTAGCAAATTTTAATTAATAATAAAAAATATTACAAAAAACGTCAAAAAGATATTGCAAACTTCTATAGTTAGAATATTATGTGCAGTAGTTTAATAACACAGATAACTCAAATCTAAGTGCAAGTATTATACACACTCCAAGTCCTACTTCTACTAATTTTTCCCTATTTACATTCTACTCTAAGTGCAAAGTATTCATTTTTCAAGAATACATCGTCAAAGATGAAGAAACAACATTTTTCCTTAACCATATACACACTATTTTTCTCTCATATCCAACATCCAACCAGACACTTCCAAAGATTTTGCAAAGCACTGGGCGTTCCATGAACCACAGAATGATAGTGGCACTAGAAACAGAACATAACCGAGTTATGAACGAATCAAACAAATCATTGAAGAAGTGACCCTATTGAAGAGGTTGTTGTGGATAAAATGTTACATCATCAAAACGTTCTCTTTCATATGATACCTTAACTCTTCACTTCTTTTCTTCTGTATGCCACACAATGTCTTGCAACCCTGATGAGAAGATTTTGTAGAACTGCATATAAACCAGAGAGGGATGTCATCATAATTTATCACAAGACCAAAGAAAAACAGACAGAAAAAAAACGTAAGAACTTTCACATGCCTTATGAAACTCAAGTGTATCACCCCCTGTCTTTCGCAGCTCCACCATGTGCACTGAGGGAGCCACTTCAAAAACCTGACAACAAAAACCAGTGGAAACAATGAATTTCGGTCAGAGAACCTTGGAAAGAAGTCAACGAAAATCTATTGCTTCCTATGTTCTTCTTCTGACACAGTAATTGTGATCAAAAGACTAATTTTTGTACTGTCATGTGACCACAAATAAGAAAGAGAAAGAAAAAGAAAGAAAAAGAAAGACTTTATCATGAACAAATGTTTCAGTACCTCAGTGGCCACCGAAAGGTGACCCTTCCTTCCGTTCTGGTCACCTTGCAGCTTCATCTGCAGCATTTAGATATGCGTAAGAAACAATACTCTACAACAGACCAATAATGTCCAATGCATAGCAAAATTGAAGAGAATCAATCCACCTTTACCTTATAATTTTTCTTTTGTACAATAAATCCCAGGGGCTTCGCTGCTTCTTCAATTTTGTGCATAATTTCAATTGCAGGGCACTGTGAAGTAAAACAGGTTTCTTGCTTCACTTCATCCTACAGTGTTGAGATACATAAAACAGAGAAGCAACAAGCAACACGCAACACGCATCAAGCAGAAGGAATAAATACAAAGAGAAGCATGAAAACGTTAACATGATCAGATAACAAATCATTGACATACCGTTTGCATCTCGAACAAATTCTCAAGATTGAAACTTTGTGACCTAGATATGAGCTCAAAAGCGTTGATGTAGACGGGTTTCACTTTTTTTCCTGTCACTAGATTTTTCTACAAACCAAAGTGAACGAATAAACAACAGAATTCCCACCGTGGATGAAAGAAGTTGAGTACAAACTTGACCAAAAATCAGTACATTAGAGTCGTTGAAGGCGAAAGCTACATCATCTACGCTTAGGTCCTCTTCAGTAAAAGAAGTGGGTTTGTATCCTTTTTTGAACCACTCGTCTTTCAAGAGCTCAGGAATTTTTATCCTCTGCAGAAACACGCAAATACAAGAACTTGAAGGGTAAATTACAGAAGCAATCTCAGAAAAATAATATAGTAATGACCCAATAGAAAATGAAGCAAACATTCGAAGCTAACCGTTTGAGGGTTGGGGTCTAGAATGCGTTTCAACAGTGTCTTTGCCTGTGGTGGAAACCATGATGGACAAGAGAATTCTGCCTTGACAATCTGAAATTTTTAGCAATGTTTTAGATTTGGACTTGTATGAATAATGATAAATTCTCATGTCATAGGTGATAACAATAATAATAATAATGTAAAATAACTTACTTTCTTGAACAGAGCCATGGGAGTTGGTGCATCAAAAGGCATGAACCCAGCCATAAGTACAAAGAGAATAACTCCGCAAGACCAAATATCAGATGTAGAACCAACATAGCCTTTATTATGAATCACCTGATACAAATGGCACATAACATACAATTTAGTGCAAGTTTTGAAGGACTAAAGATCAATGTATCATTTTACAATGAGTTAAGTCCTTAAGTAGATACCTCAGGAGCAACATAATTTGGTGTTCCACATGCAGTGCGGAGAAGTTCATCCTCCTGCAATATTACGTAACAATTTGAAGAAAGTTAGGCCTAAGATCACATGCAAATGAATCGTGCATGAATCCAATAAGGAAGAAACTATATATCTTACTTTCTGCGTGTACGTACTCAATCCAAAATCTGAAACTTTAAGAACACTGTTCGAGTCCAGAAGAAGATTCTCAGGCTGCAAAATTCAACGAAGATGGCCATAAAAAAAATTGAATCTTGATCAATCTTATGAATCTATATTTACAAGTAAAAGTTGAAAGACCTTCAAATCTCTGTGATACACGCCTCTACTATGGCAGTAGTCAACAGCATTAATAAGTTGTTGGAAATAATTTCTAGCTTCATCTTCTTCAAGTTTCCCCTTTGCAGCCTAGAAATCAAAGAAGCATGTATGTAATCAGATGCAAGAACATTAACAAAACGAAATGAAAAAGAGAAATAAATAAGACTTACTATTTTGTCAAATAGCTCTCCCCCATCAACTAACTCCAGAACAATGTAAATCTTTGTTTTGCTTGCCATCACCTATCCTTTAATAAAGGACATATATTGACTGAATAAAGTGAATGCATGCAGTGGATTCAAAGAATGAGAAAAACATTAGTTACATTATATAAGAGTTTCAAAGAATGATCAGATAAAAGTTTTAAGCGTGATAAAACTCTAATCAGAAAGTTACTTTCATAAAAAGAGTTTTGCAGAAGAGTCAAAAATGTTAATGAAAGAAATTGGTGCAGTGGTTACAAGTTGCTTTCAAAAGAGACTAAAGTTCCCTCAGGACCATGGAGTGTTTTGTATTAATTAACGTTGAACAGTTTTTCCACTAAACCAGATCATCAATTTGGTCATGAACTTGTGTCAGCTGGTTGTAATGATGATTCGATCTAGCTTTGAAATTACAGAAAAAGTTTGAAACTTTGTGCTATTTCGGCAGTATCACGTGTAGAGTATATATGTTTCATAGGATAGTGGGATACTTTTTGTTCTTTTTGGATTCATGCACATGTTCTTTAGAGTGGTCATATTTAAGTATTTTTAAAGTACTTTGCTAGAATTCTTTTTATACTATATTATTTATCAGAAACATTAGAAACACGTTCTTTTTACGAAAAAAATTGAAATTTAATAAAAATCTAACAATCTCGTCAATTTTACATTGTATTTAATAAATCTCTTTCGCGACTTCATACTTTTTAATAAATTTTAATTAATAAAAAAAACATACTAAAAATAGTGTGTTTAAGAATCCTATTTATTATATTTATATTTATCTATTTTCTTTCTACTTTTTTTTATATATTGCTAGTTAATATTAGAACATACAAATTAGGCTGAGTTTGAGAGTTTTACAAACGAAATCTTTATTTTAATGAGAATCAATTTTTTGCTTAACTAAGCTTACTAAAAAGCTATTTTAAGATAAATAGTTTTGTTCGGATGCAATTGAAAAAACCAATGTTTACGCAGAAAAAAAAAACGTATGAAGTTCATAAAGAACAAAAAAAGAACTTATTGATAATTAATCATAAAATATAAATTTTAAGATCCATGAGAGCAATTTATTCATTGTAAAAAATGACTAAATTTCAGTTCAAACATCCAACTTATTCTATAAACATTTTTTTTATGAAAACAATTGAAATTAGGGATAAGATTAATTTTGAATGAATTTAGTTGACGATAAATTAGACATGGAAAGAGATAATATAGGAAGAAGTGTTATGATAGGATAGGAACCTCAAATATTTTAGTAACATTTGGGTGATTGATGAGTCTCATGGAAGATATTTCTCGCTGGAGCTGTTCCATCATGTTGTGGCGGAGGACATGTTTGCGGTCCAGGATTTTGATGGCAACCTTGTTACCGTTGTTGACGTGTCTGGCGAACTTCACCTTCGCAAAGCTTCCTTCTCCGATGGTTTTTCCCAACTCGTATTTCCCAACCACGACACCACCACCTTTTGCTACCTTAACACTCATTTTTCCTTCTTCCTATGCTCTTTTCTTATCCGTTTCCTGCTATGGCTTATATGTGTGTACATGAAGCTCCTACGTGTTTAATCAGTTGCTTGAAACTTGAAATGATTGTAGTTGGTTTTCTCTCAATGGTGAGAAGCTGAGAGTACCAATGGGGAGCAAGGAAAAGAGATATGTATGGGAAAAAGCGAAAAGTGCAGAAGGTCCCACGCGACAGCCTGTGTCACTCATTCATTCGACCTGGGTTTTCCCTTTAAGCCATAATTCCACGTTTGAAAGTGCGTGGCGGGTTTCGTTTAACAAATTAAATTAAATTAGAAATAAATAATAATAATAATTTGATGTAGCTTTTAAGTTAACTTGAGTTTGCATGATTAGAAGAAGAAAAATGAAAAATGCCGACACGATGTTTAGTGAAAATTGAAAGTTTATCCAAATGAATAATTACACACATCATAAAGTAACTAATAATAAAATGATTAAATTAATGGATTAAATGTTATTTTGGTCAAGTTTATTTCATTTAGTCTTTTTTTTTTTCGCATTCAATTTGATTTCTGATTTGTTAAATTATATTTAACTTCGTCATTGACACTACTCACATGTAAATTGTTTTAATTATGACTTTTTGTATTTTATTCAAATAAGTTTCTATTTTAATTAAATTTGTTCAATTTAATCTGACATTTTTTCATTATTCTCAAACCCCACCACTTCATTATGACCCTCATCTTCACCTTCACCCTCCATTTCCATTTCATGACCCTTCACTACTGTCACTACCATCACCACCAAATTAAACCCACCACCACCACCTTGTAACCACCAACACAACCATACCACTACACTAAAATTACCACCACCACTACCAACCTCACCACCACACTAAAATCACATTCACCATCATAAAACCCTTCCACCGTGAGTGTTGTTTTTTGTGGGTTTAATTAGTGTAATGGTGGTGAATGTGATTTTAGTGTGGTGGTGGTGGTGGTTGAAGTGATTGTTGTTTTAATGTGGTAGTAATGGTGGTTGTGGATTTGATTTTATGGTGACAGTGTTTTCAGTGTGGTGGTAGTTGTGTTTGTGATGGTGGTGATTGTAGGGTGATAGTGATGGTTTTGGTTTGGTGGTGGTGGTAGCGACAACAACAGTGATGGTGGTGGTGGTAGCAGTGTTGAAGGATAATGAAATGGAAAGTGATACTAAATTGAATAAATTTAACTAAAATAGGAACTTATTGAATAAATTTAACAAAAATAAGAACTCATTTCAATAAAATACAAAAAACTATAATTTAAACAATCAACTTAATGTGATCATGAACCAAATTGAACACGAAAAAAAAAAGAATCAAAATAATATTTAAACCTAAATTAATTTATGGTATTATGAGTTTGAAAATATAAGACATTTTAGACTAAAATATTTACCTTAAGAAAAGTCAATACGAGAAGATTTTGATTTGTCAGAATTTAAGGAAGAAAAGAAAGAAGTTACATAAATGTCTCATGATTGATACAATGTCTGATTAATCATATGATAAATTTGATAAGTAAATTTTAATGATTTACATTGCGTAACTGAAGTCTATAAGGAACTTCTCTTCACTACCTTTAAACTTTTGAAAAAGTTTACTAAAAAGTTAAAAAATCTTTGATGATGTTTGGTGACATTCGGAAGGAAGAATAACTGTAGTCAGTCCAATAAGTATTGACAATGTTCTTCTAATAGATGATCTGTAGCATAATCTGTTTAACATAAATAAATTGTATAACAATGCATATGATATTGTTTTTAACAAAGACGAATGTATAATTAAAAAAAATATGTTTTTGTTAACAGATAAAATAATATATATATATATATATATATATATATATATATATATATATATATATATATAAAAGATTGAATTAGTTGAGTTATCAACTCATAACATTGCTTGAATTTTGGAATATTGTTCTTTGATATTTTTGGAAGGAATCTTGGTGCTGGATTTGTCCATGAAGATGCTTTGGATATCCTTAGTTATTACTTTCATTAGTTGTTCAAGAGAGACACCCTTCATGATTGTGGTAGTTTCGGTACTCATACATATTATAAGAAGTACGATGATATTTTAACTTATTTTTTTTATTCACTTTTAACTCATCATTTCAATCATTATTAGATCATTACATTACATCACTACAAAAAATTAAAATAGATGAGCTAATGATGATTAATATAATTGATTAAAAATAGGTAAAAAAAAAGGTTAAAATATCATTATCCTTATATACAAAATATTTGAAAAATGAGAAGCTAGTTTGATAAATTTTCTTTTTTGTATCCTTGGGGGATAATCTTAGTAATTTGTTTAAAAGTTTCTCAACAAATATTGGTGTTGAGTCTAGTGTTTTGGGTGAGGTTTTTGTTATTATTATTGCTTTGGAAAATGTTCTAAAAGCCTTGATTGGTTTGAGAATATAGATGGAGGAATGGTTGTTCATGTGTTCCCTCACTCAGCTTAGCTTATTGTGATTTGGATGCTTTAACTTTTTTCAATGATTATATTATTACATTAAACATAAGAGCAAAAGGAAAGCATTAAACTAATCTACCATGTGGGAGAATCCTAACTTCAAAAGTCAACGTCAATTTTATATATAATCGATATTCATGTTAGATTTTATGACTTTGTATTAAAATATCAAAACCAGCCAATCTGACCCCCTAAAAATGGTCCAGCTGTCCGCCATTTTTTTTAATTTTAATTTATGAAATTTTTTTTATATATGAATATTTAAATTTAAATCATATTTAATTATATAAACATTTTCTAAATTTTAAATTGATCAATTAATATTTTTAATTAAAAAAATTAAATATATTTATATATTAAATTATTCTATTATAACTAATAATTAGGATTTTATTGGTAAGTGTTAATGATTTAAATTATAATAATATTATATATTTATATATTTAACAAATTATAATACATGAAATTTAATCTTTTTAATTATTTTAATTTAAAAAAATAAATAAAAATAGAAATGGGTCAGTGGATAGGCTGACTCACCTTTGACTATTAATTTGATAGGTTAATCAGACCAAACAAAAAATAGGTAAGTGGATTGAAAATTCTAACCAATATACTCCATTATTGTTATTTATCTTTCTTGAGCATTTTCTATCTTATTTATCTTTTGCAATGTTCTCTCTCTTCTTGCCTTAAAAGCGACAATGACAATGGTAGTATAGTATGCTTGATTGGTGAAAGGTATTTAGGGCTTTTCGTGGTATTTTGGGTCTGCAACTGGTGATTATGGTGTGTAGGAAGCAATAGCCTAAAAATTAGGGACTAAGGCCACGCCGCTAATATTGGGCTTCTCAGTTTGGACTAGCCCAATTGTTAAATTACAAAAACAAAAGTTATAAGTGAAATTCGACTATTTCTTCTTGTAATTCATTTTTTCTTCTTGCACCCCCATAAAGTCCTCGGTTAAAAAATTGAATAAACCTAAATATATTTTTCACTCTTTCTTCTCTTCTTCTTGTCACTTGTCACCGAATCGCGTCATCACTAACTTCACCTCTAATTATATTTCCTTATCTCCATTTTTTTGGATATGCATTTTTTAAATATATTTCGGATTGAGAAATATATTTCGAAATATGTAATTTAAAATGCATTCTAAAAAATATATTTTAAGTTGTATATTCTTAAAGGTAATATCAAATTTAAAATTATTTTCAAAATGTACTGTTTTTAAATGTTTTTCTTAATTACGTTTTGAATTGTATATTTCAAAAAGTATTTTTACATCTAAAACAATTTTCCAAAATATATAATTTAGAATATATTTTTTTGAAATACAAACTTTATATTTGGAAATATAATTTTATATTTAGAAATACCTTTTAAAATATACAATTTAGAACATAACTTTAAAACATTGTATTTCATGGTATAAATTTCGAAAAATATTTCTAAATTCAGAAATATCTTTTGAAATACATGAGTGTGTATAAAATAAAATTCATTTCGTGCTTTTCCTCTCCTTCATGTTCATCATCACTTACCTCTCTCGCTACTAAATTTGGAATCGCACACACCATAACGTAATTATGTTAGAAATGGTTAAATATGTTTTTGGTCCCTTAAATTTTAGTGAATTTTAAAATTAGTTGATTTTAAAATTTTGGACCAATTTAGTCATTCTTTTTTCGAAATACGTGAATTTAGTCATTTTAATCAAATTTTGTTAAGTTTATTTGATATTTCAAACACGTTTCATAATAATATTTGACTTAACATTAAAGCAAAATTGTGTGAAACAGTATCAACAACTCAAATATAATCTTAAAATATGTACGAAATATCAAATAAACCTAACAAAATTTGATTAAAAACACTGAATCCATATATTTCAAAAGATGAAAGACTAAATTGATCGAAAGTTTCAAATTAGACTAATTCTAAAATTTAATAAAAGTTAAGAGACCAGAAATATATTTAACCCTTTTAAAAAATAGTAATCACTAAAATTATTTGGAAAATAGTAATTATCATGACTTCTGTATATGATAAAAGACATTGAAAACGTTCAACTTATTAGATAGATAAATCTATATGAAACTTATTAGTCAAACGTTCAACTTCATCCCCACTTTTTTTTTTAATTTTAAGAAAGAGAGATAAAATACAAATAAATTAAAGGAAAAATATAAAATGAATAAAAAAGTTAATAGAGATGTGAATAAAAAGACCAATAATATCCTTCAATCCAAAATGGGGTGTGATAGAAAAGAAAGAAAGAAAAATAGGAATAAATAGATTAAAAGTCGAATGAAACAAAGCACACCATGTGTGGAATATTCGGCGTTGCAGCACTAGACAATGAATATGTTCTCCACGACTTTCGATTTAATTATATTTTATTATTAGAAATATCCGTTGTTTCAAAGAATTAACAAGTAAATATGAATTAAAATAAATTTTATGCATTTACCCTAATAAAATAACCGTCAACTGGTTCAATTTATTCGTTTTGTAATATTTGTTTATAATAAACTAACGGATATCTATATAAATTTTATTTACTATATAAAAAATAATTAATCTTTTTATTGATTATTTTATTGAAGTTATATTGTAATAAGTATTAATTATATAAAATCAAATCTTTTAAATACTTATAATTTAATTATTATAGTTAACGTAGTTAGGTTTTTGTTCTAATATAAGGGTAGTTTATTGGTAACATTTAGCTACCTCTTTTTCACCATAATTTAATATTTTCTATTTTTTTTAATTTTATATTATAATTTAAAAATATCATCAAAAAGTAGACAAACAATTTATGTACGGAATCTTCTTCTTCTTCTTATATATATATATATATATATATATATATATATATATATATATATATATATATATATATATATATATATATTGTTATATTAAAAGTAAGTTGGAAAATCATAAAATTTTAATTTATGTACTTCATATCTTCCATATATTTAATACCATGGAATAACTTTTAGATTATGGTGTTCAATAAAAAAAGAATATATACTCCAAAGTAATAAGTACTTAAATATAAACTACTTAAAGATTAAATGAGAACATATAACATTGAGAAAAGAATAAAACTTTGAATTATATTCTTCATATTTTCCATTCATTTGATATCAACGAATAACTTTTAGATTCTAGTGTCCATAAAAAATGGATGTATACTCCAAAATTCTTATCCAACGATGAGTATGTTGCTAATTTATGTTTGAAAATTATTGATATAGATTTGTGTGGTCTACCAAAAGCATTGGATTCGCTTTCTTGCATCTATATTTTGCTGGCTTAGATCGTGGTAACAATTATGTATACTATAAAAAGGAAGTCCAACTTTTGTTATATATATATATATATATATATATATATATAAATTCTTCTTTCATTTTGTTTTTTTTTTAAATTTTTTAATTTGGTTATCATATTTTAATTCTTTTCAACTGGGGTTCTAATTTTAAAATGTGTAACAAAATTCATAACTTTACTTGATTTTTTTATTATTTTTCTTTTAGTTTTTGTAAATTAACTAAATTTTCACATGTCAAATCAGTATTGTGACAAGAATAATGTTAGGTATTATTATCAGCGTCATGTCATATTTTAGTTTAATTCAATATTTGTTATTTTAGTCTTAATTTATTCATTATATTTGTTATGACTTAATCCCAATTTAGTCTTAATTGTTAAAAATGAACTAATTTTATCTCTCTCGAAATAGATTTACAAAATTGTTGAAGGACCAAATAAATAAAATGTATTAAAATTAAAAAAAGTTATCTATTAATTATTTTATACGTGTGAAAAAAAAAATTATAAACCAAAACCTTTTTGAGTGAAAGCTCCACAATGATCAATACAAAAAAAAAAACTAGTTGAGGATAGAAGTGTAATAATATATTTAAGCAAAATAACCCACTCATTTTCATTTCATTGCTTAAGGCATTGAAATTAATGTAAATATTGTTATTCTTTTAGTATTTATACTCATATGGACCAAGAGGGACAAACACACTAAGATAAAAGAATTTTTCTTACATCACTTGGAAGAAATCTCTGGACTAGTATGCCTTGGGGGCTAATGTACTAGTAGGCAGAGAAAAGAACACTTCAGTCTACATGTCAGCATGAATCAAAGGACTAAAAACACATTGACCAATACTATAACATGGGATGAGATACTCAAATATTCACGTAGGCAGTAGGATAAATCACAGTTAAATAAAAGTGGATTAAAGGTAATTAAGTAAGTTGGGAAATCCTAAAGCAAGGTAAACCTATAGACCCTAAGCCCAACAAACAAGACCCATGCAAGTACTATATGTAGTCACTATTCACGAGATATGTTAGTATAATCATTTATTTTTATTTACAACATATCACTTACTTGAGTGTCAAAGTATCTTTATAGACTCCCTCGTTGAAGACATATCGGCATAAACAGCGCAAATAATATATTGACATGAAGAGAGAGAAGATAGGTGGACACATGAGATTTAGGGTATATATCGGTCTAGTAAGAACAATAATGCATACGCTATTAGAGCATAGCTTATAAGAACCACTTCTGCAACAGATTCAACAATGGACAAAGGATGGTCCAATCTTTGACTTGAAATTAACTCTAGTAATAAAGGATTTTGTAAATGACATCAGAAATAGATGAAAAGATGTTTAGACACAATTAAACACATATACTTTAATATTACTTACATATCTAGGGAAGAAAATAAGTGTGTAAACAAACTGACTAATGTATAGGAATTGACTCATGTGCCAAAGTTCTTTTAACTTTGTGGTATACTCCTAACTTGTTCGGTTAAATTTCAAAAGTAAGTTTGGTTTGCCAAAATTTAGATTTGCTTAAATTGATTGTTTGTTTTTATATATCGTCTACTTTTTATCTTGAGCTAGTAGCTCAAAGATGTTTTTTATAAATAAAGAAACAAAATTAATATTACATGTACTTCATATATTCTTTACATTTATCACCATTGAAATTTTTTGTACACTATGGTGTTCATACATAAAGTAAAACAACAAATGTGTAAACTAAAAATTAATTAAAAAGTAGAAAGTAATAAATGTATAATTTAGAAAATAATAAAACATTGAATTATTCAGTCCATACTTTCCATGCATTTGTGACGAAGGAATAACTTTTAGACTTAGGAGTGTGTCGCATCCAAAATGGATATATTCAACATTAGAATATTATTAACGAAGATTTGAGTGGTGTAGCAAAAGCATTGGATTCGGTTTTCTTGCATCTATATATAGGGAGGCTTCACAGGTGCAGTTGAATAGGAGAAGAAGAAGAAGAAGGTAGAGAAGAAAAAGATAAGAGTTATTATGTCAAACTACTACGAACTCATGGCGGCTGAAATGGCAGCGAAATGGTCGAACAACGGTACTTCAAACTCATTCAACAACCGTGGCAGTGGGAGCCAAAATTTCTCGAATGCAAAGATCAACAGTGGTGCATATTCCGGCGATCGGAACAGGTATAACAGCTCAAACCACTACGGTGAACGTGTTATTCATAACAGTGGCACTTTCAATGGTAATGGTAACGGAGGCTTTATAGAGGGTGGCTTTAACTCCTCCACTAGTAACTACTACTATTAGTTTTTCATAATATGCTGCACAATATTATGGTCTAATGTCTTATGTTTATTACCAATAAATGTAATGTTTTCCAGTTATCACTAAACTTTACTATTTGTAATGCTGCTGCTCCATAATAAAGACCTTTACGTTGCAGTTAATTTCTCCATTTAGATTTTTTTTTTCTGTGTGAAAGATCTCCGATGGTTTTTAATTGGTTCTTTATTTATTAACTATGTTGAGTTACCTCTACTTAAATATGAATTTCTTTTGATAAATACACCAGTTCATGATACAAAATATTTGAGTTAATTATATTACACATTTATTAAAAAAAAACTAAAAGAGACTTGTATATATAAGTTTTCTAATTTACTTAATAAACTATGATTATTTGAATAATTTCAATGGAAATTTAAATAAGAATGAGTATGATATATATATATATATATATATATATATATATATATATATATATATATATATATACTCATTTTCATTTTTATACTCAATTTAAAAAATTAGGTAGTATTATCTATATTTATACTCGTCTAGAACTAGTACATATACAAAGAATATACAAAGAAGAATAACATTACATTGACACTTATAAATTTTGTATCCATATTATTTTATTTTTTAATTTTTCTTTTTCTTCACAAATATAAAAAGTTTTTATTTAATAACTCTTTTACCTCTGAATCAACCGGTAAACTTTAGTGTAAAATAATATTTTCCTATAGGAAAGAAAATGGGTCCGCACATATTCGACCATGACCCATTTTCAAGTACAACACTTAGGTTAAAAGCTGAAATAAAAAAGCATTACTCACTTAATGAGATCTGTAGAAAATCTTGAGGTCGTCGATTAATGACTTCGGAATATCTTATGTGTAATTGAAAAATTAAAGAACTTATCAATACTTACGACACAACTTTGAGTCACTATACATTAATTATGTATTAATCAGATTCAAATGTGAGGTCGTTTGTTATTAACTTCAAATAATTAATAATCATAACTTTGCATATGATTTCAATGAGGGAAGGTAATGAGTTGGGTTAGGTAAGATTAGTGTTTATTAGTGACAAAATAATTTATGTCTTATCCGTCATACACCTATATACCTGTTTATAAAATATTTGCAAAATTTTGTAAAATTTACGGATATACGTGGATATTACAAATATCTAAAAATATATATTTTATAAATTTTTTAAAATAAAATATAAATTAAATTAAATTTTAACTTTAATTAAATTGAACCTAATAAAATATAAACTAAATTTTAATTTTAATTAAATTTAACTTAATAAAATAAATTAATTTTAATTTTAATTTTTTGTGGATAATGGATACCTATGGATACAAATGGTACGATACCCACACCTGATCTAACGGATATTTAGATGAATAGATGTTATCTACCACGAATTTTGTCCGCGAATACTATAAACACAAATATTTTAACCAGATATCCTAGGTTTAATTGCAAAAAAAGTCTATATCATTTATGTTTTCTCTTATAGTCTTGTTTTTTTGTCCTTTTTTTTAACTTCAGTTTAATCCTTTATAATTTTAAAGCAATTTAAATTTTTCATTTCATCATTAAAATTAACTCTATTAATAATTAAACCGTTTTAATAATTTGAAATTATCAGAAGTTGTCAAAGTTAAGCTATGTCTTGAACTAATTATGTTAAACTAAAATAACTTTTTTTTTATATGTAAAATTTTATCCTAAATAGTATTTATTTTCGTCTTGGAAAGATAATTTTTATAACACTTATTATGCATTAATATCATTCTAATCAATTCAACAATATTTTTTACTGGGTAGTATTGTCATAGAAAATTTAGATTTTCAATATCTCAAATCAGATTCATGATTCATAGGAAGTAATATGTATAATTTAGTATAAGAAGGACAAAAGTGAATATTAAAAAATCTCTCGAAACGAACACAATGCTAATGCTAATGTGAAACTCTAACAACTTGTGCCTGGGTCAATTAATTATTTTTCTACCAGTTTTGTTTAAGTATTGTATGAAATGAAGTAATCTTTTTTTCAATTTTTTCCCAAACATGATCATGTTCGTGAAATTAATATATTGGAAATAAATGATTGAGTTGCAAATTTGATTAGAGTTTTCATGTCAACTTTAATTAGTGTTGTTTACCTTTCAAATTTTATAAAACTTGAGTTTACTTTGTTTATTTATAACAAATTAACACTTTCTTAAAGTTTTTAAAGTCTAATACAATAGCTTTTTCTAATATATGATAACTTAATTAAAAAGATATTTTACAATACAATACTTAAGTTCAATCCAAAAATATCATAATACTTTAAAAAATAATAGGGATTTCCTCATTTAGTATATACAAATGATTTTCCTATTTTACTCTTCATAATATTTTAAAATTATAATACAAAAATTACAATAAAGGATATCAATTTAACTAAAAAAGGAATAAATTAAAATGTAATGGATTGAAAAAAAGAAGATAATAAAAAAATAGTATTAAAAAGAAATATCCGAGCACGTCTTACAATAAATTTAGATTGTAAGTATTTAGAACATTTGATTTGATATAATTAAACTTCTTATAAAATAAATGGATAAAATATTTAATTGTTTTACAACAATAAAATCTTTTTAATATACTCACTGTAATTTCTCTTTTAATAAATTTTAAAAAATTACATTAGCTTTATTTCATGGTAAGGTTATATAGTATGAAAATTATTTATGCAAAATCTTAGAAAACAAAAATGAAAAATATGAGATAGTCTCAACCACTCAATAATGTTACAAAATCTATTGTTTTTGAATATTTTCTTAGAATAGAGTGGTTGTTCTATAGACTAAACCACTTTTGATTTGGACCAATCCATTCAACCCACGCAACCTAAGAATAAAGAACCCTCGTAGGATCGATCGATCACAAACACCTGCATCTTCCACGCAAAGCAAATTGTCCTTATCATAACGTCTAATTTTTCTTTCTCTGTTAAAACATGAAATCAAAAGGCTTATATCTAACACTGATGCTGAAGAAAATTCAGTGGATCCAAATAAAAATCTCAGTAAAGAGGATTTATTCTCTGACCAAATAGTGTGCAATAATTAATAAAAGGTTGTGTTTGAAGGTTTGTGCTAAGTTTCTTATTTGGCAATTGGATTTGATTTTAAGACTTGAACAGAGGATTGATGCAATACCCTGGCCATTATTAAGTGTTTGGTTTCAATGATTCTATTCCGTTTATTCATTTTGAATGACTTAGAAGAGCCAAGAACCCAACCCTTCATTCGCATCATATTCTCCGATGCTATTTTCCATAATTAGAGCAAGGTTCTATGGCTTTATAATAATATAAATATAGTGCCGCTAGCGCTCACAATAAAAAAAATATTAAAAGTTTCACGTAGACGGGAAATAAGATTGATTTATAATATATAAGTGGGTGCAAATCCTCATCTTATAAATTAGTTTTGTGGAGTTGGTTAAGTTTAAAGACCACTTCTAACATAATATCAAAGCTATTGTTTAGAAAAATAAAATTAAAAGTTTATCATAACAAATTTTTCTAAAAACATTTTGTTCCACTCGATATACAAACAAATAATAGTAAAAGATAGTCCGAAATGAATATCAAAAAATTGTATTAAACTATCAATTTAGAATATATATTGATAAGTTATATTTTTATGTCATATGAATTATATTTATTGAGAGATTATGGTTCCATATGGTTAAATGACATTAGTCTTATAAGACATTTAACACCAGTTTTACACCAAAACCTCAAGACAATAGTGTTATGAATTTTTATTCTTATATAATTTTTAACTTTATCTTTTCTATCCAATATAGGACTTTTAATTCAGACTTAAACGATTTTCGATATATATATATATATATATATATATATATATATATATATATATATATATATATATATATATATATATATATATATATATATTCATAATTATGTAGCTATAAAAAAAAACTCAGACATCCTCACTGCTATAAACTTCTTTGTCCAAATTTAGTTACATTCTCGTACTCGTATATCCAATGGGAACTGCGCACAGTAGTCACACTAATCTTGGAAGCGAATGCACTTCTTATGATGCAGGTGCCAATGGTAGCATAGCGCGTTGGGGGAACTCATTTGAAGTTTCCATGGGTCATAACAAAGAAAACGACCACACAGAGGTTTGGGCTGTGAAATACAAAACATGTCAGAAAAAGAACACATGTGGTTTTAACCTCAAGGCAAGCCGTGACAGCAACGGTGTCGAGAGCATACATTTCGGAATAGGCGACTTTGCCGACAACAAAACCGAATTCGCCTTGAAAATCACGAGGGTCGGTCGCGACGGTCTCCGAGGAGGGATATGCGGCATCGATTCTTGCAATGCTCCGGTGTCCTTCACAAGGGCCAAACAAGATCACACCATAGAGACAACCATTGTTGCGTACGGTTGTTCCTTCAGAGAGGGTCTTTTTGTTTTGGAGATGAAGAAAAAGGTTAACGCCGAGCATGCTTATATGGTGAACATGGCACACTATTATGTCACCAATGATGTTGGTGTTTCTGTTGAGGCCAAAATTCAGCGCAGGCAAAGTTGTTTCGGTGTTGAAGTGGAAGGTCCTTTCAAGCACCCCAGTGAAGAGTTGCGTAAGGTCCTTGTGAAAACGCGTAGAACAGGAGTTTGGTCGCGTAGTGCGTGTTCTCATTGCAACGTGGTAGCAAAGAGTGGGGGTGCAAAGAGTGGAGAATCCAATTCATCGTTGAAAGCACAACCAAGTCCCCAGAAAGGGCATGATGTAGTAGGTCAAATTTCTAATCATGCTTTCTCCAGCAGTATCAAGGAACAATACAACAAAGGTCTTATCAATTCAAGTGGATACACCACAGGTTCTATGAATAATTCTATAATATTCATAGATTGTAATTTTTGAACTTGTGTTTTTGGGAATAATTAACAAGTGTGGAAATGTTTTACTTTATGTATTTAAACATTAGTTTGTTGAAATAAAGAGATGGGGAATGGCTATTCTTCGATTAACTTCATTAATCCACTCCATGTTTACCAAATCTGAAATTACAAAGGCCTCGTTTAATTGGTAACGTAATTTTCCTTTTGAGTAATTGTTGGAATTCTCACGTTGATTAAAATAAAGTAATTTTATGGAGATGCAAACCTTACTTTACAAGATGATATCATAGTCATTGTTTAAAAAGTTTATCCATCTTATAGTGAGATTTTTTGAACATTCTGTTTCACCTGCTATCAGGCCGCTAATAAACTATTTATTAATTTTTAGTTCCACATCCAAGATGTGTATACCTCGGTATAACGGGGTGTGTTGAAAACCCCCATCAAATAGAAATAAGATAATTTTGTTGGAATATAAATCTCACCTTACAACCTGATTTGATAGGATTGAGTTATATTTAAAAAGTCCACTTCTTATCATCAACCACATGTTGAAAGAACTTCCACGAGTTATGATGATGAATTGAGTTTTGACCTCTTCTTTGTTTTTTTGTCCAAGTGGGTATGCACTATACATAAAGTGTGAAAATTCCAAATAATATGAAGAATTAATTCCAACTAAGTCTTCCAATGTCAAGTTAACCAACCATGTGTCTCTTTTTCTTCCACAGAATCAAAAAATGGTTTAACTTAAAGTATGGACATACAAAATAGTATACGATTCGTTATAAAGAACTTGCAATCAAACATTGCAATAGATATCTTTTATCCAAGAAATTTAAGTATAGAAAAAAATAAATTTTGAAACTTATGATTTTCTCTATAAATACGTAAATTGAACAATTGTATGTAAATTTCTTTCATGATTTTTACTGATAATGTTTTAATAAAAATTATTTGATATTGATCCATTTTTCATATATTTTAAATAGCAATGAACTTTAAAGAGAGTTTTGATATAACACTCTTATTCTATATAAAAACTCAATATCTCACTAAAAAAATAATTTTTATGTGGACATTTTGTAATGATAAGAACAAAATAATAACAAATTCTGTAATAATTTTTCAATATCTGTGACAAACTCTATCTTATAAACTATGTCAAATTTAGTGACAAATAAATGTCTTTTGTAAATCTTACGTCAAAGTCATCACGAAATTATTTTAGTCATAACAATATATGTGATATCAATCAGGTGTTCATTTTTAAAACTGTGTCATAAACATAGTTGCAAAATGTACGGAGAGAAAAAAAGAGAATGTGTAATGATTTTTGTAACGACAACTTCGAACATTGCAACTGGTGTGTTGCAAATTTTTTCATAGACAGAAAAAATAGTCTCTAAAATAGACAAACTCTATTTTAAAGTGACTAAGAAATTAGCATTCCTTTAAAGTAAAACTCTTGTTGCTCTAAGCGACATCATTTAAGCACCACAATACTTGCTTAATACTTGCTTAACGGGTATCGCTAAACAAATATACATTGTAAGAAATGGTTAAATTAATTGAAAACCAACCCGGGTTATTGTTAAGGAACGAGAATCAGTGATCTTAAATTTCAAATATATATATATATATATATATATATATATATATATATATATATATATATATATATATATATATATTACTTTTTTTATATATGGTTGTGACGTCTCTATTATCTTATTTTATTTTATTATTGTTCATTATCAATTAAAATAATTAAAATAATAACGTGAAATAAAATCTTGATATAAAAAGGTGGACAATAGTGTCTCAATTAATACAAACATTCCAATGTTTATTTCACACAAACAACACTCTCCCTTATTTTTGTGGGTCAAATCACGTGGCTTTTCATGTCCAATATTTTGACATTACACTTAATTTTAGGAGAAGTGTTGAATGTAACAACTTTGTATTTCCTTTATCCACTAAAATTAAATGGATACTTCTTTTTTTTGTTGGCAGAGAAGAGTCCGAAATGGTTCTCTATGCCAGAAACCTTTTGATTCTCATCAAACATAGCAAATATATAGATCTCTGTGGGTTTTGAAGGCCTTCTAGGGCTACCTGTTTTAGCACGACGAATCAAATTATTTAAGAAGGTTTTTGCGTTGTAATAACTGGCGTCTGACTCTCCATCTGATGGCCACCCACTCTCGGACACAACAACATCCACATAACCAATTTCAGTGTTATCAATTGCAGCATGTACCGAATCCAACATAGCATCAAACAAATTCTTGTATTTGTATTTACCTCTAATACCACAACCTGTGTTGAGGTGAAAAGAGCATAGTCAAGTGATACGTCATTATGGTTATTAGAGTAACCATAATAAGGGTAGACATTGGCTAGTAAAGGTGCATTTGCATATACCAAATACCCGATTATGGGTTTTATGTACGACTTCACATCATCTCTGAAGGAACCTTGTGATGGGGGGTAAGTGTTTCCTAACATGCTCATGTCAATGGCTGTTGTGACCTTAATTTGATCCTGAAGGCCTTTATCCCTAATAGCTTTGTATATATTTTGGATTGCAGGTAGAACGTATTTGGCAAACTTAGAGGATTCTTTAGAGGGATTCACTTCGTTGCCAACTGCGATGTACTTGATTTTGGCACTTGGCAAGAAGTCCAAGACATTGTTTTGTACCCAAGTAATAGCATTGTTAGGGAAGGTGGCAAGAGATTGAAGGTCAATGTTTGGCACCCAAGAATGAGTTCGATGTTTGAACCTTTAAGTGCATATAGAGTATTTTGATTAGGATCAAAGATTCTCATTTTTGTTATATTGGTTGATTTGTAAAGGCTTACAACTTCACTTACCGGAGGCAAATTGTCACCTAATGTGCCATAACACATGCCAATTTGAGCATCTGTTAACCAAGACATGAAAATTGTAATATCTAAAATTAAAATGTTGCAAGCATATGTTATAAGTAATGATATTAAGCACTATAAGAAATGAATCGTTCAACATATGTCCACATGGTTGAAACTTCGTAAATCTTAAAACTTTTTTTTTCACAAGGTTACAACATGTGTAAAAAGTGTGAACTCGCTATTATTTTTTATTAAACTTCGTATATATTCTTATCATAAAAATTACGTAATACAAAAATTACACAATAAAAATTATAAAGAAATTCATTGTAACAATAAATTAAGTTGAAAAAAAAAATACTTTTTATACAAATAATAAAAGAAATAAATTTGATTAGTATTCATTAGATCAACTCGTTTAAATAAAAGGAATTCTTCAAAAAAAAATGTACAACTTTTCAAAAATAAATAGAAGATTAAAATGTTTAATATGGATTTAACTATTTTAAAAAATAAATTATAATTACATAGTATATCTTCGCTTATAAACACGAATTTTATTTATACGATAAAATTTGTGTAATTATATATATATTTTTTGTATTATTTTATATCTATCAACTAGTTTAACGTGAGTTAACATTTCCACAATGTATTTTTTATATATATTGGTTGGAGCACTGCATATACTTCCTATATTTTTTTTTTTGCTAAAAAGAACAATTAATTAATCAGATCAAACGTTTCTCATTTAATTAATTAGATAAAGTATCAACTAGTAAGTTATAATTTAGGAGTTTGCCTACGAGTATTTAGCATATTCACTTGAAGTTAATTTATTAACAAGCTTATTTTTATGGACATATGACATTTTTTTAAAGATGAATGCTTGTAGAATTCTATATATTGTGAGCATTATTAAATGAGGTGAAGCTTACTTTAAAGAAATAGTTTTGTTATAGCTTTATTGTGACATTTTATAAGAAAATCGATCATTTGAAAATAAAATAAAAGAAATATTAATTTCTGAATTGACTAAGATTACGAGTGGCATTTACATAAAATACTGTAATATTATGCATGTAATGGTAGAAGTAAATATAGAACCTGCAGTGCGAAGGTTTATAGTGAAAATTTGGAGAAGAAGAATGAGAGTAGAGAATGAGAAGATCTTGATAGTAACGAAGAGAGAATCCATGGTGAACAATCTAACACACAATTAAAATAACTTGGAAGAAATTGATGATCACACTTGGTTCTTGTCTCCTTATATATATACACTCACCATCAATGTCTTACAAGTAATTTCAATTAATTATAAAAATATATAAAAATAAATATCGTGTTTTCTATGTATATCCACATAAATAAATATCCTTATCTTATAATATCTCCATAATAAAGAGAAAAAAGAAATAGATGTAGCTGTGTTGTTAAGAAGAATACCGTGTCTTTAATAGTATTGTGCTGAAAACTGTGCTGGCACATTGTGTATATTATTACTTTATCACATTTTGACTGAAAATAACAAATATAGTATTTATATTATTCTTTATAAAAGTTTCAGTAAATTTTATATTAATTAATTTTTTCCTTTTTAACAAAAATTTGCATGTTATTTCATCCATATAAGTGAGTATATCAACTCATCTATTTTACTTCAAAAATGATAATTAACAACTTTATAAATATCGATTGTACATACTTTGAAAGAGTATATTTTCATTTACAAAAATTCCTAATAATAACACAGAATCCATATTTTTGACTAAAAATTAGTAAAAAAGTATTTAAGATGGAAAAATGTGCTATTACTTTCTATATTTCCCATAATATATTAAGAAAAGACTCAAACAGTGTTCATCGTTGGACCACATCACGTTACCACTGTTACTACAGTCAATGCCAGGAAAATGAAGTTTTGACAAATTTTTTTTATAAAGTTGACAAACCTTTTATAATAAGATTAAAGTAGATTAATTTTTCTAAATTTTAATCAAATAAAAATAGCATATTTTTTACTTTACTTAATAGTTTATCAAATTTTGTCAGAAAAAAACTTTGTTAATTGATATTTTCCTATTTAATATGCTTCCTAATGTATCTAACAAAGTAATATGAACATTGCCTATATACACCAATTCTTTTTATGCTGACACTTGTCCTTTTCAATAGATTTCTAGTCATTTCTACTTTTTGTTTTGCTTTAATACACATCCTATCTAGTGACACCTGTTTCTTTTTGGGATATTTGTGGAATTTCATTAGTTTTTAGTTTGTTTTTATTCTCATGATCTTATTATCATATGAGAATGTTTATTAATAATTAATTTTAGTAAAAAGTGATAAATTTGGATATAAATTTATAAAATAAAAAAAATTATTATTTACTAAAATATTTATTATTATAAATAAAAATTTATAATTTGTTATTAATTAATTAAAGATTAATTTAAAATTAATTATTTTGATAACAAAAATTTTTGTATCTAATATTTAGTGACAAATTTTTTTTATAGTTAAATTTTAAAAAACAATGATAAGTTTTTATTAATAATAATGACTATTTTATCAACAAATAATTTTTTCTTTCGCAAAATAGTATTTAAATTGTTCACTAAAATTGATTATTAATCGGATATTTTTTTGTAATGAGTGTTCATTCTTTACACTTTTTTTTTGTCATTTAATTCTCTCTCTATGTTTTACACCGATATCTATGTGTAGTCTAAAACTTTCAAAGTTGACGATGTGTTTTTGAACATGTAGTATTGTGAGGATGGTTAAATATATTTTGATATATTAACTTTCACTTGAAAAATAAAATTAGTTCATTTTTGAAACTTTCACTACTAAAAATTCTTATATTATATGAAATTTTTTTTGTAAATTTTTTTAGAAAATTTACAAGAAAATACTTTTTTCTTCTATTTTTTGTAAGAATCTTAATTGGTAGGTATTCTTTTGTGGATAATTATTTTCTGTAAAATTATAAAATTAGTAAGTATTTCCTATAAAATTTGTTGTGAAAAGTGTTTTATGCAAAATATTTTGCAAAAAAATTGACAGCAATTGTTTTTTTCATAACAAAATTTATAAGTATTTTATACCAACAAAATTTCAAAATAAAATTGGCAGGAAATATGAATTTTTTTAATAATGTTTGGTCTCTCATCTTTAAAAATGTGTAAATTTAGTCATTTTAACCAAAATTTTTTAAAAATATTGTTCATGAAACATTTGTTAATTATAGAAATTCAACTTTTTTTGTCACTGTATAAAAAATTAAACATAATACAATTAATATGAAATTTATTATAGTAATTAAATATTTTTTCAATATGAAAATAAGTAATAACAAATAAAATAAAAGTAAAAATAATAAAAATATATTAACATATCAAATAATATATATATATATATATATATATATATATATATATATATATATATATATATATATATATATATATATAGTGATGAATATACATATAATATGGTGAAGCTTATTTTAAAGATATAGTTTTTGTTATCTTTAAGGTAACACAGATTTTTAAGAAAACCAATCATTTGAAAAAGAAAATTAAAAAAAAAATTAACTTCTGAATTGACTCAGATTAAAAGTGATATTTGCAGATAATACTGTAATATTGGAAATAAATGAGAACCTGTAGTACGAAGGTTAATAGTGAATAGTCGGAGACAATGAAAACATCTTGATAAAGAAAATGTAACACACCACAAAATAATTTGAATTACACTTGGTTCCTCAATCCTCTTTATATACACTCACCATCCATGTCTTACAAATAATTTGAACTACAAAAAATCTATATGAATAAATATCGTGTTTTCTATGTATACCCACATAATTAGTACTCAATATCCTTATCTTATAACATCTCCATAAACAAAGAAAAAAAAATTGATGTAGCTGTGTTATTAAGAAGAGTACTCACTAACACAAAAAAGACCTTTAACGTCACTCCAATAACGTCTACCTAAAAAAAGTCCAACGTTAAAAATGAGCGGTGGCATTTTTGTAAATAACGAGACATTTTTAACGTCTGACGTGGAGCGGGCAGACGTTACTTAACGTCTGTTAAAAAATACCCCGACGTCACTAAAAAAAAGATGTCGGCCCCCAGCTCGGCAGACGTCCCTTGACGTCGGACCAGCGCGCGCCAGACGTCCCTTTACGTCGGCCCCTCCTACCCCCGACGTCACTTAACGTCGGACATAACACCCCCGACGTTAAGTTTCAGTTTATCTCTGCACGAAACGCAGAAACCCTCGCGCTGTTCATCGTTTCCGCGAGAGTTCCCGCCGGCGACGCCATTTCCGACCCCCTCCAGGTGAGTTTCGAAAGGTTTTCGCCATCAAACTTGTTGGGGTTTGATTATGGGTTGATTTTACGCGTTTTGAACCGATTATTTTCCATTTTCATCCCCATTTGCAACGTTTTGAGATTCGTCCCACTTGCTCTTCGTTCCCATTTGGCCAGCAGTGTGCGGAGACCCTAGACTTCCTCTCAAAGTTCGTCTTTCAATTAGAAGAGGTTAGTTTTTCATTGTATGTATATATTTGTTCATTGTATGTATAGAATTACTTGTATTAATTTATAAATGTCATTATAGTTTTAGTCTTAGACTATTTTTTTGTTAATTTTTTTGGCCTATTTTTTTATTTTATTTAAAATTTTATAATAATATTTGTAAAATTAGTAAATAAAATTATATTTATTATTAGATATATGCATGTTTAAATAATTCTCATTGCATTTTATTTTTGAATATTATTGTTGCAGTGTTATTTTATATATGTAGATTTATTATACTTATAGTATACAGTGAGCGAAACTTAGTTCCCGTTTGAGATTTAATACAAATGATTAAATTTTTAATCGTTTGTATTAAATCTTGAATTGTCCGATTGGACAGTTTGAAAAAATTATTTTTCATAATTTGCTACAATGTGTACATTGAGGTTTACGCATAAATTTCATAAAATTTCGATTGAGACTAATTTGTGTTGTTCTCTGGATGCATACTTGATTGTGATCATGATTAATCACTTTCATTTCGTGTACTTCAGAGACCAATGCGAAATGCTGTCGAAATTTTGTGAAATTTATGATGTTTGACTTATTTGTACATGTGTTAGCAAATTATGAAAAATAATTTTTTCGAATGGGTAGGGCCTCACCTTGTGAGAGTTAAAAGTTTGAGATTGATCGAGTTTTTTACGAACATAGTATGGATCAAAGCTGGATGAATGAGCGTCGCATAAGTGAAGAGTATGAAAAGGGGGTTTCTGAGTTTTTGCAATATGTTCAAGAACACGCAATCTCAAGTAACGGGACATATTTTTGTCCTTGTGTTCATTGTCTTAATCAAATACATCATGACGTAGGAACAATGCGTGATCATCTATTCATCTTTGGTATAATGAGAAGTTATACACTTTGGACTTGGCATGGAGAAGTATTAGACAAGCCTACAACGTCACGAGGAACAAATTATGTAGACGACTGAATGAATGATCATTTAGAAGATATGGTACGTGATGTTGGGGAGGAGAATTTTGGAAAAGTTCATTTATATGATTCTCTTAAGTCCGATTCAGAGGAACAATTGTACCCAGGATGCACTAACTTTACGCGACTGTCAGCAACTTTGAAATTATTCAGTTTAAAAGCAAGGCATGGATGGACGGATACAAGTTTCACATAATTGTTGGAGTTGTTAAAGGAGATGCTTCCAGAAAATAACACGTTACCTATCCGTAATTACGAAGCAAAGAAAGTTTTATGTCCAATGGGTTTGGAATATCAAAAGATACATGCATGCCCAAATGATTGTGTTTTATACAGAGACGAGTTTGCTTCACTGAAGGCGTGTCCAACATGTGGTTTATCGCGGTTTAAAAAGAAAATTGATGGAAATAGTGGTGATGAAGACAAAGATGGTCCACCTGCTAAGGTGATGTGGTACCTTCCTATAATTCCTAGATTCAAATGACTATTTTCCATTAAAGAAGATGCAAAAAACCTGAAATGGCACGTTGATGGAAGAAAGTGTGATAATCTTCTTCGACACCCAGCTGATTCTCCACAATGGAAGAAGATTGATGAAACATTTCCAGAATTTGGTGCTGAGCCAAGAAACTTAAGACTTGGACTTGCTACAGATGGTATGAATCCTTATGGGAACTTAAGTAGCAAACATAGTTCATGGCCAATTTTGCTGATGATTTATAATTTATCTCCTTTGTTGTGCATGAAGAGGAAATATATGATGTTGTCTATGATGATATCGGGTCCTAGACAACCTGGAAATGACATTGATGTGTACCTAAAGCCGTTGATCGATGATTTGAAACTATTATGGGAAGAAGGTGTCGATGTGTATGATTCATATTCTCAAGAATTGTTTTGTTTGCGTGCAATGTTGTTTTGCACCATAAATGATTTTCCAGCATATGGAAACTTGAGCGGTTACAGTGTTAAAGGTCATTTTGCATGTCCCATGTGTGAAAAAAACACGAGTTATATTCAATTGAAGCACGGTCAGAAAACTGTGTATACAAGACATCGAAAGTTTCTTCCTCGAAATCATCCTTATCGTAGAATGAAAAAGGCATTTAATGGAAGTCCTGAGGATGAAGTTGTAGCGAGATCCCGCAATGGTGAAGAAATATACAACCAAGTGGAAAACATTGACATTGTGTTTGGGAAACATCCAAAGAAAAAGACCACGGAGAAAAGCATTTGGAAGAAACGATCAATCTTCTTTAATCTTCCATATTGGTGTAAACTTGATGTACGACATTGTATAGACGTGATGCACGTTGAAAAAAATGTATGTGATAGCGTCATCGGGACTTTACTAAATGTAAAAGGAAAGACTAAAGATGGAGTTAAAGCACGACAAGATTTGGCTGAAATGGGCATCCGTTCTGAGTTACATGCACAATCAATTGGAAGACGAACCTACCTGCCTCCAGCTTGTCACACTCTTTCTAGAAAAGAAAAGCAAATTTTTTGTGAGTGTTTAAGAAGTGTGAAGGTTCCCCAAGGTTACTCTTCAAATATTAGTAGCCTTGTTTCTATGCAAGATTCAAAGTTAGTCGGTTTAAAGTCTCACGATTGTCATGTGTTGATGCAACAACTTTTACCAGTAGCTTTTCGAGCCATCTTACCTACTTCTGTCAGAGGTATTCTAACACGTTTGTGTATGTTCTTCAATGCCATATGCAAGAAAGTTATTAACCCTCGAGTGTTAGACGATTTGGAAAATGAAGCCATTAGACTATTGTGTCAATTGGAAATGTATTTTCCACCTTCATTTTTCGATATCATGGTTCATTTGATAATTCATCTTGTGAGGGAAATTCGATTATGTGGGCCAGTTTTCTTGAGATGGATGTACCCAGTGGAAAGATACATGAAGATCTTAAAGGGATATGTCAAGAATCAGTATCGACCAGAAGCTTCTATTATAGAGCGGTACATTGCAGAAGAAGCCATTGAATTCTGCTCAAGTTATATGCCAAGTTGTGAACCAATTGGAGTTCCTAAGACTAGACATGAAGGTAAATGTGAAGGTAAGGGTGTGCGTGGAGTGAAGATTCAAAGTGTTAGTAGAAAATTAGTTGATCAAGCCCATTTGTACATCTTAAACAACACTGTAGAGGTCATTCCTTAAATAACGCAACACATTGATGAAACGAAATCAGCACATCCACGAATGAGTGAAAAATGGGCACTTAATGAACATAACAAAACATTCTTATCATGGTTTAAGAAAAAGGTTTACGCGACTCCAAATGTTTCTGAAACTCTATTGAGGCTAGCTCGTGGACCGAGCAATGATGTCATTACATATGGCGGGTACTACATAAACAATCATTGTTTTTATTCAAAGATGAAAAATGACAAAAGTAGAGTTCAAAATAGTGGACCTTAACAAGATGAGTGATACAAATGAACCATTTATTATGGCTAGTCAAGCAAGACAAATTTTTTATGTCATTGATCCAGCCAATCAGAAATTGTCAGTTGTATTAGAAGGAAGAAACATGCACGTAAATGATGATGAAGATTGTCTAGACATACTTGAGACAACGTCTTTCTCATCAAGAACCATTCAAGACAAAGTTGATGATGTAACTGATGACATCCATGCTATTCGAAGTGATCACAATGAAGGCATATGGGAGAACACAATTTCTTGATAGGTGTTTATTTAATAATATTGTCACATTTACAATTTTTTTATTTTTCTTCCTGTTTTAATATAATAGAGGTTAATTGAGTATATTTTCATTGTTAACATTTCCTAATGATATGTTTCAGGTATGACAAGCTCCGGATCAGACCAGGAGGGACCTGGTAGATCTGTGACTCGGTTGCCGGATGTCACAAACCGACGAGAGAGGATGCCGGTTCACATTGATCCTTGATCGGGTGAACCCAGTGGCCCTTGGGAAAAAAGTACCATAGCTACATAGGAATGTTGGCCAAAATGAAAGTTTCTATTGCAATTGCATGTTGGGATGACGTCGCGGAGGTCGAGAAGAACCTCCTATGCCAGGATCTTGTGGTATGTTTACTTAAACCAACTATAGTATTTTTTTATGTTACTGTTAACATAACATATTTTATGTTTTAAACAACACAAATTTGAGATTACTCCGAACACTGAGCGGATTAGAAAGAAAGTCTTATCTCACATAGCCACCAGATGGAGGGACTTCAAGGCAAGGCTCACACGTTTATATGTGTTTGGAGATAGACAACATGACACTCCTTGTGAGAAGTACAAAATCTCAGAGGAGGAGTGGATGCAATTTCGTGCATGTAGAGAGTCTGGAGACTGGCAGGTTTGTTTGTTAAATTTGTTTATAGTGACACTAGTCATACATTTCTGTATTCAAACTATTAAATAATGTTATGTGTGACAGGAAAAAAGGACAGCAGCCCAACAAAGACAAAGGCTTAATGATACACCACATGTACTCTCTCGAGGTGGTTATGCATTATTGGAGAAAAAATTGAAAAAGTATCGTGCACAGTCTCTGGGACTTGAGTCCCCTGACCTAGTGGATGCAATTCCTAGGTACGAGATGTGAAAGGTTGCTCGGACTAAGTCCGATGGGCAAATGACATCACAATCAGCTCAAATCATATCTCAAAAAACAGTAAGTACAAACCTTATTTGACTATCATAGTTCATATGTTTCTCCTTTTGATTAAACTTTCTTTTGTGGTGTAGGATGAATTAATTGAGCAAGAGACTCAGGGTTCGTTTGTTGGCCATGGTCGGGACGATATACTCACAACGGCAATTGGAAGGCCAGAGCACCCAGGACGTGTGCGTGGTGTTGGAGGTGCCATTGGTCTTCGAGATTACTTTGGTCCTCCACAAAGAAGTAATGAATCGTTGAGTCAAGAGACCTTGAGGAAGATGGAGCAACAAATGGAGGAAAGATTCAACCAACGCATGGGAATTATGGAGCAATGTTTTATGGAACAACTTCAACAGCAACAACAAATACAAAGAACACTTGAAGAAAAGCTTCAGTCCATGCAGCAACAGAACATGGAATTATCCACTCAAGCTCCAACAGGACAACGTGTGAGTACAAAAGGCTCATGCTCTGGTGTAGATCATACTGACTACACAAGTCAGTATGAGCTATTGGTTGATGAAGACCCCCCGCGCATAGTGGCCATAGGACGACAACTTCAGGGTGGGGAGACTATCCATGGTGTTCCTCTATTGCCTCATCATGCGTGTGTGATGATTGATGAAGTTCGAGATCCCCATGCCCAAGTGCCTGTGCCAACTTCAGAAATCCAATTTGTTAGGGAAGCTTTAGGCACATTTATTGCTTGGCCTAAAGCATTGATCATGCCATACTTTAGCCCACCAAAGGTATTATGACATCATGTTTTTAGTAGTTCAATCTTACAATTTATAAAACTTTTAACGTCAAACCTTTCTAAATCTTCATTTCAGTCCACTCGTCCTGAAAAACAGTCGGTCCGACGTCCACGTGTTATACGTGAAGATGATGAAATGGCAGAAGCAGAAGATGATCCTCTAGGAAAGCTGCTTCTGAAATTACACAAGTTGAAAAGAGGACCGATAGAGCTAGAGTGGGAGTTAAGAGTATTTGGCCTCATGTCCCATTGTACA
Source organism: Vigna unguiculata (assembly GCF_037176805.1). NCBI lineage: Eukaryota > Viridiplantae > Streptophyta > Magnoliopsida > Fabales > Fabaceae > Vigna > Vigna unguiculata. Next base: position 467,966 of record NC_140800.1, read on the forward strand.
TAAACCTGAATGATGCACTAGAGATCATTACAGGAGATAAGATGTTAAATATTTCAGTCATACAACTATGGTGCATGTAAGATTTTTTTTATTGTATTTCATATTTAAAGCAAGGAATTGGTACCTTTTAATATTATACCTAACTGTCTTCTTGTAGGTACATGGACAAAGTCATTGTGGACCAAGGTCGATCTTCCGTCTATGGATTCATTGAACCTCAAACAATTCAACCTTCGGGAAACTCACCTGACCAAATCAAACTTTATTTGCAAACATGGATGGTTGAGTCAAATAGAGAGATCTACTTTGCACCATACACTGATTCGTAAGTGTTTTTGCTAATAATATTTTGTGAAGTATTATTAATTATTTTGGCTAAGTACTTGTGATTGATGGTAGGTATCATTGGCAACTTTGTCTCATCATTCCAAGACAATGCCTAGTTGTATGGTTTTTTTCATGCCATAGGAAGATTCCACCAGCTTTTAAAAACATGTTACAAGAGTAAGTATTTTTTTTTTCAATCCTAACTTATGTATCTACTTAGTTATAAAAACTTACATATGTTTTATGTTTCCAAAATTTCATTAGAATTGTGGGTAAGCCTAGAGGCCAACAACTTAAAGTCATATATCCAAAGGTTAGAACTCATTCATTTTAAAGTTATTAATTTCTGTATGTCAACTTATGACTTTGATGTGTTTATTTTATTTGTAATGTTCAGTGTAACAAGCAAGAAGATTCCTGGGAATGTGGATATTATGTCATGTCTTGGATAAGAACAATCATTCGAGCTGCAGTTAAAGATGAATGGATAGAGGTAATTATATATATTTTTCACATATTATAAATCATATCAAACTTTAAAGAATGATATTCATACATAATAAAATTGTATTACTTTTTCAACGATTCAAGAATCCATCACCTCTGCCAGATGACATTATCCACACACTAAGACAGGAATGGGCGGCATATCTATTGGAGAGATGGAGTTGATAGCACATGAATTAGAACTCCTTTCAAAAACTTTATTGTACAAGAATTTCATGTTGAAATTTTTAGTTTGTTGTTATTTATATTAGTTTAGAATATATGTTGAAACTTAAGTTCTATTATATATAACTGTAACTCCAGAATTGTGCTGAAAGTATTATGAAATTGTTCTGGGAATTTTCTGATTTTCAGGTGTATGGATGTTGTAAAAACAGTCAAATTTTAAAAAAAAAATGGAGCAGTTTGACGTCTGGTGTGCCCTGACAGACGTTATTTAACGTCTGACCATACCAGGGCCGACGTTATTTAACGTCTGATGGGCTCTGACAGACGTTAAACTACTCAGGTTTTTCCCTCATTTTAGCGCGAAAATTGACGTCTGTGTTACTAGACCCGACGTTGGATAACGTCGGACTCCTAAAAGACCGATGTCAAGTGACGTCTCCTATTTTTCCGACGTTATTTTGATGTCACCTGATACGACGTCGGTGTTTGGACAAACGTCAAAGGTCGAAAATGTCAGATGTTAAAAGGCTTTTTTGTGTTAATGACCGTGTCCTTAGTATTGTGCTTGAAACTGTGCTGGCACATTTTGTATATTACATTATCAAACAAAATATAGTATTTATCGTATTCATTACGAAACATTCACTAAAATTTATATTAATTAATTTTTCCTTTTTTTTAACTAAATTTGCATGCTATTTCATTCACATATATGTATATTACATTATCACATTTTGAGTAAAAATAACAAACTATACTATTTATCTAATATTCGTTATGAAAGTTTCACTAAAAATTATATTAATTATTTTTTTCCTTTGTTAACCAAAATTGTATGTTATTTCATCCATATAGTGAGCATATAAACTCATCTATTATTTTACTTCAAAAATGATAATTAATATATATATATATATATATATAATTTTCAGATAAATAATAAAATGTCATAGCAACTCAAGTAATTGATACATTATAACGATTTACATTCACATATTGATATGTTAATAATTTCATTAACTTTTTCATTTTAATTAATTGAAAAGCAACATGAATCGCTTAATAAGCAATTTATATGGATTAGTATACTTAAAAAATTATAATTAAAATGATAATGTGGAATAAAATGTAGACAACAAAAACAAGTGCACGAGTGTCTCATATATTAAAAATTTCAATCATTACAAACATTCATAAATTATTTCACACAAACAACACTCTCCCTATTTTCGTGGAAGGAATAACATAGGTTTCATGGGCAACCTTTTGACATTACATGTAACCTTAAGTGAAGTATTGCGTGTAATTCATTTATTAATTAAAAACCAAATGGATACTTCTTTTCTTTGCTAGGAGAGAACAGTCCAAAATGTTTCTCTATGTCAGGATTTTTTTGATTCTCATCAAACATAGCAAATAAATAAATCTCTGTGGGTTTTGAGGGTCTTCTAGGACTACCTGTTTTAGCACGACGAACCAAATTATCTAAGTAAGTGTTTGCGTTGTCATAAGTGGCAGCAAACCCTCCATCCGATGGCCATCCACTCTCGGACACAACAACCTCCACAGAACCAATTCCAATGCTATCAATTGCAGCATGCACAGAATCCAATATAGCATCAAACAGATTTTGGTATCCATATTGACCATCTGATACCACAACACTTGGTGAGGTGAAAAGAGCATAGGGAAGTGATATGTCATTAGGGTTATTAGAGTAACTAAAATAAGGGTACACATTGACTAATAAAGGTGCATTTGCGAATACCAAGTAGCCGATTATAGGGTCTATGTATGACCTCACATCATCTCTGAAGGAGCCTTGTGATGGGGGGTATGATTTTCCTAAAATGGTTGTGTCAATGGCTGTTGTGACCTTTATTTGATCCTGAAGGCCTTGAGCCTTAATAGTTTCATATATGTTTTGGATTGCACGTAGAACGTATGGGGCAAACTCAGAGGACCCTCCAGCGGGGTTCACTTCGTTGCCAACTGCCACGTACTTGATTTTGACAAAGGGAAAGTAACTCAAGACATTGTTTTGCACCCATTGAATAGCATTGTCAGCTGAGGCGGCAAGAGATTGAAGGTCGACATTTGGCACCCCAAGAATGAGCTCGATGTTTGAATTTCTAAGTGCATTTAGTATATCATGATTAGGGTCGAAGATTCTCATCCTTGTTATACCGTTTGATTGGTAAAGGCTTACCACTTCATTTGCCGGAGGTAAATTATCGCCCAATGTGCCATAACACACACCAACCTGAGCATCTGTTACCCAAAACATGAAAATTGTAATCTATAAAATTAAGTTGTTGCATGCTCATATTGAAAAAGAAGTTATATTATTATTATTATTATTATTATTATTATATATTACTTTATATCATCAATTTAGATGATGTAATAGTTCCTATTTAATATATTAATTTATCTTTTTATATAGGAAAAAAAAAACATGTCTGAACACTTCATGTATATTTCTTATTATAAAAATTACGCTATACAAATATTATAAAGATATTCAATGTAATAATAATTTACATTGAGAAATAAAAAAAAATTATAACAACAGATAAAGAAATAAATTTGATTAATATGCATTAGGTCAATGCATTTAAATAAAATGATTTGTCAAGTAATATACATATCATACACATATGAGAAATTGATAGAAAACACTGAATAAATAAGGTGAAGCTTAGTTTAAAGAAATATTTTTTCTTAGCTTTAATGTGACACGATCTTAAGAAAACCGATCATTTGAAAATAAAAGAAAAATCAACTTCTGAATTGACTAAGATTAAAAGTGATATTTAGCAATAGTGGAAGTAAATGAGAACCTGCACTGTGAAGGTTTATAGTCAATAGTTGAAGAAGAAGCATGACAGTGAAGAATGAGAACATGTTGGTAGTGGAGAAGAGAGAAGACATGTTGCAAAAATGTAACACACCACAAAAAAACAACTCAAACAATAAGAAATTGATGATCATACTTGTTTCCTATGATCTCCTTATATACACTCACCACCATCAATGTCTTACAAGGAATTTGAATAATAAAAATATATATAATAAATATCTTATTGTCCTTCTATATCTACATTATTAATACTCAGTATCCTTACCTTAATTATAATATCTCCATAAACAAAGAGAAAAGATGTAGTTGTGTTATTAAGAAGAATACGGATTAGTTGTGATCAAACCAATTTATTCACTATTAAATGTTAATTATAGAATCAATCTCCACTGTAATATCTTCTATAAATCAATCAAATTTGTTTACTGTTACACACTTATTACATAAATGAATTAATGTACAGATCTCACATCTTACATAATGAATTAACATACAAATCTCATTTTAAATGTTAGAACTATACATAAAATGTTATATGACCTAACATATTTGAGTAGCAAAACTAATTAGGTGGCAATTCAACACTATTGACCTTTATATATGAAATTATCCTTTATAAACCTTAGCATGCAACTAAAAAAAAACTCTAAAAAAGTTTATTAGGATAGACTTTAATCTGGCTCTGATACCATGTTAGAAGTAAATTTTAAATCTAACTCAACCTCACAAAAACAACTTGTAAGGTGAGATTTACACCTCACTTATATACTATGAAATTGTCTTATTTCTAATTGATGGAAAACTTCCAACAGAATCCATATTTTAGATTAAAAATACCGAAACTAGTAAAAAAAATTGAGTGGCCAAGCGGACTAGCCAAATTCATTTTTAAAAACTTTTATTATATATATATATATATATATATTAAAAGAAATTTAAGTTTGAGATTAATTAATTAATTTCTCTAATTAAATATATTAAAATAATTATTATTTTATTATAATAATTTATAAATGTTAATAATTTTAAATTATAGTATTACTAAATATTTACATTTTTAGATAATATAATAAAAGAGATTTTTTTAAATTAGTTTTATTTTAATTTGTAATTTAACAAAAAAATACCTCATCCCATCTAGCTTCTGACACCAATTCGTCTGGCCAAAATTTTTATAAAACTCAAGAGACCAACTTCATTGTTTCTCTAAATATTCACTAAAATACGTGTTTAATTTACTTTACCGTACAGCTAGTAACGGATCTTTAAAATATTAAAAAGGTATAAGAAAAATTATTCATAAGAATATAAAAATTTGAAAAAATCAAATATAATGAAATTAAAAAGGATTATTTTTATATTAATTTTAGTGCATGTAAAAAAATTAGGAGGCCGAAGCTCAAACATTAATCTCCACCTCCAAGTGCCAACAATGAAGTATAATTCATGTTATAAAAGAAACGGGGGTAAAATTGTCATTTTAAAAATTGGGGAGTGAAGAAAGCAAAATTCTACATTTAGGCTGTAGTGAACAAAATGTGTTGGATTTTTTGCACTCCATAAATAGCCAGTGGGCCAAAAAAAACAAAATTGACTAAACTATGCTTAAATCTTTTTTAAACTCTCTTATATTAAAAAAAGTTATTTCTTCTATAAATAGTATTACATAACGACTTTAACACTATAAAAAATGAACGACGATCGTATTTCAAAAAATGAACGACGATCGTATTTCAAAAAATGAATGTTGCTTTTAGATATTTATTTATGATCCAGTTTTAAATTTTGATTTGTAGTGGGATAAATATCTTTTAAACATCGAGTTTAAAACTCCTAAATATGACATTATTCTTTTGAGTTCAAATATTATATATAATAAGCATAACAAAATTTGATTAAAAAAAATAAATTCACGTATTTCAAAAGATGAATGATTAAATTAGTTTAAAGTTTCGAAATAAACCAATTTCAAAATTCACTAAAAGTTAAGGAACCAAAATCATAACCCTTAATTATTTTAGAAAATTTTCCGTGGACACATGTTCAACTTGGGCAACATGTACTGTATTAAAATGAATATAAATGATATTATTATCATGTATCCCACGAAATAAATGAATAAATATAGAAGAGTTAGAAATTATGAATGAAGTAGATACATTAATTCCAAGTGGGTTTTGTAAATGATGATCTTTAGCGGCGGCTACACTGTGGGCTTAAATAATTGAATATGCAGGCGCAAGAGGAAGAATGAGTACAAAAGATAAATCATGAATGCGTAAACAAACCAAAAGATATCCTTGAAGCTAATGCTATATGTAGGATTTGTAGTTATGATAAGAAAAACAATTCAAGGAAATTGGAATTTGGAAAGCAGCCATTGACCATGATTAAGATTGTTCTCCTTTTTCAAATGCCGGACTTCAAACAATACGCGTAATCAATTCATATCCACCAATCTAAAGTGGGTAAAAAAATTGAGAAAATGTAACATGTATTTATTTGTAAAATAAAATGTTGTACTTAGATAATTGATTAAGAATTGTATTTATAGATATTACTACCTTTTACAAAGATTAAAAAAATCTTATACTACATATTTTTACCACGTCCAATCATTTCAATAATTTCATATATCGTTTAGTAGTTAATGTCTAAAACGGTTTAAATATTTTTTTTCCTATTTTCATTCCTTAAACACTTTTTAACTAAAAAATCGTGACTAGACACAGATTTTAAAGTAGACAATCACTCGTCCAAACAATCCCTTCTCTCAATCCTACTTAACAAGAAAAAAAAACAATTTTATCAAAAAAATTGTACACTATCATAAAGACCAAGAAAAAAAATGGAGAAAAAACCTCAAAAGTTCCATTAAATTTCTTAATCTGAATAAAATCACTAAATTCTATTTTAAATATATGTAATTCAAAAATTGCACATGACAAAAGTTTAAGGCTAATACTTCAAGTTCATTTTCAAGTTCACTCTTTTAGTCATGAAAAAAAAAATGGTGAGGTAGTCCAATTAATACTTCAAGTTCTCTCTTTTAGTCATGAAAAAAAAAAAATCGGTGGTAGTATAATTAAAGGTTCAATCACATATTAGTTGTGTTTTATGAGGAGTATGTCAGCAATATTTTTGCCAACAAATGAAGAATAGGCAAAATTAAATACACACTTTGAACTTATGTCATTTTTTTTCTTTTGTGGAATATAACTTATGATCTTTTGGAGGTATATATATTATTGAAAACGTTAACATTAAAAGGGGTTAAAATTAAGGAAAGATTATGTATAATTTTTTTTTTCTACTTGCAGAATGTATATATGGTTGTAATGGGTTAGAACACTCTGAATTTTCTATATTAAATATATTCTTTTTCTCTGATGAAAACAAAAAACTTCAAGTTCATTCAGCAGCCCTATAGCATAATTTAGAAAAACCAATTGCATTTAATGGCTGCGCTGAGAAGCTAGTTAATTACAATAAATATTTTATTTATTTATTTATTTATTTATTTTGTAGGGCACATACACGTATTATTTTTGGTTTATATAATAGCATATATAGTACGTAGAGCCATCAACAAAGAAAATATTTTTTTCAGAAACACACACATACAATAGATAAAACTCTTTGAAAGTTTGGTAACGTGGGTCCTTACAATACCAAGTTGTTTAAAGGATAAAGCTTTAAATTACGTTGAAAATGTTAAGCATATATATCATCATCACCTTGCCACTTCCAGGTGCATGCACTGCGATCGATGACCTGACTATTCTATCAATTTGTTTACAACATCTTTTTTTTTTTCGTCAATAATTCTATTATTATGACTATTTTTACAAAAAGTAGAAAAAATGTAGAAATAAAACGAAAGTAAAATAAATAATATGATAAAGAGCGATAAGAAAAGTGTATGTATCATATTTAAGACTATGTCTTTTTACATACGTAAGAGTTATTTGAAATGTTGATTGGAAGAGAAAATTGGCAAGACCAAGACTTTTGATGGTGGTGGAAAGATAATAGGTGGGTAAACATAGACATCAAGATTATATTAATAATTGAAGTTTCTTCAAAGACATGGTGAAGAACACTCTCTATTTATAGAACTGCAACAATGAAGTTTAATTTGCATCTTCCACCATGGCCTCTCACTTCCCCAGAAACCAGAGCTTCTCATTTGCTGCTTTTCTTCTTCTTTTTCAACTTTTGACAGTGAACATTATCACTGCAGGTCAGTCTCTCTATTTTGTTACCTTATGTCCATTCATTTATTAAGTTTTATGATTCAGAGAAAAAAAAATGATACTATGACTGTCATTTTTTATTTTTTGACGTGATTTAATATGAGTTATTGATTAATATATTATTATTTTTTCTTTTAAAAAAAATCAATGACAGACTAAATCATGTCATCAGAAAACAAAAAATAAGAAGAGAAAAATAGGAATCATATTATATAAATACATATTATACTTTTTCTTATATTTTTTTATCTGGTTTTGTTCTACTTATCAGTCTGTCATAAATAAGTTAAGATGTATCAGTTCATCAATGTACAGTACACTGAGCAGTTTGTAAATTTACAAAAAGAAAAAATCGAAAGGAAAAACCCAATTATTATTTCATAAAATCAATTTAAAAATGTAGTTAAAAAGTTATTATATATATTCATGACTTAGTCTAAATATGATTTAAACATATTTTGTGTTCTCGAATTTAAAGAGATTGGATTTATAAATAATAAACAAGTTAAATATTTTTTGTAATCAAATTATTATAAAAATTTATCTTCTTAAACTAAATTATAAAATATTTCTTCCTTGTACTCTATGAACGTCGTGTATTACTCTTACAAACGAAATGTGAAAATTATGTTATAATCAACTGTGAAACTTTATTTATCATATAAAAACATTTTACACAGCGTTTGTTGCAAGTATATTTTATATAACTTTTAAAATATAGAGACTAAATACTTTATTATTTTTAGTTTAGAAATGAAATACAACTTTTAATAATAATTTGAAGACGAAAAGCATATTTAAATTTAAAATAAACAATAAAAAATGTAAAGTTAATTTATTAAGTCTTCATCAGTAAAATAAAATAGATAGACAAGTCAACAAAATAGATAGACAAGTCAACTTCGCTTGCCGTTACCTGACATGGTAGGTGTTAGGGGTTTTTCAACTTATCCTCAATGGATTAAATTCCCATATATCTATATTTAATATCTTTTTATGTCCATTTAATAAGTTTTTACTATGTAAATTAATATAATTCATAAACATTAAAGGAAATTAATATTTTTAACTGACCTAATTGAAGAAATAGAGAATTTATTTTGATCCAAAGCTAATCTTATTATTTTGGCCACTTAGAGGGCAGAGTTGAAGCTAACTTATTTTATCTTCCTTAATATTACAACATATTTTTTATATATCCACAAAATATCATTTTCAATGTCAGGGGACATTATAATGATTTTTTCTTCTCAAATTATCATTTTTCAAAAGGTGTTGTTAAACTCAAGCTAATGAAAGTAAACTAATAATTAATTATTCCACCAATTTTATCAATGTTTTAACCTACATATGTGATTGCAGAATTTTAATTTAACAGACATGATTTTTGTTTTGGTTAATTAGCAGAAGCTCAAATCGGTGTGTGTTATGGCATGATGGGGAACAATCTACCACCAGCTAATGAAGTTATAAGTCTTTACAGATCAAATAACATAAGAAGAATGAGACTTTATGATCCTAATCAAGCTGCTCTACAAGCCCTAAGAAATTCAGGCATTGAACTCATTCTTGGAGTGCCAAACCCTGACCTTCAAGCTCTTGCCACAAATGCTGATAATGCTCGTCATTGGGTGCAAAGGAACGTCTTCAACTTTTGGCCAAGTGTTAGAATCAAGTACATAGCAGTTGGCAATGAAGTGAATCCTGTCGGAGGCTCCTCTTCGTATGCACAGTTTGTTCTACCTGCTGTCCAAAATGTGTACCAAGCTATAAGGGCTCAAGGTCTTCATGATCAAATCAAGGTTTCAACAGCTATTGACACGACCATGATAGGAAACTCTTACCCTCCATCACAAGGTTCCTTCAGAGGTGATGTTAGATCATACTTAGACCCTATAATAGGGTACTTGCTCTATGCAGGTGCACCTTTATTGGTCAATGTATATCCTTATTTTTCTTACTCTGGTAACCCTCGTGACATATCACTTCCCTATGCTCTTTTTAGTGCACCGAATGTTGTGGTGTGGGATGGTCAATATGGGTACCAAAATTTGTTTGATGCTATATTGGATGCAGTGCATGCAGCCATTGATAATACTAGGATCGGTTATGTTGAGGTTGTTGTGTCCGAGAGTGGGTGGCCCTCGGATGGAGGATTTGGTGCCACATACGAAAATGCACATGTGTATTTGGATAATTTGGTTCGTCGTGCTGGTAGAGGAAGTCCTAGAAGACCTTCAAAACCTACAGAGATTTATATATTTGGCATGTTCGATGAGAATGGAAAGAGTCCGGAGATAGAGAAACATTTTGGACTCTTTAATCCCAACAAACAAAAGAAGTACCCCTTTGGATTTGGTGGCAAAAGAGATGGGAAGATCGTTATTGATGACTTCAATGCAACAAATTCTCTTAAGAGTGACATGTAAGGTTGGAACCCTATACTTTGTATTCCACCCATAAAATAAGAGAGAATTTGATGCTTGTAAAAAATGTTTATCCTTTGGTTTTGGATAAAACAATGTTGGATATAGGGCTCGGCACAGTTAATTGTATTGTTTTATACTAAAATAAACTGAATTGTATTAAAAATTGAACTATACTCAGTGGCGGAACTTGAACAAAAAATGTAGGGGTGTCAAATTAGTTTTGTTATATATAATTTTTTTTAGTCAAAAAAAAAGTTCTTCATCTTTTTTCTTCACATAATAGTAGAATTCAAAAAAATATTATTATCATTCGCTATTATATCATGATACCAAACCATGAATACCATTTTAGATAACCTCATCAATTTGATTTGGTGGTATTGTCACATTTGAGGCCGTTTTTCCCGAATCGCATTCTAATGAATTTTTAAATTCATTGTATATAACTCAAAGAACTTTAAAGATTTATTTTTTATTGTCTTGAATTCCTGCTTCTCATGAAATTTCTCAAGTTTAGTTAACGTAAATGCATTTTTTTTTCATCTTTATCACAAACCTTCTTTAAAAAAAGAATCAATTTTTTTTTTACTTTTTATCATAATCTTTTTAATATAAATTTATCACATCTCGCCTATTTAGAAAAAAATAAATTTATATTCACAAATCACAATTATCACAATGCAAAACATAATAAAACTCATACCACTTTAATTAAATAAGCAACATTGTATAAATTCAAAACTTTAAAAAAAATTACCACAGGCAGCGAAAAACACAAAATCTCTAAATTTCATAATTAAAGATTATAATAATCTGGGAAAAATTATAATTAGGGCTCATACCAATTTCATAAAAGAATCCCTAAAATCATAATTAGGATTTATATTAATATGGGATAAACATCCTAAAAAGAATCATAAATTTAACATACATAAATCATAATAAGATACTAATTTTGATACGTGAGAGATCATGCAAGAAAATATACTTCAATCTCAATCTATGTATTTTCCAACCTCTATTTTCTAATCTATCTCTTTGTATTTATTTCTCTTCACACACTTTCATGATAATTTACATGGTAGAAAGATCTTATAGCCAGAAAAAAATCTTAATCTCTTTTATAAATTAATGTCTCCATTAATTTTTTTATTTTATCTTTTATTATTATTTTTCATTTCATAAACTTAATATAAATAATATATAAATATAATTTTAAAAAATATATAAATATATATAAAAAAAATTCAAAAAAAAAAACTGGGGGAGCCATGGCTCCCCTGTCACCATATAGTTTTGCCTCTGACTATACTGTTGTCCGGTACAGTTTTTAAAAATCAAACTTAAATGAGTTAACTATTTGATGACCGAACTGAACTGCTTTTTAGTTTTTTCTGTGCTTCACGCTTAGGTAGTACTGATAATGCACGACACTCTATGATTTCCTCATCTCATGTACACTAGACACAAAATTTACTCTTTGATTTTTTTTTCATTTCATATACAATAATAGAAAAACGTACGTAACACTTTTTAGGTTATGTTATAATAATATATTTAAGTGAATTTTATGGTTATATTGTAAGTTACAGTTTACTTGATATTAATTATTTTATTTTATAAAAAATAGTCTGTAATATTTGTTTTATTTTATAAAAAATAGTGTTATATATAATTTATATTAATTAATATAATTATCTATGATAAAAAAAATTTAATACTTCCAACACTTATTTTCTAAATACTTTTTTTATATCGAACACAAAATAAAATCTGTCTCTTTCAATTGTAATTTCCTCTTTTCCTCTTGAAATCAAATGTGTTTTTTTTATATATCACATAATTACTATTATTCATGAAAGAGGGTATAATAGTGGAAGAATTAAATTTTATAAATAATATCTTAAGCTTTATTTTTATTATCGCTTTAGTTTGTAACAAAAAACGTTAATTTCAAATTATTGTACATGAATAAGTATCGCAAAAAATACTTTAACTTAATTCGTTATTAATATACTTGTTAAGTTTATTAGCAAAACAATAAAAAAGATTGAAGAAAAAATTCAACAATTTAAATTAATGTAATAATTTATTAACAATTGAAATGATGAAGTAAATTTCGGTTCAAAAATAGTACAATTTGGTTCAAAATTAATGTGGTTTGGTTAAAAAACGGTTCAAAAATGGTGTAGTTCAGTTTAAAAATAGTGCAGTTTGTACAACAGTTCAGTTTATAATAGTTCAATTCATATTATAGTGCAGTACAATTCAATTCAGTTTATTAGACAACAAAAACAGTTCAATTCAGTTTGTCTGAATTGTTTTTCAGTTCAGTGCAGTTCAGACGAACTATTTTTTAGTTCAATGCAATTTTTAATAGTTCAGTGCAGTTCAGTATGCTTTGCCCAGTTGGATATAGTTAATAAAAATGAACTTACACCGACTCATCTTAGTTATTCATTTTATTTCATTGTTCAATTTCATTATAATCTTCAAAATGGTACGAGCACAAGTATTTAATGGGTTTAATAACTTTTTTTAATTGAAGAATAATTCATTTAAGATAATGATATAATGGTATTTAAATAATTACAATTTATAAATCAATAATTATCTTTCATTAATAATCATAATGTTTTACTTTATTCTTTTCGAATTGTGAAACACTTGACAACTCTTGTAATTTATAACTCAATTAGACAACAAATTCTCCAAAACCAAAAATAAAACTCTTTCTATATTTCTATCAAACATATGGTGTGCAATATTATAAAGGTTTCACTAGGATTGAGTTTTATTATTCAATTAAAAGCAAAATCACCAAACAATATACTTCTAATTCATTATCTAGCATTCCCTAACAAGTCGTAATGTGTACATATAAGTCTAAACTTGAAAAACAAAAACTATGTTTAATTATTTTTGTTATACCTTTGCACTCACATATCAACATTATGATGTTATAAGAATGATCAGTGATGTACTTTATGTATAGATGCAGAATCAATTAGTTGTAATTATAGTCTAGGTTCTGATATTGGGCCTCATATTTAGATACCCATAAATATGCAATCAATAATTATTATAATTAAAACAAAAATAGAACACAAGAGTGATGAAAAAGAATTAAATTGAATAGTGAGATTCACAAAGTTAATAATACATTACACCAACCTCCATGAATAAGGGAGTTAGTTACTCCTTCACATTACGAATACTAAAATAATGATGAAGATGAATGTTTCCAGCTTTCAAAATATGTCTCTATCTTCTTTCTTTTTAGGTTGAGTGTCCTTTTTTCCAAAAAAAATTCTTTTTTCCTCTTTCACTAAAAGAGGTTTTCCCCTTAGATGGATGATGATTTTCCATAAGAGTTGTTCATTTTGATTTTATATTGGAGTAACCAACTTTACCGATATATTTCCTTCTTAACTATGATAATCAAATTATGCTGAAATTCTTCTTAATTTCCTGAAACAAATTCCCTTTATTATTAAAGTTGAAATACATCAAATTTTGTTTAGATGAAAAGTATATAGCCTGTCCAATTATAACACAGATTCCAAATTTAATTAAACAATAGTATTTCGTGAGTTTATTAATTTAGAACATGTGCTTTTGCATGAGACTCTTGATTCCTGACGTGAATGTAGCCAGGGAGAAACCAAAGTTGAGGGAACACATAAACGTTATTAATTATATTATTTTCTGAAACCTAATAAACGATAACGTGGGTTTTTGTTTAATTTGATCTCACATTTTCAATAATTTTTAATAGCTGCTTTCCATTACACATTCTCATTCTGCAAACATCGTACCTCATCGAAGGATATATATATATATATATATATATATATATATATATATATATATATATATATATATATATTGTTTTGTTCATACATATCTTTTAATTTTGTTTATGAATTCCTTATCTTTGTTTAATTCTTCAACTTCACTCGTGCCCTCAGCAGCCATTGCCATCTTTTAGAAAAGTCAATAGCATTTCTAATGGCTGTACTGAGAAATTTAGTATTCTTCCGTGCCTTCAAATATAGTCTATAAGGTATCTTCTACATGCCATAAAGTTATAACATCTACTGTTCAAGGAAATAATTGTTCAGATTCATATTACAATATAGTCAATTTATATTGTTTGATATTACATGTTTTGACTTTTTTTAACTCTAGATGATATTTTAAATTTATATATCTAATACTTATCTTTTCTTACTTCATATATTTATATATGTACGGAACAACTTAATCACTTTATTTAAATACATTTATTCTTGCTAATAAAAAAATATACCTAACACTTATAAAAGTGTGTTAAGTTCTGAAAAATTGAAATAAATATCTATCTCACATATATATATTGGTTTTTATAAAAGACTTAAAATACAAAATTATTAAATGAAATATGTCCTTGATACGCATAAGCAAAGATAATATTTTTGTTATAATTACATTTCTTAATATCTATTAGTTTTGATACTCGTATAGGTTATGTTGTATACCATTTTATATGTAGTTCTCCCACTTTTACTTTCAAAATGAGATTTGTTTTTACTATACACGTTTTTTCTTTGTGTGTGGACAGATACTATAAGATAAGGGTATTGAGTATTACGTGGATAAACATGGACACCAAGATATATTATTTATATAGATTTTTATAATATAAATTGCTTGTAAGACATGGATTGTGAGTGTATATAAGGGGGTCGGAGGAACCAAGTGTGATCATCAATTTCTCAATTTCTTGTTTAAGTTTGTGGTGTGTTACATTTTGCATCATGTCTTCTCTCTTTTTCACAACCAAGATGTTCTCTTTCTCCATTCTCATGCTTCTTCTCCAGTTGTTCACAAATCTTCGCAGTGCAGGTTCACATTTACTTCCACCATTAGGATGGTAGATGCATGCATAATATTACAGCATATTATAAGTAAATACCACTTTTAATAGTCAATTCACAAGTTAATTTTTCTTCTTTTTAAATGATCGATTTTCTTAAGATCGTGTGACATTAAAACTAACAAAATCTATTTCTTTAACGTAAGCTTCATCATGTTTATTTAGGTTCTCTACCAATTTCTCATATATGTGTATGATATGTACATTAATAAGGGCAGATATTCTGAAGTGATTTCCACTACGTGAATATGTCTAATGTCCAAAATATGACCGTTAGTATATGTAATTAAAATATAACTTTCATGTTTTGACTTGCAGATGCTCAAATTGGCGTGTGTTATGGCACGATGGGCGACAATTTACCTCCGGCAAATGAAGTGGTAAGTCTTTACGCATCAAACAGTATAACAAGAATGAGAACCTATTATCCTAATCAAGATGCTCTGAATGCACTTCGAAATACAAACATTGAGCTCATTCTTGGCGTGGCCAACCCAGACCTTCAAGCACTTGCAACTAGCTTTGCTAATGCTGTTCAATGGGTGCAAAGCAACATTTTGAACTATTGGCCCAGTGTCAAAATCAAGTATGTGGCAGTCGGCAACGAAGTGAATCCCGTTGGAGCGAACTCTCAATATGCACAATATGTTCTACCTGCAATCCAAAACATATACCAAGCTATTTTGGCTCAAGGCCTTCAGAATCAAATTAAGGTTACAACAGCCATTGACATGAGCATGTTAGGAAACTCTTACCCCCCATCACAAGGCTCCTTTAGAGCTGATGTGAGGTCATACATAGACCCCATAATCGGGTACTTGCTATATGCAAGTGCACCTTTACTAGTCAATGTGTACCCTTATTTTAGCTACTCTAATAACCCTACTGACATATCACTTTCTTATGCTCTTTTCACATCACCAAATGTTGTGGTATGGGATGGTCAATACGGGTACCAAAATTTGTTTGATGCTATGTTGGATGCAGTGCATGCTGCTATTGATAACACTGGAATTGGTTATGTGGAGGTTGTTGTGTCCGAGAGTGGATGGCCGTCAGATGGAGGGTTTGCTGCCACTTATGACAACGCAAACACCTACTTAGGTAATTTGATTCTTCGTGCTAAAAATGGTACTCCTAGAAGGCCTTCAAAACCTACAGAAATCTATATTTTTGCTATGTTTGATGAGAATCAAAAGAGTCCTGATATAGAGAAACATTTTGGGCTATTCTTTCCTAACAAGCAAAAGAAGTATGCATTTGGATTCACTGCATAAAGGAATGGAAGATGTTAACAGTGCTCCTGAAGTTACTAGTGAGATGAAAAGCTTACTCATCAAAATTTATGTTTATGTGTCACCCATAAAATAAAATTGTATGATGTCCGTGTGAAATAATTATCCTTCGTCTTTGGATACAAAGACGTTGGAAAGTTTATAAAGATGAAATTATGTAGTATGACATCCTCTTTTCTACTTGTTGTAATGTAAATTTTATTTTATTATCTTAATTGTAATTTTCAAATTAAACTAATCCAAATAAATTGTTTTTTTGAGTTAATCATATATATAGCTTTTCAATTAATTAAAATGAAAAAGAAAAATGAAATCATTAGTAAGATATGAATATAAACAGTTGTAAAGGATCAATGTGGTTATATGAATATTAATAAGAAGTATATGTCGTTAGATCTATTCAAAATGATACTGAGTTATCATTTAAAATTATTAAATGAAAGGAAAATTTTAATTAACAAATAATTTTGAAACTCAACATAATAATATTTTTAAATTTTGAATTATATATATAAAATAAGTTTGAGATTGCCCATCATATATAGTTAAGAATTCTCAAAATTATTAAACGAAATAAAAATATTAATTATAAAAAAGTTCCAAATCATAATCTTTAAAGTTGTTATATATAAATAAATAAATCTAATTATTGTGCTAGTTTGAAATATGAATAACTTTTAAAACTAAAATACGGGTAAAGAAATAGTCCATAAGATAATTAATAATTTATAAAAGGATGAAATATTAAAATAAATTGAAAAAAATTAAGTATATTTTTTTATTGACAATTTTTAATATAATCTTTACATATATAGAAATCAGTGCCAATCTCATACGTAGCAGATGCAGAAGCAAGACTCCTAATCCTAATAAGTCGTCTTTTCATTACTCAGTACTTTCACATCATTTAGAATTTAAAGTCATATAAATGATTTAAATATATATGTTTTCTAATTTTTATCATTTAAATTTTTTTAATAAAAAAAAATAATAGAACACTTTTCTCTTAAACCTCAACTGAATACACTTTCTCTTAAACGCAAATACTACAACACTATTATCATGGTAATGCTATAGTGCCATTTGTTTAGTAACATGAAAACAAAAAACATCATGCGTATCTCTTTCTGTATTTCCGTAATTACAAACGATATCTTCTGTTTTTCCGTTGAGTTAGTTACGAGAACAGTTTCATGTACGTATATTCTGAAAAACTCATTCTTCGGAGGGTATTTTATGAGTTCCACCTTAGAAAGTTTATTTTCAAATACATTTCATATGTTTTGAAATTTTTTTTCCAAATATTGTCCTCAAGAAAACTGGTCTAGAAATTCTGTTTTAGAAATTTTATTTTGAAAGTAATGTTCCAAAAAAATTCCAAAAAAAAAATTGGAAAGTTTCTAGGATATAATCCAAAAATTACAATGAGTAATGAGAATTTAGGAAAATTGAAGCACCTTCACAATTTCTTCTTGCTTGTGACCAAAAAAGACAATCGAAGCAGTGTAAAACAGTCAAGCAACACATGCTTCTTCAATTTTTTGTTTAATGTATTTATGTGCTTGAAACTTTAATCATATATTGAAGCTAAATGTCATGATTTAGATCTATACGACATTTAAAAATGAAATTAATCATAAAAAATGAGAAATAATGATAAATGTGATTTTTCTTTTGTTTTGGCTGGCACATGCACGTAGATTAGATGGTTTAGTGCAGATCAAATAAATAAATAATTTGCACCTTGACAAGCTTTTATTCATTAATTTTCTTATATATATATATATATATA
Organism: Vigna unguiculata; assembly: GCF_037176805.1. NCBI lineage: Eukaryota > Viridiplantae > Streptophyta > Magnoliopsida > Fabales > Fabaceae > Vigna > Vigna unguiculata. The sequence goes on from NC_140800.1 coordinate 486,521, forward strand.
TATATATATATATATATATATATATATATATATATATAGTTTGCTACTCATGGATAACAAGTGGGATTAAAATTGTATTGTTTAATTTTTTTTTATGTACATAATTTAGATGTTATGTTGTCGAAATTCAATGCATTAAGAGAATCTTAGTATCAAACTCGAGATTCAATAAAAAGAATGTATTATCTCTATTTTAAAATGCCCTTATTTAAAAACAAAAGGGAAGTAATACTAATAATCCTTGTATGGAATCTTGAATTATTTATTTTGATAATTTGTAAAAATTAATATTTTTTTATTGATTTATAAATACACATGTTTACATTTCATTAAACTTTTAGTTGATTACATTTTATATTGGTCTTCAAATACATGTTAATTGTGATTCATTTTTGTGTCACTTGAAAAATCATAGAAAATACTGTCACAATTTGTAAAATTTTATCGTAAAGCTTTTATTAGTGTTCTTTGTATCTTTTAATGAATTTTTTGTTCTTTCTAATATGTAACATTTTATTTTCCCTTTGTTCTGTAATTTGTGTATGAGTTTTTTTGTTTGAACAAAATCTAAAATCTCTTCTTTTGAAGAATTGAATTGACACTAAGGTAGAGAAATTAAGGAAACATATATAGTCGGGAAATGGAGAAGAAGACACACTTATAACAATGCAGTGACAGTGAAAGAGAGTACTTTAGTCTTTTTACTATTCGTATAGGGTGCAGTGGTAATCATAGGGGTGCAGCAAGCAAATTTGCGGAAGTGAAAATGCTGATACGGCATGTACTGTACTTTATGGAATGCATGGATGTTCAAGCAAAAGGCTCAAGGTTGATTCTTCCCGCACCCCCCTTTCTTATACTATATTATTCTGGATTTTATTTGTTAAAGGAAAATGATATTTTAACTACTAAATTTTGACAACTTTCTCTTATAACATGATGTGTCATTTTTGAAATGATTTTGAAATATTGAAGATGAAAAAATAAAAAAATAGAAAATCACTTAGAAGATGCCACCTAAGGTTGTAAGAGAAAATTGTCAAAATTTAGTAGTAAAAAATAATTTTCCTTAATCAAAACACATTAAACCAATTCTGAAATACTTTTCCGAAAGACACTCATTCACTTTTCTGGAAAACACTTACCCACTCCTATGTAGGAATTTTTTTTTCCAGAAAGTATGATGGGATACAGGAAGTGGGTAAGTGTAATTTAACGTCATATCAATTCACAACAAATGAATTTTATGCATCTAATGAATTCAAGTTTGATTTATTGTTGAAATTGGTATTCCTTTCTCGGTGCTTTGGTTCAAAATCGTTTTAGCACATGAAAAGAAATATTAATTTGTTCAATTACCAAAAGAGGAGTAAGGCCAACTTGGGTTGGGCTGAAGGTTGAGCCGAGACATAGATTGAATTGAACCAAAAGTCTAGATAAATAGTACCAAATTGAAAATTAAACTAAGTTAAGTTATACTTAAAGGTAGATTTGAGTTCACTTTAAAATAGAAATTAAGTTTAAGTTGCTTTATCCAAACAATAAAATTCAAATTTAAAATATTTCAATTACTTTATCTAAACTAATTATTTAAAAATGACAAGAATTTAATTATAAATAATTTAATTATCAAGTATTTCAATTTCTTGAAATTGTTTAAATCTATCCTTCAAACACATTATAAATGTCTGAGGCTGTTTGTCTTTGCAGGGAAAAACTTATAAAATGAAAGTAAACTCTTCTCAACAAAATAAATTCATTTTTCTACCAAGAACAAGAGTTTTGTTACAAATACACATATCCAAATTAACAAGAATCAAGTGCCTAATTGAAAGATAAAAGCATGTGTTAGGCCATTATCACCATTTTTGCCATAATAGATAGTACCTTGTTTACCATATCAACAATAATTATAATATTAAGCTTTAAATGTCAAATTAAAATCCAAGTTAAGTTAAAAGAGAAACACAAAAAAGGTAAGTAATTTACAAAGCTAGCAAAATATCCAACCAAATCAAATTCAAGGTAAATTTAGTAATCCAAGAGTTACTCTTCAAACTTTTTATGTGCCATCCCTTTCAAAGTTTCTCTTAAGCATAAGAAATTATTCGAGTGCGAAATGAAAAGAGACAATACTTGACCTTTATTTATATAGTAGTGAGTGACTTAGGTTTGACTTATACTTAAAGACATAACCTAACTCATTCTAAACCTTTTTTCTCCCTTTAACAACCCAATTTTATTTCAAATTTATAAAATACTTTATTTTTGTAATTTCAATTAAGTATCGTAATTAAGTCAAATAATTGTATGGAATCCTGAAAATGAGTACTTCGACCGTGGTGCTAATATATTTTAAATATCATAATGTTATCCTTTCCTTCTTATTTTCAAGAAGAGTGAACCAATACAAATTAAATGTTTAATTTGTTTTCTATTACAAAATCATTTACTTATAATTTTTTCTTAAATATTTTATGAAAATTTAATAAACTTATTTTTTTTTGAAACTAAGACTCACTACCAACCTCTACTACATTTGTATAAAAAATATTTACACATATTTTAAAGTTCTATTCAATTTTTTTAGAGTTATTATCTTCTTTCAAAATTTCCTCTAACATGTAATTAAATTACATTTCATAATATTTTTTCTACTTACATCACTGTTTGATCATAAAGTATATTGATAAAATTCTTAGATTTAATTGCAAATTAAATTATATAATTTATTTTATAAATTTACTCTCATGACAATTAATTTTATTATTTGTAAAAAAAACTACTCTTGCTACATAATTATAGTTAACACTAAAAACTTAATAATTTTTTTTTTATTTTTACAATTGCTTTTCCTATACCTAATTGTTTACAACATCAATAATATTTTTTTATTTTAATAATTATCACAAATCTAAATCTTAATTATATTTTTTACTATTATTATCATAAAGTAAATACATAAATGCTTATACGCCTAAATTACCATTAATTTTAATAATATTTATCAAATAATTAAGTTTGAGTGTAATTTCTAATCAAAATATCAAATATAACTTTAATTTTAAACTAACCCATATCATACATCTTTCAATTTTTTATTTATTTATTGAGTATACATTTTAATTTAATATTTTTTATTTTAGACGCTTAAAAAAAGGAAAAATAAATATGTTCAATCATACATTGTTTTTGTTTCATGATAATCTTATGAAAGTAAAATCATTCACAACATTGTTATGATTTTATGGTATAAAACTGGATTCATACTTTCAATTAGTATAAAGTTAGACTAATTTTTTATCATATAAATATTAATAAATATGTGATATATAATTCAAGTTCAATCTATAACTTTTTTTATATACTATAATCATTAAATTGTGAAATACATAAATACTATATATATATACTTTGATTTTTTCTTTTATTATTAATAAATATTATTACTTTATAAAATTATTAAAAGTAAGAAAAATTTATATCAACTAATAATTTATTTGAAATTTTTTTATTTAAAACTCATGATTTATTTATATATATATATATATATATTAAATTTTTTATATTAAAATAATTAAATTCATATTTTTAAACTAATAATTGTATAATGATCTAACCATGGATTATATTTGTCGAGTGGAAAACTTACCAACACCAACACATACTATAACATATCAACATTATTCTATGAACAAAAGCAATTAACAGTGGCGCGAGTGACACGGAAACAGATGACAGTTTAAGAATGACTGTATTTCAAAAATATTTTCATCAGCTCTATCTCAAAATAAAAAAATTGATGACAACAGTATAACATCAAAATTTTGTCAAATAAAATCATATATTTTATGAGACTATATTCACAACCACATCAATAACACTAATTATTAATTATTATTTCCAAATTTATTAATTTTATTGCATAACATCTACATCTTATACTTATCATCTCCCAATTTTATTTTTTATCAATTTTTAAAATTATTAATAATCTTTATTAATCAATAGTTTTAATTTTTTCTAGCCACAACTATTTATAATATCTGACATCAATAAAAAATATAATATATATTTATACAGTATTTTATAATTAAAAAAAACTCTAAATAAAATATAAATATTAAAGTAAAAACTACATCTAACTTTTCAAAGTTTAAAGTTTTAAACATACTTTTAGATATCAGTTAGTTATTAACTGAACTTTTGATGGTCAACTTTTAACATAAAAAGTCAATTGTCTAATTTTTTATTTTTTTAATTATATAAAAATACAAACTTATAAGTGGTTATTATTTGAAAGATTTGTATTCTTGTTAAAAATATAAACTAAATTAAAAAAAAAGTTGTATTAAAAATTTAAAACATTTAGGTTTTATAATAATTAATTTATTTCTAATTTCAATAACATTTAAAATTTTCAGCAGTAAAAGAAATTTTATTTTAATTTTTGTGTTTTTTATCACTAATTACTTTGACGGTTTTAAAATTACATATTAAACTAAATATAAATATATAAATTAATTTTAAATTTAAGAATTAATAAATTAAAAATAATATATAAAATTATTATTTTATTGAGACATTTACTCTTACGCCCGTGCGAGAGAGCTACCGAAAGACATAAAACGCATCGTTTGATTCAATCCCTTCCTTCTTTCGGTGTTCTCTCTCATTCTTTGCCCGTTCTGTTCCTGTGCCTCTCCACATCATACTTCTATGGTAGATACTGAAAAAACTGTGCGCAGCAGAGTTTGTCTTTGAAATCTTAATTCGCATTGTGTCGTGTGATTCACACTCGACATGTCTTACGGAATTTGACTGGCCCGGACACCATTACTCTTTTTCAAATTTCAGTTCTCCAACCTCTCAAGGTAGAACAACCAAGAACCTGTTTATTTATTCTTATGCGTACACTATCCAATGATGAAACTGATTTTAATAAAAGTTATTTATTTTCTTTTTACAATTTGAAAAAAATTAGTTCCAGATTTTCCAGGGATTGATGTTTTTTTTGGCGTGTGTTGAATTTTCTTCAATTGGTTGTTTTTGACCGTTTTTTTTTTTGCGTGTTGGGGTTGGTTTGTGGGGTTGTGAAGCTTTTTCACATTGAATTTAGGGTTTATTTTAATGGTGCAGAGGAATGTGTGATGGATTCTCTGGAGGGTCAGGGTTTCAGAGGTGTAGATGAGAGTTCTGGAGAGTGCTTCTCTGGTTGAACTTGTCACTCATCTGTAAGTTTTTTTTTTTTTTTTTTTTTTTTTCCTTTGAATTTTAATTACTCTCCCGTTTGATTGATGCTGAATGGAATTTGAGTTTATGTGGGAGAATTTCTTTGAAACTCGGAGGGTAGGGGTTGAATGTTTGTTTTCATTTAATGTCTAATGTTGCAGATATTTCGTTATCATTTGCTTTAATTTGAGTAGTTTCTGAGTGTGAATGTAGGACTGATATTTTGGTGCTTAATTACTTGTGTGCTGACCCCTACCTCGGTTCTATGTGTCGACTTTTGTGTGTTTATGTTGGATTGGTTTTATATTGACAAATGTTTTGGATTTGATGGCAGACTATGAACTTGGGTGAAAGTTTCTGTTTTTAACTTAAATATTTGAAGGGCTAGTGGCTTTAGGCAATGAGTTGCTAGAACAATTAAGGGCTTTCTGTTGCTGGAGCACTTTCATATGCCACATATAATGTAGGTAAGGTATGCTGGATGAGGGATAAAGTGGGCAACTCAGTTGATGAGGCACCTAGTGGGGTTTGGGGACGGTTGACGTATGCAACCTTAATTATGAATGTGGAGTGGAAAGTGGCACCAGAATACTAGAGTATCAAATTGGAAGAATGTGCTTGGTGGTTCATCTCTTTCAAAGTAAATAAAGATTACAGAATCTGAATATCTTCTTCGTACTGTGATTGAGTTTCTTATGGCTTTACAAAAGTTCACTTACAATTTATTAGGAAGTAGATTTAAGTCTAACTCAACCTTACAAAAACTTGTAAAGTGAAATTTGCTTCCATTTATATACTGTAATTTGACCTCATCTTTAGTAAATGTGGGATTTTCGGTACACCCCGCCATGCCAAGTACTTGACATCTTGAGTGTGAGACTAAATATTTAAATATCTGTGGATGGTGTGATAGTGTCCCAATAGTGAGTGACACGATAGGTTTAACAAACTTCGTTAGAATAGACATTATCATATCAGAAATTAGGTTTAAGCCTTACTCAATATCCCAAAACCGACTTTTAAGGTGAAGTTTGCTTCCATTTTTATACTTAATTTGGCTTTATCTTTAGTTAATATGGTATCTCCAACACAATTTCGTTGAAAATGCTTACTTTCAAAGGAGGTTGATTTCTTAATTATAATTTTTCAATAGCTAGATCATGTAATGTGAATGATGTTTTGACAATTTTAGGTGATACATCACTGGTATCTGAGAAATGCATGAGAAAAGAGGGGTAAAATATATTGTCCTATTTTTAATTCATGCTTGTTATTATGCCAATGCCATCACCCAAAAAGTACTCTAGGACATTTTGGATCTGTTTCCCAAAATTTTATATTTTTTGGAGTTAGATGTTAAGGACCTACACCTTGATGCAGAGGACTTGTTGATTGAAAGCAAAGCAAGGACAGTGTTCAATGTTCATCAAAGTCAAAACAGATTGAGGGGTTTACCATTAACACACGGGATTGTTTGTTGTGTTGCGTGGTAGGATTTGGGATGAAGGTGGCTTCCTAGTCCCCAGCAAATCATAGATGAGAGGCTCTGCTGGTAGCATAGTACTCACAACAAACATTTTTCTAGACCAGCACTAAAGTATTGGGGTGGTTACTGCTGACTTGGTCAAAATCTTCAAACTCTGCTTTAGTTTGATCTTTTTACCTCCTTGTCTATGTTTGTAAGGGTAGTGTGATCTCATTCCCACTGTCTCTCATTTCATTACACCTTCCTGCTTGAAACATTTAAGAGATCAACAAACTTGTGAGGAGATGATTACTTGGTTTATATTTGGATCATACTTTTAGTTCTTTTCGAAGGTCTTGTTTTTTATTTGTGACATTCCATTTTATTTGTTCTGTTGTCATTTCCAGCTAGGCAATCTTAGTCTCTGATAGAGATTACTCTCTCTTCTGCAAAGGAACCCTTCCTCTGAATGACATTGTTATCTGTCTTGGGGATGAGGATAAATAATCTGTATTTTCATTTTAGCATTTGTTTTTTGGTTTTCTGATGTTATTCATATTGTGGTTAAGCCTTTGTGCAATTGCAAGTTTTTTTCTGTGACTTGTGTTGTTACAAGTACTTGGACTTCATGGATTTTGCTTGTGGGGTTAAGGTGACATTGGGAAGCCCTTGTGTGTATCTTACGACTGTATTGTTAAGGATGTTTGTCTTAGATAGGGTTGGTGGTTTTAGCTGCTATTTGCTTATGTCTCTTAACTTAATTTTTTGATAAAATTAAAATTTGTGTGTTCGGGGTTGAAGGTATGATGGGATGGAAATTGATAATTATCATTGTTTTTCTTGGGACAGTGGAATCATGGGAAACAAGTACGCAAAAGAAAGTGCTACTAATGTTTTATCCTATATTCTTTCTTGATAAATGAATTCAAAATTAGAATATTGGCCATTCTCTGTATGTTATCATTTGTTTAATTATTTTTGCCATTATTGCGTTAATTTTATTAGATTATTATCACTATTTTTCTCAATTATAGGTACAATTTATATGATTAGTATTTTATTTGTTCCTCTGGTGCTTTACAGGAATATGGCTTTGCAGAAGTATGCTCCTTCTGGCCATGCACCTTCCATTAATATGAAACATTTGACCTTTTCCAGTAAGATGCCTAAGAAAACTGAGCGTGACAAGGCATGTCAGAATCATAACATGGATGTGGATATTGACCTTAGGGAAGTTTATTTTCTCATTATGCACTTTCTTTCAGCTGGGCCATGTCATAAAACTTATTTACAATTTTGGAATGAGCTTCTTGAGCATGAGCTTTTGCCTAGAAGGTATCATGCGTGGTATTCAAAGACCGGAGCGTGTAGTGGAGACAAAGATGACGATGGTCTATCATTCCCTTTAAATTACAATATGTTAGTGGAGAGGTATTTTTATGCATCCCATCTCCTTTATGATTTTTGGGTGATTTATAGTTAATTATTAATTATTATATGGGTATCCTCCCTTATGCACCACTCCTCTTTATAATATCTTCTTTGATGTTGTAATTAAAAATTATACAGGTATCCTCATATTGAAAAGGATCACTTGGTAAAGCTTTTAAAGCAATTGTTATTAAGTACAGCCACCCCATCACTGGGTATGAATCTTGGAAAGGCCCCAAATGCGGCTGATGTACCTACACTTTTAGGAAGTGGTTCATTTTCACTGCTGAGCTGTACGTGTTCTTCATTTTTTCTTTAAATCATTTTCAACTTTTGACACTTTAGGTGGTTTGAAAATTCTTACTCTGAATTATGAATTTACTAATTGTTAATTATGGAAAAAATGAAAATTTTCTTCTGTGTAGTAAATTGTTTGGTGCTTTTGGCGAAAATTGGGTTTGCCCTAAGGATCTCCACAAGTAACTGCATGTTAACTAAGAGATTTTGGGTGCCAAAAGGCTTTGGGGTTTTTCTTGATTTGCCATTGTTTGGTGCATGTGGTTATAAATAATGTTAGATGTTAGAAATGTTATTGACTGTGTATTGCTTAAGTTCGTTTGGGATTAATTCTCCTATCTTCTTTGTGATATTCTACTATTTGTCTTTTTATGTGGGGATCTGTTTGGTAGATCTCTTGACATATTGACTTTGTCTTCTGCATTACATGTGCTGTGTTCTTTTTCTTTTTGGCTTCTTTATCTTCTGCTTATGGTTTTTTTTAATGGGGTGTCTTTGGTATAGGGTAGGGTTTGGCTTTGGCTGCTGTATCTGTTGTGTTCTTTTTTCCCTCCATTTCATTCTTGGTTTAGCTTAAGATAATTTCTCTTCCTTTTGCATTTGATATCTATCATTTCTTTATAAATTCTTTGTTGATTATATTGCTTCTCTACGACAGATGATAGGGATAAAATGAAAGAAGTCAAAAGGCCACCTCCTCACATGCGCTGGCCTCATATGAAAGCCAATCAAGTTCATGGGCTTAATTTGAGGGAAATTGGGGGTGGTTTCCCAAGACATCACCGTGCACCATCTATACGCTCTGCATGCTATGCCATTGCAAAACCTTCTACCATGGTGCAAAAGATGCAAAATATCAAGAGGTTAAGAGGACACCGCAATGCTGTTTATTGTGGTATGCTATTTTACACAGTAGTAAACACTCGAGCATTTATTTAGACCTATTTGTGTAACTTAGTAGTACAATTGTTGAAATGATTATAGTAGACACATCTATGGGTTAAGGATAACCAAAGGTCCATTTTCCACCTCTTGAAAGTAAAGAAACTGAACTGGGGAGAAAAATTAAGGGAAACAATAATCTTATAGAAGCAGTAAAAGTGATTTAAATTATCTGCAGTGTTTTAGGGAGTCTATTCGGATTTGATAGAACATATATGTAAATGTCAGGAAAACTGTTTTTGACATCATTCATAGAGGAACAATTGCTCTTAAATAGAATACAAAGACACAATAACTGAAAATCCTAATTTATTGATGGATATAATCTATTCCTTCAAATCAGGATCAGTGGTCCTGTACAATAAATATTAAATATACTGTTAGCCTATTAATCATTCTAATTATCCTCTTAAATATGGAATGCAATTAATTCCTAGTTATGTAATTAAAACTAGAGAAATATTAGCTGCAATATAAATCATAGGATTCTGACAGGAATAGATGGGATTAGAAGAATATGTGCTTGCCTTTTGTTTTCACCAGAACACTTAAAATGAACAATAAACTGCTCTAAATTAACACACTGGAGATTATTGTTTCCCGTCCTTCCAAATTTGTCGGACATTTTGAATGAACTCAATTACTGTATCTTTCCAAGATTGGATAAATTCATTCTGCCCTATCTTACTGTGGGTATTCCATTTGGTTTTTTCATGTATTTTTGGAGGCTTGCTGCTTTTTGACATGCAACTGAGTTTAGTTTAACATGTGTTCTACAGCTATATTTGATCGGTCTGGAAGGTATGTTATTACTGGTTCAGATGACCGACTTGTAAAGGTTTGGTCAATGGAAACTGCATATTGCTTGGCCAGTTGCCGTGGACATGATGTGAGTCTGTTTCTGTACTATAAATATGTATCATTTAGTTTGTATAGATTTATACATTGCCTTAATGTTTGTTAGCCAATAGATTGAACTACATGCTCTATTTAATAGGGTGACATCACTGATTTGGCTGTGAGTTCAAACAATGCTTTAGTTGCATCCTCGTCAAATGACTGTGTCATTCGAGTTGTAAGATTTCATGTTACTAAGCAAGTTTATCGTTTTCCTTTTCTTTATCCCTTCTCCCAGACTTTTTCTGGCTACATTATGTTTGACTATTTCATTTTCATAGTGGCGCTTGCCAGATGGCCTGCCAATATCAGTTTTGAGGGGACATACTGGAGCTGTTACAGCCATAGCATTTAGTCCCAGACCAAATGCTGTATACCAGCTTTTATCGTAAGTCTTCTGCACAGAGAAAAAAGGAGTTGATAATATAATTTTATTCTCAGAAATGTGAATGCTATGTCATGTCAGTAACATTGAAGGTGCCAATTCAGTCGTGATGTATATTTAACAATTTGTTGAAATAACATGCAAGCTTTCTCAGTGCAGTAGACATGCAATGCAACTATGTGAACTGTATATCACCCTGCTATTATTGCGTACAGTGAAGTTCGTAACTGTCTTTCATTTGTTTCTATCAAATTCTTGATGAAATCTTTCCTATTTTTCCTTTTATTTTATCCGTAGGGTTGTTCCACCAATTGATTATCATGATTCTTTGATTTCTTCTAGTGATGCCTTGAACTTCTGATGCTATGTTGTGTGATTATGACACTGGAGTTTTCCCTTTCAGCTTCAGGCTACATGTTTTCATATGCCTTCATTATTCTGGCATGATTTATGTGAATGATCCTCACCCTTGGGCATTCACGATTTTCTGTTATAAATTAACATGGTGATATTTTGTTTACTTTGCAGTTCCTCTGATGATGGAACTTGTAGGATATGGGATGCAAGGTATACCCAGTCAAGTCCAAGATTATATATTCCAAGGCCTTCAGATTCTGTAATTGGTTAGTTGATTCTTTTGTGAACTATTGATTGATTTATTGGTGAAAAGAACTAATTTGGAATACCTTATTGGCTTTAGGGAAGAGCAGTGGCCCATCTTCAAGTACTGTACCACAGAGCCATCAGATTTTTTGCTGTGCATATAATGCTAATGGAACTGTCTTTGTAACTGGTAGCTCTGACAATCTTGCTAGGGTATGTGTTTGTGTGTCTGTGTTTGTAAGTGCTTACCTGTAGTTAAGAGACATGCATAAATAACAATATTCACTGCTTAAGGTAAGTGTTTGCTCTATTTGCTTTTTAGAAATACTAACCTGTATTTATTTCTTACACTTTTGTTCTTTAACCTTTCTGTTGATGTTCTGGTGAGTTTTTGAGTTGATGGTTTGAGGAAAAAATAACCTAAGAATCAGAAGATATTCCTTTTCTATAAGTAAAAGTCTCTTTTTATCCCTGTTCAAGCCTCTATTGTCCATTTCTGATAAGCATCACTACATGTTGATTAGTGCTACATGATCCCTCGTCCCACTTTCTCAATCATTTCTTAAGGCCTTTCTGTTGGTGATGATCTTCTAGCCTAGCCTTGAAACATTTTCTGACCACCTAGACATGGTTATTGGCCATTTTCTTTAGTACTAAGAATACATACAGTTGGTTATTATTACTTTTTTGGACCTGAAATTTACCCTAAAAATAGTTTTGGGTGTTTGAACCTTGTTTTGTATATAATATTTATCCATCTGCTATCAAACATATTGATGACATCTATATGGTGAGTAGAAAATGATGAAAGTCATACATAAATTTGTTCAAGATATGCAGCTTCACAATTTTTTAGGCTTACCTAAAATGTTTTTCAGGTTTGGAATGCTTGTAAACTTAGCACAGATGATAGTGACCAACCAAATCATGAGATAGACGTGCTATCTGGTCATGAGAATGATGTGAATTATGTGCAATTCAGGTTAGTATGTTTCAGTAGTTTATTGTGATCATTGATAAATGAAATTTTTGCATGCTAATGTCTGCCACTCGTTATTTTGCAGTGGTTGTGCAGTTGCATCTCGATTTTGCACAACAGAAACTTGGAAGGAGGAAAATATTCCCAAATTTAAAAATTCCTGGTGTGTTTGTGAATTAGAAGTAGCTTCTTAAATGATCTAACTGCTGGCACCCTTCTTTACTTTTCACAACATGAAATGTTATATTCTTAATTTTCTGGGCCTTCTCTATGATCTAATATCTCAATGACTATATTTTATTCCAGGTTGAATCATGATAACATAGTTACCTGCTCTCGTGATGGAAGTGCTATAATATGGATTCCTAGATCTCGTAGATCACATGTAAGTCTTCATCAAATATATTTTCCTTCTTCTTTATCTCTCTCTTTAAAAGAAAGTGAGAGTTGTTGGCCTACATTTTTATTCAAATTGCCAAAGCTAATGGTTATTTTATAGTGAGTGCTAATTTATATTTCAATTTGTTAAAATTATTCCATTTAGGGAAAAAGTGGTCGTTGGACACGGGCATATCATCTAAGAGTTCCACCTCCACCTATGCCTCCTCAACCTCATAGAGGTGGTCCTCGCCAGAGAATTCTACCAACTCCACGTGGTGTAAATATGATTGTTTGGAGCCTTGACAACCGCTTTGTTCTTGCAGCTATTATGGGTTAGTTGGTTTTGTTTCTACTCCTAGGGAATTAATGTGTAGGGTAGGATAGCTAAAAGGAAAATTTATGTATAATGGCTTATCATTATCCAATATAGCTACATTGTTTAATTTTTGCTCTTAAATGTAATTCAATCTGAATGATTATAAGTAGGGATGTGGCTGAGTGCTTCTTCACTCAAAGCATTTTCACAAAAATCTAGTCTTCAACTGGTATTAGAGTGGGTTGATCCCCATTTTTCTTGTCTCCTATTGTGGTTGAGTTTCTGGTGCTCTCTGCTGCCATCCTCCATCCTCTTCCACTGCACTGTTCATCCACTGCAATAGTGAGATCAATGATTTTCCCATCAATCTCCTATATCTCTCTGGGTTTGAGAAAATTTCACTTTGGTCTCATTAACTTTTGATTTGAGTTCATAGACTGTCAACGGGCTTGCAATTTTCCAAGCATGTCTCTTCCAAAATTTCATGAGTATATTTTCTTTCTGAAATGATAATACGTTGTTTTGATTATGCCACTTCAATACCAAGAAAATATTTAAGATACCCTAGATCATTGGTTTGGAATTGGCTGAATAAATGCTTTTTAATTGAGCAATTCTAGTGATATAATTCCTTTGTAACAACAATATCACCAACTTAGACTATAAAATAATTTCTTACCAATCATGGCTAGAGAGCAAGTACCGGAAGGTGACTTATTGGTAGACTCCATGAGAGATTTCAAAGTGTTAAGAAGTGGAACTTTAAGCCTAACTCAACCTTACAAAATCGGCTTGTAAAGTGAAGTTTGCACTCACTTATATATTGTAAATTGACCTTATCTCTAGTCGATGTGGGACTTCTAACATATACCATCACACTAAGGCATATACATCTCGAGCATAGGACTAGACAATTAATGGGTGGTCTGATAGCGACCCATAGTGGGTGGAACAATAGACCCAACTTCTAGGGGAATGCATTTATTAGTTTTTCTAGTTGAGCTTTGCTGTGGTGATAGTAGTAGCAGTAAAGGGAGAAGCCATTTCAAAGGTCTCCACAAACATATTTGAGGAGAGCAGGAAAAGCCCTAGTGGGAAGCTATTGGCAGTGGACTAGGAGGACAAGGACATGAACAAGCTTAAAAGGCATCGACAAGATGAACAACAACAGTCTGATGTGATTTCAGCATAAGGAAGACGACGTGTCAGAGATGTTTTGAACCAACAACCACTGGAGATGTGTCGCACTCCTTGAGACGCACCTAACCTGACTTTGTTGGAAGAAACACAATGGTTGTGGGAAATTACAGCGGTGACTGCCACAGACAGTGGAGAGATTGAGAAAATACAGGGTGTTTTGCTTGCACTATAGAACTTTTATTTATGCATTTATAGGATACAAAGAAGAGGCAAAGCACTTGCCTAAAATCCTAACCCAAAAGTTGGGTACACACAAAAAAATTGCAATAAATGATGCCATTGAGATTTCTCAACTAAAAGAACATTTATGCAACTATTTTCAATCTAAAGGCCTTGGCTATCTGAAATAATTTATTGGTATTGAGGTGGCAGTCGAAGGAATGTGTTGTAATATTTGCATATAAAATAAGCTTTTTCTAACTTGGTTGTGTTTGGCAAATTGCAAGCCCATTGATAATCATGTGGATCCAAATCAGAAGTTAACAGTAGACCAGGTAAAACTTTTTCCATATCTAGAGAGTTAAAGGAGGCAGGTGAGAAAAATCATTTATCTCCCTATTATAAGACCTGATTTTCTTGTGCAGATGGAGTTGTTAATAGTCTATTCATACATAATCCTCTCATTGACCATAGTAATGTTGTGATTTGCATTCTAAGATGTGTGATAAAGACTCTAAAACAGGAATTATTGAATGAGGACAGGGGAAATACTCAAATCTGAGGGTATTGTGATGCAATTTAGGCTGACTATTTGCAGAAGCTAAATGTAGATTTATGGCTTTGTCCTCTTCTGAACTTATGTGGATTAAACAACTTTAAGAGTTGAAATGTTGTGAAGTTAAGCGCATGAAGTTGTGGTATGATAAAACATGCAGCTCTCATATTGCGTTTAATTTAGTGTTTTATGAGAGAACCAAACACAAAGATGAATTCTCATTTTCTTAAGGAGAAACTATTGTTCAAGGAACTTATTACTAAATTCATCAACTTTAATGACTAGCTTATAGACATTCTAACTAAGTCTTTAGAGTCTGCCTTGAGGGGAATTGTTAAAGTCGTTGTTAATTATTTGTACAGCTTCAATAAAGCTGCTTTTTTGTTGTATCTATCTTAAAGGGTTAAGGTTTTAGCCTTTTCTTTTGACTGGACTAGTTCTCACCTTTACCATATCTGAAATCACTTAATGATTAGTTGGGGCTGGCTTGGTTTGAAAATTTCTTTTTACTGTATATTTTTATTAAAAGATTTCATAACCATCACATTGTTTTCAAGTTAGTTTTTGTGTTTAGATATTTGATTTGAACAAGAAATAGTGAAAACAAATTTTCGGTGTTTTCATCCTTTAATGTGCAAATGTTTGAAAGCAACTAGCTTCTTTTGTTATCAGTAATAGGACAAGTGATGAAAATGTAAAATTATTTTCTTTACTAAGCAAACCCTTAATTACTTAAGCATGGTTCTTGTTATCATACAACTCTTGTGCAAGTGTCAGGATAATGCTGCATCCATTGTAATCTTCTTTCATGATTTTGAAGCTAAAAGATTATTATTTTAACTGGTTGCATGATGTTCTTGCAGATTGCAGAATTTGTGTTTGGAATGCATCTGACGGAAGCTTAGTACACTCATTGACTGGGCATTCTGAATCTGTAAGTGTTTAGTTGTTGGTTTTGGTTTGATATCTTCAGTAAATATAATGTATGATGTCCGACTCTGGCTTTTTTTGTGATATTTAACTCAAGCTTGTCATCTGATGGCAAGTGCTGTGTTTCTCAGATTTTGTTTCAGATGTTGCTTAGGATTTAGAGTATAATTTGATTAATGTTTCAAATGATTGATCTTTTCATTTATGATTACATCTATAAGTATTTGTTTTCTACTAGTTTGCATACAAACATAAACTTCTTTCGCACTGTCAAGATGTGTGCACCTCTGGGCGAGATTTATTGACGTATTTTCTGAACTTCATGTTTATCTAGTCTCCTCATACTAAGTTTTAAGTACTCATTTACAGTCTTTAGGAATGGGAATGAATATAAGGTCTGTTAGAACACCCAGGAAATGTCTTTATAATGTCTTCATTTTATCTTTAAAAATATCTTTTACTACGTGGGATGATCTCTATTGTTGTGAATTGTGGGTTGTCACATGCAAATACTTGTTTATTAATCATTCAAAGTAGAATATAGGGAAAGCCTAATAATGGATAACAATGGAGAATATCCCTAATTACCAGTTGTTCATATTTCCCTTATTACTAAGATCAAATTATATCTTTTACACTCCTCTGGTAAAAAAGGCAATGATAGTGGTAGAAGCCACTAAAAAGAGGCACGGCGAGTGGTGAAGACTAGAAATTAGAGAGAAATACAATTTTGGAAAAAAAATTGCTCCAATGAGCAATAGGTTCACTGAGGGGGCAAAAATTCGCTAGGTTCTAGATACCCATGTGTGAATACAAGATGGGTATTCATATGGATGAATCCCTGTGTTTGAGTACCATCAAGGAAGATGTTATATATAGATTGTACAAATATATTATGAGATGAGCTTAGGCCCATATATTGAAAATATATTTAACAATGATAATATCATCAACAAATACAAGAAGATAGATGCACATGCCAGATATAGAATGAAGTGAAAAATTAAAGGGATTGGCTTCTCCATGAGTCATAATACTTAAATCAAGCAAAGCAGCACATAAAAGCGGACAGAGGTGCAGAACATAATACTTAAATCAAGCAAAGCAGAACATAAAAGTGGACAAAGGTGCATGAGTTAGATTAAGAGAAGCTGAATTAACAATTTTCTTGTGAGGTTTTGGAAGACAAGACTCGTGCAAGAGGAAGAGGTTCAAACTTACTTTTAATAACAGTCTTGAGGCAGACCTTAAGGAATAACACCGTTGTGTTATTAAAGAGAACTCAGATCTCGTCCAGAAGCAAGACAATCAACCAAAGCTTTCATTTTAAGAAAATATTGACCCTTTCAACTGTCATCTAGAGTCATGGAATGAAGTTCAGTGCAAAGCTGCTGCACTCTCTTGCTCTTTTTTGTTTTTAAAATAATCATACACTTTATCCATCACTTGGTAAAAATGAATACATCCAAGAATGTGTGAAAGAAAGGATCTTGAAGAGTGGATTGTAACCATGTGAACAACATTTGATCTTGTTGTTCCCAAGAAACATATGCTAGGTTAATTTTTCCACATTATTGATCAGTTTCATTGATAAACCGAATAGAAGTAAAGGGTTTACCACAAAATGTTGGATATGCAATTGATGCATGGTTCTACTTGTTGACGCCAAAGCAAGTTGGAATCGTCAACTTTTCAGAAATCTTGACTAAGACTCCAGAGGAAACAAAAATGACAGATTCACTGCAACTGCTACTGCATAGCTTGAGTTATAGGAGTGGAGGTGGAGGTGAAGGAGGAGGATTATTTTCTGAAGCCATGGATCACTAAACTCTTGATACCATATTAGAGTTCAGGGGTAGAGAGAGAGAGAGAGAACAAAAGAAAAGAGAAACTGAAAAGGTAATATGTATTGATGATTAGTTGCATACAGAATAGCAAGGGTTCTCTTTGTATACAGAAAGAAAAGAAACAAAGCTGTAAAAGAACAGCTGATAAAATGCCTATAACAAACTTGATGCAACACTCTCAGATGTCTACCATGGGCTTGAGATAATTAGAGTATACTGAAGCTATACTCTATTTCAAGGGAAAATATCAGTTAGCTAGGGTAACAAGGTTCAAACATGTTAAACATTGCTGACTAGTTTTTTAGTATTATATAAAAATAAAGTTGTTGATGTTGAAGTTTATAATATCAAGAAAGATTTTAGTACTTGTGAAAGTTACTTTGTCTTTAGGACGAATTTGATCAAAGTGAAGAGTTTCATTGTCAATTTTTGATTAACCTCTACTTTCATGTTCCCTTTTCTGTTGCTTAGTTTACTGCTTTTCTCTCTGATGACGTGCCAAGTTTTTTCTCTTGGTCCTAAGACAATTGCTGAAAGAGAAAACTTCATAATTTTGGATGCATGGTTTTTTTTTTTTTCTTGGGTCTATCTGGTTTAATTTGATTCGGTTCGTTTTACTTCAGACATATGTTCTGGATGTTCATCCTTTCAATCCCCGAATAGCTATGAGTGCTGGATATGATGGAAGAACTATTGTTTGGGATGTGAGTCATCAATTACCTTTATCTCACTTCTCTGTAGGCCTTTCTGTATATTTTAAATAACTTCAACGTTTTCTGACTATAGATATGGGAGGGCATGCCTATCCAGATATATGAGATATCACGTTTCAAGTTGGTGGATGGAAAATTTTCTCCGTAAGTACAAAAATGGAAGAACTAGGCTCAGAACTTTATTTTGCATAAATATTTTTATTTTGATTTTTTCTCAAAGAAGTTCTCATTATAATATGTAGTTGTTAATTTAAGATACTCATGGAAAGAATTGTGTACACTATTATTGTTTACAACGCTTTATTATATGAATTTCAAAATCATTTGTAATTCCTCAAAACATTAAAATTAAATTACTGTAAAGATGATATGTAAGTTAGATATTATTCTGAGAATGTGGCTTTTGCGTGATCTTTTTTGGATCAGCCTATAAATACGTATTTATTATCGGGTAAATTAAAATTTTGGTCCCTATTCTTGATCACATTTTTTTGACTTGCATAAAATTGACTTGTCGAATTTCCAATGCCTTTCCCACTTAAATCAGAGCCTGTTGAAATTAAATCGATTATTTATAATCAATACAGGTTGCAATTTGCAATATGATGCTAGATCACCCTCTGGCACCGAATGCTGTTTTCTAATAAATTTAAATAACATTGACTGGTGAAGACATCATGATTTGTTGGACTTAATCTTCTAGTTTTCTGATTTATAAAAACTCGTTGAATGCAGCTATGTTATGTGGATCATTCTATAGCCTTTTTGTATTGCTCATCAATTCATTGTATACTGCCTAAATCAGCTCAACTTTGTGATTTGTTGAAATTTATTTTATTATCACCTAGAGATGGGACATCAATTATACTTTCGGATGATGTTGGTCAACTATATATATTAAGCACAGGTCAAGGCGAGTCCCAAAAAGATGCCAAATATGATCAGGTGCATATGTTATTATGGTAGTATGATTTTCTCTTTTCTTTGGTCCTGTTTTGGTACTAATGCAATCTAAAAATTATTTCTAGTTCTTTCTCGGTGATTATCGACCTCTGATTCAAGACACCCACGGTAATGTACTAGACCAGGTTAGTTGATTACTTGTTTTCTACTCTTTCTTTTCATTTATGAATCTGTTAGATCCTAAAATGTACAGATACAACATGAGTTACAGATAAAATGAGATTGGAAAAATTATGGTAAATATTAAAATTATAAGATACACAGCTATAATATATATATATATATATATATATATATATATATATATATATATATATAATTAACAAAATAAACATTTTAAACCACGAGAAAATTCATGCTTAAAAAGTTATCATAAGTCATTTTAAACACAAAATACAAAATGATATCTAATTATTGTAGTATTCAGATCAGTGTTGGTATGAAAGTTTAAAAATTAAAAAAATACATTAAAAAATGTTTTAATTGTTCATGTAGAATCCAACGTGCATCTTCATCTGATACAGCCAAGACATAACACAGCTACTATTTTGTAGTGTTAGTATTTATTAGGTTAGAACATATTTTTTAGCTTGATTGTGTGACCTTGTATCAATTTATCATTTGGGTTAGGTTAGGGGTGGGGAGAGGGGAATCAAGAAGTCATTTTGGGAAAAACCAATCCTGAACATAGATTCTTCTTAATTCATTTAGAAAACCAACTTCTTGGTGTACGTGGTCATTGTTTATAAAAAGGAAAGTAGAAGTTAATTTGGCCAAAACCATTTAAAAAACAATTGATGCAAAAGAAAAATTGTTTCTATAAAGTGAGGGTTTTACTTTATAGAGGGAAAATTGGGAAGTTATATTTGGATGAAATTGATTAGAAATACATCGGATGGAATTTTGTTGAAATGCTTGTAAATAGACAAACTGTGTCGATGTTTGAATATGGACTGTAAATTTTTCAATTAATGGTTATAATAACTCCTCATTTTTCTCTCTAAAGTGATTCCTACGGTATCAATTTAGAGGAGCTGAACTCTGAAGGTAGCAAAAGGAGTATCTGGGTTCAAAATATCTGACTTGAATTCGGAGGGGAAAACTTTGGAGTCTTAAAATATAAAAGCCTTAAATAAAGCTATTAACGTGTAGTGAAGAATTTAATTTTCACACTGGCACATTAACCGATGCATTTGGGGATGCATTCACTGGCTATGCTTATGATAAATTTGTAGAGGTACACATAAGAACTGATTTTAGAGGGTAGGTCCTTTTGTTTAAAATGACTTTATTTGATATTGTGGGTTAAGTTTTAATGCATGCTTTATCTACTTCGTATAACATGCTTTCTAATTTGAAGAACTGATGAAATTTGACTCAGGAAACTCAAATTGTCCCATATCGACGGAATGTGCAAGATTTGCTTTGTGATTCAGGTTACTTGTTTTCTTGGATCTATTATTTACATATACCTGTCTCGTTGTGGTATTTCTTAGCCATTTCTTTATCCTTCATGTAATCTTATTAATTGTTGGTTATTTATGCTACTAAACTTTCAGCAATGATACCATACCCTGAACCTTATCAGAGTGAATTTCAGCAAAGAAGATTAGGAGCATTAGGCCTTGAGTGGCGTCCATCGTCGCTAAGGCTTGCTGTTGGTCCTGATTTCAGTCTGGACCCTGATTATCACATGCTTCCATTGGCAGACTTGGATTTGGTTACAGAATCACTGCCTGAGTTTATTGATGCTATGGAATGGGAACCTGAAGTTGAGGTGTTTAGCGATGATGCAGATTCAGAATATAACGTCACTGAAGATTGCTCTTCTAAGGGTGAGAAAGGATGTTCAAGCTCCAATGCTTCTGGTGATTCAGGGTGCAGCACAGACAACAGCGAAGGGGAAGACACTCGCATGGAAAGCATTCGTAGATCAAAGAGGAAAAAACAGAAGACTGAGGTAAGTACAGATTGAAAACTGTAAAGTGAACACTGGTTGTTAATTTTGTAACGACTTTAAATCATTCCAGTTTCTATATATTTTTTGTACAGACTGAGATTATGACTTCTTCTGGGAGACGTGTGAAAAGGAGGAACTTGGATGAGTGTGATGTCAATACCATTGGGAGTAGCCGAAGTAGGAAGGGAAAAAGTCGCCAAAAAATATCAAGAAGGAAATTTTCAAAATCTAAATCTTCCCGGCCTCAAAGGGCTGCTGCACGCAATGCTCTTCATCTATTTTCGAAAATTACTGGTACACCGACAGATGGAGATGAAGATAGTTTGATTGGTGATTTTTCAGACAGTGAATCAACATTGCAAGAGTCTAATATTGACAGTGATGAATCCGATGGAAGTTTACAGAATGATCAATTGAATTATTCCAAGGGAAAAGAAGTATCCTATTATGAATCAGAGGACATAAAACCTCACGAGTTAACTGAAACTCGTGTAAATTCAATGAATAAGAGGAGGTTGGTTCTGAAGTTGCCAATTCGTGATATATCCAAGTCCACAAATGAGTTTGATTACCAGGCTGAGTTGGCTGGCTCATCATCAAAAACTATACCAGAAGTTACTGATTTTAATGGAAACAGACCAAGTTTTAAGGATTCAGGCTATTATTCTGGTAGTACAAGTTACCCTACAGTTGAAAGAACAGATCAAGCAAAACTTGGCCAGGTGAAAGATCATGTAGATTTGCTGGGGAAAATTAAATGGGGAATGGTTAGGGCGCGATCATCTAAACTGTTGAGAGTGGGAGAAGCTATGCCATCGGAGCAAAATCCTTACTCTGGAAAATGTCCTAATCATGATGAAAAACAGAATGTTAGTAGTGGGCATGAGAAAGAGGAGAAGAACTTTAGTGCACCAACCCCTGAGTTTGAAACCCAAAATGAGGACAATCTGGTAGATAGTTTGGTAGAGATTAATGAAAATTGTGTTGATACAATCACCTCACAGCCTTTTAATCCCACCGTTAATGGAGGAGAGATCACAGGTTCTAGCAATTGCAGGGACAAAGATGAATCACTAATTCCTGCATTTTTTATTCCTCAGGATACTGTTCCCGCTTCAATCAGCTATGGTGGGGCTGACCAACTACCTGAACCAAATATTAGTTTTTGTTCTGTTTCAACAAAACTAAGGTCGAAAAGGGGTGCAAGGGATCCTGAAAGTCCATCCAAGCCCGAAACAAAATCATCCGTGCTAAAGAATACTGTGTGTAGCTCTAATGATAATACTACTTTGAGCAATGAACAGCATGTGCTTGTGGATGACAACACTAGAGATAAATCTAATCTGGGAGAGAATGTATCCCAAGAAATAGATCCTCAGATTAGAGAGAATAGTACTTCACAGGATTTGCTAGAACCACAAGCACAAAGAGATAAAATGTATAAAGCTGTTTATAGAAGGTCTAGATCACATAGGGCTGTGACTAATTTAGCTGACAGTGGTGGCCAGGGTGAATCGACTTCAAATGGGAGCAACAGTAATTTCAACATCGCAGCAGACTTCTGTAATGGCACAAATGAGGCTATTCATACCAATGGCTCCTTAGAGTTAGAACCAAGTACTTGTGACCCAAACTATGTGCAGAATAATTGCAAAGTGCTGCAAGGACATGGAGATTCTATAATTAAAAGTCCACAAAATGTTTCCACAAGTGGAGGACAACTCACAGAAGAAGAAAGGGGTTCTAGTTCAAAATTGACTGTTGGTTTGAGGTCTACTAGGAGTCGGAGGTCTAGTTATAATATTCGTGAGACTAGTCCTGTAAATAAAAGGAAATCACTACAATCAAATGTGAAAGTATCATGGTTGTTGTTATCAACCCATGAAGAAGGATGCAGATATATTCCACAACAGGGAGATGAAGTTGTATATTTGAGACAGGTTAGTCATAATAGCTTACTCATAATATTTATCTGATAGTAGTATATTTTTAAAACTTTTACATGTGATTTTTTTTTTAATTTTAAAATTTGAACGTGTTAAACCTATGAAAATATCTGTTTTTCAGGGACACCAAGAGTATATAGATTATTGTCGTAAAAATGAGTCAGGGCCTTGGATATCACTTAAGGGACATGTACGAGCTGTAGAATATTGTAGAGTTCAAAGCCTGGAGTATTCCCATCTTGCAGGGTCTGGTGATAGCTGCTGCAAAATGACCCTTCAGTTCGTAGATCCTAATTCAAGTGTTGTTGGAAAATCTTTTAAGTTAACCCTACCTGAAGTTACTAATTTCCCAGATTTTCTAGTTGAAAGAACTAGGTTTGATGCCGCTATGCAAAGAAATTGGACACGCAGGGATAAATGCAGGGTTTGGTGGAGAAGTGAGGATAATTCCTCTGGTAATTGGTGGGATGGTCGAATTTTGTGCGTAAAAGCCAAGTCTTCCGAATTTTCAGACAGTCCATGGGAGAGTTGTACTGTTCGGTACAAAAACGACCTCACTGAAACGCATTTGCATAGTCCTTGGGAGCTTTTTGATGCTGAAACTGTATGGGAACAGCCTCACATTGATGATAGCATGAGAAATAAACTGCAATCTGCTCTCACCAAATTACTTCAGTCAGGCAACACAGTCCAGGTATCTGTCCAAACATTCCTATAGAATGTTGAGTTTGTGTAGATGTAAATATTTACTTCTTTTTTATTAATATCCAGGATCGTTACGGAGTGCATGAATTGAAGAAGATTTCAAGCAAGTCCAAATTTATAAACAGGTAATCCATCTATATCCTTACGAAACTGTAAAATGTAAGAATAACAATCAAAAACGGGAAGGGTGGGATGGAATTTAATAGACTTGAGGGTAAGAAAATGTTACGTTGTTTGGTAGCAGTGACGAGGTTATGGAGGAGATCAGAGTAAAATAAGATTTTGGTGTAATTTAGTTGTTAAACTACAAAATTGTAATCCTGTTACTGATAGGGACACAAAAACAGCTCGGGTTTTAATTCCCCCAATTTACCCTCCAGTCCAAAATTTTGAATCAAACAAGAAAATTAAAGAATTTATCCCCTCTCTCCCTTTCTTTCATTTTCCTCCAATCAAGCACATCGTAAATATGTCTGCTTAAATTTGCAGGTTTCCTGTTCCTATATCACTTGAATTGGTGCAGTCAAGGCTGAGGAACAATTACTACCGTAGTTTGGAGGCTCTGCAGCACGATGTGACAAATTCACTGGCTAATTCCACTTCCTTTTTCGAAAAGGATGCCGAGATGTCAGCAAAAATCAAACGGCTATCAGAATGGTTCACACGAACATTATCATCTCTATAGCTCCTACTTTTCTTTCTGGGGCCATAAGCAAGCATCAACTCCAAAGCATCAAAGCTGGTTATTTTTCCCCGTATATTTTTTGTAGATATATATTTTTTAATTGTACCTTGGATATTAGTTTTTTCTTGCTCTCTTAATTAGCTTCAGAGGATAGACATAGGAATATCGGGATAAAGTAGCATTATGCTGTGGAAAATTCCTGCGGCTACATTCATTGTTTGTACAGAGACAACACATTGATATCAAATGCATAATTCGCATTTAGAATTTCTGGGCCTTGTCCGCTGGTAAGGTTGAGGTATTTGCTACCGACTATACAATTTTGATAATTTTGTTTTAAAACTTAACTTTTTCATCATTTAGTCTAATATTCTTTTGATTTTTATTTAGTCTTTACTATTTCGATTCTTAGAAAATTGCATTTTTTGTTTTTTGTAATTGGAATATTTTTATTTTAGTTTTTGTTGTTTAAGAAGTAGTATATCTCTTAGGTGTGATTATGGATGGATTTGGATTAAGTTTCACTAATTTTTTACTTCACTTTATTCAAATAGTTTGAATTGAATTACATTGGTTTGTGTTATATATCTACTAAATTTGAACCCAACCAACTTAATTACTAAGTTAGGATTCCTTAAAAAAAGTTAATGGTTTAGGCTGGATGGAGTATTTAAAAATTGAAATTTATTTGATCATTTTAAACATTATTTTGCCTGATGTATTTGATATAAAATTTGAATTTTTTATGTATTTTAATTAAATAATGTATTTAAGTAAGTTAAATCAATTTAGATTAAAAAAAATGAAAGCAATGACAGGTTGGGATAAGAAAAGAAAAATGTCTATCAATAATTTTTTAACATACAACTTATAAATTAAAATTAAAATTATTTATTGTAATTGATTGCATTTCAGCTAAGCACATGCTTACTATAGTGTAAGATCCCGAGTATAAGGAAACTGTATAATTTTATGAATTTCATAAATTTAAATGTTTTAATATTAAAAATTGTTATTAAATTTATTAATTGTTGTTTATTTTTAATTAAGTGATTTTATTATCAGAGTTAATGTAGTTGTTATTAGTGTCTTTTTATCTTTAATATGTTGATAAATTTGTATATTTTTTGTAATTTCTTTGTTGATCAACTTATTCTTAAAAACAAAATAAACAAATTTGATAAAATTGAAAACATTGAAAAATAAAACAAGGCGTTAATCGATAAATTGCCAATGAAAAAGATAAAAAAAGTTATCATATCATTCTATTGAATATCAAAATCAATTGATAAAAAATTTATGTTAAACACTCAATCAAATAATTCATTTTAAATAAAAACTGAATTAAAAATATTAAAATTCATGAGTTATTATTAAGTAAACATATTTTGTTAAAATAATGATTTAATTATGTCTGTGAAAACTTAGAGACTTGAGCCTAACTTGTTTGAAAATTAAATCCTCAGTAGAATAACTCAATTAGTTTACGTTAATTACGTATTAGTTTCCCTTCCCCTACAGAGGAAACCTTCTAGCAATGTGGTTTAATCATTATCGTGTTTTCGAATATATGAAACTTAAACTTTTATTTATTCCTATTCAATAAACCAAATAAATTTTAGTCATTTTAAAAATAATTTCATATCCATGATTTCTGGATATGAAAAAAATTATCTCGTAACCAAAGTTTTCGTAAGTGATAAATATATAACTTTTGTTGGTTCGAAATAAAGAAAAAGGACAAAAAGAAAACAGAAACTAATAAATTTGTGTGTGTGAAGTATTTTCCATACACAATTTTGGTATCAGGAACTGACCTTTCATTTTTTGATTTAAAAAGTGTTGAGTATAAGTAAAAAAAAAAAAAAAAGCATGGCACTTTGCTTTAGGCCTATCCATGCAAGTTATGAGCACTGACCAACAACAGTTTGTACATTAACTATATTTTAATCATTAGATCAGAAACTGCAGATAAAACACAAATACTTTAGTAGCACTGTCCCCTTTTCAATCAAGTTTTCCAGATAACATTCTCTCCCTTTTTGTTTTAGCTTAGATTTTGAGTAGAAGTTTTTGCTTTTCAAAAGTTTTTCAGAAACTTGACAAGAAAAGGAAAACTATTGACTTTTCAAAATAAGCTAAAACAAATATTGGATTTCCCCAGTATTGAACCTTCATCTGAAGAAGCTCAAATTTCAGTCTCTCCATCGGTATCCACAGTTTGGATTGCAGCAAACAAAAAAAAGTGTCATTCCTTCTTCCCCTCTGGCTGTTGCCTGAATACATAAAAAAATTGCGATGTTAGTTTGAAAATTTTGCCAAAAATGCATGCAAAAGGGTTATAATGTAAAGCATTTTAAATTCAAAAAGGTTATATTGAATTTTGCTTTCTTCTACTCAATATAACTGCATCATTTACAATGACAGATAGAGCCTAATGTTCAGTGCAAAAATCAAATTAGAATTTGAAGAAGTAAGAATCAAATAGAATTGGAAGACCTACTTTCCAAACCATGAATCAAATCTTACCAAGATCCGTAACATACATGATCAGTAATTGAAAAAGAAACAAGTGAAACATGAAGATCTTAGCATATTCAAGTCAACCAAGTAAGCAACTCGTTACATAAACTGTTATATACCACAAGAACACTGACTATTTAGCAAAGAAAAACAAATTTCCTTTGTTTCTTATTTGACAAATGACTGCAGGGACAAAATAAAATCACCCAGTACTACATTCATCAATAATTTCCCAGAAAAAGAAGAAAAGTCGAAATTTATTCACTGCAACAATCTGCCCAGAACCATGAATACTACAATGATGGAGACAAGGGCAGCATCACAAAGCCATGCTGAATAAAAGTCAAACTTGTTCAGGCTTTAATCATTCTACAGTAAATCTGCCTAAAATTTCAACTAATGGAAGTTATTAAACTATATCAATGTAAAGGTTCACTATCTACTAATAACCTATATCTCATGTCTCTTATCTATGCATAGTCAATATACTTTCACAACCCTAAACAGACTCACACTGGGATTTGATAACTTAAGCAGCACAGCATAATATCTGCACATTAGCGAAATGTCAAGGCTTAAACTAAATCTCTTTATTAGTTGCTCTCCTTGTGCAATTCACTTCTTCTAAATAAAGGGGGATGAGAGTAGAAAGAGCAGTATAGTGTTAAACAGAGAAAAATTGTGCTACATGCAAAAAATAATAAAAGTATAAATATCTATCCACAAATCTTCACAGCTCTATCTCCACATCGCTCCATGTAATGTACACAAGGAAGAAAGGAATACCCATCCAATGAGAAACTAAATCAGAATCTTGCAATATGACCTAATCTTGGCAGGGAACAATATATAATCTATCTTCTGTCTAAATTCCAATACCAACAACAATTTCTCAGTTTCAAACATAGAAAAGGAACTTTACCTGGAAAAAGACAGCTTCACCATGATTGCATTGAGTACAGCGAACAGACTTGGTCCGAGGAAGTGTTGGATCTGCAGCTACATCCTGTAAC
The DNA here is from genome assembly GCF_037176805.1 of Vigna unguiculata. Classification (NCBI taxonomy): domain Eukaryota; kingdom Viridiplantae; phylum Streptophyta; class Magnoliopsida; order Fabales; family Fabaceae; genus Vigna; species Vigna unguiculata. The sequence goes on from NC_140800.1 coordinate 514,649, forward strand.
ACTTGAGTGCGCTCTCCAACAGAATGATGTATCTCATTCCTGTACACACAGAAGTTATCCGCAACCTCCTGAACAACAACAACAACAGCAACAAACAACTAGTCAAACAAGCATGTCCCATTAAAATTACTGATATCAGAAAATGCAAAGAACCCCTTTCAACACTCTCTTCAAAACAAAGACAACCAACATTTTGACCCATGATTGGGTAGAGCTTAAAGCAATAAATAATCGCTATTTTCTACTAAAAAATCAATCTTTTTCGATCCCAAAATAAACCAATGCAAACGGGTACTTGACGTGGCAAAAGCATGAAGTGAATTTTCAGTTCGTCACAGTTCCATACTTCAAAACGTAAATTGGCAGTAAAGGGTATGCGAAAAGGGGTAAAAGAAAAGGAGAAGAACCTGATGGTCGCAGTTGCGGCAAGCGTAGAGAAGAATCTTTTGATCTCTGTCTTCCTTAGGGTAGAGAATGTTGTTACTGAAGCAGAAGCAATGGATGAACAAGAAGAATTTGAAAAGAGGGAAAATCGAAGAGGAAAATGAAGAGGGGACAAAACAAACCATTCACGGCAAAATTTCATAGTACTCATCTTGGCAACGATTGAAGTTCCTTCTTTGCTCCTTTTCTTTGTTCTTTCTTTTTTTCCCTCTCACGCCTCTGTCTCTGTTATGTAGCATCCAAAATTTGAACAATAATACAAATTTTAAGCACTAAATAATCTTTTTTTTAACACATTTTTAATTAGCACTCCAAGTTTTTTTTTTTTTCAATTTTCATGATAATATAAAATTTCATACTATATATAATAAATAAAAATTATGTTTCAGTTTCTAAACTAAACTGTTTTAAATTTTAAGTTTATTTCCTCGTTGATAAAATCTAGTTTTTTATTATCCTAAACGGTCTTTAGTATAGTGAAAAATCATATTCTTCCTCTTATTACAAATAATAATATTCTTTTCGTAAGTTTTCACTTTTTTTTTTTTTTGTGAATTTTGCTCTCGAATCTCTTTAGTGACATCTTATAACCGTTCAAAAATTAAACATATGTATACAAAGTAACTCTTTTAATTGTAACTCTTTTAATTGTCACTATTGATAAAATTTATTGTCCTTTTGTTTCCTTTAAGCATACAAAGATGTTATTGGAATCAATTTGTTGAGTCTTCCAATTGTTCAATAACATTAAAATTGAGATAAAGGTTACAAAATTTTACACATTCAATTAAAATACATAAAATTTTCAATTTCATAATCCTTAAATACATTCAATTAAAATTTGACGTACATAACTTCAAATAAAGATAATATGTTTCATTCAATCCTTCTTTCTCATCCATCAAGTTAAACACCTCTTCTTTCATGAAACTATCAAGTCATGATAATGCACAATTCACACATTTTTATATTTCGATGGTACAATTTTTGGAACATTTAAACCAACTTTAAACTTTTTATTTAACATTGAATCAATCTGTTTGATATTTGTTTTTCTCAAATTCAACTATAAATAAAATTCACTTTAAACGTCATTTAACTAAAAAGTAATTTTTTTTTTTGTAAACTTCTGTAGACTTAAAATAAGTTTGATTTTTCAATTGAAATTCAATCACATAACCAATAAAAAAAATGAATGACTCCATTTTCTTTTCTTTTTTCAATTTTTTAATATAATTCAAACGTTTTTTGCTCCCAATTTTCTTAAAAGTTATTATTTTTTATGTATTATTGTGAAACTTTCACACCACAATCAAATTTACACCCAAAAGTTCATTAATCATGTGATCTCAAAGATAATAATATTATAGAATAAAAATCTATTGAAGCCAAAACTAGTTTTTAAAGAAAGCCTTCAAACTAAACAAATTAAGGAGATGCATGTGGTAAAGGAGATATGTGCTCATTTTTCACAAACACCTTTCCATTCTTAATTTTTCACTTAAGAATTGTTGAGAACAAGTGACTCTTAATAAGGTGGAAGGACATACAACTGAAAGGTGAGAATGAACTTTAAAATCCCCTTTATTTAAACCATACAACATTCCCATTTTTCTTTTTAATTCCATTCTTTCTAGTGTGCTCTGAACCTTTGTACCTTGATTCCAGAAAAGATAATGGAGCTAAGGAACTTTGCAATGATAGAAGCTTGAAAGTTATAATGTTAATGAAGTAAGATACCTTAATATGGTTAACAATTCTGTTTAACAAAGTTCAAACTTTCCTAAACACCTTTATAAGTTAATTGCAGGCACATATAAACTCACCTTTTTTGCATTCACATGAAAATACTTCATCAAAATCTTAGTGGTTGGTCGAATGGTACCATAGAAAATTCCACGCACTTGTTTTCTAACAAGATAATTGTATATCTATTTCCTACATTTCATGGTTTGTTTTATTCAATGTATGTTGTACCTTGGGAACTACAATTCCCATTATTCCAACCATTGGTCTCATATCCAATATTTGAGCTTTGAGTTTTCAGTCGTGCGTCCATGAAGTATGGACAAGATAGATGGCCTCGGAGTTCCAAAAAGGATGCATTAACGGTGTTGTTATAGAATTGACATGTACCGAATTGAACAAGTAATTAAATATTATTTCTCAAATAGACTAATGTGATTTAAGATAATTGTTTGTTTACTAATAAATAGTAAGAGTAATGAAACATTTTGATATATAAATAATGAATTCAAAATTAAGGAATAAATAAAATTCATGCAATGGAAACAATTAATTTGATTTAAAAAACTATATAGTAAAGGTTTCATCGGGGTTGAGTTTCATGATTTCATTCAAAACAAAAACATCAAACAATATATTTTTACTTCCTTCTCTCACATTTAAACCATTTGTAACAAGTCTCGATTTTGTCGCAGACAAACCTAAACTTAAATAACAAAAATTATATGTCTAGCCATTTTTATTATTAAGTTTGCATTAATAAACAATATTCTGATGTTATGAATTACCAATGCTCACATCTATGTCTAGCATGTGAAATCTATTATCTATTCTATCCTAATCATGTCTCCCAAACTATCTTTTGAATCAGATACCCTCACATATACACCATATCTAGAATATGCAGTTAAAAATCATAATCAAGTTTCTCAAACTATATTTTGGATCAATGGGTACTTCCACATATGCAACCTTTCTAGACTATGTAGTGTAATGATGATTGTTTCTCAACAACCATTTCCCAGCAAGTATATACATAGTATCAACAAGTGTCGTATCCATAGGGATTTAGCAAATATATTGGTAGTTTGCTTTTTGTGTTTTTAGATTTTGATAGAGTGCAAGTAAATATAGATAATAGTAATTATATAGATTGAGTGGAGTGGAGGTTAGATTTAGTTTATATATCTAGAAGCAACTATGATAGATTCAATGAATACAACAACCTTCAAATACTTTCAATTCAAATATGCAGAATTAATTGATCCAAGATAAAGTTCTAAGTAACCTTACGCATATTCCTCTTGTAGCAAGATTATTTAGTAACCTTGTGGAGGTTCAATTACACAGACTTGCTCCAAGGCTGCAAATCTTTGTTCAACTTAACTAGATATATTCTCACATCTGAAGATAATCTTGGTGATAAATATTACTTTCCATGTTCTTTAAGGCCAAGAACACACAAATCCCTCTAGTTGTGCCTATCTAAGTCTTAAACAACTTGCTTAATTCTTTGACATAAGATTTGTCTAATACTTACATTAATAGTCAAAACATTGGAGGCCAAACACACAGTTTCATCCCTGGTTACTAGATTTGAATTAGTTAGTTCCGTTGCTGAAATCTCATTCCTAAACGCACCCCGAGAAAAAACATTAAGTATAAACCAAATCAAAAGAAAGTATAAACATCTAAGGTATAATCTGCATAAATGGAAGTATAAGAAGATTACTGCTCCACTAATATCGCCACAGAGAAATCAACTACTCATGGAGTAGAATGATGCAATACAAATTCAGCAACATTTAGACATATAGTATTTACAATGAGAACATAATACTTCGAACCTCACAGACTCATTCCTACTCTACTACTGCATATTTGAGCCTCCACTCAATGCCTAGAATGAAGACACGAGGTCTTTATTTATAGGAATTTTTGGGCGGTGCTCAGCCACAAGGGTTTCTTCACAAGTGAGTTTTCGTCTCAGCTCAACCCCTTATCCTGATACTTAGCACGTGACCTTTCCCTCTTGGTAGTTCAGCCTCATGGTTTTGTGCTCAAGATTTCCTTGCAAAGAATGTTTCTTTATGAGGTTCGGCTCCATTTGTTGTGCTCAACCAGAAAATCAAAGTATGTTGTCTTATCTTTTATACTTCTATGACTCAGCTGCATACTTGATATTTTCTCTTATATTCACTGCAAAATAGTATAATACCATTAGAGCTCATAAAACTCCAACTCTCAATACCTCATTCTATATCTTAAGCTAATTAGTGTTGTTTTATATATAAATAGAACCATTTGATACATGATAAGTGTCAATTTCAAATGGAAAATTTACTCATTTTTAAAACATCTAACCATTACATATTTTTGTAGTGTAACCATTAGATAAAAGGTTTATGCAAAGTAAAGTAAATTAATGCATTCCCCCCACTTGACACTATATAACAACCAGTTCAAAATCCTTGATGCATCCTCATCCTCTGAAAACACAAATGCACGCGATCGTCAGAAATAAATTTTGGGCCAACAACATTGGGCGAACGCTGAGCGACGTCGTTTCTAACAAGTGGAACCGTACTTGCCTCAATCGCACTTCTCATCTTCCTCCTCATTCCGGAAACCACATGGTTCATATAATCCGTCGTAAGCTTCACCGGTCCTTCCACTTCAACCTTCAACCCTCCATCATCGTTCCTTATTTTCACTTTCACGTGCATCGTCTCTTCGCCAACTATGAAATCGTGCGTGGCCTGCACCCTCACCACCGCACCATCCTCCTTCTTCTTCTTCTCCAGAGTGAAACACCCTCCGCAACCACTCTCACCGCAAATGTAACGAACCACTTCTCTCTCTGGTAAAGGTGGTGCACAATAATTCTCCTTAAGCGAATCATAGGACCCCCCGAATAAGGTGTTCATGTAATTGCATAAAATGCCGTACCTCTTGTTTCTCGTGACTCGCAGACCCAGATTAGCGAAAGAACCCATACCAGTGCCCTCGGAGAGGTCCATGTACACGGCGTTTACACGACCGGAGTAAATCTCTTGGGTTACGTTGATAGTTACGACGGTGTTACCGAGGGAGTATGTGATTTCCGATGAGAAGCCGGTGCTTCCATCCTCGTAGTTGTATTTCAGCGTTCTGGTGTTGACTTCCAACGGAAAACCGCTAGATTTGAGCCTCACAACACTCTTATTTCCTTGCATTGCCTCTCAAATCTTTATCGTCTTCTCTCACTCTAATCCTCTCTTCTGCATCTTCATTTATAGCTAAAACTGAACCTACGCAGAGATTCCAACCAAGCGTTAAAAGAATGCAAAGAATTATATGTACATAAAAGAGACGTGAAAAGCATCTTTAATCGTAGCACTAGAGAATGTTACCAGCATCTTTTTGTGGTCTGAGAATTCTACTGTTTTTCTAAAAATTCTAAAACATCATTTAGAGTTTTTTTCATCTGTTTTCAGTGAATTTGGCAAGATGATATGTTAACATTTAAATTTCATTTTTAGTATAAATTGAATAGATTATTTTATATAAAATATAGCTATAAGTAAAATAACGTTTTTTTACTAAAATGAAATTTACTTTTCCTAAATACTAAATGAAATTGATAAGAAATACAAACATAGAGAATAAAACAAACATAGCTAAAGGGAATAACATTTATTCTCGTCCCATTTACCTCTTTCATGTTTGTTCGGTTCCTTGATCTGATCTTACTATTTCCTTTTTTTCTTTCTGTCTTTCTTGTTACGTTTCTTTGTTCTTAACGACTTTTGATGAAAAAGGTTCTTACACACTGTGGAGAAAGAACTTGTCCTCTGCTCCACTCATGGTTCTTCCAATAATAATTCTTAGAATAATGAAGGTTCAATAAAGATATTCTAATTAATCCAAAAGGAGAATTTCTATTCAAAGTTTAGTAATTTTAAGTAAGTGATGAAGTGTTTTTACTAGATCATAGTTGTCTGATATTTATAGAGAGATTCTTTTTAAACTTGAGTAGGGTAAATCTCTGGCTTTTACTCTTGTTAAAATCTTTATAACGAACACTTTTTTTTTCTTGTTTTTTCTCTTTACATGGTTTATCAGATTCATAATGGTTCCGATACCAAGAAACCTTTCAAAGCTTCCATAGACTTTCCAAGAGGAGAAACATAAACAAGAAACCATGAGATGAAAGCTGAAAATTTTATTTCTGTATGCAGAAAAGCGTATGTACAAGAGAAGAAGAGATACAAATATACAAGGAACAGAAACTAGAAAATCAAAACGTTCAGGGCGCTAAGCCTGAGGAATTACCGCTGAGCGGCTGGAATCATGATCGAAAGGATTGTTATTTTGAGAATAACACTCTTTCACTTCCTCTTTTTCAACCAAAATTTACATCTACGAAATATGATAGAATTGTTATAATCGCCATTGGTATATCCAGCTGCGCTTAAAAGCGCAGAGATGTTTTGCTGACCGCTCATGTTCATCATCGGAACATTGCCATTGTTTTGGTTCTCTTTTCCCTTGACATCATCAAACATCTTCAGCAACTCACCTTTCGGATGCTTCCGAGGTTTTTCAATCTCAACATTCAAACCCCCATCACTGTTGCTGCCAATCTTTGCCACAACAGAGACACCCTGAGAACTACATGCAGCCACAAAATAGTGCTTCACAGTGATCATGTAAGGAAGCACTTCATCATCATCACATCTCTTTTCCCTTAAAATGATAACAAGACCCTTTCGATCAGTGTCGCCTCCGTCGTATAAGAAGAAGGAGGACTTCAGAACCCCACCTTGCGCCATAGCGATTTTTCTCTCCGGAAGTTGCTGTGTGCTTCTAGGTCCGTCTACAGAAACATTTGCCACCAGAAGACTTTCTTCGACTTTCATGTTTACCCTAAAATCAAAATCGTCCTTTGCATGACTCGATGTGTGGTCATGGATTGAGATGAATACCTCTTCTTCGTGATTGTTGCGTGTGATTTTGGTGAGTTCGAGTTCACAGCTTGTTCTTCTTAATAAACAGTATTCTGCACTCCATGTGTTTGTAACTTCGTACAATCTGCGGTTCTTGGTTTTGCGAAAAAGAACCTCTGAATAAGTGTCTAGAGGAAACCTTTCAGAGTAATTGTTGCTACTGGGAATGTTTCCCATGATGGATTCACTCACAAATTAATCACAATTGTGAATATTGGTAATATAAGCTGCGTGGCATGTTTTTTCATAGGACGCACTTTAGAACAACAAAAAATCATTGCCCATGGAAAGAAGCGTTCATCTTCCACAATGGCTGCTTTTGAATTTGAATATATAATAGAATAGAACCATTTGTAAAAGAATTTCAAGTGGGAGGTTTATTTGTTGGACAATAATTTCAATTGGGACAACTGTCTTTCTCTTCAAAAGAATCAATAAGTTACATCGAAGAGTAAATGATGAGAATAAAAAAATTGGGAGTTAAAGTATAATTTTTTTTATTTATTATTTTTTATTTCATTTTCAGAATTAGAAAGATGAAAATAAATATTCTTATAGTTGGCTTTTATTCCCCATACGAGGGTGATAATATATAAAAATGTCGGGTGATTATGAAAATCATATTTCCTATATCTTTATTTATATAGGAAATCCTTTTATATTTAAATTGTTTATATTATTCTCATGAGAAGAGAAGAAGGTGATATATACCGGATGGAAGTTATTATTTACAAATAAATTATATTTTAATTATGGTATTTTATTTAAATAAATTAAAATTTAATGTTGTTTTTTATTTTAATTATCTTTGTTTATTATATGATAATAAGAGAATTGAATATGTACTTATTATACATCATACTATAATTTCATGGTAACGAAATAAAAATATAATATTTACATAACAAAAGAATACAGAGATATCTCAAAAAGAATAGATTATTCATTTACTTAATGAATAAAGTTGAGGATTTTTTAAATAACAAAAGTTCAACAAAAGGACACAATTAAATGGTTGAGAAGAAATTACTAGTTATATGGTCAGGGATATTTAAAAAATACATAAATAGGAGTGATTCTACTTATTATTGTTATAAATTATAGACAATATCTACCTTTTTTATTACAATATCTTGTCTTTCTTATTTTTAATTTCAAAAATGTTAAATAAATTTTATCTTTTTAAAATTATACCAACAAAACCTATTTATTTGGTGGAAAAAAAAAACACCTATTAAAAGAATAGAAAGTGGTGGTCAGATTGAAATGAATAAAGTTATTCGTGTTATGTGGCTTATTTATTTAGAATGCTTAGTCTCTCCCAAATAATTACTTTTATTCCTTTTCTCAGTGCACATTAAATCCTTACCATTAATTTGTATGAAGTGATTAATATTAATCTTTGTTCTTGTATCTCAGATCACATTTTATTAAGTCTTCGGAACATCACTTTTATCAACAATATCGAAAAAAAAATTACAAAGATTCTTTGCTGAATTTTTCTAGAATTATAATATATCGATTTCTAACGTTCTAAAATATATTAAAAATTATTTAAAATATTAATAAAATATGTTTTTAATACTCAGTAGCCAACAGCAGCATCCCAAAAATTAGTAAAAAATTTAGATTCCAGAACTACTCCGACCCTTATAAAAACAGAAAAAAAAAAAAAACATAAAAAACAAATAACATGAAATTACCAACTCACGGGCATCTTCTCAGAGTACCAATGGCGTCTAAATAAAATTCGCAGTCCTGAAATATCAGAGAACTGTTATAATCGCCATTAGTCCATCCACTTGAGCTTATAATGGACTTGATATTTTGCTGGCCGATAATACTGTAAAAACCCGGAATAGAATCTGAACTATTATTGTTCTTTCCCCCAAACCCAATCGCAGGGACATTACCATTACTTTTGTTCCAAAGCTCCATCGGAAAATCAGAACTAGTAGGATTAGGGCACCACCCTTTTCCCTTAACATCATCAATCATGCACAGCATTTCACGTTTGTTCTGCAAGTTTGGTTTTTCAATCTCAAAACTCAAACCTCCATCACTCCTATCACTGCGAATCTTCGCCTGAAGAGAGACACCATGAGAACACCATGCAGAAGCAAAATAGTGTTTCACAGTGATCATATAAGGAAGCTCTTCATCGTTATCCCTTCTTTTTGCCCTTAAAACGACAATAAGACCCTTTCGATCAGTGTCACGTCCGTATAAGAACGACGAGGACTTGAAAACCCCACCTTGCGCAAAAGGGGTTTTCCTCTCGGGGAGTTGCTGCAGGTATCTGGGTCCGTTTAGAGTAAGATTTGCCAAAACAAGACCTTCTTCCACTCTCATGTCCATATGAAAATCAACGTCGTCGTTGGCATTGTTTGATACATGGTCACGGATAGAGATGGATAACTCTTCTTCTTCGCGCTTGTTGCGGTTGGTTTTGATCAACTCGTATTCGCAGCTTCTCTTTCCAAATGAGTAGTAATCAGCTTTCCAAGTGTCCTCAACTTGATGCCCTTTGCGGTTCTTAGTTCTGCGTAACACAGCCATGGAAGAATCGCCCAGAGGAAATCGCTCTGAGTAATCGCTGCTACCGTGACAATTTCCCATGATGGAACCTTTGTGTCTGTGTCGGAACTAATGTGGCTATGGACAAAATAAAAACGTTGTCCTTAGGAGGAAGCGTCCTTCTTCAGCAATGGTTACTTTTGGATAAAGGTTCTTTGACAAACCCTAGAGAGTAAAATGGAGAATGTTATTCTCATACATGTGGCTGTTTTATTCTTGATAATAACATTCGTATAATGCAAATATTCTGAGTGTGGCATCTTTTGGAATAAGGATCTGTTGTAATGCACAAGCTATTATTGCACCATGAAGTTATCGAATCTAACTGAATGAATCTTTATATTTTGCCGTATAATAAACACGTTGATGATCCCAAATGATTTAAAAGCTTATCCCACAGAACACTAATTATTAGGTATATTGATGATTTCAAAAGATTATTATCCATATTTAAATATGGATAGTGATTCTTCTTCTTTGATCCACGAGGATATAGGTAAGGAACTCCAAAGTTTAAGCATACAAATAGAGTTTCAAATTCATTTTTTAAGATCAACTTAATCCTGCTATTTAGTTTTTGAGCTATTCTCCCATAAGTAAGAACATGCATATATTTTTAGTGTATAGCAAATAGTTAGTATATATGTAGGAAATAATTCTCCAAAACAATAAATATAGCAAGAATATTAACTATGGATTGCAGCATAGTTTTAAGTGAAACACGGTGCCAAATGGGATCAGATCTTAGGAATCAAAAATCAAAATTTCCTGATGTGTGGTTATCACTAGTGCATTTTAGAGTTTTTACATCGCAATATATGTCTCAATTCCTGCACACTTGCTGTATATAAACATGCCGAGTCATTTTTGTAATTAAAGGCACCTTTTATGCCTCGATTGTTATACTAACCGAGGCATATAGCTTAAACAATTTTACGTGTTGTCCACAAAACTCAAAATTTTTTAACTGCTTTTATGCTTCGGTTACCACAGAACCAAGACCTAATAGCTTTTTTGCTTCAGGTTTTTTTTTTTACCCAATGCAGTTACTTGGCTGTATTTTATTTTTTTTAATTCAGTGACAGAATATGCCTCGGTTCTTTTATAACCGAGGCAGTAGGTACCTTTTTGCTTCGGGCCTATTGCCAACCGAGGCATATGGTAAGACAATATGTCTCAGTTTCGAATTAATCGAGGCAGTATGGCTTCGTAGGGTTAAAAAGAAAAACCTAAATCCTTTCGCAGTCGCGCAAACCATCTTGATTTTCTTCTTCTTCGAGCATCCCCACACAGCATCCAAATCTTTTCTTCTTCTTCCACTGCACCTCAGCCTTCGTTCCGGCTTCACCACTGCTACACCGTGGAGAAGGTGGTTATGTGGCCGCCGCTGCATCTTCTTCATTTTCGAGCAACTCCACTACGCCGCTGCTGCGTCATTCCACCAACGTCGTTGTTGCGTCGTTCCACCAACGTCGTTGCTGCACCGTTTCGCCAGGGCCACTGCTGCACTATTCCGCCAACGTCGTTGTTGCGTCGTTCCGCCTGCACTGCTGCGCTGCCACTTCATCGTCGATGAGATTGTTTCGGCGCCACTCCTTCTTCGTCTTCTCCAAGCAACCATCACGAAGGTTCTATTGCACACAACTTTTCATTCCGCCTGCATTGCCGCTGCACTGCCATTGCACCGTCGAGGAGGTTGTTCCGACATCGTCGACAATAATTTTTTTTATTTCTGATACACAATTAGGCCTCGGTTGGAGGTAACTAAGGCAGTAACTACTTTTTCTGCCTCGAGTTAATAACCGAAGCATAAAGAAGAGTCTTTTTACCTTAGCAGTATATGCCTCGGGTGCGAACCCGAAACTAAAAGTGCAAAAATAACCGCTGTCGTTTCTCTTCCCTGCACTAATGTATCGTTTATGGTTTTGCAAGAATTATGTAGGAATTTCATTTGGAAACACTACAAAACAAAAAAGCATATTTAATGATGGCCAAAATTTATTGGTAAAGATCAAAATTTATTTTTTGTTGATAAATCTATTAACGGATTTTTTTTACTTGTTACTATAATTAATATCTGTTGATAATTGATAAATATCTATCAACAAAATCAGTCAATAAATTTCATCAATAATTATATTCTAAATCCGCAAATAATTGATATTTACATGATAAAATTCGTCAATAAATTAAATACGACAATTTTATTATCCTCTATTGATACACATTTTATGTATCATCACTAGCATTATTATGATTCAAAAGGAGTTAGTTCATAATTAATCTATATTTAATCAATTATAGGTTAAAACACTCCCTAATTGATAAAAAAGAAGAAGAAAGGCATCATTTATTTAGTATATGAAATCAGGGTTATTTTTTAAAATTAGGCAAATATGCCTAAAATATTACGGATCAAGATAAGTTTAAAAAAGATATTGAAGTCATGAGAGTTCAAGACGATTTTCTTTAAAAAAAATCGTGCCACACAGACCATTTTCTTATGATCAAATGATTAGTTTTGAAGTCTTGAGGTCAAACGATTTTCAAGGTGAAGTCATGGGGGCCACACGACTTCTATGAATTTTCACTATAATTGATTACAAAATAAATTTAAATAACAAATTGTATATGCAATACACCTGTGTTTTTATAATCGATTACAAAGTGTAATCATTATCATATAATTTTGGAGGTTGAGGAGGCACTATTACATTATAGTATAAATAGGTTGTGCTGGAATGAAATGCACCCCAATAGTAAAGATGGACGAATTTAAATTTATAGTAACTAAATTTACGAGGTCTTAAACACGCACAAAAAGTAAACTTATTTACAAAATATGATCGGTGTATATATAAGATAATTTATTAATAAAAGATAATACAAGCGGAGTTGTTTGGTTCGTTATGCTTATATGGAGAAGATTTCTTCAAAAACTACATTTCATTCCCTTCTAATAATTAGTTCCAGCTCTGGAAAAATCAGTGTAAGCATGGAACATACTTTCCTTGTAATGCACCATTCTGTCATGAATGACCGTGCGATTGTTACCAATTTGGGGCGATGATTTCTCTTGCTTATCGCTGTTGCGCTTCACCTCGGAGTCACTGTCGGAGACATTTCTTAACATTAACAACACACTATTCCGTATTTCACGCTCCATCTTATCCTCGATTTTCTCAAACACAAGACACGAGTAATCCAACGTTAGCTTCACCAGCAACCCTACTTTTCTGTCGTTTGTTATCTTCACTTTCACACCCACCGTTTCATCACCGCCGATGAGGAAGCCGTGTGCGGTCTTCACCCTCTCCACCACTTCGCTCTCATCCAATTTCTTCTTTTCCAGAGTGAAGTAACTTCCACAACCGCTCTTATGACAGAAAATACCTGTAGTTTCTATGTCCGGCATAGATGGCACACTATAATTCCTTCGAAACATTTCATATGAACCAGATGATACAGTACGCACGCTACACAAAACATCGTACCTGTTGTTTCTCACGAACCGCATGCTCGTTTGTGCAGCAGAACCCTCGGCGAATTGTTCCGTCACGTCGATGTTTACCGAGTATACGACATCGTCTTTGCATTTTTCAGTTATCTTGAAAGCACAAAATCGCTTACCCACACAGAATGTGATGCACCTTTGCACACAGAACACGCCGTGTTCTTCACCGTCGGGGTATTTCGGCGTTTTGAAGTCGCTCACTTACACAGGTTCACTGCAACACTTAAAACTCATATCATACTTCTTTTGATCTTCCATTGCTTTAGACATGACAAGTGTGTGTGTGTGTATAGATGTATTTGTTGGTTTCACGTGCTAACGGTGCTAGGTTAGGGTTCATACTTATAGGAGAAACTGCTCTATCTACTGAGCTACGTAACGCAAATTTTTTTAATTTTCTTAATTCCCCGACAAATTACATCATATTGTTTTTGATGATGTTATCAGGAAATATTATTACTAACGATAGATGGATAAAATTATTCTTCCATTTGGTCCATGTAGTCATATATAGTCTATTTAATTTGGTACTTATATTAAAACTGTGAATTAAGTTTCTTAAATTTTAAAATAGAATCAATTTGATCGTTTTTGTGAGATTATTTGATAATATATTTGTAATAATAACAAAATTAATGATAATTTTAAAATTGAGAGATTCCATTGAAGCTTTTAATAATATATGAACTAAATTGGATCGATTTACAAGATATATACAAGTAATTAAACTTATTATTTATTGTTAAATATAGTTTTCAAATTAGCTACTTTATAAAACAAGATTATAAATAAAAGTTAAATTCAAAGCAATACATAATATTTATTTTAATTAAGAATTTAGAATAAAAACATGTAAATATTAATATGTTTGTTAATGAAAGAATGATATGATCCATCTATAGTTAAATGTAGTTGAATTCTATTTATTTTTGTGTCGTTCAAATATTGAGATCAAGTCATCAATCCACGTTTCTTTTTAATTGGGTGACAAAAATATTATACTCCCACGTGATTATTCTATTAAGATAATACAGGATATATAGATGCTCCTTTCTACCATGATATTGATAAAGCATAATATATATAGCATAAATAATATAGGATCGATGCTCTGTTTTAATTGGATACATATTATTTTCAATTATTATAAAGGAATATGGATTTCTATCTATACTTATATAAATAAATAAATAAAATGTGAAGTCCGTTTATTTGACGTCATTCAATGAAATTAAAAGCAATATTCAAAACACCACCACTTCTTTGATATATTCTTTGTTGCTGATAAATAAAATATATAAAAAAAAAAAGACACCAATTCTTTCAAGATAAGAAAGACCCAAGGACACTCATTTTTCCACTACACGAAAAGTGGTCCATGGGATCATACATATAGTTTAATCGTTTGATAACTCAATCACTGTATAAACTGTATATAAAAGTCTTTATATATATATATAATCAATTTACAAAAAATTGAGAGGTTTTTGGATTTTTTATATAATATTATATAAAATTAAATACGTATTTAGTCTTTCAATTTTAATGTTAAGTTATAAATGAATGGATCAAATTTTTATTTGGTAAAACTTCTGAAACGGTTTCTCACTATGACATTTGCAAGGTTGACACCTACGTAACAATAATTAATTTTATGAATTAAATTATTTTTTTAATATAATTATTTCTATTTTATATGTATCAAGATATTGGCACTTTCATTGTAGGATTTGAATTTTTCAACGGATATAATCTTTCTACACATTCTCCTAAGTTATTTATACTATCTCAACCATTTCAATTCTACATTCATTTTCTTCATAATCCATATCAAGCAAATAATGTAATACTGATGAATATAATTCATTTATATAATAGTACAAATTTATCATAAATTCAAGTTTACGAATATGTTGATGTTAAAAAATTTATCAATAAGTTATTAATAAATTTTATCAACATATCATAAAATTTATTGATAATTATTCCCCATAACTATCGATAATTAATTACTTAAAATACAAATTAATATATAAATGAATTTTTGTTTTATTCCCGCGATGTATAATATATGAGAAAGCACCAATATTCACCACTGTGATCGAGTTCTGAGTGAAGAAGAGAAACACAGAGGTTCCATTAATCCGCCATGGGAAACACTCAAACCACCAATTACTCCGAGCAGTTTCCTCTGAGCAATTCACCACTGATTTTCCTCCGCAAAACCGTGGACACTTGGACCGCAGAGTACAACGCATGTGGAGGCATCTGCGAGCTTGAGTTGGCGAAAACCAACGCCGATCAGAAGCAGAACCAGGACTTAACCATCTCAATCCGCGACCACGCATCAAACCACACAAGCGACTACGTTACTTACAAAATGGAAGTGAGCTTGAAAATGGGTCTTCTCTCAGGAGACGTCACAGTTAACGGACCTTCAACGATGCTGCGTCCTCCGCAGTGCAAACTCCCGACGGCGCAAGGTGGTGTTCTCAAGTCCTCCGCTTTCTTCTACGGAACCGACGCTGAGCGAATGGGTCTTGTGGTGATGCTGAGAGCAAGAACACACGATGACGACGACGAGCTTCCTTACATGATCACTGTGAAGCACTATTTTTTCTCTGCGTATTATTCTCACGGTGTCTCTCTTGTGGCCAAGATGTGCAGCAACGGTGAAAAATTGTTGAAGATTGAGATTGAGAAGCCTTCTAAGCATTCGAAAGGTGAGTTGTTGAAGATGTTTGATGATGTCAAAGTAAGAGGGTGGTGGCCTGATCCCACTAGTTCTGATTGGGCACTGAAACTTCTTCTTCCAAACCAAAACGACAACCCTGTTCCTTCTAATAATAACACGAAAGGCCTCATCAACAATGGTGGACATGTTAATGGTAATGGTAACGGTTCTATTATAGTTCATAAGCATTATTACCGTTCACGACGGCTAAAAATTTGGTTCGAGGGCTTTGGTGGGAAACAGTAAAATGTTGTTGGAGATTTTATTTTATATCTGTAGTAAATAATTAAGGTGTGATCAGGTTTTGTTAGGAAAGGCTTTTGTGAACAAAAACATGTTCTCTGTATGATGAATCCTTTAATGCAGATTGTTTAACTTTGCTAAACCTTTTTCTTAGAATGTTTGCTATAATTAAACCATCTCTTTATGTTATGCAGTGCGTAATTCTGGTATTACTGAATTATCGAAACCTGGCAAACCTGAAAATTAATTCTGTGATATGTGTAAATTGAAAAAAGCTATCATGGATTAACTATGAAATTGGGTAATCATAGACAAAATAAAAGGAATTTAATAGAAGATATCGGATTTGGCATGTGGATAATATTCCGTATTACTTTGCCAATGTAAAAGAATATTTATTTACTGAAAAAGGAGCATGATTAGCCAACTTTACTTTCATTTGGACGACATAATAAGAAACGGACTTGAAAATATTTTTTATTGATCATAACTTATATATAATTTTTTTATCAGCAGAAAAGAATATTTACCGAACAAAAAAGAGCATCGAGTCCATGTTATCGTGACAAAAAGAAGCATCAAGCCTATAATTGATCTATCAAATTTTAGTTAATATAGTCAAAAGAAAAATTTTCAAAATTTATTATGAAAAATATCTGTTTTATCTTAAAATAATTAAATCTTATTTTTATGTGAAATAAATAATTATCATATCACTTTACTTATCCGCATAAAATATCTAATAAAGAGTTTATAATCCACTTACCAAGATTAGTTAAAATCCAAATGAAAATAAATTATTATATAAAGACACGAGAAATTTTATTATTATTTTTCTGAGAAGGAAAAATTTGTAAAAACGTTTATTTTAAAACATTTTATTTGATTGCATTGTGAACGTTCTTTTTCCTTAATTATACTAATAACTCTAAATTACTACTGTGGTTGTAGTCTTGTCTGTCGAGAGTGTTATATGGTCAATGTGGAATGCGAAATTTTGATCACTAAAACATAAAATTATTTTATGTGCGTAATCAAAGGAAAAAGAAATAACTTTTGTATAAATCCTCTCAAAACATAGAAGTGGAATCCAAACAACACTTGTAATCATCATATATTTTCATGTTAAGTAGGATCATAACGTGAATTATCAAAGACTTAATTGAATATTTAATCAAATAATTAAAAATTAATTTTTTTTTTTAGAATTTGAAGGAAGGTATAGTGAAACTATGTGTCTAGTATGTTTGGGTGTGGACATGTGTAAGTTCATCATAAGTCTGGTGTGTGCGTGTTTTATTGGATGAAATGAGAGAACTAAGAACTAAAAGTATTTAAGTTCCCTGATTTTTTTTCATGTGTCTATGTTTTCCGGTACTCAGAAAAGTATAAAATTTGTCTAAAAGATGGAAAATCAATGAAGGTAGTTTTGGGAAGACAGGACCTGAATAGTTGATCAAAAGTAGATTTACATAAGCAAGAAAAGAAAACAAAGCCTTAAAATCAGACATGAAATCCACAAGTGACAACTAAAATTGAAAAGGAAGTACTTGCAAGTCTATCTTAAACATGTATTACTGTCACATTTAGAAGCAAAGAAAAGGTAACTACTCTCTCTCAAGCAAACTCAAACAAGACACCCATTTAGAAAATCCCAGTGAGAATATTAGCAGCAGTGGAGATAGCTGCTCCTGTGATAGCACATTGCACAACCTGTTCATGGGTGGAATCATCCAGTGTAAGTGCAAGGGTCGCCCCTGTTATTGCTCCCGCAACTGCGCTGTTTTTCTGCATCAAAATACAATAAGTTATCATGTTATATTATCAATATCCTGAACACCACAAACTAAAGTTAGATCACATAGCACACTATGTGAGAGCAATATAAAAGCCGTCACAAACGCAATTTTTGTCATTCACTGAAAATGGGGAGAGAATGAAAATTATAAAGTTGAAAATGGTCCACAAGAATTAATGGATCAGAATCTATCCCAAAAGTAGCTACTGTTTTTCCAGCAATGAGACAGATGTGCTGATCTGCCACACTGGTTCAAATACAAAGTATGAGGAATTGAAGTTTTTTGAGATGTGAAATACGAAACCAATAAAAATAAGCCGAGAGAGAAAAAAGGTGCTACCCAGTCATGAGCTCCACGAGCTTCCTTCAACCCATAAGTGAGACCTGAATACAGTCCTGCAGCCACTCCTGCATTCAAAACAATCTTTTAAGGTCCATCTGGCTACGTAAACAGGGAAAGAAATCGTGCAATACTGGCAAACTCATCGGAGAAAATAGAATAGAAACAAGAGGAAATAGAAAATATTGAAACTCAATCTGTCATTTGTAACTTTGGTGGCAAATCCAAGTTATTACACAGCTTAAAGCAATCACTGTTTTTAGAAAATTCACATTTAAATATAATATAAGAAATTGGTGTCCTGGTTAGGTAGAGGGAAATTTCAATACCCCATTGTAAGGACTCTTTGCCCGTGCTCATCACCTAAGGATTAGAAAAAGAAAACAACAAAATTAGCTGAAAAAAAAAATCATACAGTATGTTCACTTGAGGTATATATTATAATTAAAAACTCACCATGGCCTCGAGAGATTTGTTACTGTTCTCTCCTAAATGCACAAACAGAAAAGAACAAAATATCAATACTCTGACAAATTAAAGCTTTCCACCCCACACATATTCAGTACAACAATGTTAAGTTAGGGAAATAAAGAATTTGACAGAATTTCTTTTCTTTTATTCTTCGTTGTTGTTGGGTGTTAATATATATTTGCAACTCCAATTCTTTGAAATATCCCCATTCGGTGGACCCACACTTTATTTGAAAAAGAAAAAAAAAAAGTGCAAAAATGAATGCAATAGTTATAAAAACTCCACTGATAACGAATCTGACATAATGTACCTCTAAGACCCGGCAACTGATTTTTCTTCGCGCTTGAAGCTTCTGCAGACAAACCGCTGCTATTTGCCCCGTTACCTATGAATATGCATATCATGGACACCGATAAGTCACCGTTCTATAATATTCTTTTTGTCTACAAATTGGATCACATTTCGAAGAAAACAAAAAAGTAACTAAATGAAAATAATTTACAAAGACATACAAATCTTAAATCAAGATATATACATCCCGTTCTACGTAACGATAGTTTAGAGTTAGAAGAGAAAGTGGAGGAGTGGCGATTGCACCTTCAATAGCAGTGAAAAAAGCCTCGCGGGACACAGCTTGAGCCGCTCCTATCTGAAAAGAAAAGGATATTTGTACATAGTGAAGGTAAGACAGAAGATGGAAAAAGAAGAAAGAGAAAGAAAAGGGTGTTGTGAGAAATACTCCGGCAGCTTTGATGAAGCTCTCAAGGATGCGGTTGAGGAGAGGGTGTCCAAGATCGAAGAGTCCTTTCTTGTCGAAGTTACAGAGCTCATCAAGAAGAGACCGAGTCTCCAGGTTACTGCTCGTGTTCAGATTCATCTTTGCTAATACGATTCAAATTCTCTCTCATTCACGAAGAGAATGTTGGTAGTAGTAATAGAGATGATGAAGTGAAAGAAACAATAGAATGTAAGAAGAATATGGGGTTGGAGGACACGTGTGTACACGTGGCTTATGAGGCAACGATGACGCGAAGACGGTGCCAACTCATTTGCAACAGATTTCACACTTCACTTATTCCACTACACTACTAATCAGAGGTTAATTAATGCCTACGACCCGTTCCCCTACTGCACATTTTACAAATTCAATTCCCTTAATCCATTTTAGTATTTCTTTATATATTAAAAATACTTATTGTTACCTCCTATATCCTGTATGAAACTATTCAAATTTAATTTTATTTCCAGTAATTCATATTTAATAAATTTTAAGTTTTTCGTTATATATTATTACATTATATTTTTGCATATCCATTCGTTCAAAATAACTTTTTTCATTCACAAAACAATGACAATTGCAACCTGTTTATAAAATTCCTTCGATAAACAGATAGATTACATTCATATATTAAATAAATAATAGTTTAAACTAAATAATTAATAGTGTGTTTAGTTTCTAGAAAATATTTCCACATTCATTACGTAATGTTGAAAACTAATAGTTACAAGTTTGAAATCTCAAACATGATTTTTCAATTTCAACAAGTTTTCAGATATACTAAGTATTCTTAAATCTATGAATATTAACCTTAAATCTTTTTTTTGTTTGTTGGGTTCCCTAATGTTATCCATTAGAATTTTTAGAGAATTTGAAGAGCTTACTAAATTCAGAGTCTGGTAAATAGAGGGTTCATGTCTGAATGTAATAGTTTATAATATATTCTAATAATTTAAATTCAATTTTTCGCTATAACAACTCTGAAACATACAAATGTTAAAACCATGTCTAATATTGATCTTTTGATAAATGAAGAATTAAAAACATCACTCTGAAACGTCTTTTGTTACTTAATCTATCATTTGTTAAAATTTATTAAAAACAGGAAATATCAATAACTTAAAAGTATAACTTACCAGGATTTTTTATTATAATAAATAATAAATTTCAGTAAAGGGTATTATAAAATGTGCTTGTAGGATGAATAAATGTTCAAGATGTACACGTAAATAGTTTGTAGTACTCTTCTGTAGGCTCAGCGCTGACACACGGGGCTAAGGTTGTTTCCGCCACGGATCACTCATCCAATGCACACCGAAATTGAGAAATGCCAGCTACCGGGATCGAGACGTTTACAATAATAACAAAAGTTTTGAAGCATCTATAGTCTATGACCGCAGTTTGAGCCAAAAGACATCATCAACGGCGGAGATTTTCTACCAGAAACTTTAGTAATTGCGCAACCTATTTGATTTCAAAAACCTATTTGAATTCAAAATTATGTTTTATATTGCCATGAAACCCTCGATCCGTAATATTTGGCCCTTCAAGATCTAACTCCTACAGTGGCGACAAGATCAAGGGTTTCATGGCAATGGTAAAAGTTAGGCCAATCAGTCACCACCAGAGTTTTACCTCAAGGACAGCATGCTGGAAAATCCACATAAAGCATTAAGAAGCGATCTTCGGCGAAAACTAACCACCGTAATTTAGTTACGATGGCAGAACTATAGGGCAGGTCCAATGCAACTGTTACAATTCATTAGATTTACATCGGATCATGTTTTCTTCCTAGTACATTTGCGAAAAAATGGCCCCAGAAAAACACTGCACATATCCCTATATATCACATTCACCACCAATATTGGGGAGGGAAAAAAAGGTAAAACCTGTGTAGGGCGAATATTGGCGCCCTCTATCTATAAGTTGATATAACTTTTATAATGATAAGGTGATCAAACCCCCCAACCCAGAATCCTCGGCAGAATCGAAAAATGAGCTGTAAGAGGTTGAGAAGGAAAGGTAAACGAGAATTATTGCTGGTGAATGTTACACAAATGCAACAGTTACCATGCTCAAAGCCCGAAAAGCCTACCAAACATAGGAGCAGATCGAAGTTGCTGTATAATATCTTGCACTGTACAGCATTTCCACAATTCATCCCTAGAATGAATAATCAGAACTTACCCCATTAGTAGAATGCAATTCTCACATTAGCACAGCAACCACTTTACACCAGCAAATCCATTGACCCCAAACTATCCGCCTGACTCTGGTTTGAAAATCTTAAGATCCAGTAACAGCCATCTCTGGCGGGGATTTTGGTGAAACCATTGTGTGTTCCTCACCACCCAAATGTCCATTGTCAGATGAGCCGTACAACCTATCAGAAGAATTTCTAGACGCAACAGTTTCTTTCTCTAAAAGGTTTACCTCAGCCGAGGCATTGCTATTCTCACAGCAGCTTCCAGAAACATGTTCCTTTTCTTGATTGTCCTCTATACAAGGAACAGTAATAAAGTTGACTAAAGGTTTGTTACGAGGTAGCACAGCCTGGCCCAAAGTTGAACATAAGGCAGCCAAAACACGATCTTTAGATTTTGAAGTTTTAGACAACTTCGGCATCTGTAAAATTTCGACTTTTGTCAATTTTCTTTTCAGCCTGAGAGACTCCATTGTTCCTTCATACTCTTCAGATGCTTCTGGCTTATTCCTTGGTGGTGGCCGGTAGTCTTCATCATCCTCATCATAATCATAGTCAACCAACCCACCGGATCTTGGACTGAAAATCATGAGATATGTATTATACCTTTCAGAAGATGATGTTGGGCAAATTAAACAGACCAATAAAATACAATAAAAACAAGTATACCTTAACTTTGAGTAGCTTTCAGCATCTCCATTGGATAAGGCATGTTGCCGTTGTTTCACTTTTTGATTATGTGAATTGGATGCAGACGCCGTATCCTCCTCATCACTGATTAACAACCAAATATCTGGAGACTCAATGCCAGTTATATAAAATCTCCTACTATAAATGTGAAAGAGGATATATACCTGTCCTCGTTAAAGTAGTCTTCCTCTTCTTTCTCAGGAGCACGCTCATCAAGTCGTCTTCGAATGTCATTCATAATAGAAGTCCCTTTCATCCCATCATTATCCAAATACTGAAGCAAGCACATATCTTTAGTCAACAACTGTACTTCGTAGAGTTTGGGTAAACGAAAATTGGAAATACCTGCTCATATTTTATTTTCAATGAATGAATGGAAACCAAGTACTCAAATTTCACTAACTGGTCCCAGAAAGAATCAACTATATACTTCAGCAATAATTTCATATTCTCCTGCATTATACAATATTATCAGTTCAAAACTGCTCGAAGTAATGAAGAATGAATACATATAAAAGATTGATACCTTGCGAATATACTCAAAAAGCTCAAGAACAGCTGAATTGAGCAGATTGTAGCGATTACCATTAGCAACAAAGGCATCTACAATTGGTTTCAGAAGATCACTTCTAACGAAATGATTTATAAGATGCTCATCCTGCAGGGCAACACTCCAAACTGTTACATGTACTGCAAGAGACAATTAACCACATTCACAAGAAACAAGAATAAACAAAGGGATGAAAAAAATAGAATCAAGCAGTAATATCCTAAAACAAAATAATTAGTTTCACATAAAAAAATTCAACCAACTATCTTAAAGGTTGAGTTTCAAAATAATACCACGAGAACAAATCATACAAAAGAATTTAGTGATGACAATTTACATTAAAGCTACCAGCATAAACAACTTAATGCAGCTATAACAACGTAACTAAATTGCCCAAAAGTTACATTCTGGCTAATTGGTACCTTCCTCCCCTCTTGAAAATGAAAGGTCGGAGAACAGCCTGATTAAAAAGAAAAAAATTACAGGTATTTTTACAGTTATCAAGAAAGAAGATGCTCCCAAACAGCCAAGATTTCATACTCCAAGGTCCTCAACCCTAGTTCCCTTCTCAATAAATTTACTGCAATAAGCTCCAGACAAAATGTACAACTCAACAATTCATCCATAGAAGCTTATGGAAGGAAATAACAGAATAAAATGTTATAGGTTCCACATACAATTGATTTCGAATAATCCACTCTGTATTTCATAATTTCAGACCATTCTCAAGATTAATTCACTAACATTAATAGTCAATATGCCTTACCCTAAAAAAGAAATAAATCAGTAAATATGCCTCCTTAAAAATAAATAATAAGGTATCAAGGTTCATTCTGTAATGGTTGGTTGGGAGAAGGGTTTTTATTTGCTGTTGATATAAGGCTGTATGTATGTGTAAGACATATGAACCATAAAATTACAAGCCTGTGGCAGAATGTCAAGATTGAGTTAATACAATATAGTGTTGGGGAAGGGGGATCTTCACTCTGGCATTTGCACTGGCCAAAGTCAAAACAGACAATATCTGCACAAACATTTAAACATACATGACGGGAGAGAATAGCACGAACAAACCGAACAGCGCCAACAACAAGGTATTTCTCTCTTCTCCGTGACAACAATAGAATTTTATCCGTTACTTTATTCAGAAGAAAGTTACACCTGCAAAAAAACAGAGACCCATGTCTCATTCACATTAAGCGGTCAACAACATAAAGTCATTCAGATTACTGCCTGGCAAGAAGGAAATACTTTATCCTGTATGGATGGTGTTGGACGCAAAAGCATAGCAATTCACATATGTTTGATAGAATCTCTGGCTTTGTCCCACTCTGACACTTTATTTGGCTATTCACATGAACATTTTCTGTAGGACATGATGCTGTTATCACATCAATCAGTTGACTCAGATGCTTCTCATAGAAAATATCGATAATAGTATCCCTCTGTCAAGTAAAACTGAAAAGTTAATAAAAAAAAACTCCAGTATAACCATCTAATAACACAAGACTGAGACATTAACGCATAGCATACCAGCTTCTCAAACAAAAATCAACACATTAAATTAACACAACTCAATTTTCAAAATTTGCAACCTGCGCAAACAAACTCAAATGAGAAATAAGAGAAAGAAACCAATCCCACAATTGATTTCAACAATCTATCTTGTCCAACATCTGAATGTAAAAGTTGCACGACAAGCAAACAGAATAACTAATTGGACAGTCTAGTATATCAAAAAATAGCTCAAAGCGGGAGGGATACACCCTCATTTAATACACTATTTTAGTCATGTCAATAGTCAATATGAAAACTCCTACTACTCACAAGAAATGTGTTCTAGAATTCTTGAATGCTGGAAGAGTAAACGAGAAAAGGAAAAAATAAAATAGTAGCACATGACTCAATTCAAGGAAATAATATTAGAAGCCTGCCTGTCTAATTCCTTCACAGTAATTTCTTCCAACAACTACCTGTGGAGTCCCACAGACCCCTACCAATCCAATTATCAAAAGATGCAACCTCTTCTAAGCAGTAACAGGAAGCTGCATTGTAGCTCTTAGAAAAACTCAACACCACAAAATCTACTTATAAGATGAGGGTTGCATCTTCTTGTATACTAAAAGTTTGTCACATATTTAATCAATGTGTGATTTCACCTCCTTACACAACAGACTGAACATATTAGGCAACTCAATAGCAAATAACAAAATAGAACCAACAACAATCGCTAGAATAGTCACTAATCACATTTTAAGAAGTTAACTTGAACCTAACTCAAGCCTACTACTTGTAAAGTGAGGTGTACATTCCCCTTGTACACTCTAATTTGTTGATATCATTAGTTGATGTTGAATCTCCAACACTATCAAGAGCAGAGATGAGCCAACAAAATTGATTATCATCAACCAACTAAATTAATGATCATCAAATCCTTTCTATATATTCCCTCCAACCAATACACTTTGTAGCTCCCTAAATCACCATGATAAACAATATTGCTGTCACTAAACCATCCCATTCAATCACACACAAGTCATAGCCAAATATATATGGCAGCACTTACCATACATTGGGTTACCGTTGGTTTGGTTCATCTGTCCATTTTAGACACCAAGGCACTTTCTCCATAGGTATTAGATATTAGATATGTCAATATAATTACATTCATGTATATTCACTTAACAACTCAATCTTTTGGGATAGTTGGTTCATGAGGCTGTTAGACATAGAGAAGAGAAAAAATAAGAAAGCCATTTCAAAAGCTGAGATGTGATTCCAACCTTTAGTATCGACAACTTCAAGTAGAATGAAACTGGAATAGAAGGCTAAAAATAGGACTAAGGAGCACTGCTAAAGCTTTTAAAACCGGCGCAGGAGGTCTATTTGATAAATATATGTTTAATATAGCTTTTTTAAAGCTGCTTTTGTTATACCTAGTATACCATATAGGCAGTAGCCTTTATGATTTATCAGAGTTGTATTGTCAAATATTTAAATTTTTATATATAAATACACAGCAGGAGTGTATGAACATGCACTATCTAAAACCTTCAACCTAGTATTAGAGTGGAATGTTGTTATACGCATTGAGGTATACAAAAGGGCTGTTGAACAAGGTTATTGTAGACGACTTCAAGAGTTAAAATTGTGGAGTCCAACAAGTGAAGGTACATTGTGATAATAAAACAGCCCTTCACAGTAAAACTAATCCAATGTTCAATGAAAGAACTAAACATATTGAGATTGATTGTCACTTTATTCTACAGAAGTTGTTATCCAAGGAAATTAGTACTGAATTTATCAATTCCAGTGATCAACTTGCATATACTTTGACCAAATCATTGGGAGGACTTCAAATTCAATTTATATGTTCCAAGCTTAGTACATGCAATTTATATGCTCCAACTTGAGGAAAGTGTTGAATAATGATTATCTTCTGTCATATAGCTTTCATAAAGCTACTTTTGTTATAGCTAGTATATCAAGGCAGCAGCCCTTATTTATGATTTGCAGAGCTGTATTGTTAATTACTCATTTACACACACACGCACATTAGTAGAGTGCATGAACACACTGTTTTTCAATCTAAAACCTTCAACTACATGTAAGTATTAAATTTTACATGAAATGTTCATATTTATTTCTGTCCTCAAGACATTAATTTCAGATGTCACCAAGAACCTTCATCTTTATAATTAAAACACCCATACACATTAACCATAATCTTTTATGAATAAGTTCAATTAATTGTTCAATAAAAATATATTAAATCAAAATGAGTTATTTTTTTCAATGAATTGCCTTCTATGAAGATATTAGCAAACAATTATTGAGTAGAATTAGCTTTAAAATTGTCAAAAAATAGTACAAGAATGTTATGTTTCTTGGCTAAGATCGATAAAAAAAAAAAAAAAGAAAATATAAGAATAGTGATAGAATGATAGAATAATTGTTAATATGTCCCAAAATTCAAGATGTTAATAGTGCTCATGAGTTTTTTTCATTATCAAGACTTACTCTAAAATCAACTTACAATCATATCATTATAAAAGGAAAGTAATTAGATTGCCAATGTAATAATTTATTATAGCCTTTCAAATTGCATTAGTGGATTATAGAAGAAAAAAACTATTAGAAAGGAAAATAAATAATACTCAAGTATTCTGCTAAAAATATTAAAAAAACACAATGAATTCTATAATGATGACTATAAAAAGGGAAATAGAATATTTGTCTGAAGAAGGGGAAATGACATTAATTATCTTCACAATGAACATAAAAAATTAAAAAAAAAAAAAAAAGATAACAAATACTTAAATATCACAATTTTATAATCAAATCCCCTTAATAAATAGGACCTTTAATATATACACAAACACACATTGAAACATTTAAAAAATAAAACGGGGGAGGACTCCTAGTTATGTGAATAGATCCATCCTAAGCATACTTATAATAACAATAATTAATAGTGTAGTTTAAATTCAAGAAATGCAATTTTTAAATGTAAATTAAAATATGATTGAAAGTTGAAGTAAGTTCTAAAATATTAAAAATGAAATCTCACTTCCATACAGTAGACTCATTTGGGCCAAGCAAAAAATCAGTTAGAAAGCAAGGCAAAATTGAGAGATCAGAGAAAAAGGCAAAATCAAACCTGTGCTCCAGAAAATGAGCATGAGTCTAAAAGACTGCGAAGAATCTCAAGAAACTGGCAATGCATGTCATCCCCAAAATCTGTTATCATGCCTCTAACCTGTACGTTAAAGAACTTAATTAAACAAAACTACTATTCAGAATCCGCATTTTCACATTTTTACTGAGCATGTGTACCGAAGGTTATTTCGATATATTATTTAGAAAGGTAAAATATATTGGTGCAACTTTCAATTGAACTTCCAACAAACTTTTGTAAACAATACAACAATGGACTACTTATCAAGTATTTAAATTTAGGGTTCAACACTTCACATTGAAAATTAACAGATGCAACAAATTTTAAAAGCATTTATTAAGAATATTTAAATGAATAATAAATAGATATATTATCCCGATAGTCCTTTTAATTTAATATCCATTATTTCCATTTATTATTAAGGCTAAACTAATATCAGGAACAAAGGCCAATATATTGGTACAACTTTCAGTTTAACTTCAACCAAACTTTCATAAACAATACAACAATGGTCTACTTATCAAGTATTTAAATTCAGGAGGGGTTTAGCACTTTACATAGACAATTAACAGATTCAACAAATTTTAAAAAGCACTTACACAGAATATTTAAAATAATAAAAAGATATCACGGTCACACCCTTGATTACTTTGCTCTTTGTCAACAACTCAGATTGTCTAGTGGAAAATTGAAGCAGGACATGAATAGTGAGAATTATACAAAATTTATCACTGATTACTGTATCTATTGTTTCTAATGCGTACATCAGCACCTAGTTTACTCTACTCTTAATAAAATGCATCTTACAGTTCCTAGTTGCTCTAATGCGTACATAAAAGGAGAAAGTCACACACACAAACACCATGGACATTCAATTTCCGCCAGCATTCATCTAGAAAGAATGTGACTTCATTTCCATGCAAAAACTTACCAATAGTCCAAGAAGTGTAATTCCCTCCTCTCGAACAACATAAGACCGCAGAAGATTAGGATCCTGATTCAAGAAGAGAATGACGATATCTGTTCTGCAACCATCACAACATTGCCCTCTTAATAATTAATCACTATGAATGTCAGACAGAAAAGTAAAAACCAAAAAGGAGGCATCAGTACCCAGTAAGCATAAGCTTCTTGTCTTGACTTTGTAAGAGTACATCAGAGATGACGTCAAAGATCCCCTCATTCATCAGATCTCTACAAAGATATATTCAAATCAACGGACCAATAAAATTTAATAAGATCCCAATAACAGAACAAATAGAAAAATAAAAATAATAAATAACCAGGAATTCAGGTAGAATAATAAAGCATTTATGCTACATGTCAAAAAAATAAATGTGAGAGCTTCCTAATAAAAACCCCAATGAAGTGCTTTCATAGAGATGGCTTTGATAATTATACATAGAATTTGCTTTCTAAAGATGTTAACTGTCGTAAAATTACCAGGACTGAAGATATCAAATCTTCTATAAACACGTATGATGATAGTTTAAAAATAAAAAGCATGGAGTAAGAAAAATAAAAAGCATATGCAAGCCTTCATAGATCCACTATTGAAGATTCCATTACCATGCAAGAAGAAGTAGAACTTTTAGACATGCTTGATCAAATTTTCCTTACAAAAAACAAAAAGCAAACTTGACAAGAATACCACAATCTGCCTAAATAACTACACCAAGAATGCAATCAAACAAAAGCAATTGGTGTCAACTGCAACCTGTACCACACCACATGCTACATACCGAAAGAGCCGAAGCTGCTGCACCATCTGTAAGCTCTTGCTACAACTAATAAACTCATGCAAGAAATGGACCTGTCCACCATATGGAGAGGCAACAATAATATAAGAATCACCAGTAATGCCAATTATGAACATAAAAAATGGCATTAACATTAAATTTAACACAAGATAGGAGAAACACTGTTTTGATATACTCATACATAAATACGAATAAAGGTCAAGCAGGCTATTAATGTTATATGTTTATTGTTTGTTTGTTGTTTGTTTTTTCTTATTTTGTAATACAGTTGTATTTCTTTTTTTCTTTCTATTTTCTCTTTATTTTTCAATTTTCAGAGGTTACACTAGTTTGTAACCACCCATAACTGCTCATAACTTCTTTCTTTCTCTCTATAAGTTCTGTCTGGCAGAACTGCAAAATGTACTGTAAATTGTAATCTTTCCATACATGTTTATCATGGTACTTTACCGAGTCCATACATGTTCTGTTCTTCTAAATTGTTCTACAATGCTAACTAACTGAACTGTATTCCATTAGGGCTGTCAGATAGGAGTCGGTTACTAGCCAAGGCTCCATTAAAATAATAGGTCACAGATTCAGATAATAGATAACTACGATATTCTTTACACGAGTTTCTATAAATCTATCACTACTAGTACCTTGAATAACAACACAACAGTTTTCGGGGTTGGTACCTTGAATAAAATACAATGCATATTTTCCAAAGTTTTGAAACAAAGTCAGATTCGAGAGGGGGGAGCATAAAAGATCAATAGTTAATAGAATAATGACCTAAACAAAGTGTAGAGAACAACAGGAACCATTTATTGGCATAACCTCACACTGGAATTCCATTTCTTCTCTTAGTAAAAATTCATCAAATGTGACTGCACACACAAATAATAAGCTATGCCACCATGAGGGGAAATGTCAACTAATGAAATAGCAATGTCATGCTGGAAATAGCAAACTAGTATTTGTCATTACCATATTTTTCTTTGATTCAGGAGAGGTGGTGGGTGATTTTAACCTAGAAAACAATTCCTGGATAAATGTGCTGTCATCCTTCAATAAAGAAACAACCTAAAAATAACAGAGGAGTCAAAACAAAATATAACAGTTGCTATATTAAATGTAAACCTTCTTTCCATACAAACCAAAATCATACAATGGCATTGTTTGCATGTACTATGGAGTTAAGATTAGCAACAGTGGCCTCGTCCAAAACTCTAGCCAAAACAACATCCTAAAAGCAGAAAATGAAGGTAAGAACCAAATTACAAATAAATAGAGTAAACAAGAAAAGGCTTAGAAGGAGCAAACCTTCAAAAAACCAACTCTATATGTCTGATGTATCTTAGATAACACAATTGAGTTTCTTATAGGTATGGCCTACAAAAGAAAATAGGTAAATACTATGAGAAAGAAGTAAAAATTTCCTGGCATACCAAGAGATACCTACCACCTGGATTCTCTCCCAAAATAGAATAGATAATCAGATCACAAAAATATACCTCTTTAAAAATAACATGCTCCTTTAAGAATTTACGATGACGTTGGACATGGGGAACCTTTGGATCATCTAAATAACATAACAATGGATTCAAAGAAAAAACCACTTTTAGTGTTTTTCACTACTTACATTCAAAAATGCGTAAAACACAATAGGATGTAATGTCTAAATACCAAAAAACGCATTTCACTAGTTTGAGAAAAAAAGTGTAGAACGAACTTACACTCAAGGGTACCAATAATGTCCATCATTAACTCATCGCTAAATAAATGCTCAAAAATTTGTGTACTGTTAAGCAAAACTGCAAGCGAACAAACATATATATCAAAAGTGACAAAAAATTCAACAAAAGGGAACTAAAAATGGCATAAAAGTGAATACTGACTGATCCCTTTGATTATTTTGAAAATCATGTGAAGGCCATCCATATTTTCCAAGTCTTCACAAACTCTGAATACTTCCATAAGTTTCCTAAAAAAATCTTGCTGCATGGGAAATACAAAATAAAAAAGGTAAATCTAGAAGGAAAATGGAAGGAATTTACATATTTATAAGTTTTAAGGCACCCTTACATACAGATGATCGTTGAGATGTGTAAACTTCAGAACAAAAAGGGAAAAATGCAATAGGATTGACTACGTAATCTTTCTAAATTTGCAAACAATATAAGACTTGGTAAATAGTAATTCACGTTGGTATAATGGTGCGAGTAAATCAGCAGCATAACCATCATCAGTATCACATAAGTATCAATTACTATACCCATAAATGTAGAAAACTTGGTTGGAAAAATCAAAAAGCACACTTCTCTACCAAAAAACGATAAAAACATTCCCCAAAATTTTTGTAATCCATGGTAACTTTCATATAAATTTATTTAAATATAAGAACAGAGTGAACAAGTTAGAGTAAGAAAAAACTGCAAATGTTACATGCATGAGAAGTCATGGATGACTCAAAATTAACTATCTAGTCTGTCTTATCCTTCAGTCCTTTAATTACTGGGTGATAAATATCAATTACCATACCATACAAGTTGAAACTTGGTTGGAAAAATCAGAAAGCAAACTTCTCTACCAAAAAACGATAAAAAACATACCCCAAATTTTTATAATCCATGGTGACTTTCATATAAATTTATTTAAAGATAAGAAAGTGAACAACTTAGAGTAAGAAAAAACTGCAAATGTTACTTGCATGAGAAGTCATGGATGACTCAAAATTAACTATCTAGTGTGTCTTATCCTTCAGTCCTTTAATTACTGGTTGATCCCAAATCATTTACAATGAAGGAGACTAATCTATGAAGAGAATGCATGCACATATACAAGTGATTTATTTCATCTTACATCACTTAAAATTAGTTCCGCAAGCCGTGATTGATCTGTATTGCAACTCTCAACCACCATCTGTGAACAAAAAAGAGGATTAACTTCACTGAAGCTTGATAGATAAGTTTAAACAATCAAAAAAAAATAACACTGCGCCAAAATTCAACTGAAGTACAATAATATCTACCACAAATTGTGTATTACAAGCTACACCAATATGTGTTTTGCAACAACAATTCACACAAAAAGTGTGTGCAACAAAAACTATTAACTTGTAAATGACACTGTAAGAAATAAATCACACGAATAATGCATACATATTGATGCTTATATAAACAAAAATCATTGATCAATTTCATACACTAAATAGAATGCTCAATAATTATTACATATAAAATATATCCTATTAGGACAATTCATGCTAATTCCCACCCCAATTATAGCCTTCAGGCTAAAAAAAGTACAATTTGCATTCTAATGAGAGGGGTATCAATCCATCAAATAAGAATTGCATGCTAGCCCATGGAATTCACTTCACAAGGTCAAGCTTGTTTTAGATCTTTTATTTCCTTGGGCTTGGGTGATGGTTCCCATATTAAACTACACAAGGACTATAGGGTGAGAAATGTCGGACATTTTCCATAGACCTGTCTGCCAATATAATGTCCAAAATGCTCCTATAGTTCAATTTTACTCTTCTGATTCTACCATCTCTTGGGATTTTTCTTTTTATGTATACGGTAATCTCCAAATTATACTCAGTTGAATTTTATCCATATATCATCAAATCCAGATAAGAGAACTTGGTAATTTGACAGTTAGATTATTTTGAAGCAAATCTTATTTTCCAGTTTATCACTTTATCTCCTAACAACAATTACTTCCTTTCTGATGACTCAATTAGTAAATAAATTGCTCCTTTAAAAGTTAAATATCTTGTTTGGACTGCTGTCCTAATCCAAAATAATACCAATGATTTACTTTAAATTCACTAACTCTTACAAGTTTGTCTCCTGATTTTTGTGTAGCACACCAGATTGATCTATGGCAATGCTTCTAAATTGTTTTTGACAATGCTGAACAGTTTCTTGTTTGGTGGTGTTGATAAAGATCAGTTTTTCCGCAAGGATTTCCAGAAGCTCCTCTACTATTTTGAGAGGCTTTGAAACCAATAGAGATGCCAAATGATTTTGGCCTCGTTCTTCATTTAAATTTACTTGGTGGATAGGGATCGGGAGAAATGCTAGAATTTTTCCCTGGACAAGTGCCACATTCATCAAGGATTGTGTAGTCTGCAAAGCTTCTCTGTAATATTCTGCTGAAGCTCTAATTAGGGGTTGCCTCTTCGGTTCAGGTACAAAGAAATTAGTATGCAGTGTTGCATGTTTGCTACATTTCTTTTTAGGGTATAGTTTTGAAGATTTTGTATCTGCTTGCACCTGTGTCTCTCCTTTTTCTCTTTATAGATTCTTTTTATCAAAAAATCTATAATTATAGGCTGAAATTTTTGTTTAGGATAGTTCATTAACATCAGGTTGTCAAGCAAACTCTACTTTGGCTAATGGACGACCAGGTTGTTGGTCTAAAATGATGATCAGAATTGGACTTTGTGTTAGGAATTAGACATAAGGGAAGAGATATTTAGTTGGATAAGTTAGAATAGTTAGTTAGTTAGAGAAGTTAGCCAGATATAAATAGAGGGAACAAAGGTAGAAGGATTTATTCAGCTTTGTTATTTGTGAATTGGGCAGCAGCACATTGTAGAAGGAAAACCCTTGGAGGAGAATTGTTTCCTTTTCTTTCATACCCTCAGCTCAGAGATGGTAGGATAGGTTCAGCTAATAAAATTTCACTAGAAGTGATCAGGAACACTACCAAAGCAAAATAATTAGTAGTGAATCCATTGTTTGAGTCAATTTTATGAATGACCTTTTTACCTTATCATTCTCTGTTCTCTTTCTTTATTCTCAGTGTCAGTTAGCTGATACTGTTTAAGTCCAGATAGAATCCCTAGTTGATTCTACTATTTTATTCTCCTGCGAGATTCCAAAGTAGGAACTACAATAGGCATTCGGAAGGAATAAGGGAAGAAAGTTAAGTCTGCACCTTTTCTATTTGATATTATAGTATGTTCTACCTATATATAGATAGAGGTGTAGTAGTAGCTTCCCTCTGTAAAGTTCTGTTGAAAGGCCGTATGAGAACAAGGTTGGGATATAGGGTGCAAGGTAAGGTAGTTGATGAAAAGATTGTGATTGATAATGTGGGGTTTAATTTGCCATATTGTTGGTGGTAATTCCATAAACTAATGATAATTGCACGCAAAAATGGTTCCAAAAAGTAAATCAAAAACTTGCATGAATGGATGGATGAATTTCAATTAAACAAACGAAGGTTGTAAAGCAACTAAAACAAGTACTTTCAAACCTTAAGAATCAACGGAAGTGTTGACAATTCAACTGTGGGCAAGTCCCTTGACTCACTGTTCACACTATGAAATGCCTCACCTGAAATATACAGCAAACAGCAAGACCAAGTCCATAAAGCACCGAACAAAACAATTCAGCAATATAATCGCTTCCCCCTCCTTTTTGTCTTTAACTATAAGTTTAAATTTATTGAAATAGTCATGCCTACAAAAAGTAAAACTTGACAGTTTCTCATAGAATGTATACACAAGCTGCAGCAATCTACACCCAAAATAATGGTTGCATCAACTCAGCTCCAGGACCAATACAGTCATACCATATGAATTTTACACCATAGTAAGAAGGAGTGCTTTATTTACTCCAGTTCAAGAAGGAATTCCATGTACCGCACCAAATGGCATTTAAATGGTAAAGCAGTAATTGTTTAAAATTAAGAATCAGAACATCAGATAAATAAATCACTAAAACAAAGGCATATAGTAGCAGAAGCAAAAAAAAAAAATCCTGAGTTATATTTTCATTAATAATAAAGTTAACAATAAAATAATATACAGGAATTAAAATAGTATTAAAAAATTTCAATAATTCTAAAAGTTAATGAGATATTTAGTAGATAAAAAATGTAAACAACATCCGGTACAAAGAGAGAATAATAAGATTCAAATTTTTCATTACTTACTATTTAAAGTATTAAAATTCATATTCCTTTGCACATTGCAAATATGGTCCCTGAATAAAACAAGTATATGAGTTAAGATCAGTTCCATAGCAGAAAAAAAAAAATAGAGAAAGATGTGAAGTAATTGAATTTTAATAGTTATATGCTACCATATGTAAGAGCAACCACCAGGGACTTGAAAGCTAAGTGCAAGTTCAGTAGCATATTCTGGATCTCTCCATGAAATAATTGTATCTGCATGACAAAGTAGTGTCCACCATCAAACTGACATACACAGTGAACCTTGGTATGCTTCAAGAACAAATGGTACACTACTAGTCATTACCTTCTTGTTTCCTGTAAATATCATCAGGAGAGATGCGATGCAAAAGTATGTTTTCATTGTCTTCTTCATCATAAACAAATAAGCCCAGATCTTCCGATCGCTGCATTATAAGATATTATGATGTTTCATTCATCACAATAAAAAACTATTGAGATCAATCAACCACCTATTTCTGTTTAACACCAGATTTTGTTGTCAACTCTAAATTGCATCTTTATGCACTAAATTAATAAAACATATTTCATCACTATCACCAATCATAGAGGAAACTACATACTATAAATTATTATCTTAATAAAATGCAAAGACAAAAGCCTTTGGCCATACACATAATCAGATATAAAGTGGATGTCAAGCATACAATGTAGAGAAGTGCTCATATATGCAACATACATGTTAGTCACAAGTGAAAGCTTTTATCAAAAAGTGCCCAAACCTCCAAGTAATCAACACTAATGCGAAGACAAAAGCCTTTGACCATACACATAATCAGATATAAAGTGGATGTTAAACATACAATGTACGGAAGTGCTCATATATGCAACATACATGTTAGTCACAAGTGAAACCTTTTATAATCAATAAGTGTCCAAACCTCCAAATAATCAACACTGACATGCCCAGTGCCTTGGTCATCCCATTTGCCATCACCATTCAGACGATAGACCTTGACACGCTGACATCCAATAAGAAGAAATACTTGAGTAAAGTGTCAATGTAAACATCTCAACCATTCAAGATACTGATATTGAAAAAAATTCCTGGTAACTTTTCCAAACGCCCATATTGCATTAAGTCAGAATTCAAAGCCCTCTTTTTCTTTCATTTTCCCAAACCTATATCTTACTGATTCCACCTTTTCTGATTCTTTTTATAGCAGATTAACTGCTTCAATAACTCTTAACAGTTTAAGTGCGTTTTGGATATTGCCAAGTCACATTTCCAATAGATAAAATGGGTTTCTAAAGTACCTATCATGTAAGGGCAGATATTGGAGTTGTGAGAACAATTTTGCAGAGACCATAATTGACTATGAAAATAAATTAAAATGTTCAGTTTTTATGTTGTCCTAATTTCTTCTGGATGTTAAACCCTTCTAGGTATCTACATCTACATTTTAGAAGGGGTTTAAATTTAACAAAAACTAATCATGTTTTCACTAGGAATGGTTGGCTGCTTGAATTATAAGATGTCATAAATTTCTGTCTTACATTACAAGCAAAGATAGACCATTAACCTATAAATCTCTGTTATTGGTTTGACCATAGTTTTTCTCGGTCTTCCCCTACTCCTTACAATTTTCATTCTATTTGGCCAATGCTCCTAACTGGCATTGTAGTCAAAATTGATTTCCAACACTGGAATGGAATGTATACACGGGTGTAGGATTGTAAGATTGTGTGAAACATAACCTACAAATAAATCACATTAAACCTCGCTAGGATAGGTTTTGACGCCATCTTAAAAGTGGACCTAACTTTGCATAACTGACTTATAAGATAAAGGTTGCACCCTACTTATTTAAATTATAATTTGATCATATCTCTAGTCGATATAGAGTCTCCAACAAGAAACAAATAAACACTCCAATAAGTTGTTGGTCGTGTATAACATAGTGCAAAAACTGTAGGAAGAGGAGGACCACAAATGCAAGTGAAATCATTAAAAGTAACTTGGATCCAATGACCTTTTTGACCACGTGATTTATGACATAAGACAATGGCATGCCAATGAAAGCATTAAAAATAGTGTAGATGATCTAAAGGGAGAATTTTAGGACATGGCTTATAACATAACACAATGTCATCCTTTGTTCCCAGCAGCTAATCACATCTAGCAAGGGAAGGTCTTTTGTTGAACTTGGATAGGTAAGATACAAGTAGTGAACAAGTCAAAGTTGAATCAGATGATAAAAAAGTTTATAAGCTTGGCAAAACGCTGTTCATTTAATGTGGCTGCTTAATTTAATGAATAATATTAGTCCAAGAAAATGTGAAAATAAGAGCTCCATGTTCCAAATAAGCCATTTCTGCGCAACATCCATTTTGTGCTAATAAGGATGCTTAAATAGTTGTATTATATATGTGCAAAAAGCACAAACAGAGAAGAAAGACTAATGTGTCTTTGACTTGTAATCATTTAGTCTTATTTGCAAAGATTGAGGACGAGAGACAGAGAAGAGACATAGGTCCTTGAACATGCCCGATATTGGAGAGAAAACTTGCCAAAATTGATGGGTAGGCACTGGAAATGAAGAAGCAACCTTTAGAAATCCGAAAACTCACCAGAAGATCAACAGTGAGCACTGCACATAGCAGAACTGGAACAGAGGAGGGTTGAGGAGCAGAAGTTGCAAAACAGAAGAAGGTGCAGGAGCTATGGCAAAAAAATGTAGAGCACACAGAAGGGAAACAAGTGAGAATGAACAAAAAAATGCATCAGATTTATGATGGGAATTTTACAAGTTGGGCACCAAAAATCCCTGAAAAAGGCTGGTGCTCAGGGCCAAACTTGACTTTTGTCATTTCTAGACTGTAATGGCCACTATAAATTTTGGGCGCAAAATGTGCAACAGCCAGGAGCAACACAATTGCCCTTGGAGTTGGAGAAGCGGCAGGGTGGCACAACACTCTGCTCCAGCCCTATTAGCACTTGATTGATAGCTACAGCCAGCTCATGACAAAAAATATACAGCTTCAAGCAAAAAATGTTAACAGACAGAATCAAGAACCCAATCAAAGAACAGAAACTACAAAATCTGGGTTAAATAATAGAATGAGCATTTCTTTTTTAATTTAAATGAGTTTTTACTTTACTAGTGACTAAAGAACTGTCAAAACTGAGCATAGGCAAACTCAAATGCTAATGTCGATGTGCTATATGTCCATATTACTGTTCATGCCACAACTCATTGTTGCAAGAAAAATGTAGTATTGGACTCCTCATGCTAAAGACTTAACATCTCGAACATGGAAATAGACCCAATAACTCTTACTAGGATAGGCTTTGATTGACATTAATACCATCTTAGAAACACCTATCTGTATTCCCTTATACAGAGCTCCATAAGCACTCGATAACAAACCTATTATCAACTAATCATCCAAATCCAATCATGAGTTTTTAAAGGGCCTTGACTATCACATTACAACGTTATGTCGGAAATCCTACTTTTTATTACTTCCTAACACATCATATAAGTAGATACTATATACTATTAAAAAATTCTCAAATGAAAAGTCCAAAATTTAGAAAAAAAAAACAAAGGAATAAAACAACTATTAGTTTATCACACCAACGATATAAAAGAATAAACGCGTATTCAAGCAAGAGCACTATCCTCCACTTCGTTGCCTTTCATGTTTCTAAGAATATCAACATATTAAAGCATCGTATAAAGCATGACACTACTAACTGAGTGATAATTAACAATACACAGTAAACCGCTCCAGCTGAATACAAAAAGCCGTAACACTTACTCACGCGTTCACTAATTCATCAATAAAACAAATTGATATGCGAACTCTGACCACGTCGAATAGCAAAGCAAAATGCAATTACATCCACTAAAACTCGAGGAATAAACATAGAAGCTTTCAACTACTCATAAAGCACACTTGCCTGTATCGAATTAGCGTTAGTCTGCGATTTCTCCGGAGCACCCATCGTATGCAGCAACTCAAAATTTCAAAGCAAAAAAAAAAAAAAACAGAGAGACTGAATTTTGGAGTTCAAATTAGGGTTTGGAGGACGAAAGAAGCGTGAAAGGAGAAAACAACTATAGCAAGGTAACCGAGCTTAGGGGAATCAACAGGAAACCCTAACCGCCATTGACGTAGCATGGTGAAGGTTCCACATATACACTCTCTTGTTTCTCTCTCATATAATATTTTCCGTGCAAGAAGAGTGTGTCTCCCTGACTTAGTTTATGCAAAGGAGAAACAGAAAACAAATACGCGTGAGTGAAATACCGAAAACACCACTATGTTCCCGCTGAAATTACTAATGCGCCATTGGCAACTGAAGTTTACTTTACACGTGTTTGTCACCGGATGGATTCCGTCCATCCTTCTAAATTATTTTGATATGTATATATAAAAGAAATTTTATTTTGTGTCTACATTTTATAATATTAATTTTATTTTTTATAACATAATTATTTATTAATTTTTATAAAATATTAATTAATAATTTTAAATTTACATAGGTAAAACATAAAAATATAAATTTTATATATATAAAAACTAAAATTACATTCGTTATGATGAATAATCAAATATAATTTTCTAAAATATAAAATTACTAAAAAAAATTCAAAACAATAAAAAAGCTTACTTGGAATGAAGAAAAGATCAACGGTGAACAAAGAGAAAGGAGAACAAGATCAACGGTGAACAAAGAGAAAGGAGAACAAAACTTATGACGAACAAAGAGGAACGAGAATAATCTATGACGCTTAAACAAATGAAAATGATGAATGATGCGTGAAAGGAGGGCGAATATTAAAGAACACTGCAAAATCGCTGTGGGGAGTGTACAAGGTGAAAATCACAATGCAATGGGGATACAATACACTTTAGTGGTGCGAAGAGGCTGATAGCGAAAAAAGTGGCAAAGAAACAATGAAGAAAGGGTAGTGGTGTAATGTGTTGTTGGGAATAGTCCAAGTGAGTTAAGAGTTTCACATTTGATAGGATAAACAAAATTAAACACTATATAAAAATAAGGGTTAAATATGTTTTTGGTCCCTCAAGTTTCAGCGAAATTTGAAATTAGTCTTTCATTAAAATTTTTGATCAATTTAGTCCTTCATCTTTAAAAATGCGTGAATTTAGTCCTTTTAATCAAATTTTGTTAAGTTTATTGACATTTCAAACGCATTTCATGATAGTATTTGAATTATTTACATCGTTTGACACATTTTTGCTTCAATGTTAACTCAAATATTATCATAAAATGCATTTAAAATGTCAAATAAATTTCATAAAATTTGGTAAAAAGGATTAAATCCATGCATTTCAAAAGATGAAGGACGAAATTGGTATAAAGTTTCGAAGAGGGACTAATTCTAAAATTCACTGAAACTTGAGGGACTAAAAACATATTTAACCCTAAAAATAAAAGTCCATAACACAATTATTTTAAAGTTTTGGGATAAAAATGGTGTCATAACCCATATATAAAACAATATAATCCAGCGTG
Source organism: Vigna unguiculata (assembly GCF_037176805.1). Classification (NCBI taxonomy): domain Eukaryota; kingdom Viridiplantae; phylum Streptophyta; class Magnoliopsida; order Fabales; family Fabaceae; genus Vigna; species Vigna unguiculata. Next base: position 555,624 of record NC_140800.1, read on the forward strand.
TGCTTCATCAACTAAAAGACAAGAGAATAATTGTGCATGCGTAGGGAAGTGAAAAAGTAGAACATTTTTAACTCTTATCAATTATTTCATGACGGTTAAGTTATCAAATCGTTGTGATTTTTATGTTCCACGACAATTTTAGGTCAAACCATCATGATTTTTTAAGCTTCACAACGGTTTCTAAGAAATCTATCATAATTTTTCAAAATTTTTATTTTGTTGTATATTACGAACATGCCATCACGTTTTGGTTTCACTATGTTAGCACGATAAACATCGTAAATCAACTTTGTTGAAAAAACTTTTTACACTAGTACAAAGTGTTTACCTAGTTCTCAAAATATTTATTATAAAGATAATAGTTAAAAAATTTAAAATCAAAACATCAATATATATAATTTGGTAAAAAAATGAACCATCTAAATATTTAAATATTATTGAATAAATACCATAATAATTAAAAATATCAATATATAATTAAAACTAGTAAATAACTCTATTAAAAAAATTACAAAAAAATCGTAGAAAAAATAAATAAAGTATCGTGGGTTACATATATAATTCTATGTTGTTACTCAACTTATTTACATTTTTTAACAACATCTTTATATCTATTTTTTGAATAAAAATAGAATAAATTTGTGTCTTTTATAACGAAAAATTGTGGCAATATAATTGATTCAAACCATTTGAATAAGTTGGTTTGGTTCGGTTCTTGAAAAAAGAAAAAAAAATCATACATTTAAGGTAAATCATATTTTTATAGAGGCCTAAATATCTTTTTGTCCTCATTTCTTTTTTTACCGAATGTTTAAAATGGTTATCATTTTCGCAATTCGTGTTTTATTTGATCATTTTCTCTTACGCTGTTTAAATCATTAACGAAGCATTGTTCAATTTATTACCACAACTATACAATACACGTAATACACCCTAATACCAAATCCTAAATCGTGCCAAATATACAATGCTCCGTTAATGATTTACACGTTACAAAAAATGATCAAATAAAACACAAATTGTAAAAAATAAGTATCATTTTAAACATTAGATAAAAATTAGGACCATTTTAAACATTATGTCAAGATGAGGACCATCCGCAACAAACTGCGAAAGGTAAAAATTAAGCCTTTTATAAAAGATATTTTTAGCTCCAAAAGAAAAATAAAAATAAAAATTATGGTTAGTGAAGTTGGAAGTTGGAAGTTGAAAGACACATTAATTAGTGAAGACAAAAACAATCAGAGAAGAAAGTGGGTTATCCCTCTGCACTCCCAATTTTCCTCACTTCCTTTCTCTCTCACACTCACAGAGAAGCACTTATTTTCAGGATTTCTGATTTCCTTCAAAATGCAATCATCCATTTCTCTCTCTTCTTCTTACGCTTCCACCGTTTCGGGACAACGTCACGCTTTTTCTCTCTCCGATGGCAGCCTCATCCCTTCGACTATCCGCTTCTGTGGTCTCCGCCGCCAGGCATTCACTTCCAGTTCCCTCAATCACCACTGCCGACGGCGCCGGCAGCACTCCGCCGCAGTGACCGCCGCGCTTTCGAACAACGGTACTGGTCCCACATTGTTCGACTACGACTTGCTCATAATCGGCGCCGGCGTCGGTGGACACGGCGCCGCGCTTCACGCCGTTGAGAAGGTACGCTCAGCGCTTCTGCTTCCAACATTTGGATCACTGAAAACCTTACTCTAGAGCGCGCGCTCTGTGGAGTTGGATAGTTCAGCTGAATTTTGTAATGAATTAGAGGAGTTAGTTTAATTGAAGCTGAAATAAAAGTTTCGTTCACTCTTTTTATGTTTTGATTACAGTTTTGTGCTAACTTTAAAGTTTTACTTTGTTACTCAAAGTGTATCTGTTTCCCTCAGTTTATTTTTTAACTTGTTTATACGTGAGAAATGTTGCACCAAATAAGTATTTGGCGCGTAACCTAGATTAACAGCAAACAGCGAAGCTTTAAAACTTAGAGGACTGAGCTGAAAAAAAGAAGAAGATGAGAGACAAAATGTATTTTAGCCGTTAATTAATGAGTATATTGCGTATTGGTAAAGTATTATGTTATTTGAAGAAGTTATGAAGCGAGGAAGTGGTTTTGCAGGGCCTGAAAACGGCCATTGTTGAGGGAGATGTGGTTGGAGGGACGTGTGTGAATAGGGGCTGTGTTCCTTCTAAGGCACTTTTGGCTGTGAGTGGTCGTATGCGAGAGCTGCGGGATGATCATCACTTGAAGTCGCTGGGTTTGCAGGTAAAAGTATTGTGTTGGAATTGAATTGTGTTTAGAATTTTAGAATATAGTGTGCATTGCGGCAGAGAGATTGGTTGTATTATGATTAATTTGCTATTTTAGGTTTCTGGTGCTGGGTATGACAGACAAGCAGTTGCTGACCATGCTAATAATCTCGCTTCGAAAATCCGTGGCAATTTGACCAACTCTTTGAAAGCTCTTGGAGTGGATATTCTCACTGGTTTTGGAACCATTTTGGTAAATGACATGTGCTCGGTGGTGTGAAAGATAAATAATATTGTGATTGCCTTTGGAAATTGAATTATTTGGGGCAAGGCTTGACTTTTGACCATAAAAATGCAAAATGGCAATTTTAAAATATTTGTCTGCTGCCTTGTCTGTGATTCCATGCAGGGTCCTCAAAAGGTGAAAGTTGGCTCTTCCAACAAAGTGGTAACTGCAAAAGACATCATCATTGCTACTGGGTCAGTTCCTTTTGTTCCGAAGGGCATTGAAGTTGATGGTACGCCGTACACTACATGTTTTATCTTTTCTCTTCATGACGTTATTGCTTTATGCTAGCATCTCTAGTTTTACTTAGGGAAAGGATTTGATTATAGGCATATCTTCCTGCTACCTGAAACTAGGATGTACAATATCATCTATGAGATAAGAATCATATCAGGCCACTAGTGGCATAACAAGTAGAGTGCTATCAGTTATAAAAGCAGTTAGCACCCAATGGAAAAAAGAAGCGATCAATTTGGCATTAGAGAGATGTTTTGATGGATAAGATATTAGACAGTAGTAAAATGTGTATAAGGAGAGGGAGATCTATATTCACTTATATTTTTAGACTGTTCGTCATGTTTACTGTTTTTTTTTTCTGTCGTAACTTTTATTTAGTTTCAAGTGAAACCTCACCAAGTATATACATTCAGGGAAGACTGTGATTACCAGTGACCATGCACTCAAACTGGAGACTGTTCCAGATTGGGTAGCAATTGTAGGAAGTGGCTATATCGGCCTTGAATTCAGTGATGTTTATACAGCTCTTGGAAGTGAGGTATTACTTCTCCAGTCTTCTTTTTTCTCCTTTCACCGTTGTAATTTTTTCATTAGAAGAACATGCGATAGTTTGCCCTTTTTTCAGGATGTTTGAATGCTTTTTATATTATTTCATTGTTCGTAATAGATAGAAACCTAATTAGTGCATGAGTGATATAGTTGCTAATAGTAATAATAATATACTGCAGGTTACTTTTATTGAAGCTTTAGACCAGCTCATGCCAGGATTTGATCCTGAAATTAGCAAGTTGGCTCAAAGGGTTCTCATAAATCCCCGGAATATTGACTATCATACTGGAGTTTTTGCATCAAAGGTAATCACATCTGGTGATTTCTAATATATTATTTTCTTGGGTAGCTCTGAACTGTCAGTCATCATCTCCTCTACATAGATCACTCCTGCAAGAAATGGAAAACCTGTCACGATTGAGCTCATTGATGCAAAGACCAAGGAACAAAAGGACACTTTAGAGGTACCCTAATGTTTTTCCTTAATGCTTTTAATTAATCAGTTAATTCTTATCTTTTCTCCCACACAAACACTAATTAGTAAAGGCTGATTGGAGAACATGTGACCAATGAACACACTCTTATCTTTTGTCGTATTCATAGTATAGTAGGACACTCTTAATGCAGCATGCTCTCACGCTATGAGAGACCTTGTAATAACCAAGATCACATTTTCAATATCCAAGTGGTTAATATACTCAACTTCAATAAATCATAACTGTACAGCAGTAAATGTGCATGTGGCTGAGAGTAACTGGAACAGAAGTGGTTAATAATCAAGGATTTCACCTTCAAGCTTTTTGAAATTTAATTTGTCTGTGTTTAGCTTTAGTGGCTGGTGGCTTCTGTATCCCCATTGAATTTTGTAATTCAAGCTCAAATTCTTCGACATTTGAAGTGTTAAGGATGGGATTTGCAAGTGCCGTACCAAGGCAGCTTTCTGGAAATTCTCAATTGTAAATGACATTTCCAATTTTTTGCAATCCATCCATCTATGTGTCTTCCCATCCATATGTGCATACATGCATGCACACCCACCCACCCACCCATGCCTTTACATTCATGTTTAATTACTGACTTCTTAAAAGCTGATGCTTCTGATTTGCTTTAGGTGGATGCTGCGCTAATAGCAACTGGAAGGGCTCCTTTCACACAAGGTCTTGGATTGGAGAATGTATGCCTTTCTAACTGAAATGCCTTTATGTTAAAATCTTTTCCTCAAAGGAAGTGATTGGGTATTTGGATATTCTTCTTTACTTCTTCCTGCAGATTGATGTTGTAACACAGCGTGGTTTTGTTCCTGTGGATGAGCGCATGCGAGTACTTGATGCAAATGGAAACCTGGTTTGTTTCAAAAGTTTCATGTACGCATTATTTTTTCTTGGTCTGACACATTTTTACTGATTTAGGGTATGATGGAATGATAGGTTCCTCATTTGTATTGTATTGGTGATGCAAATGGCAAGATGATGCTTGCTCATGCTGCCAGTGCGCAAGGAATTTCAGGTAAGAAACAAGTAATTTTGCTTGTAATATTTGAGTCATTTGCTTCCTTTACATAATAAAAGGTTGTTGAATAGTGGTTGAACAAGTCACTGGAAGAGATCATGTGCTCAATCATTTAAGCATACCAGCTGCTTGTTTTACTCACCCTGAAATCAGCATGGTTGGATTAACCGAGGTATATAATATTTTCTTTTTGTTTATGTTGCGGCTTCCACCTGCTCCTTTTTTCATTCTTTCATATGCATGGCTATCTGTCCTCTCCTCTGTTATTCTGCTCTGTTACTCCCTTTCCCCTTCTATTATTTTACATCCAAAATTTCTTCTTGTTGACCTTCACTCAGATGAACTCATTAATTATGCTTAAACCCATTATATGCAGCCTCAAGCAAGGGAGAAAGGAGAAAAGGAAGGTTTTGAAGTAAGCGTTGCCAAAACAAGTTTTAAAGCTAACACAAAGGCCTTAGCTGAAAATGAAGGGGAGGGTCTTGCAAAGGTTATATTTCTGTTTCTTTTTCCTTCATTCTCTTATTCTACAAAAGCTTATTTGGGTTGGATTGTAAAGGAAATGATGTTAAAACATCTAAATTTTTAAATTCTGGTTAGTGCAATGATTTTTAATTGTGATTATAATAGGGATATTTTTGGAAAATTATTGATCCCCTTGCTAAAAATTGATTTTGTTTTCTCGATATTGTAACCATTTTACAAGCTTGAATAAAGTGAGAATGGATTTTGTCAAACTACCCAAATATGATTGTGGACTCTCCCAAATAAAAACAAACTGTGGGTCTTAGCGCACTTGATTTTTAAGATTGGGATGCTGTTACTGGGACTGACGGATTTTATCCTCACATCCCCTACCCCGCCAGATCCTAATAAAGGTCTCTTGGTCACCAAAAATAATCTGAAGAAATTGGACCTAGCAGTTAGAGGCTGACTATGAGTTATCTACAAAAGATTATTACTTTGGTGATATCAATGCTATTTGGTTTAGAGCAGGAGTCCTGGCTTGGTTCTTTATCAGCTTCTTTGTTTACTTTTTTACGCTGTTTTCCTGCAGTTGATATACAGGCCTGACACTGGAGAGATACTAGGAGTTCATATTTTCGGGTTGCACGCAGCTGATCTCATCCACGAGGCATCCAATGCAATAGCATTAGGAACATGTATTCAGGTAAATTTTCCCTTCCAAAGCTATGAAATGTGAGAGCCTGGGATTTGGTTCTTAATGATCGCCTCTGCTACACTGACAAATAAATAAGGTTCTTCATGCCGTAAGGATCTTTTTATCCTTTATGCCTGTCTGTATGGTAACTCCCACATCAATGCAGGATATAAAACTTGCCGTTCATGCTCATCCGACTTTGTCTGAGGTGCTTGATGAGCTGTTTAAATCAGCAAAGGTGAGTTAATCCACAATTTACTCCCAGACTTGCACGTTCATACACACAAATAGTTAGTTACGCCTGGTGCTTTAGTACGTGCTCTCCTCTTCAATTACTAAAATCAGGTTAAAGCACAAGCTTCTGCACCAGTAAAGGAAGCAGTTGCAGTTTAATCTACCCTGAGTATCCGCTTTACGAGAGTTTCATGTTCATGTACAATGGAGTTTCAATGCATTTCACGTCTTCTGGCGGAATACTTCAACTCATTCAGAATCCAATAAAAGAAGGAAACCGATAAAAGGAGGCTCAGAATGGATGAGTGCCGCATATATTATTTTGTTGGCATATTGTTAGTGTCCGACAAAGATTATATTCCTTTCTCACTTCAAATACTCGTTTTCTCCAAGTTGCAGCCTAGATGCCGTCATGTTCAGTGTGTAGCAGTTGCCTATTTTTCATGTTCCCGTGCCTTTGCGAGTAACCTATTTTTCAGTGTTTCAGTTTTGAGGCGAACATAAACTGTCAATTTTTCTTGTATGCTCGATCGTGTTATGAAGTGACTATATAACGCAGTCCCCATAAAGCAATTTTGGCCTACATTTAGAATTTTCTGCCTCCATTCTTTAATTGGTATCGATCTTTGCCGGACATATGATATGCCAAGAAGATGGCGAAGCACAGTGATGAAGTTATTATTATCATGATTTAAATCTTTATGAATCATCTAAAATATTGTTGTCCACATGTTCGTGTCTGATTATAAATTATCATATATTTTAAATACTATCATTTTTAAATATATCCTTAACACCAATTAAAATTAATGTTAATGCTGGTCTGCTGTTCAAATGAGGAGGTTAGAAGACACATTTGTCGAGTCGTCAACTTCATACATCAACCATTCTACAACAGTTGTAGCTCAAGCCACAAATAACATGCCATTGCTTTTCTAAATTTTTTTTCTCTAAATTTTTATAGAGAAGGTTCACCGAACAAACCTTATTCCTTCACACAACTCAAGTAGGGATGTAAAAAAACGATACCCACGATTACCTCCGAAATCCCTACTCGTGCTACTTGATGTGGGTTAAGGAAGGTTTGTTCAGTGAACCTTCTCTATAAAAAATTAGAGAAAAAAAATTAAGAAAATAATGAAATGAAAAATTTCTTTTGTTCAACCAACTCGGCATACAACTCAGTGGTTGTCTGTAAACCAACTTCACTTTATTCAACAATGGCTTTACTTCATAGCAACTACTGTAGTTGCGAAGGCATCAGGATGTGCTCCAATCCCCTCATCAATGGCATGCTATTGGTGGCTTGAGCTACAACTGTTGTAGAATGGTTGATGTATGAAGTTGACGACTATACATTCATTCATATATCACAATCACCAATACAATTACATTCTCAACCAGATGAATTTATACGCATCAGTCAGCGTAATCGTGAAAACGCTTCTTTAGGCTATGATGAGCATATCACAAATAGCGATTAAAAAAATTATGAAAGGACCTAGATATAATTTTGAAGCAATCGTTTTTCTCCATCAGAACCCTCTCCGAGCAATGACGAAAAGACACAAAAACCTCAACTAAAAGATTCAAATAATCCACGTTCAACACCAATTCAACAACTCACCTTGTTTCTCGGTTTATGCATTGTAAGGTGTAAAACTTCTTTTCAACTTGGGCCAAAATGGTTTCCAAACACACCCTATATAATCAGCCAGCCATGTCTCCTAAACCCTTTCGACCTTTTTCTCTTCCCAATTGAAACTATATCCAAAAGCATGGTGACATAGTGCTAAGCTAACCATTAAAAGCAAAAACAATCTACCTTCTCTTTCCAGAATTAAGACAACAAATATTCAATTCTCACCCACAGAAATGATTAAAAAGTTAACACTCATTCCATTTGATAAAAAGGAATGCAAGGGTCTTCTTCCACGGAAAGCAGAAAAACAAAATTATAAAAGAGTACTGCATTCTCTGAACAAAGTAATTATACTACTGAAAATTGATTTCAAACAAAGTTTACCGTTTAAAAGAAAAAAGAAAAAACAAAGCTTAAAAAACCCTAAAGGTTCCGTTAGAAAGTGCTGCCACTTTACTCTTCCTCGGAAGCAGTTTCCCCACTCTTCTTGTTGTGCTTCCTAGCGTACCTCTGATTCCTCAGAAACTTGGGGTCCATCTGCACCAATTGGTAGCAATACAAACGCATAAAAAAAAAACACAATTAAATAACCCAAAAAAAAAAATACACATCCGCATAATACAAGATAAATTTCAAAACCTAAAAATTTTAAAAAAAGAACAATTTACCCCTTTGGTGGAAGTGTGGCGATGCCTCTTGGGCTTCTTGATGCCATTTTTGTGGGCCTTGTAGGACTGGTTATGAGCTGTGTGATTCTTAGACTTCGCCATCTCTGCAATCAGAAAACGCAGAATGAGATATGAAAGGGGCAGAGAAAATTGCAAAATGCAGAATTAGAAGAACGTTGTGAGGGAAAATCGAATGAAAATACCAACAGAAGAGAAAGTGCTTGCACAGATGAGCCGGCTAGGGTTTTTCAACGATGGCTTTGTTGATTTATATACCGAGATGAAACCTTTTACCGTTTTTCTCATTAAATGACGATAATGCCCCGGCACAATCCACAAAAAGGTCGAAACATAATTATAAATGTGAAAATGTGTGATTTTATTTTAGAGTTATAACAACAGGGCAAAGATTAAAAAACTACTCTAAGTCCAATTACTTACAAATTAATTTTGATTTTATTAAATAAATATTTAATCTATTATAATTATAGAATATTTTTTATTACAACTATAAATACATTTTATTTTCTTTAGTGCATCTTTTCGTTTTAGAATAATACAATCCACAATTTTACTCTTTAGTGCTTATTCATAGGTTCGTATAGGTGTGGTTCAATTTGATGGTGGAATCACTTTATAGTTTTCTATTTTATAAGGTTGATTATTAGGTCTAATTATGTGAATGGCTACTTAAACAAGTTTAAATAAATAAAACTGAATAGTTTGAATTGTTTTTAAGATTAAATCAAAATTTGAATAATTGGGACTGATCAATCTATCTTGGGTAATTTCTAAACTTAATTCTTAGTTCAACCAAGTTAATATTTAGTTATTCGTTATTTTAAATTTGTTTTGGTTTTAATATTCAATTTATAATTATAAATCTTTGTTTAGTTTTACTCGTGATACTTATATAGTCTATTTAAAAAAAATATTGTAAAAAATATAAAAAACAATTATAAGTTTTAATTAAAAAATTACTTTCAAAATTTATATTTTAATTTACTAAACTGAAATGCGAAACATATCTGACCCTAATTCCTAAAAATCTTATACAAATTTAATTAAGAAATTAAAAAATAAGACAACTCCAATAAAAATTCAACAAGATATTAGTGAAAAAACTCATTTAACTTTGTCTCAATTTTTTAAAAATCGAAATCTATCAAAATGTGGTTACATCTTGTAATTATTGAGAATTTTTAGATTTTAGTTGTATTATAAAACGAAATATCTCAACTTCAATTGCATGAGAAGTTGTTTTCCTTAATTTTTAGAATTTGTGTCAAAAAGTTTTCATTAATTTTAAAAATGTCATTGGTATTTTTTTTATTTAATTTTTTTACAAAGATCTAAACTTCAATTATCTTTAAAATTCAAGTTTAAATAGTTTAAACACATTTAAGCTTCAGTTTTAGGTATACCCAAAGTCTAAACATCTGTTCAGGGTTATTATTTCTTAATCTATACTAACACAAAGCATTTAGTTCCTACAGAAGTGGTTTTCCTCCTTCCTCTGCCACTCCTCCTTCCTTATTCTTTCTTTGTTCTTGAGCACTTCCAACCAACGTCGTCGAACCCGATTAGCCATTGTTGTTTAATGTTGAGTGAACAATGAATGACTTTTCTTTTTTTCTCCATTCAATTTATTTTCTTGCCTTTTTCATTGAGTTTATGTTTTTCATTGACACTTCACAACAACAAAGGTGACTGCACTTGAGTCTTAATTGAGATGTTTAGTTGTCCTAATTTTTATACTCATTTTTAAAAATAAAAGACTAAATTAATTCAAAATTTTTCGTTAAATAACAAAAATATATTTAATTATTTTTTTATTACAAATAATTAAGGTAATATAAATTAAAAAGTCAATAAAAAAATGACCTAATACATAAAAAAATGTTATTGGTACAACGTAGAGAGAGACTTTGAATGAAAAATCACAATTACTGACCTCCATTTATGGCTGCCAGCCACCACCTACCAACCAACCTTGGTCCTTCCTTCAATCTCTTGTGGGAAAATCAAACCAAAAAGGGTTAAAATTTTAAAAAAATAATATTAACAAGAAAAAAAAACCAGTGCTGCATCAGTGTATTGCATTGCATTTCCACCACATGCGCAGACACGTGATCTAGGATCTCTCTCTCTCTCTCTCTCTCTCTCTCTCTCTCTCTGGGATCTGCTTCCGTCTCTTCTCAATTCCCATTCTTCATTTTCATTCCTCCGATCTGCGACTATTCTCTCTCACCCCAACACAACACACCACACATCATGTTCCTCTTCGACTGGTTCTATGGCATTCTCGCTTCCCTTGGTCTATGGCAGAAAGAAGCCAAGATTCTCTTCCTCGGTCTCGATAACGCCGGCAAGACCACTCTCCTTCACATGCTCAAAGACGAGGTTACCTTCCTCTCTTCTTTTCACCCTCTTCACAATTTTTTGTTTCTTCCCAATCGTTCAAAAATCATCTTTTTATAATTTCGATACTTGGTTGCAGAGATTAGTTCAGCATCAGCCGACCCAGCACCCCACTTCTGAGGAATTAAGCATTGGGAAGATCAAGTTTAAGGCTTTCGATTTGGGGGGTCATCAAGTTGCTCGCAGGGTCTGGAAAGACTATTATGCCAAGGTTATTTTTTTTTTTTAATTGCTTTAACCTCTTGATCTTTATGCTGGTCATCGATTTTTTATGTTTCTTTGGTGGTTATGAGCAATGGGTTGTGTGATTTTGGAGTTTCTGAAAGTGGGGTTTGTGTAATATGAGGCACTCCCAGTTGGATGGGATGGAACATGTAGCTGATGATAGGTTTTTGGGCTTTGTAATGGTTTATTGATTCCTTTTGTTTGCCTTTGTTTGCCCGATTGCTTTCCATGAGGTTGTGATGCAACCGACATGTTCATAACCTGGTTATTGTGTTTTTAGTTCCTTTAGGAACTTAACTTTGACTCTGTTTGGATAAACTTCTTCATGAACACGCTTATAGGAAAAGGAATTAAAGAAACATGAAATAAGTTTCTTTCATGCATAGGATAATAAAATCAGATTTTTGGCCATGTTCCTTCTTAATCATTTGTTGAGTTTACTAGCATTTCTACAATAATGTTTCTAATACATTGACTGGTTATGATTTCTTCACTGACCTTAAAAACCCAGCACCTACCTTTACTTCCATTCTGGCTTGTTCATTATGAAGTGCTAAATTTTCTGATGGGTGTTTTTGTTGATGAATTGTTGCTGTTTCCATAAAACTTTTACTCTGAACATTTATAGTTTGGGTTCTGGCTTGTGCAACTTTTTTTTCTGATTCTCTCTTCTGGTTAATAATTAGTATGACTCAACTGTCTGCTTGATTTTTCGCAAGTGCTCATGGATCCACCATAAATGCCTTCATAATCCCAGATGAGGCTCTTTGTATTTATCTGATTCATGGGAGGCAAAAATTAACTGTGGAAATTTCGCTGGTAGCACCTCTCAATCTTCTTGGAGGTGTTTACTAGTTGATTTCCTAACACATCCTGTTTTTCCCTCAAGAATGACAAAGAAATAACATGTACACAAGAGTGGAGAAACAATTAAAAGATGCCTAGGTTTGTGTACCAGGATGATTACCAGTCTTCCTAATAAATTGAATCATCCTTTTAAGCCTCAGAAGAAAATCACAATTGTAAATTGATGCATTCTTTCACTTTGAAACTAAAATATGAACTTCGTTTGGTCTATGTTGCTCATTATCTGGATTCATAACCTTTTCTATTCACCAATTCTGCTATATGTTTGATTCACCTTTCCACTATAGCTTCTTAAAGGCTGGTGGTGGTTTTTTTAGCATCAATAAGTTCTCCACCATAACTTGTTTTTTGGCATCAATGACTATGATGATGTTGTTGTTGTTGCATACTTGAGAATTCTGACATTGCTGTCTTTCCAGGTGGATGCTGTTGTATACCTGGTCGATGCCTACGACAAAGAGAGGTTTGCAGAATCTAAGAAGGAGCTTGATGCTTTGCTTTCAGATGAAGGTTTGGCAGGTGTTCCTTTTCTTGTGCTTGGCAACAAGATTGATATCCCTTATGCAGCATCGGAAGACGAGCTTCGGTATCATCTGGGCCTCACCAATTTCACCACTGGCAAAGGAAAGATCAACCTCACAGATTCCAATCTTCGACCCCTTGAAGTGTTCATGTGCAGCATTGTGCGCAAGATGGGGTATGGTGAAGGCTTTCAGTGGCTTTCCCAGTACATCAAGTAGAGTCTTTGTTCATTTGTATTTCCCCTTTTTTCTCTTCTCAACTAGCACTGTCTGCAGTTACATCAGAAGATCTTTTGACTTTGTTTCTGCTTTTGATGATTTTTGATTGGATTATTTGATACAACTGCAGTGATATTACATGATAAAATTTGTATCTTGAAAGAATTTTTTGGGGAATGTTCTCCTTTCAAATACTCGATTCTGTTGTAGGTTGGTATGACTTGGCAGGAACTATTAATAAATCTGGGAGAATCTTAGTGCCTTAATTTTCTTCCTTGTTACATATGAATGGTGGCTGAGTTTTCTCTTATTTCTATGGTTTTGATTTTACAAATAGGAATAGAGAAGTATTTTAACACATTGTCATTGTATTGTGACTATTTTTTTTTAAGGAAATCAAGGTTTTTCCAATGTCATCTTTTTCATTCATAAGGGTTTTTTATATTATGGATTTGATTATGCAAATGCAGAAGTATTAAGAAAAAGAAGATAAATAGAACGATAACTTTCATATACTTAATGTTTCTTGGTTAAAAAACTGTTAAAAGAATTTTTTTCACATAAATTCCAAAGGTGTAGAATTATTCATTGATTACCCTTGAAGACACCTTTTTCTGGCCAATGATTTTTTTTTCATACACATTTTTTGAATTTTACTACAGCACATTTATTTTTTGTCTTGTTGCATAATGAAGACATACACAACTTTCCAAAAGTAACTGATCATATTTTTGTTTCGTCACCATCCATTGTTTGAGTGTTTTGTTTTGTTTCTGAAATTATTATTATGACAACATTGTTTCCTAGTTCCATGTCAAACCCAATGACGCGTATCAGCCAATCAAAATGCAACGCTTGGCACTCTTCTTCAACACTTATTATTCTTTTTTATGTTAGAGATTGAGAAATAATTGAGAAGTTTTCTTACAAAATACATTTATATATTTTTCATTTATTATTTATTATGCTAAAAATTTGGGATTTAAATAAAATTACCTGATTCCTAAATAAGCAGGTTGTTTCAGGATGATCATGGTATAATTTAGCAAAATTAATTTGTAAAAATGAAAATTACATTCCATTTATATATTACTATTAAAAAATAATAAAATTATTTTTATTGTTATTATTAGAATTATAAAATTAAATATGAATAATTTTTATAATTTTATTTTCAAAAGATTTTATTTATTTTGTATGTAATTTTTTAATTAAAAAATTATTAAATTTTAACAAACGGTCCAATAAAAAAACAGTTCAAACTTAAAGAAACGACTATTTAAATAATAAAATTAGTAAAATAATTATTTTAATTTAAAAATAAAGAGTAAAATTGAAATAAAATATACTGTAAAAATCTTCTTTATATATATAGATATAAATAATTTAACATTATTTTTAGTTTATATGAAAATTTTAATTCATTATTTAGAAAATATTATATTAAGTGTAAATATTTACAAATATCTTAAGAGAATCTATACCATAACATTCACATAATAGTTTTATAGAATTTAATTAGAATAAACTCTCAAATGACTCTAATATTATATATATATATATATATATATATATAAAATTCAATTTTAGAACTATAACTTAAAAGAGAAAAACTATACCTCACTACTATAATTTGAATTTATATGTATAAAATGAAGAAAGAGACAATTTTAATTTTTTTTAATTGAACAGATTACTCCGGACTTATAAAGGGCTGTCTAATGGTTTTTTAAAGTTATTATCATTTTGTTTGCTCAATATAATAGGTTTAATGTGTTGTTTTTGTTTTCTATTATTCTTATTATTATAATTATTAATATATATATCGACAAGTAACTATAGCTCCAACATTCAGACAACTTCCAGACTAGAGTGTTAATTTTGGTATATACACAGGTTTTTATCATGTTTTGAAGCATATATGATGCGATTACAGAAGTAATTTCATAGAGCGATAATTTGGACTTTGTCAGCGTCATTGTTTGAATAATAATTGATTATCCAAATAAATGCAACATGAGTATACTGAACGAGTATTAACTAAGTCTCAAAATTGATTCACTAAATAAAAAGATACAAAAATTTCAAAATTGGAAAGTGACTATTAAGGAACAATGACAGTTTACAAAAGACGCTCTGTATATAGCTTAATATCTTGGCCTCTCAGGTGGCAAATCTGAGTACTCTTGTTTCTTTTGGCTTTGAAGCTAACAATGCAAGTCGCATAATGAAACTGCATGTTAACTTACCCAACAACACCAAAAGTAATAAGAATGAAGCTCTAATACTTATCAGATGAAAAATTAAAGTAGAAAAGAAGAAAGAATGTGAAGAAACCATATATACGGATATTACAACTTCACAGCAGCTATTGCTTCTGGTTTAAAATCAACCCGCAGACCCAATACACGCCTAACTTCTGCTGGGGTTAATCTCCAGGTCATAGGACCAGAGTTCTCACCCCAGAAATCTAGAATCTCAGAAACCTTTTCTAAATTTAGAATTGTTGCCATTTGAGTAAGACGTGCAAACTTGTCTCTCACAGTTCTCTGTGTCATGACACTGAAGTGACTTACCAAAGCTCTAGCATCTCTGTCAAGCTGAAGACCACCTAGCTGACTAAATCTTTTCTGCATCATAATAACTTCTAGCCTTTTCACAATGAAGTCAACGATTAAGTGAACAAAAGTATCATAATTGTTAGAAGTCATTAGTGGCTGCAGCCAAGCCACATTTGTCTCAACAGAATGGAGAAGTCTCTGAACCCATGGGTCATTCACCTCATTATCTGCATACTCAGCCTCTGAAAGCTCATAACTAATTGTTCCAACGCTGTCTAATACTGGTCTTAATCGAGGTGTAATGGTTGACACGAGTTGTTCTATGCCGGCATTCAAAGCTTGCTTGAAAGCATTGTTGCTATCTGCCAACTCAGTCAAACAAGATTTTACCTTTTCTCGATCAGCTGGTGCAGGAAACACCTGCAATGAAGTTATTCAGTCAGTTAATTTTGCAAATTTAAACTTGTATATTATATAGGCAAAGCAAACAGACATAGAATAAAGAATGACCTATACATTATAAACCCAGAAAGGACAAATTTACATTGCGCTATATAATCTTAGCAGGTAGTTAAGTCTGTCTTCAGAATGGGCTAATGGAATATAACATTTTTCTGACATGACATGTGATGACAGTCCTATGTAGAGAGGAGCAGCAGAATTGGAATATAAGAAAGATGATGGTCATATCCATGAGGTAGAAAGAAAAACAAGTAATTTTCAGCCAAAAATAAAAGAGAAGGTAAGGCGACTATACTGAATTATGTAGGGAATCATGCATAGCGGAATTAAATGATCAAGCATCTGATGAAGATAGACAATTCCGATATTAGATAAGCTATATAACCAAATAGAACCCAAGTGTTGATGCTGAGAAGATGGAAGTAAACTATTTCAGAATGGTTGAAATAGGGTGAAGGTATAATAATAGTAGAGGAGGAGGTGGATCTTAGATGCACATGCAGATCGACTTTTAAAGTAGTAAATGCAGATAGAGGGATTTAGATGGAGGTTATTTAGAGTGTTATTATCATCTGGTCATGAGGTATGGGTTTTCAGAAAATCAGTAGACTGTCTGTATAGAAATGATGTCTGAGCTTTGATTGTATCTGCAGTGGTCAGGGAGTGAGGAGGGACCAAATAATAAGTTTATTTGAATAAGGATGGGCAGGGGTAGTATGCAACTATTATGTCTGTGCAGAAATAGCAATGTTAGATAATCTTAGCAGGCAGTTAAGTCTGTCATAAAGATGGGCTAATGGAATACAACAGTTTTGTGAAATGGGATGACAGTACTGTGCAGAGAGAAGCAGCAGAATTTGAATAGAAGCAAGGTGATGGTCATATCTAGAAGGTAGAAAGCAAAAAAGAAATTTTCAGCCAAAAAATGAGAACGTGAGGCGACTGTACTGAATTATGTGGGGGATCCTGCATAAAGGAATTAAATGATTAAGCATCTGCTAGACAATTCTGATTTTAGAAAAAATTCTAAATCATGTTACAATAATTTAGAACTACATCCTACATACGTTAATGAATAATCCCTAACCTAGGAATCTAAATTTACCTTATAACGGAACCCCAGACACACAATGCACGACGCAAGGGTGTGCCAACTGTACTTACTGGTAAAATTAACATCATAATTCAAAATTTAACGAATTTCATCAGTGATATATATTAGTAAGGTAATAAAATAATGCAACACTCACCTCAGCACACTGTTCTTCAATTTCATGTTTTAGCTTCAGAACGTACTCACTGCTAACATCCATATTATTCAAAGCTGTTGCAATTTCTGTACCTGTCTTTTGCACACCAACACCACCAAAGAACAACTTTGTACCAAGGTTTGTCTCTCTTATTTTTTGCTGCAAGGCTTCATGGTATTCATTACCGAGCAAACTGCTGGCACCACTCAAAACGGCAACAACAGAACTGATATTGGAAGTGGATATTGCCCTCCGCAAACAACTCTGCAATACATAAAACACATCATCCACCATGGAAGTGGTAAGGCTGTCAGGCACGTGTTCATCGATCCTTATTGCTTTCCTGACATTCTCCAACATGAAAAATCCCTCCAAAATGACATAAAAACCGGTTAAATCTTGTGCAACCTTGCTGAAACTGCCACTCCGAAAAGCCTTGGTGGCACGAGGAAGCAACTCGGCATCAATAGAAGTAAGCCCTTTGATCTTTGAAATCATGAATTCGGTGTAATCCTCACCAAGCTGCATAAGGGAGAGAATCTCCTCCAAATATAACTCAACCTCTCGTGGGTCAGGACCCTCGGGACCTCCTCCAACAGCAAGCAAACTGGTGTTGTGTGCATTTATCTCAGAGGACAACTTCGCCAACTTCCTATACTCCATATACTTGTTCAAAATCGCAGAACCACGAGAATCACACTCCTCCTGAAGCTCACAGATGGCATACACAATACCATCCTCACCACAAAGACCACTCAAGATCTCACTATTCTCCTCAATTGCCAACACAATGTCCTTAAACAAATTGGTCAAACAACCAACAAAATTGACATTTCGCTGATCCATTGTCTCCACCAACTGCTCAAACTCCATTCTTGACCTCATTGCAATCACCTTCTTCAAGTACCCAACATAGACCTGCAATCCTTCCTCCTCCACACCCAGTGGGGTGAAGAGACGAATGAACCTGAGCAATGATTGATCCAGGTTCAGCATCATGAAACAAGTTTTTTCCTTAACATAATATCAAGTTCAATTTCTATGACCTCAATGCAAAAATATATATAAACATTAGCATCCAATCAAAATAATTATTGTAAGAATGAGTATTAAAGTAACAAATGTGAAAGTGAACAAACTAGCTGTAATCCATCAGAAGTTGAGAAATTAAAGATATTCTCGGAAGTTGACTCATTAGATGAGATAAAAAAAAAAGAAATGGGATAAATTTTATATTGTTAGGATCCTCCGTGCAACAAGTCCAAAATTTGGTCGTGTTAGAGATCAAATTTTAACTGCTCAAGTTCCTTCCATGGAAAACTTGATAACATGACTCTGAGTTCAAATACTTAAAAATAGAAATATTCAAGAATTTGTTGGGTCTTTTGCCATGGTTTCTACACGAGGAAAAGGAAGTTGTGGCACTAGAGAGGGCATGGTGGTAGAGAACGTCCTCAATACACATTGTAAAAGAATGGACCATACCCAAGAGAATTGTTACTCATTACATGATTTTCCTAACAAGACAACCAATATTTCCAAATCTGAAGGTTTTGAGGCAAAGTCCTTTAGTAAAGAATAAGGAATATTTAAGGTTGAAATCCAACATCAAGGCTTAAATCATCTAGAACTCCTGGTTTGTCAACAACTTGTATTTCACAATGAATGGAGGGTCAAAATCCATGGATTGTGGACTCAGGTGCATCTGATCATATTTCTAGTAAAACAAGCCAAAATCCAGTGTGCCTCTTAAATACATCAAGGCTCTTTGGACAATCTGCATGTGTTCCTCCCATGGACTGGCCATGTAAAGTGAAATCAAACAACATACATCATTTCTGACCGTGTAGCTGTTAGGTACATTAGACTACCTACCAATTGCTTGTACAAGGTTGTACCAGCATTTTCTCCCCCTTCTAAGTTCAGAAATCCTCAAGAATAGCTCCTTCTTTCGCTCCAGCTCCAGTTCCCAACTTGCTTCCGCTAGTTGGACAATCAGCTCGGTATCTTGACAACACAGTTCCAGGCAGTACTGGATTTTTGACAGAGTCACAGTTCGATATATTGAATCTTTTCGGATTCTCTCTTGCATAAGTAGTGAACTCTGTAACTCATCCACAGTTAAGAGATCAATCCTTAGATAGATAGTTCTTTGCTTTCAAGTCTTTGAGCTTTGCTTCATCCAATGCCTTTTGCTGTGCTACAATGAACGGTTCATTCTCCTTTGGTTCGTTGATTCCAGATTCAATAACACTACAGTACTCCTTTCATCGAAATAGATTCTCCATGAGTAAACTCCAGTGATCATAGTCTCCACGAAATTTGGGCGCGGTAAAATTGCTTGATTCTGCCATTTCACTTTCTTCATTCACTCTATTGTTTTTTCCTCTCAAACACTCTTGTTTAACTCACTCTAGTGTTTTCCTTCTCAAACACGTGTAGTTTACTCACTGTATCAGGCCCGTGGTGGAGCTCTGTCACCAAGTGTAAAAGTAATGATCGGAACTTCTAATACTTCTGGTAAATAAACATGCCCTCATATCATAAAATGCAAAGTCTGATGACTTTAAACAAGCTTTACAACGGCAACGTAAACTACAACTCGAAAAAACTAGGAATAACAACCCTAACAAACTAAAATAATTCAAATATTTATCTAGCGCTTTTGAAACCAGCTTATTAAAGACTATTTTCTAATGAAGATTCCCACAACACTAACCAAATATAACAATTTGCACTTGGATGACAGAATTCCAGTGAAAAAAAATATGCATTCACTGTTTGCTCTTATCTGTAATATATATGTATATGTATTACCCTCATAATTCAAGATCAAGGAAAAAAGGAGATCCATGACTGAACCTGAGAATGGCGGGGTGGTCGCGCTGATCCACAGCGGCAGAGAGCTTCTTCCTTACAATTCCCTCCAACTGCTTCTTCGCTGCCAACAAGCGATCCCTCTGAAGCTGATCGGAGCCGGAATCCTTGTATTGCGCGTCGATCTGCAGGAAGGTCTGCACGTAGCGCGCGGCGGACTCATAGTCCTCATCCTCGAGGGCACGGTGGACGCCTTCGAGGGAGTTGGCGCGCTCCACGATGGCATCGATGCGGAGGAGCGTGTTGCGGACGCGCGACTGCGCCAGGTCAAGCTCCCGGACCTTCCGGCTGACCTGGTCTGCGAGGTCGGAGGTGGAGGCGACGTTGGAGAGCATGTATTCGGCGTCGGAGTTGACAATGTCGAGGACGTCGGAGGAGCGCTGTAGCTGGAGAAGGTGACGGTCGAGGTCAGTGCGCTGCGAGAGAAGCTCGTCGAGTTCGACGTCGACAGCTCTCTGGTGAGCGATGCACTCATGGAGGAGGCGCGTCATGGCGCCGACGTCGGTGAGGGAACGGACATATTCGACGGCCTCCGCCGTGCCGAAATGAATTGAGCTGCCGAGGGTTTCTTCGTCCGCTACATTACTCCCGTTGGCCTCAGGCGTAGTTCCCATCTTTCTCACACCATCAATTGCCAACCTACAATCACGTTCTCGTTTTCAGATCAGATTTCAGATCAAATAACTGAACGTTCAGAGGGTGAGTGACGAAAATTGCACTGTTTAAAACGATGCTTCTATATTTTTTTTCTTTTAAATAATTAAGAAAACACAATTAGATTTAAACCACAACTTCTAAATGAAAAAAATAAATAAATAAAAGAAAACCAAAGTCATATTTTTTAACACAACTCTCTTACTAGAAATTGAATTTTAGATCTGATTATAACTTACTTAAAATATATCCACTTTCATAATTATTTTAAAAGGAATTACATAGAAATGTAAAAAATTCTGACGAGTTCAGCTTCGATTCATATTAAATTTTTTTTTTGACACTATATCTTAAAAAAATAATTGCTTAATAAATTTTTCTATTAATACAATAATAGTGAAATCATCAAATTCCTATATTTATTAGTATATAAATATAATAAATTGTTAAGTGGTTGTTATCTTGAGAAGTAGGTTCAATTTATCTTTAGCCAGCAAAATATTAGTAAGTATAAACCTATGGAATAAAATATTTAACCTAAATTTGCGAAGTGTTAATGTTTTTTTGTCATGTTTTAGGACAATAATTAAGAACTCTTTACACAAAATTAATTCCAATCTTAAAAAATATTCATGATTTAAACAAGATAGGAAAATTAATTAATAATATATATGTGGCAAATTAATGAAGAATAATATTATTCTTCATTAAGGTGGAATCATTGGGTAACATATTAAAAGTTCATTATAGAATATTAACATGAAAATGTAAGTTCTTCTTATATAATAAGGTGAGGCAGTTCTATTATTTGATGAAACTGTGAAAAGATAGTTGCCACAACTTATAAAATTTCGCATTAACGAAATTATGCAAATAATTTTAATTTATGACAATCAAACATATCTCACATATTGCTTCTAATATGATTTTTTTTAGGAGAACCAAATAGATTAAAAATTACCATTTCATTGGAGAGAGGAACAATTAAGGAACATCTTTATTAACTTTATCAACTAATAATCTCTTTACTAAATATACGGTACTCTGTTTGGATGGTGCAATGAAAAAATAAATAAAAAATAAAAGATGGAGTTGTTTAAATTAGGTGAAAAAAAAAAGATAAAAATAAGTCGAAAATGATATAACTTTATTTATTATTTTTAATTTTTTATTATGATGTAAAATTTTGCCAAACAAGTTTAATGAAAAAAGAAAAACATTTACCACCTAAACATAACACATAATAAGAACAAAAGTAAATGATAAAAAACGAAGGAAATCAAATACAAAAAATAATTATTTATTCCTTCAACAATACTACTCACTATTCAAATGAAAGAAGGCTTGTTATGTAAGTTACAAACTTGATCTTGCATCATAAGTATCCCTAATACAGAGCTTAAACACAAACAACCTAATCAAGACATTTAACCAAAATGAAAGGGCCATTGGTTCAAATCTACAACAGAGAATTTACATTTACATCATCTACATGCTACTATACAAAGAAGGCACCAAGAACTCACTAGTTTGCTACATTTCAATTATGGGGAAACCTTGTTTTGGGAAGATACCAAGCTATATGTCAGGTAACATGTCAACTTCAGAAGTGAGAAAATCTTCAAATTCCAGATCCAGCTGCACAAAGCAGTTCAACAAAGTAAACAGACATGTAAAATAAAACAAAACCAAAACATGAAACATTTGACATTTGCATGTTACCAACCTTTGCTTGACTATGTGCTAGCTTCATTCTTCTGTATTCTTCTTGTGCTTTCTTAGAACGGAACATGGCCTGCACACGTACCACCGACCTCTCCACACGTTCTTCAGCTTGTTTCAGGCCAGTCCTAAAGAATTCCTCCTCTGCACCATCTTCCTGCTTCTCATCTTCAGCAGAATTAACCTGCAGACCACGAAAGCCTTTTCTCTTTAACCGCCACCGCAGAATTGCTTTCTCTAGCACCCCAACAGACCATATGATCTTTTTATATTGCCTCCGGACTTGAAAACCCCTGAAAGCAGCCTGCAATGAAAACATATACACCATGAACCTTTTCCAGGGTATAAATTGTTGTTGGTCTAATCAAAATACATTTTCAAGTGTCATTGTTGTTATCTACTTCTGTACTTCCAACCGGGACGGCTCGAGGATTTGGAAAGTCTAAAATGAAGGTTTTCTTTCTTGGAAATGTCAAACAATTAGTACTAAAAGAAATTTTTGAGGTCTTTTTTTCTGGGAGGTCTAAAGAAATTAGTATTAACAAATTTTTTTGAGGCATTTTGTTTTCTTGGAGGTCTAAAGCAATAGTTTTACTTGCATGGACCCTGAGCCGGTCCTAATCCAATGGTCTCTCACAAGGCTATCATTAGATAGTAATGTTGGTCCATTCCCAGATTCAGAAATCACATTATATGGCATGTTTACTAAAGACAATGAAGAATAAAAGACAAGAGAAGCTCTTACTTGGATTTTAATAGCCTGGCGCCGCATATGAAGAAATTCTCTACGGATTTTCCGTGTCCGGAATCTATGCTGAATTCGAGCAGCAGCTGCATTCGATTTCTTTGTCTCAAACTTGCGAAAGGCGTGTTGAATCTTCATTGCTGCTACTATACGACGTGCTTGATGCTCTGGGCTGTTTAATTCAATATTCTTGTACCGTAGATTTAGCTCATGCTCCCTATATGCAGCTTGAATGCGTGCCGCTGCCCCGGCGGCGGTCCGGTATGCTGCCAATGTGTCCTTTAAGTAGAGCTGGTCCTCAGGAAGTTCTTGAGTAATTACTGCATCAGTTGAGCTAGTTTCCAGTGTGCCACTAATGTTTCCAGCCAAGCTCATGTCATTGAACTGCTCAACCAGAGACTTTTCGGAAAGGTAAGCAGCTAAGCCATCATAGCCCTTCATATAAGCAAGATCAGCAGCAGTAAACCCACCAGGATTTTTCGGAGTAGGATCTGTGACCAGGTTTGGTCTTGCCCCAGCAGACAGCAGAGTTGCAACCATTTTCTCCCTGCAGAAACAAAATTCAAACTTTAAAAGGAGGAAAAAAAGCATACAAGAAAGTATTGTTATGTGGAAGCTGAAAAGATCATTTGGTGTCTAATTTCATGAAAAGATCATAGAGATTATGTTGTCTCTGTTTATCTTTACAATGAAACGAAACGGAAAATAACTTGAACATGAAGTCGAGTCAAAATGATTTTAAGGTCAATGTGGTTGCAGCTAGGCTAATGGTTGAGATAAGTAAGGTATCCATGTATCATACATTCCATAATAAGCTGCCCAATGAAGTGCTGTCCATCCAAATTTGTCGCGGAAATCTAGTGACAAGCCTGACCAAGAAAATAAGGAGATTGCCCAACTATATCCAAGCATTGCACACAAATGAATTACACCTTGGCCTTGTGCATCATATTCAGTACTCTTGCTGCCTATAACAATTCGTTCTAAAAGCCATTCCTTTAATTTGTTTTTCAATGCAATTTCAAACAGGCTATCTTTTACTTGTGGAAATGGAGCTGTTTGGTCCTCAGTTGACTTCATCAAGAATTGCCAGCTTTTGGAGATAAATGATGTTCTGAAGGAAAATCTGCTAGCCTCTTTCAGAGCATTTGGTGATACTGTATTTGAGAAAATATCAAGGGTCTTGTCGGTAGAAAAGAGCAAATGAGCAAGCCTCATCTGAAGTCGAAATTCATTCCAGTTGTATTTCTCTTCCATTGTAGCAGTTGGATCATGCAAAATGGGTGTACGATACTCAAAATTAACAACATGGCTAATAGGCTTGTGGCCATCAAAGCTCAAATAGATATTGACCAATCCAGGGGAGTGTGGTGGCACCCAGCATCGGTAAACCCCGACCTGAACAATTTCTACAGGAAAACTTACATCACCACAGACACACACTAGGTTGAACTTTGCAAGGTGTTGATAGTTACTATGAAAATATCCAGTAACCAGGACCTGCAAGATGTAAAGAGACATGAAATGTTTACATATAATTGCAAAAATATAAAATAAAAAACCGTAGTCAGAATGCTAATGGTGCCTGCTGAAAATGAAAGTTTGTGCTCATCGTTAAGTTTTCGATTTAATATTGAAACTTTGAAATTCCACAGCTATACTATGTTTTCAAAGACTGAATGAAAATGTACACAAATAAACTTATATAATACATTTGGTGCTAAAGGATACAATTATAACAGAAAATAATTAATAGCAATAAGACATGTGAGAGACAAAAGGAAACCTTTGTTTTCTCAGTGGAAGATGCCCAAGCAGGGGACACCTCTGTGAGATTAAATACATGTTCAGGCAGAGAAGATAGCTGATTATCTGCCACCGGTGATGAATATGGTTCACGAACAGTAGAAATTGATGTTTCAAGAGCTGACTCGTCTATGGAACATGGTGTATCTGATATGATGTTGTTGATCCACGTTCCAAAGCTGTCCTGACTTTGCAAGCCTTCATTGACCAAAGTGCCTAAGGTGTTAAACCACAAGGAGACTTAGGACTATTTTTAAGCAGATTAACACTTTCTGAGAAACTGTAAGGAACACTATTGCTCCCATAAACTGACTCAGTTATATTACCTAAAGAAGGAACTTCTGCTGATGGAGTACTGGACACCTGGTAACAAAAGCCGAATATAGATTACAAAAAACAGCAACTATCACAAAGAAAGTATCACTAGAAAAAGACAGAAAGAAAGAGCAGAAGAACATTTAAATATATTCGATAGACACAATTTTATTTATATAAACAACAATCCTATATGCTTTGTGTATTTATAAGAATGTTTTTACTGTCAATTTAAGTGATATATAAAATATATTATATTGTACATCTATAAGTGCCAAAGATATATATCATACGCCAATATACCCCAAGATTTGCATTATTTTCCTCTATTTCAAGGAATACCTAACACTTTCCATACTTTTGTTTTACTTAATTTCTCTCCGATTATATTTTTTTATAAGTATCCAAGCACTTGACAAACTCACTCTCACAAGCTATCTACTAAAGGAGCATCCCATACTACTCGATGTGGGAGTTTGGAACCTCAGAATACCCAAGTCCTTATCATAGAAGTGTCCCAGAGAGAGTCAACCTGTTAATGACTTTCAGTCTGATACTTTACATGATGATATTTCACTCAACTTGTTGGTTAGAACCCACCACACTAGTCAAAACCTTTGGCAGGTAGCCGTTTCCTAGACATGGACAACTAGCTCTAATATACTAACTTAACAGGTGCTCAAACACTTAGGAAACCCACCATAAAATGCTAGTTATTAAGAGGGGAAACTCAAAAACTTGAATACTTCACCAAAAATTTATATTAAGAAATGTGGGACCTTGGCACTGATAATGCCCAATCTCTATCATGTTTCTATCTAAGAAAATTCAACTAACTAATAGTCCCATAAAGCATTAATGAAAAAACTCGACGCAGCTTAATAAAGAACATAACTGAAACAAAAAGCATTAGTATCTTACATTGCCAAAGCTTCCACCAAGTAAACTTTGATTTTGTTGATATGAATGAGGAACATTGCCTGCCAAAAGTAAGTTTAAGATATAAATAACAATGTTCTTTCACCACAAGCAATTGGTTCTGTTAAAACACAAATAATTACCTCCATTAGATGTAGTAGAAGTGTTAACATTTGAAACAACTAGGTCATCCCATTCAAGTGTATTAATCTCATGAAGCTTCTCTTCGTAACTTTTGACTGTTAAATCTTCATTAAGCTCTGTTTATCTCAAAAAAAAGATAGAAGGGATGAGGATATATACCTAGTCAAGGAAAGAAAGCAGCAGTACGTATGACAGCAACAGTAACAATACATATGGGATCATTAGATCATAACCAATAACTATAAAAGGACTCTTATTTATGGTTTCCTTTGGAAAGATGCATTAGACAAAAGTGATGGGAGCGGAAGGAATGAAAATTTTCAATATATGAAGAAGACATGAACGATGCTTATTCTGCTTTTTTTTTTCCTAACCAACATTTAGCATCGGAATATAAGATCGCAATATCACAAAGAAATGTAATAAGTCATTCATTTTGACAGCCTTAAGAATATTACTTGTAAGAACGTGGACTGGAATCATCTAAAAGTTATTACTCACCAGCACTGTAAGCACTTTTCGCCCCAGAATCTAAGTCTTCTGATGGAATCCAAGATGCAGCTGGATCAGAGACAGAACTTGAATTTGAATTTACAGGTGTAACAGGAGAACTTTGCAATTGTATCTGTATATAAACCACCACCAAACAAAGGTTAGAAAACGAAATTATCCAGTAACTAGTTCAAATGGGAAAGCATAATGGCATATATGCAACATTGGAAGGAAAAGGCTCCTCTAAATTCAGTAAGGGTGTATACACCTTTGATTTAATTTGAATTAGAGTATTATTTTACTAAAATTTTAGGTGGATACACCCCTTGCTCACTTTAGCCACAAACTCTCTAGAGGAGCTTTTTCTTAGCTTGAGATGCCTTTAAATATATGCATTGGCAAACAACACCGCATATTTCCAACCAGACCAATTTATTCCCCCCCTCCCCAAATAAAAAAGAAAAAAAAAAAAAAACCAAAGTAGTTTGCATGAGAATAAATGAAATTTCCAACCAGACAAATTCAAAAACAGTGTGAGACACTATTCTTATAGACAACTTTTGGCATCCAGACATCAAATGATCTGGTCCTCAATGTGAGTTCTAATACCAACAAAATAGAGACAAGAAACATTGTACAAAGACACAAAGAGGTTTCCCAAAATTAGGGAACGAATATTACAAGATCTACAAGATATTCAGCCTAATTATGCAATATGTATTAGGTAATATAAGGAAATGATTGCATGGAAAACAATAAACTATTAACACATTTTTAGCCTCTATATCGTAAGATTTCTATAATCTTATCACAATTTCAACAATACAATCTTATCATAATCTCTACCAAAAACTGATAATATGTTTTTTCTATCAGGTAAAGCAACATGCACATAGCAAATCTTAGTCCTCATTTGGGCATGAAGTTAAATTTTGTAGATGAATAAGGAAGAAAGAAAAAGACTAACACAACCTCTCGTGTTTCACGATAATGAACAAGGACTATGTGCTCCAAACTCCTGAAAACAAAACCATACCAATTGTAACTCACATTACCATTTGTAAACTTCTTTTTATTCTATTTTTGATAAAATTGAAAGAAATGCATAACCCCTGTTACTAACTCAGTCACAAATAAATACATGATATATTAGAATTGGGAACCTAAAGACAACCAAAACATACTTATCAAGCAACCAATAACATCTACGGACGAAGGTTGGGTTATCTTGGCCATGTGCGTAGTATACATGGATCCTTTCTTCATTGCCAACCTGATTGAAGAGGACAAAAGAAAAAAGAATAAAGGAATGCAAAAAAGTAGACACATGGATCATTAGTGACTGAATTGAACATTAGAATTACATATAACAAAAAACCTGTAGAAAGAGAAGTTGATAATAGAAACAATATTTTGAAATATGATGACAAGAGTAAAGAGAAAACAGTTTATCCCTCATGTCACTTCATGAGAATGATAAAAATAAATTCAATTACTTTTTTCAATCCCTCTATTTATTTACAGAGTTAATTTGGCCTCTCTATTTTATAAAAAAAATTAGCTTGGTCCCCCAATTTTTAAACTTAATGCAATGCAATTCTCCTTGATCCTCTTGGTCAAGCCAAAACTGATGGTGTTAGAATTTAAAACTAGTGGCAGTTTTCAACCACCACTATTGTTTTAATTAGTAAAAGATTAAAAATATAACAAGTTTAAAACTGTAGACAAACAGCATAGATAATGTTGACCAGTTTTGCTATAGTAGGAGAAAGCAATAAATAATCAAATTAAACACAGGAGAAACCATTAAAACCCCCAGGATACTTGTTCATTAAACTATATTTAAAGGAGTAGCTGCTAACACCAAACTCAAATAAACACCAAGGAAATGAAATCCTCACTTTTAAGTGTTCGTGCGCTTCTTTGACAGTTTTCCCATCGTTTTTCTTTTTCCAATTGTGCCCATCTTTTCTGAAATTTCTAAGCATCTTGCGGTCAAATAGTACAATAGTACCACCTGTTTTACAAACAAAATTATAATATAACATTAGTAATGCAAACACTTTACTAGTTAGAAGCAAAAATATTACTCTAGCTAAAATTTCATTCGATAAATCTATGAAGGAAGAATGCCAATAATTAATCATGGAGGTTTTACACATTGTTTTATGCACATAAATTTGTGTATAAAACCTTTTCTTCTTTTGCCTACCTTACTTTTTGTTAAGATGTGCTTCAACAAGAATGAAAGGTCTACATGTTCACAAATTTATAGTATATTCTACAAAACATGAAATGCTCAGGAGCAAGAAAATAAAAATGCTACATGACAAATAACAAATAGAAGTTGAAAGATACATGAACAATAATGATGAGAAGCAATTTATACGACAATACATATCTAATTTACAAACATCAAGTTGTTGTTAGTAGTAGCATATTACTTTCGGGCAAATGCACTGGCTTGGCCTTGATCTTGAAATATTTGTGATTACAGAGTATGGCATGAATCTCATTTGGACGAAGCCATCTGCTTTTTGCTTCCTCCATAGTATTACTAACATCCAGATCTGAGCCAACGAATAAGAAATTAAATTAGAAAAACAAATTGTCAAACAGTTTAAAGCCATGCTTTTACATCTAAAGGTTTTAACTTTGTACTTCCTTTAATCAGTTTGCATCCTAACAAAAGCCATTATTGATGATATTTATGTTTGACATCTCATCTGGCTTACTGAGTTTGACCAATCCTTGTAAAATCATGAACCTTCTAGCTATATGTAGCAACATTTTGCTTGAGCATGTAAAATTCCAAATTAATATATTCTGCAGTCAGTAAGGTTATCAATGGCAGATGGAGGAATGCCAAAATTATGTCATATAAAGAGGCCCTTGTGCCTTATGTTTGATGCTGCCATAGCAGACCTCCCTTCCCAAATTTCCTATGGCAGCACTATAATGGTTATATAACAACATTGCTAGTCACAACTGTCTATCTGATAAGATAATAAGAAATAACATTTTCTAAATCTTATAAATGTCAGCATAAAGAGGAAACAATTTATTCACAATCATTGCAAACACAATACATAGAATTTATTATTAATAATACTTCAGAGAAGTTCAGTTTAGTTTAATAAGTGCTCAGTACGGTTCCAATAGATTACTTCATATTAACTTATAGGAAGAAAATAAGAAGGTAAAATGAATTCAGTTTCTCTCATAAGTCAAAGTCAACTATGCACCTTAGTTTTAGGCAAAGTCTTTTTATAAAAATAAAGTCCATAAGTTAATTTTAACTTTTGGGAGAAATTCAATTCATGTTACCTCCTTATTTTCTTTTCTACTGGCGCCTATAGAAAATTATATCTAAACGGGACTCAAGCCTTTTGACAAGCAAGGAAAAGCATTTTCTAATATAAGGAAACAACACAAAAAATGGGGAGTTGGTCGAGGTACCATGTTCTTTTTAACTTCAGGACCAATACCCATAATTTCTTGTCAGTTCTTCCCAAAATGTTTGAACTTCATCGAGTTTAAACAGCAGTCTCTAATCGATGAGGGACTTCCAACAAGATCCGTCAACAAAATCCTATATTACTTGTTTTCCCCAGAAACACCAAGAGAAGATCACACTTGATGAAGGAGAAACAATCTACAACCAAACCAGAGGTACTTTGTTTCTTCAATCAAAGGTTGCATTGAAAATCACACTCTAGCATCTTTAGGAGACAAAAAACTGATGGAAAATATGTTTTTATTTGTAATTTAAAATTTAAAATATTTTTTTTATTTATTTTGAAATCATTTTTTTTAAATATGTAAAACTACCCTCTATTTTCTTAATTCCTCTCTTATAGGATTCCTACTTAACACGTTAAACAGATATTTTCTGTTTTTTATTTTCTCAGTTGAAGGATCTTTTATTAATTAGTTTCTAAACGGGGTGTGCCAGTTCTGTAGGCAGTGCTTTTGGGGTCTCATTCTCATAAATAGTGTTCAACTCTTGAGAAAAAGGAGAGCAAAACACAAAATCTAAAATCCACTTTACTTATATATAAATATTTTGCCATTACTATAAAATATATTTGTTTACCTAACACCAATAGGGGCGTTTTTTTCTCTAAAGACAACACAAGGCACGCTTCAACCCACACTATCCTAAATGTTCATCTATTATATTTAATATTCATGTTGGTTATATTATACACATTTTTTGTGTTTTAATTCTGATGATTGGATATTCGACTATTTCTTTTATTATTCTAATTTTATATGTTAAATTTTTCTATCCAACAATCTTAAGAGAAAAATAAGTTCTTGAGATTCTCTTTCTTTGAGTAATATGCTTCTGTTTTTAAAACATGACTGCATGGAACATGCAATTCTTGTCTCTACGCCTCTGCCAATACTTCAATTACAAATGTCTTTCTTTATGCAACTCTTGCATTATTCATAGTGTCTGTCTACGAGTAATTATCTATAAGAAACTACATTCACAAGTGCCCTTGGATTGCTCTATATTGTATTCAATAGTTCTATTGCCTGACCTTATCTTTTGTCACTTTAACCACCATAAAAATGGCAGACAATGGATCAAAAGCAAATAAGAAGAGACATGATAAGCGTGGGAGACATGTTGAAGACACATTCACACACCCAAAAGTGATTGAAAGTCTATTTATGTATGAACAATAAAGCAATAAGATATAAGTATTATTGTATGAGACACATTAAAACTTGTGGTGATAAAATGGTTTGGTGATTGATGATATATTTAGATAATGAACATTTGAAAATTTTCATCAAATATTATTTTAAGAGATAGAACAAAGTTTACATTACATGCAATTTATCTACATATGATACAATTCATGTCATCATATATCATATATTAAAATTGACTGCAAGTATGCTTCAATTATAAAAGTTGGCCAAGTATTTCATATGCATTTGAGAGAGTAACAAGCATGTTTCTTAGTTGTGTTTTTACAAGTAAAATCCTTGATGAATAAAACAAAGGCAGCTCCACACATAAATCCTTCGGAAATTTTAACATCTGAGGGTGTTATTTCTCTTGACTTTGTCAGCTCAATTTTATTTTTTTTTGCAAATCCGATTACAAAAGAACCAACATGCCAAAATTCCACACAAAATCCAACCCCCAAAAAATAAATGAAACCATAGTTAAAATGAGTTGGAAGTTCTCCAAAAAAAAAAAAAGTTGAACCTTAATAAAAGAGTAAGGAGAAGAATGCAAGTACCCTGCAAGGTGTGAAACCCATGTATCTCTGAAGCCACAAGCTGCCCCGTTAAGTCGTGTGCCATCACAAAAAGATAAACCAAGTGCAAAAATTTTTCGCCCCTCCCTCACCACAAAACCAACAATCGCATCACCGACAACCTTAGCAAGCAGTCAGCAAACACATGATCAGAAAAAAAAAAGAGTGAACGAGATAAATACTATATAGAGAACCATAAGCTGTGAACAGATAACGAAAATGGTCAAAGTCAAAATGGGGAGAGAAGAAAGGAAGAAAAGGTGAGAACTTTTACCTGATTGGAGATGGGTATGTTAGAATCGGAAGATAGAAAAACGCTGCTCCGAGCTGAATATTAATGACACTGGTTTCCTCTGTTCCTTTTTCTTACTTTCTATTTTCTTAATTTTCGAACAATAATATCCCATTTTCTAAAGGTCGATCTTTCCTCGGCTATGATTAAATGATTTAGAAAAGAAAGCAACAGGAAAAGGTTGTAAGGAAAGAAAAAGAAAAAGAAAAGTGAAATTGTTTTGAATTATTTAATTAAAAATGAAAAGAGGAATTGTCTAATTATGTAAAAAGTTATGAATTAATATAAACAATTTAAATAAGTCGTAAAATTTTATTTAAATTAGAGCATTATGTTTTGTTTATAAAAAAATTCATTATATTCCTTATGTTTTTTCACCGAATGTTTGAGGAACATGAGATTTTGCATGTCTTTAAAAATTGATTCGAAACTAATTTGATCTGATTTTGTTTTTCTTCTAAAAATGCATAAACTTTTTTTTTTATATTCTACGTTTTGGAATGTGTGTAAATTTTTCCACATGTTGTTGACTAAGTTATTGACTAAAGCTTTTATTATAGGCAAAGGACACGTTACAATTTCACTTGCGGTTAATCTTTTCAATCCACCAATTATTACAATACGAATATTTCTTAAATTAAAAATTAAAATTAAAATAATTATAAATTAATTTTTATTAAATAATATAAATATACAATAATATTTTAATTTAAATTATTAAAATTAAAAATTAAATGTTAATATTAAATAAGATGAATAATTTAGTATGTAGAGTTAATCATTTATCTTAATTAAAAACTTAAGAAAAAAATATATAATTGGATATTATATATATATATATATATATATATATATATATATATTGATAAAAAGTAAAAAAAAGTTATAAAAAATAATGATGAAATAGTTCAAAAATCTCACAGTAAATCAGTCTTCTTCTTCATTACGTTTTTGTGGTTTTAAACCATCGTATAAACGTATTAACTTAGAAATGACAAACAAAATTTGTATAGTAAAATACACAATGAATAATAAATAAATATTTTTAATGATATCGAATATAGTTATTTAATTATTATTTTTTGTTGATGAGGTAGATATAGGTGTCATCATCATGCACATAATAAATTGTATTTGAATATTCTTTTCAAATTGAGTAATAAAGTAAAGTTAATAGTAAAAAAAATATTAATAAAGAATTATGAAAAATTGAGTTTATATTTTTTATTTGAAATTTAAAAAATAATGTTTTAATTATTTTAAAATAATTTTATATAAAATTATTATTATTATTATATATATATATATATATATATATATATATATATATATATATATATATTAGATATCTGTGAATATTTTTTCACATGTATCTCACAAAATACTGAATGAATAATAGAATACATTTTTTTAGACGAGATAAATAATAAACAGACATTATCAATATCCAATCATATCTGTTATTTCTAAATAACCTTTTAACATTTTTATCTTTAAAATTTCTACTCCCATATTTTGTACTAAATAAACCCTTACTTACAATATAATTTTCAAGACAATTATTAAAAGTAATAAAAACATAGGAACCAGTAATACGTAATTAAATAATAAAAGAAAAACCTTTCCAAATGTATATAACAATAATAATTGCTAAGGGACGATATGGTTCAGGAGTACTCTCTCCCTTAATTCTTTCAATCATTTTATGAAAGCAATATAATTAAAGAGTCACGAAAGTATTTAAAATGATTAACTTTAAAAAAAAATCTTGTGTAGTACTTTTTTTTTGGAAAAATATTTTCGATTAAAAATATTTCAAAACTTTATATAAAAAATAATAGGATTATATAGGTTTCTAATTTTTAAACTTTAACTTGAAATTATGATTGATATTCAAATTTTAAAAAATAATGAATTAGTAATTTTAATTTAATTATAAGTTAAATTTGTTACCATGGAGCGTAGTTGTATTTTATAATAGTATATAAGTTATTATATTTATTTAATATGTTATTATTTTAATATTAGTTAAAAATACATTATTTGATATATTTTTGTTTTAATATTAATTGAAAAATATATTAACATGGAAAAGAATATAATTAAGATAAAAAAGTATATATTTATTTATTTTAAATTAAAAAATATATATCAGAATTAAAATAAATTTTAATTTTACGTATGGACTGAAAATTCATTTCTCCCACCATAATAATTAGATAAAGTTTCAGAAGCGCGTAAGAAAATTTTTAACACTTTGCAGCGCGTAGATGTTTACACTACAGAATCTGGCAAAGCAAAGCACAAAATTTGACGGTGGCATGTTCTGGTCAATCAAATCATTATGTCGCATGCAAAATCCAATTTTTTTATTTATATATAAAATGTGTTATGTAAGCACAAGATACAACAAATAAATCTACTCCGTGTGTTTCGGAAATTTAATAAATTCTGTATTTTAGTTTCTGAGAGTTTGACGTGTGGATTTAATTGAAATATGAATTTAAGAAATTTTAAGACATAGTAAAAGTATGAGAGACATCTTTGTTATTTTATTTTTTTCATATAATTTCTTCGTCTATCAGTTTATTTATATATATAAATATATATATATATATATAAATAAATAAATAAATGTAACGAAATATAAATTAAATAATTTTACGTGATTCTTTTAAAAATAAAGTCACAATATTATTAATCTGAAAATTTCTCTCTCAAATACAAATTTAGACGAAATACAAATTTAGATAAGTCCAAATTTAAGCAAATATTTATTTAAACAAGTCCACACAAATTCAAGGAGTAATTATCGTACAACTTTTTCGGATTTTAGGCATTAATTACTTTAACATCTAATTTTACCAAATTTTCAGTTTAATCTTTAATTTATAATGTGTTCATTTCTAACTTTTATTTTATTTTATTTGTATCGTCTCTTTAAAAAAAACTAGTACAGATTATATTTTATAGATATCTTTAACATAAAAAAAGTTGACAGAGTATTGTTCAACATATTTTTCTTTCACATAAAGCTATCATCGAACAATAATTGAAGGAAAATAGTTGGTAACTGTTTTCTTCCATGCTGAGTATATTTTCTTCACTTTAATCATCTTAGCTTAGAGTTTCCTATTAAATCATAATTTCCTAATTACATTATTCAAAATTTGTTTACAAGTTAATGAAACTTTTACTAGTGCAAAAGCAACACCTTTTTTACCATAACCATTTGAATATGTATCAATTTCCATCTGAATTTACATTTATGAAAGTGTAAACTTTTCAATCTTCGACATTTTTACTAAACATACTATACTTAAAAGTTAACATGTTATTTTAATTGGAATTTAATTGTTATGAATGAAATAAGAGTTCGGTTGAATTACTTGATTTTAACTTATTTTATTGAATTTCATGTATATTGGACTGATTGAATATAAATTTTATTCTATGGACTAAAATGAATGTATATGATGAAGATGAGTATTTAGAATTAGATTATACTTAAGTAACTTATTTTGAAGTACGAAATTTGTTTTTAATTACATTTACAAGATTTAGATAAATACGAGTAAAAGCAAATAGGGGTTGCTTTTTGAAGTATTGATTGATATGAGATTGTTTTGAATTGAAAGATTTAGTTTACTTTTTTTTAATACTATTTCAATGATTTATTATATTTAAATGTAGTTATATGATTAAATAGGATAAATTTCATCTAATTGATTATATTATAATACGAAAAAAGTTATTATTGAAAATTATTATTAAGTTGGCGAGACAATTTCTATTATTAAAAGATTCACAAAAATATTTAATGAAAAATTGAATAAAATATGTAATTTTGATTTTGAATTATGCAATTT
Source organism: Vigna unguiculata (assembly GCF_037176805.1). Classification (NCBI taxonomy): domain Eukaryota; kingdom Viridiplantae; phylum Streptophyta; class Magnoliopsida; order Fabales; family Fabaceae; genus Vigna; species Vigna unguiculata. The sequence continues at coordinate 591,791 of NC_140800.1, forward strand.
TGGTATTTATATTTTGTAGAACTATCATTTTAAGTCTCTCAATTTTTGTATGCAATTTTAATATTCTTATTTTGCTAAACACGTAGTTTTGATCCTAAATGTGTTCACCTAAATTTGATATTTAACTTTTCTTAATTCATAAGTTTGTTCAATTTTTAGTTTTGGAAATATTTATATTACATTTGACCTTTACTAACTATCGTCTTTGTTTTTAATTATGGTGTCGGTATAACTATTCATCGTGAGAAATATTCATTATAATGGTAGGAGATATTGAACATATGGAATATGCCTATCTTTTCCTTGTAATTTGAAAAGTAAATTAATAGATGATTTAATTAATTAAAATATACAAAAATATTATTAAAAGATTATACTTTTGGTAGGTTTAGTGATTATTATTTCTCATTTAATTTGTACAAACTAGTCTGAAAAATTAAAATAAACTTATTGATCTCAAGTCTTACAAATATAATTTATAATTTATTAAAAGATAATTAATATAAATGATAATTTTCGTTTCTAAATTAAAATTTCATTTTCGTATCCAATGATTATAATAGTATAAATTTAAAATCATAGTATCAAATATTAATGGGATAAATTTGAAATAAATATATATAATATTTTATAATTAAACATAAATAAATTTTTATAACAACCAAAATATTTAAAATTTAAAAATATTTCAAATATTTCTTTATTAATTTATTTTGTTATATACTGATAAAAATTATATTAAACAAAATTACGTAGAACAAAAATATTAAACTAACAATAACTATATTTTTGACATAATACTTCAATTTATATTGAACGGTGTAAAAAAAATAATGACAATAACATAAGAATGAATTAGAAAATAAAAAAAAATTATATATTAAATCATCAAAATAGTATTATTGATAGTAAAAATAAACAAAAAATATAAATATTAAAATTATCAAACGATTTGATATTTCATTAACAAAATTGCACACTAAACAAAATATAAATATATTTAGTGTGATAAAATAAAAAATACCTTAAAAATATGAAAAAACTAATCAGACGTCAAAATAATTAAATTATTAAAAGATAATGAAAGTTGTTATAAAAAATAAAATTCAAATCAAACAAAATTCAAGAATAAAATAGAAAAAAAAATCAAATTTTTATATTACTACTAGTAAATGAATTGAAGACTTAAAATTCAGAATTAATTTTTTTTAATATAAAGAAAATAAACAAAAAAAATATTAAAAAAATTGTGAGATTTGAAATTTTTTATCATTGAAATTGATAATATTCTATTTAAATATAACAGCACAAAAAAAACATATAATTAAGATTCTGATAAAAAAAATACATTGAAGAGGTTTGTGAATTTTGTAAATATAGAAAAAACTAAATAACTTAGAAGATAGAAGAGATAAAATTATATATATATATATATATATATATATATATATATATATATATATATATATATATATAATATCAAATAGAAACCAGTTCAAACTATACCTCGAAGAAAGAGTTATTTTGCCATCTATGTTAATGAACTTGTTATCAAACTGTATTTAAAGAAAAACAAAATTAAGTTTACAAATAATAAAAAAATTGAAACTAAAACTTGCTAAATTAAGAGTAAAAAATTTAAACTTTATAAAATATAAGAACTAAAACTTTAAAAACCAAAATTACAAATTCTGTAAAATATAGAAAACAATTTCAATTAAAATCCCGTCAAAATATTACTATTCACTTAATATATTTTTTTCCATAAAGTTTTGGAAATATGAAACATAACACCACAAATGTATGTTAGATCAACATCGTACAAGGTGACAGTTACATGCATCTGCGCAATAACTGAGACAGAGAAAGAAAAACAGAGACCAAACTCTGATCTGGTTTGGTTGTTTTGTTTTATTGGAATAAAACTTTATATATATATATATATATATATATATATATATATATATATTAATTAGTTAAATGGTATTTATTATTGTTTGGAGGTGTCACTTTGTTCTCTACTTTAAAAAAAAAATGTTAATTAACTTTTAACTTACGAAAAGATGTCTCAATTAAGTTATTTTTAAGAAAAAATTGTTAATGACATCAACGGTATTAATATTTGAAATGATTTATAAAATTAAGTATTGATATTTATATTAAAATTTAGTGGTAAAAGTGATAAATAAAGTTAATAGCATTAATATTTTTTTGTCTGAAAGGAATCTAATTGAGACACTCTTTGAAAAGTTAAAACTCGATTGACATATTTTTAAAATGGATACCAAACTGACACATTCGAACGAAAAAGTGTATACCATCCGACTAAATATATATATATATATAAAGAGAGAGAAAGTTGAATGAAAAGTTAAGTGTGATGGTCACATCTCAACTACAAATATGTTGATGTTCATTGCATCCATCCATGGAAACAAAAAATGTAGGTCTAAAATTTGACTTTTGCAACTTCAATTTAAAGTGTTCATATTGCATAAAATGTTTAAAATGAAAGGGAAGAAAACAAAATACACAGTGTTGGGTGAGTACATTTTTATGTTTTCCTCAAATTAAATATAAAATTTTTAGATTAGTTGTTTTATATTTTTCATTAGTTTATAGTGCTTTTTAAACTAAAAGTTGCGTGGTAAAAAATAAATTTAAATTTAATTTGAAGCCATTTTATTAATTTAAGAAAATATAATATATGAATTTGATTTAATCAACGCATGAATGTCATTTAATGATAATAAAATAAATAAAAGTATTAATATATATATATATATATATATAAGTTTAATTTAAAACTTTCAAAAATATCTTAATTAAAAAAAGTAAAATATAATCTATAAATAATGATATTAACTTAAGAATTCAAACATTAACTACAGGAGATAAAATGTTTGGAAATTGTATATTATTGCTGGATAATATTTTGAAAAAAAATATTTAAACAAAAATGAAAAGTGTAAAACTATGTTAAAATGTATTTAATAAATTTATAAAATATTTAGTAAATACATCGTTGTAATAAAAAATTAAAAAAACTTAATAAAAAATCTCTTTGACCTTAAATTCAACTTTCAAAATGCTGCATAATTTAATGAAATTATAAAATGACTGGTTAGTAAAATATTTAAATCATAATTATAAAAAGACCTTAATGATTATTATTAAAAATGCATTTCTTCTATTTCATTTTTTATTGTATTGCTAAAATGTTACTATAATATTTTGTCTCAACGTATTTCTCTTTTTTAACGACTTTAGCTAACAAATTGACTTCGGTAAGATTACTATTTTTTAGTTTAAGAAAATAAATTTTAATTAAATGAAAAATAAAAATATTTTTTTTTTAAATTTAGAGGGTCAAATATATTTTTAATCATTCAATGTGAAATTAAAATTCATTTATATGTGAAACATTGAAATATTTTGGTTCTCAAATCTTAAAAATTAATATTAACCTAATTATGGTAAATGTTTTTAATGTGCCAAAAGTGTTTTTTTGTTAGCATTTAAGTTATTTTGAGCGTTTGACACATTCAGATCTTACTGCCATTAATGTATCAAATTTTTTGACAAAGATGAATTCCAACTTTAAGTCAAAGTTCAAGAACTTGACCGAAAACATATTCAACCCAAAATTAAAACAATAAATTTTTTAAAAAACTATTTTTTTTCCTAAATCTTCAACATTATTTTAAAGAGATTGGACTAATAATTCAATATTTTTAAGAATATATTACAACATAATAAAGATAACGAAGATGAAATACACTTCATTATATCAAAATATTGACTTGAGTTTGTATTTTAAAAGTTTCTTTTTTGTTTTTGTTTATTTATTTTTTTAGGATTTAGGAGATATCACATTACTTTTTTTGCACACCAAATTATCTACATGTTATGTTATGGGAGCAAACTTGAACCTATAATTGAAATTAAGTTTCTAAGTGTGTGAACTGAAATTGGATGTTTGGTTTATTGAACTAATGATGCGATTTTGAATTGGAAATGCATATCGGATAGAATTATTTTAAATGTAATTTTGGTGTTGGATAGAGATTTGAGTCGTTGTCTCTGAGTTGACTAGTCAGCTCACTCAAAATAGGACGATTCAGTATCAAATTTTCAATCCACTAAGTCATTTTAGTCCAATTCGTATAATTTGTGAAATTGGAAGACCAAAGACGACATAAAGTGAATTGACCCGCTAGGCTTTTTTAAAATTTAAAATTAAAAAAATAATAATTTAAAAGATTAAATTTTCTATATTATATATATTTAAGGATGCAAACATGTAACATTATTGTAACTTAAATTATTAATATTTACAAATTAAGTTGCAATTATTAGTATAATAGAATAATTTAAATTGTAAATATAATAATTATTTTAATTTATCTAATTAAAAATATTATTTAATCAATTAAAATTTTTTAAAATATTTATATGATTAAATATATACATATATGTGTGTGTACACATGTTATAAATTCTAGCCTGTTTTATTACAGTTAACTAATTCAAACAAATCTATTTTTTGATGAGCCAATAGTAATTAAAACTGATTTGTCTGATTTGTCACTCTTATTATTGGATAACAAACAAAAGAAAACAATTTGAAAAAAGTAAAATTGTACTAAAGTAGTCTAGTTATACTTTTACCATTAAATTTTAATATAAACATCAATACTTAAATTTTTAAATTATTTTAGATACCAATACCATTAACGATGTTGATGATTTATATCAAAAAATGGCTTAATTGATACATATTTTCAAAAATCTAAGTTAAGACTTCACACTTTTTTAAAAATGAATATCAAAATTACACATCAAAACAAAACAAAGTAAGTATTATCCTACTAATTAAATCCAATAAACGATATAACATATAAGATAGAGAAATATCAACTATCAGTATCAATACTAATATGAATTAAGGTTTGTAACGAGTGATTAGTGTGGTGTCAAATCAAATTCGCTTTCCGTAAATGTAGAATTTAGTTTTGTTGGCCCATCAACTTATGGAACTCTCTGGTTAATCAGAAAAATGAGTTATATATTTCAAACTTCAAATGCAGCCATACACAAAATTTTATCTAATTTGTTAAGCAGTCAAATCCAACGGTGTCCACAATTATGTTTCTCTATTTTTCAGCCAAAAATAGTGCTTATCTATAAAATAGGTCGTGTAAAGAACCTCATGAGAAATTTCAGAGAAAGAAAATAAAATATATCAAAAGAAAAAACAACACAAAAACCAATACAAATTCTAAATTCAATTTTCTAATCTGCTTTAATACATCCAATAACTTTGATTTTAATGTTCAAAAAAGAATAACAAAATAGATTTAATAAAAAATCTAGACATATATACAAACAATACCAAACAGAAAAAAAGAAAAACATAATCAAAATTCGAAAAGAAACCGTTAGAGGTATTTTTCAATAAACAAAATTATGTGAGTTAAAAAAACGTTCCGTCTGAATCCATACATGAACATAACTGTACTCTTAGGCTCGTGTTATTAGTATCTATAATTTTATTTAGTTGGTACTAATATATATATTTAATAGGCTAGGCAAATTATGATATTATTCTTAAAAGTTTTAAATTATTCTTGATAATATTAAAGCAGTATCTTTATTAATAAATGTAAACAATCTACACAATAAACAGGAACTTTTCAGATGAAAAAACTCCCTAATAAATAAGAGGGAAAAAGAAGACACGTATTAAATGTTCTGACTAAGATTTCCATACTTGACTACATCAATGACAAAAAGTTGAGAAAAGTGAGAAAGAAATTTGATTTAAACTTTGTTTTTTATTATCAAGATAACTAGAAAAAAGTTATACCAGTTTAACCCAAATTAGGTTTACTTTAGAGTTTGAAATAGAATTAATATGTAGTTGTTTGTTACTAATAGATTTGATCTTGATTTTTTGTTGAAACATGTTCTGACATGTCCGTGGAACATTGGCAAGTACAAAAGACATAATGATCACAAGTTAATTTAAAAAAATACAAACGTACCATAATCATCGATCTTAGATAAATAATATTTATTCTTTATAGTTAAAATTTTCAACTACCTATTAACACGTGTGTGGTAGTTATAAGTATTTTGATAGTGTCCCTTAATTTTGTGTTTGGGTCTCTTTTGTGTGGCTCTCTTTCACCGGTCAACAAAAAAATGTGAACAGGAAAATAAGTTTGTTTCTAAACGCAACCCCTCTCCTCAAAACTACCCATTAGATGCAATTTTTGTTCTTCATAAAAAATTGTTTACTTTTAATATGAATGGACAAAATCCTCGTCAACAAAATGATATTAAGAATTTGTTGATGTAACCAATAATAATGGCATATGTGTATCTATGTTTTGACATGTATGTATTTACGTCAGCACATGGTATATACATGTGACAACATCCTTTCATATCAGTAAATTGAAGACACCAGAGGCGCATCAGTAACACAGGAGCCATCAGAGAAGATGACGACAACGAGGATAAAAGGAAATGACAATGATGACGAAACGACAAAGGAAGAGAGGGGAGGAGAAGTTGGAAGAAGAAAGAACGAAAATGTTGAAAGTTTCACATCGAATAAAGATAAGACAATTTCATAATATAGAAGTAAGGTGCAAATCTTATTTTACAAACTAGTTTTGTGGGAGTTTAGTTAGACTTAAAACTCACTCTTAACAGAAAGATAAAAGGAAGAAGTAATAGAAGGGAAGATAAACTAGATCGTGATAATTATCAATAAATTTTAAGTGTTACTAATAAATTTTGATCGTCGGTAATATCAAATTTTCTATAAAATATTAAGATATAGACAAAATTTAATTTCATATTAGAAACTAAAAACATTTAGATTTATTTTTAAGAGATATAAAAGAATATTAGCTTACTATTTTCTTCACTTAAACACAATCTAATTCACGATTTTTACATATTTAGGGATATCTTTTTAAAGGATCAAAATATGCAAATAATATATCTTAAAACGTACTAGCTTCTAATATTTTATTTTATTTAAAAAAAAATCATATTACAAAACTGATTTTATCTTAAAGGCAAATTAAACAATGATACCCTTTCATTTCACAAAAGAAAAAACATAAACTGAATCAGTTTACTTTGTCTCTTATATGAATTTCTCTTAATGGTGAATTTATTGATCGTTCAAAAGGCCCTCAACAACCAAAAACTGAAAGAGGAATATAAGGCAAAAAGATTTGATAAATAAATTTCAGGCTTAAGTACATTGTCATAAAAAATTTAAAAATTGTGAGCTTAGTATCTAACAATTTTATTATTATTATTATTATTATTATTTTATATTTTACATTTGGTCTTCCTAATATGTATTATTTGTACCGAAATGATAAGTCACCGTATAAAACATATCATATAAAAATATCAAAAACAAAAACAAAAATTTTAAAATATTGTAAAGATTATATACTTAACAATAAACAGTAATTGTAGTTGAATAAAAATAAAGAAACATATTTTAGAAATCAAATACAAAATCTGTAAATATTTTAATAATCACAAGTCAATAAATATATTTACTAAAGACTAAATGCAAACTTCTTAAAATTTTCAAAAAATAAAAATATAGGCTTAAATACCTTTTTGGTCCTCATTCTCGTAGTGTTTGTTGCGAATGATCTTCATTTTGACAGAATATTTAAAATGATCATCATTTTTACCAAATGTTTAAAATGGTCATCATTTTCGCAATTTGTGTTTTATTTGGTCCTTTATTGTAACGCCGTTTAAATCATTAACGAAGCATTGTACATGTGACACGATTTGTATTAGGGTGTGTTATGTGTACAGGTGTGGTAATTAGATATTTGGGGTTAAATAAGTGAGCTAGGGTTTTGGTAAGGAATGTTTCGACAGTTGGTGAGTTTTGGCAATCTTGTTTCTCCATTCCCAATTGGTGTTGTTGCAATCTTCTTCTTCCTGCAATCCCACTATATAGGTATGTTACGATCCCAATCTTTTTTCTTCACCTCTGGTGGTAATCATTGGAGGCAACCGTGTTGTATCACTTCGTGCACTGTTGGTGGTTCAACGAAAAATGGATCAACCCCGATTTGTAGCTACAGAGAGATGACAACTTTGAGGATGACAAGAACTCCAAAGAATATTGGTAGAAAATGTTGGGTACAATCTGTTTTTATTTTTGTGTTAATAATAAATTGATTTTAATTTTTGGTTTATTGATTTACAGAGTGGTGGTTCCAATAATGTGGGCTGCAACTTTTTGCAAAGGGTGGTGTTGATGAAAAGATGTCATCATCATGACACAAATGAGGCAGATTAATGATTTTAAAGTTTTGTACTATTGTTAAATGAAGAAATGAATTAGTTTGATTATGTTGATATTAGGTCCCAACATGTTCGAAATGACATCTTAATCTGAGCATTGAAGTAAGTAAGAAGTTAAATTCATAACATTAATTCATCTTCATCAAAATGCACTACATCAATGTTTGGCACAAGTGAAATTGAACGAAGTTTAAGGAAAGTCAAAATGTAGTATACTGCTTGACTCTCCACTTCATTCTGAGATCAAGAAAGATGAAGATGAAGAAATTTCCCTAATTGCAAAATTTCCCCTAAATTAATAAATTAATATTAATTAGCCACCTGTACAGTACACGTAACACACCCTAATACAAATCGTGCCACCTGTACAATGCTTCGTTAATGATTTAAACGGTGTTACAGAAAAGGACCAAATAAAACACGAATTGCGAAAATGAGGATCATTTTAAACATTCGGTAAAAATGAGAACCATTTTAAACATTCTGTCAAGATGAGGATCATCCGCAACAAACACTACGAAAATGAGAACAAAAAAGTATTTAAGCCTAAAAATATATTTAAATATAAACTTTAACTTAATTAATGAACTTCAATTTTTTTTAAATTAATTACTTTTAAAACACCGGATCTACTATGATTTTTAAAAAATAATTAATAAAGCACACTTAAATTGAAACCATATATCCTTAATAAACAGAAGTCATATTTTAAAACAAATATTTGTTTAGAAATTACATTTTTTTAATAATGATTTTTCTATTAATTAAATTTTTATTTAAAATTTACAATTTAGAGACTTAAAACTTAATTAAACTTTTATTTAAAACACATTTATTTTAGTAATTTGTGTAAATAAATTTCTAAAATTGTAAAAAATTCCACGAATACAACTTCGACTAAGAAAATAGGAAAACCATATTTTGATAATTCTTTTAAAAAATCACCTAAGCACTTATTTTATATTAAAATAATAATAATAATAATAATAAAAGTTTTAAATGTATTTGTTTTTATCATTACGTTAGTAAGGTGAGTTGTTATTTTAAAAGGTAGGTGAAATGAAAATTTATCATTGCCCAACAAAATAATGGTAAGATTACAAATATATCTATTGAATCTAAAAATCTCTTTAACCTAAAAAATAATTACCATCCTACTGAAAGAAGTGGACAGTGCCGTAACTCATACTTACGTTTATACAAAATTTAACACACAATATCCTAATTGAACACGAATACACGCAATCTCAGAAACATATTATTTATAGTAATCTAAACAAATCAAACACACTAAATACGAAAAAATCCCAGAATTTGAGCCAAAGTTCATAACTATTTATGGTAGTAGGTTTTGCTTATTTCTTTCTACCTCAACACACATTAATTAGATGAAAGGAAGCTCCACCCTCTTCTGAGTTTTCTTCCCTTCTACTCAAACGTGAATGAAAATGGAAGCAAAAGGTCCATTTATTCAAACTCTGAAAAATCACTTCCTCCTAATAAGTTACACACTCGCTTTCCATTCCTTTCACTCCACCCTCTTCCTGCATGCAACAACATCTCTATATAGTATCTCTAAAACCAAACAAACACACCACAGAACAAAGCATTGTTGAAGGCAAAAGAAAGAGAGAAAGATGAACCCAACATGGGTTTTTGTGGTGAGTGTTGCAGCCATGTTGGTTGTTGTTGCGAATGGACAATCGTCGGTGAAGCCATTGGTGAAGACGGTGAAGGGGAAGAAGGTGTGTGACAAAGGGTGGGAGTGCAAGGGTTGGTCTGCTTATTGCTGCAACGATACCATCTCTGACTACTTTCAGACCTATCAGTTTGAGAACCTCTTTGCAAAGCGCAATTCGCCGGTGGCACACGCTGTTGGATTCTGGGACTACCGTTCTTTCATCACTGCTGCAGCACAGTATCAGCCCAATGGCTTTGGCACCACCGGAGGAACCACCAGTGGCCAGAAGGAGGTTGCCGCTTTCCTCGGCCATGTCGGTAGCAAAACCTCTTGTGAGTGATCACTTTTCTTTCACATATATACCACATTTCATATAGAGTCTAAGTCTCCTATACTATAAAAAAATGAGAAAATTTAGCATAGAAGACCATAAGTTTATTGTTTTTGGATCATGTTCCGCTGCACCCAATAAGTTCACGTCGCTTAAGAGTCGAGGTTAAACGAAGTTTATATATTCTTAATTCTCTCTGCCATTCGAGATGTTTTTCAAGGTCAAAACTGTGTGATGGAGCTCAAACGCTCCAAAGTCGGAATCAGAATATTGACACCACTGTGGTAACGAATAACTCCCCTTCAACTTCTCTTGTCCTTGACTTTTTTTCCGGTACACCCATTAAATCTCATATTGCTCAGAAGTCGACCGTAAACTCCAAAGGGGAATACCTCGTATGTCATTAGTATTCTTTCTTCTCGATTAGTTCTGGCCTTGATAGACCAAACATCTTGGGATGTCCTTGATCTTATATACCATGAAGTTGTGTGGTAACCATTGTAGGAATAATGTTTCAGGTGGTTACGGGGTGGCTACTGGGGGACCCTTGGCCTGGGGTTTATGCTACAACAAAGAATTGAGTCCTGATAAATTCTACTGCGACGAGTACTACAAATTGACCTACCCATGCACTCCTGGTGCAGCATACTACGGTCGTGGTGCAATCCCACTTTACTGGTTAGTCAGAAGCATTATTTCATGCAAAGATTTTACCAAATCTGGAGCAATATATAGTCACGATCAAACAAAGTCCTTGTGTTTTTGTCCTTTGATAACAGGAACTACAACTACGGAAAAGCTGGGGAAGCCCTGAAGGTGGATCTGCTGAACCATCCAGAATACATAGAACAAAATGCAACCCTAGCGTTTCAGGCTGCGCTGTGGCAGTGGATGACCCCACCGGAGAAGCACCTACCTTCACCCCACGATGTGTTTGTTGGGAATTGGAAACCCACCAAGAACGATACTTTGTCCAAAAGGGTACCTGGGTTTGGTGCCACAATAAATTTACTCTACGGGGACCAAACCTGTGGGCAGGGACCTGATAATGAGGCCATGAACAACATCATTTCTCACTATCTTTATTACCTTGATCTCATGGGTGTTGGCAGAGAAGAGGCAGGGCCTAATGAAGTTCTCTCCTGTGCTGAACAAAAGGCTTTTAAGCCCTCTGGTTCACCATCTTCTGCCACAAATTGATTCTTCCTTGTTGCCTCAGATTTTTGTTGGCTGGTCCATTCTTGAAATCCTGCTAAAGATTCTTAATAAAGGGGGCAAGTAGACAACATATTTCAACTACGTTGGCCTTCGCATGGTGAGAGTTAAACAACGTTTGGAGTGGACACTGATCATGGTTAATTTGTGTATAGATTCTTACTTTGCATACAAATATCTTGGCTTTTGAGATGTCTCCTTTCTCTTGTATAATTTGAATATATTTTGGTATAATGTATACAATTGAATATTTGATCATCAAAGACTGTACCAATTTTGTTGATATTTGGATGTTGTGCAATCAAAATGATACCAAGCTTCACACGAATAAAAAGCTTTTTCGTAGACCCCATACAAAAAACTTATCATTTTGTCCTTTTCGAATTGTGTAATCTAAAAATTAAAAAAATAATTCAAATTGTACAATTTAGAAAATATTTATGTTGTATAATCTGAAAGTAAAAAATAGTTTTAAAAGAAAATGATGGGGTGTAGGAAGTAATTACCTCGAGACAATTGGAACACGAGGACTAGTTAAAAATGTTGCGTTCTTCAAGCCCAATATGCTTTCTTATTGGGTCCTAAAATCAGTTCTGAACGGGCCTTTCAAATTTTTTATTTCATATGTTAAACGAAAAAAACAATTGTGTTGGCAATCGAAATATAGAACGCACTACGAAGAAAAATTAATATATTTTCTTAACACCTGAACCAATATTATAAAGTAATCTATTAACTATGAACATTAATTTAAGTAATTTTTGCTTCCTTAAATTAATAGACACATATGTATGAGAAAGTTCGTCAGTAATATTTTAATTGCTAATGTAGTGATATCAAATAGTCATGTAATTGTTATCATTCAACGTTTTAGTACATCTATTTGAGAAGTTATATATATGTTTTTAATACTTATAGATTTATCTTCGATTTTTTTTATCTCTTAAAGAAAATTTAGAATGAATGAGAATCAAGTGCTGACAAATCTCTACAATTTAATGTGCTTCATAATCAGGTTCTTCACGGTGTTCGTAAAAAAAATCAATTGCTTTTAATAAAGTATGAGTCGTAATGGTTGTTGAAAAGTATTGAATAAAAACAACTAAAACTTCAGACATTAACACATATTAAAGTGTTTTTTCAATCGTCTACAAAAAGATATAAAATTATCCATGGTTCAAAAAAGCAATGAATAAAAGGAATAATCTGCATAAGAAATCCATTGTTTAAAAATATTATTTAAACCTTCGAATAAAGGAAAGAGAGGGAAAAAAAGGAGGATTTTTAAAAGAAGAAGAAGAAAAAAATATACTTACTTTGTTAGTACTTTATTATTTACTTACTCATGTGCTCTATATAAATCATTAAATTAAATATTCACATTTTAATTTCATAAAAAGGAAATAGGTTACCTTTACTTAACATAGTTTGAACTTAAGTTCTCAAAGCTATTTTGCTTTGGCTCTTTTCTAATGTAACTTTTTTGAACTTAAGTTTCAAAGCCTCCATGGATCTTTCGTGATGAAGCTTCTTTTACCAAAAGTTGAAGCTTTGGATTGTTGAAGATAGAAACTAATCCCACCAACACATCTAACAAACCTACCATTTTAACCTAAAAAGAAAGTATAGATGAAGAAATAGGAAGAAAAAATGAATGAAGGAGAAGAAAAAACTCACCTTGTGAAGAAGGGAATGAAGTAGTAAGAAGCTTTATATATAGTTAAAGTTCATTAGATGGATTAAACTTGAAGAACCTATGAGAGTGGAAGATGCTTGGCCAAGAGAGAATAAAAGTATAAATTTTCATTGTTGTTGTGTATGTGTGTGGGTGGGTGTTAACATGATTTAAAGTTTGTGTTTTTAAGTTATATATATAGCTTTTAAAGTTATTTCCTTAATTTTGAAATAGTCATAATTTAAGTTCTTTGTCTTTCTTCATTTAGTCAAACTTCAATTTTATTTCAAAACACCAAAAATAGAGAGTGGAAGAAAGTTCAAAAAGACTGAAGTGGTTTATTTTTTTGTGAAAGACAAGAAAAATGTGATTTACGAAAGAGATAACTTGCATTTTTTTTATAAATGAAAAGAAATAAGCGAAAATTATCCACATAATGTCATACATATTTTAATATTTATATTTTATAATGATAATAAATGATATTTAAGATAATAAATACAAATTAAATTAATAATAATAAATTATTTATTTATTTGTTTAATTTTATTGTTTTCAATCAATTTAAATGATCTCATTTTTTTTTTATTTCTCAATTTTCCATCTTTCAAGCCAAACAGAGATAAAGGAAATCTATCCAAGGAGATTAAGTTTTATTGAAGTAGGTTTAAGGCATTTACCAAATTTAAGAAAAAGGATTTAACCATTATGTTAACCAAGTTTAATCTCTCATTATATTATATTAGGTTACATCAAAGTAGAATAATAATTTAATGAGTTTAGTATGAGATGTATCTTTGGTCCACATTAAATTGTTCCTTATGTATTTACTATCATACCAATTAAACAATAATACTTTATTTTAGAGTTTAAAATTTTTATAGAAAGTTATTTATGTGGTTAATAATCTTATACTCATATCAGTCTTCGTGAAATGTTTGAAAGAAATAATTTGGAAGAATCTCTTACCATGTCGTAACATTTTTAGTTTTAGGTTGATCAAATTAACCGTTGAAAGTCACACAACTTTATAATTAATTATATTTTTTTGTCTAATTAATACTTTTAAAAAAACATTAATTAAGTTAATGAAATGAATAGTAAAATTTAGGTGCTATACTTTTGCAATTAAAATTTTCTTCAAAGATCTCCATGAAATCATATAGGGTCCAAGACATACTAAAAATGAATCTTATCCAATTTATCATTTCACCTATTTTAGGTATATAAATCCTAAATTGTAAAATAAATATTTTTCTCATAAAAACAAATAATTTTATAAATTATTACAGTAAGCACGTCTAGTCAAAGAATTTGTAAGAAAAAAAACAACACTCCTGTTTAAGATAAGAACACGTAGAAAAGACTTTGTGTTTTGTTTACTTTAAAATATTAAAACTAATTATATATGAAACCTCTTTTTACACATATAATTTTTTTATTATATAAATAATTTACTCATTATCATTGTTGGATGTACAATTTTATAAATTTTAAGATGAATTTACCAAACAAGCTAGATGCTCATGAACAAAAAACTTTTAATCATTTTTCATCAATTATTTTTGAGTTTTATAGGATTAGCAATTATAATAAATAAAGTGATAGGATACAAATGAAAACATATAAAATTCAGAAAATAAAGAAATAAGATAAACATTTAAAACAGACAGAAAAAGAGTCTATATTTTTTATTGGTTTTTTTGTCTTGTTTTTTGACATTAAAAATATATTGTATTAATATTTTAAATATTTTTTTAATATATTTTAAAATATTAAAAGTAATAGTAATCGATGTATTATAAAAACACAATAAACAAATAACACACATAAAATAAAATAAAAAAAAAATCCAAATTCAAAAGTATGATAGTCATCATAGTGGATAACTTAAAAAAAAAAAAACTAAAAAAGAGTTAATGTTTGGTCTGCCACTACCTCTTCAGGGGCTTTATTCTGACAACAAAATTCTCTATATTTGTAAATATAAATCTTTATCATCTCCGAAGACAAGTACCAACATAGATATTACTCTTCTTGTCTCATTTTACATGTCTATTTTAAGTGTTTCAATATATATATATATATATATATATATATATATATATATATATATATATATATATATATCATTTTTTCTTACGGTTTAAAATCACGAAAACTAAAACGATTAAAAATGAATAAACTGAGATTAAATGGCAAAATATAGAGACCAAAATAAATAATTTAATCTTTAACGGACAAAAAATATTAATAATTTTAAATAATATCCTACTACAACTAATTAGGTTCACATCCATATCTGAACTCTTTGAATAACGATAAATTTATAAAAAGATATGCATGATTGAGATGCTATGTAGATCAATCTTTTTGAAAAAATGAAGTAGCGTAGAATAAAATCAAAGCATGTATGTGGATAACGCAAAGGTTGTTTCAAAATTGGTTATTCATATGATTTCTATCTCTTATAACTACCATGATTTGATTGATCCATTAAATCTCATGAAGATGTTACTTGCAATATTCTCAAACTCTTAAGTACCAATTTTCTATCTAGAAGGACCCACAATGCATTATTCCATCGCGATCGATATTATAGTAAAATAAAAAAAGCAATAATTAATATATTATTAGGTAAGTACAACTTTTGAAAAGTCAACTCAAGAGTTTGGGTTGATAACTCAAAGCATGTAACAATGAATAAAGTATTGTTCCTTAGAATGTTAACATGAGTTAACTTCATCTTGCAAGAAAAGTTTGAATCGGATGAAAAAACAATGTGTTCACGTCTCCTTGTACAGATTTAAGGATAAGAAGGTATACCAGATTGTTGAGCAACCATGTTTGTTGTTTGTAGAATCTTCATTGAGAGCATTGGTAGTGAATAAATTTTGTGATGACGTGGTTCTCGTCGGAGTCCAAATTTTTTATTGATTTTTTTGATATTATTTTTTATTAAAAAAAAATACTATATTAATATTTTAAATATTTTTTTAATATATTTTAAAATATTAAAATTATGGTAATTAATGTATTATGAAAACATGGTAGAAAAATAACATCAAAAGAATTAAAAGAACCCGACAGAGAATCCATATTCTTCTCATCGGTATCAGATATGAACCATCCAACTAGGTTTATGTTGTGTCTAAGGATTGTGGATTTGGCTTCAATGTGCACACTCATAGCTTGCTAATCTTTGTTCTAATCCAGAAAAAAATTGTCAAAATCCACACAGTTGATGGATAGGATTTGTGGGCCCATTTTATTTATGATCCAATTGGGTCTGGTTAGGCCCATTTCCTTTTCCACCTCAACAATTTATCCGTTTTCTTCTTTCGCTTTCATTCTCTTTGTATTGCATGAAAGATGTACGCAAGTCTCCATGATAGCATTGATACATGATGTTGTTAGCCACCACAAGAACTTTTATATATCCATCTCATATGTAATTTTTTCTAAAATTACAATTCATTGAATTTTTTTCTCTTAATATGAAATTAGAAGTGATTTTTTAGCATTTATTGTAATAACTTTTTGTTTTCTTCCATAGATGTCATGGATGAAAATTCTAACTTATGCTAGTAAATTTTGAAATGGTTCGACCTTTTCTACTATTTTTACTATTTTTTTTTTGTTTAAAATGATCGTTAATTTAGGAAGTACTCGTGTTATTCGTTATTTTTCATGTTTGTAGTTGTTTTTTGATATTTTTTTCTCATATAAATATGAAGCTTCTAATATTTTTATTCAAAACAGTTCAAACTCAACTTAGAACCAAAGCTAAGTATTTAAAATCTAACAATGCAAAAGAATTTGCTTTTACCAATTTTCTAGAAGGACGAGAAACCCTCTTAAATTTTCTTGTATCGAGAGACTTGAACAAAATTCTATAAATGTGAGAAAACATTATCATCTATTGTCATTTCAATTATGGAGGAATGTATGTCCATTTTTGTTTTTCTAATTAATAGGATTTCTTTTGCCATAGAAATTAACTTATAGCGTTATATATGGATTCAAACTATCAATCACCGAAAACTAAATAATATTATTATGGACAATTATACTATCATTTTTATTTTTTTATTTTTTTACTTTCACCCTTTATTTTTTACGTGATTTAGTATAAATTATTGATTAATATACTATTATCTTTTTATTATCTATTTTTTTAAAAGAATCAACGACACACGTTAAATAATGTCAGAGAATAAAGGATAAGAATCAAAGAGTGAGAGTTAAAGTATAATTTTTCTATTATTATCTATAATATTTAATTATATTTTATTTTAGTAGTAAGATACAATCAAAAAATTGTATATTAATAAATATAAATTTTATTTTATAAATCGATTTTATAAAATTGAGTTAAATTTAAAATTTATACTAAAATTTTATCCTACTAAAATTTATTAAATCTATTAATTGAACTATCTATAAATACCTACTTTTATACTTTGAATATTCATAAATGAACATAAAAAATCTATATTAATTATGAATATGTTTAAATTATAGCATGCACAAAAATATTTATATTAATCAATTTTATTAGATTAAATTGAACTTTAAATTCAATTTTTAATATTAGAGAATCTACTCTAATTATGTAATTATGTAGTGGTCCTGTATTGTACACACATGCATGCCACCACACCACATAAATATTTGACAATGAATTGAATTATGTCACTATGTATTAGAAAGTAGAGAAGAAAAGCTTGCTTTCATTTAATTGATAACCCATTCTTACGTATCTTCCCTGGAAATAGGGTTCATATATATTCAAATAGAAACAAAAGTGAGCCACATAATATAGATACACATTTTAATTTTTTATTTCTTATTTATTTGTTTATATTTGATATTGACTAGAGATAAGATAATTCTATAATATATAACACTTTATAAATTGATTTTGTAGGATTGAATTAGATATAAAATCCAAATCAATTTCCTTCACCAAGCTTCCTTCTGGCATACTGATTAGATACTTGAATTTTATTCCAGATTTCTTCCTAAAAATACATAAAAACCAGAGAGATTTTAACAAAGAAAACATCAAAGAAAAACACGACAACAATTTGATTAAGATGATAAACAACAAAAGTCTAAATTAACTTAAAAAAAAATGTTTGGAACCTGGAACCCATATTAAGTTTTTGTTATCTATTTTTTTAGAATCTAGATTGTAATTTTTTATTCTATTTGTAGGGACAGTAGAACACCTTGTCATTAATGCATAATTATCTGTAAACAATATTTCTGATTACATGTTTACGTGGTTAGATGTATTTTTCACATCTATTAAATATTATGCATATCAATAACATCTCACTAAATAAATTCTATTAAAATACAATAATGTATAAATATGCAATTTCAAATTATATACTATTTATTTACTGCATATTTATCATATTATTATAGCTTGTTATTTAATTTACGTGTACATGTTTCTTTTTAGTCCTAGAAATGACATCCGAGGTATTAGTACAAGTATATCATTAACAATTAATATAATACTCTTTAATAAAAATATTTTAGATGGTTAGATGTATTTTCACATCTATTAAATGCGAATATATTATTACATTAGTCCTAATTATAATATATTAACCTAATTTATCGTGACATTACATTCTATAGCTATCTATTACGGTTTGAACATATCTTAAAATCTTATATACACTTTTAGAACATTATTGGACAATTTCTTGCATGTTCAAATATTTGAGAAGTGAAAGACACAAAAATGACTTAATATAAAAAAAGAAAAAATAAAAATTGGTTGCCATGACTTGCTACTTTAAGTTTTCAAATGAAAGCATAGTTTTTTTTTTTAAAAAAAAAAAGAAAAAAAATGAGTCAAAAATGCATGTCCCCTAGTGCCATCTAATCAAATGGTTGCATAGTCTCTGTAAATTCTGTTAAACAATATGGTCCCACCCTACATAACGTAACTTCAGGTGACTATGAGTTTTTTAGTTTCTTGAGTAATTAAGAAGGAAACAAACAGAGACAATGTACATTTATTTGTCTTTTTTTTTTGTTTATTTTGAAAATTCATTATTTCTATGAATAAGCTTATCACCAAATTCTTAAGTTAAAGTTGTATCGAATTTTATTATTTGTTGAAAATCAAATCTCAAAGTAGAGATTGATAGACTACATATGTTTATAATTTTTTTAATAAAAATTTTATAATATTAATGGAGGAAAACTCAACAGATTAAATAAATTAGTAGAAAATAACTCTTCTCATGTATATGTTTAATTTACAAAATTTTGTAAAACTATTCATGACTAAGGTAGTAATTAGGTACTATTCAATCTCTTTTTCTTTTCGTATTTCGCTTTATAATGCCCTCTTTTCGAAGTTAAAGTTTTGAATGGCACTCACAAAAATTTTGCATATAAAAGAAACAAAACCTGAGTTATTTTTACTTGCACATAATTACTATTTCCACTTATAAATATAGTAATTTCTATCAGTATTCTATAGATCTGACACAATATGCATATTATATTAGTATTAGAAAGTAGACAATATATTAAAATAGCAAACCATTATACTATAATTTTGCCATCATCTAGCTCACATTTATGGCTTTTAATAATGCTGTGTCGTACCCTTTTTTGGTTGATTATAGCTCTAACTAAAAACTATAGCCATGAAAAATGTTCAACTACAAAAAGAGTTTACCATAATTGCTTCTTTTTTTTTCTATGCTTCAAAATTAAGCTTTCCCTTTTAAACTTATGGTGATTCATTCATCATTTGTTGAACTTTACCCACTCATGAATACAATACTTTCTTCATACTTAAGCGTTTCATAGTGTAATCACTTTTCAAAATTCTTTTTGCGAAAGAGAATATTACCTAATGCAAACATTGGAGCAAAACTAATATTGCTCATACCAGAAAAAGGCACAAAACAATGACTTATATTCAAATATTTTTGTTCACATAACAACCTCGAAAATTCTAGTTCACAGATGTCGTGTTCGTGGTCTTCCCAACACCAAATTATTCAAACATTTGTGTTTTTCTTTCTAAAAAACAGATCATATGTGTGTTCTTAATTCAGAATTATGGAAAAAGATGAGACGAAAAATTTGTTCATGATTTTTTAAAGAATAAAAGTTGGATTGGAGTGGCACCTATTTCTAATTAATGGACTATCTTTTCTGTCATTGTAATAATAATAATACCTATTTATATTATTTTAATTAGGTTGGTTTGGCATCAGTTGCTGCATGAAGAGTTTGGTAGTTACGTTCTATATTTTTCACTAATAAAGAAATTTAACATTACCAAACATTTTTGTTAAAAAGATATTTTTTTATACTAGAATCATGTTTATAATTAATTATAAAAAATCACGGCACCCATTTCGTAGAGGATGAGAATTTCACCCTATTACTCTTTGTTTTTTTGCACTCTTTTAATTAAGTCATTCTTTACATTTTTCTCTTTGTTATGCGAGTGGAATTAGTTTTTTTAATATTTTATATTTTTTCAACTTTAAACTATTATTGTATTGAATACTATATATTATCTGGAATATCAACTTTATATATTAAGCAATATTTTGTTACGAATACCTTTATTTTAGTAAAAATAATACATTTTGTTGTTAATTAGTGAAAAAGTGTTCATTTTTTTTAACTTTAAACAAACAAACAAACTGATTTTCTTATAATTTTACTAGACGTCAAGCAAGAAAAAAACTATATATATTATATCGTGTATTAGTGAAATGATTATTTTTTCTCAACATTCAAGCACGAATTAATGATTCTGTAATTAATGCACCAGATTTTCGATCCAATCTGATAAATACAATATTATGTTTGCACAAATTAAAATGTTGAACTAGGATGATCATAATCTTTTTCAAAAATCAAATTTTAACC
The DNA here is from genome assembly GCF_037176805.1 of Vigna unguiculata. Lineage (NCBI taxonomy): Eukaryota > Viridiplantae > Streptophyta > Magnoliopsida > Fabales > Fabaceae > Vigna > Vigna unguiculata. The sequence goes on from NC_140800.1 coordinate 612,983, forward strand.
ACACGAATTTGCATTCCAGTGGTGGCATGTGGAGTTTGGAATCTTGCTTAAGAACCTCACATGCTTGAGTTGGTTGGCTATCACATAATTCACAGAAAATGAAACCAAATGGGACGTGGTGTTCGCAGATAATTTCAAATTATTTCTTTGGTCAATGCTTTCAATTTTTATATTCGGAACGTCTCTTAATTAATGAAATTCATAGAACCCTACGATTTATTCTCTATTATTATACTATTGCACTTTATAAAAGATATTATATACACTAATTATAGATAGATATATATAGCATTACCTTATCCAATCACAAACACAAAATGTCTACAAACCTATCTATGTATGCACTTCTCAAAAGCACGTGGGACCCTTACAACTTGGCATAGAGTTTGATTTACATGCATGCATATATTTATATTTAACAAGAAATCAATAATCATATTTTATTAATTATTACAATTTTCTGGGGTAAGTAAAGACTCACCCACCTCTGTAGAATAATCAGAGCTGTTAAAAAACACAACAATTTTGGACCAAAATGCCATGCATAGGTGGAAACAGAAGTAAAAACACGACAAAACACACATATTTTCTTCTAATGTTGTCACGGGCTTTTGATATTATTTTTCTGATGCTTTAGTCAATTGCAGAAACATCACGGGGATGAAAGTGAAAGCGTTTATTCGTGAATCATAGGTAAACTCCCAAGTATTTTCAACGTTCTGAAACTGGTGTGCAGATTTATTTTCTGATATGTATTTGAGATCCTAAGGGTTGGATTATAATAGCGAATGAAAGAACCAAAAAAATAGTGTTCCAAACATTATCGGTGAATAACAAAAAATGAATGGATATTTTGAGCTAACGATAAAGTAAGAAAGTGAGAGATTCTTTCGTCCGTGAGTGTCCATAACTCGATTCTAAAACGATTAATAGCTCTCTCTGTTTTTTTCTTTAAATTATTTTATCTTCTACGTTTGTAAGTTATGGCGTGTAATATATTTTAATGAATGTATTTTAGCATCTACAACCACACTAGTAAATGGGACCAACCCAGCCACCACCCACTGAGCCTAACTACGTGTTACACTCACTCACTCTCTCTTCTCACGAACCTTGTTATGGTTATATAATTAACCGACGTGGAAACGCAATCATCAAAATTTTATTTTTCTCTCTGCGCCCCCACACCGAAATCAAACTCTGCAAAAGACGCAACGTTCCATCTATATATATCCCACACCACTCACTATCACTCTTCACTCCCTCTTCTTCCTTTTCATTTTTTTCAATCCATGGCTTCTCAGAACCACAAAAAATTACTACCCATTTTGCTAGTGCTGCTCTGCGTCGCACTGTCCTTCCCAAGGCCAACCCAGGGGAGGGTGCCCTTTGCATGCGACCCTAGCAACGGACTCACGAGGGGGTTCAAGTTCTGCAACACGCACGTCCCCATCCACGTGAGGGTTCAGGACCTCATAGCCAGACTCACATTGCCGGAAAAGATCAGGCTCGTCGTCAACAACGCCATCGCCGTGCCCCGGCTCGGTATCCAGGGCTACGAGTGGTGGTCGGAGGCGCTTCACGGCGTCTCCAATGTGGGCCCCGGCACCAAGTTCGGTGGGGCCTTCCCCGGCGCCACCATGTTCCCCCAGGTCATCACAACCGCTGCTTCCTTCAATCAATCTCTCTGGCGCCAAATCGGACGGGTCAGATATCTTTTTATCCTTTCATTCATTCTGCTCCTCTTTATTCTATCATATCCCTCGCACGAAACTCATAACCTCAACTTTTTCAATATTCATTTCGGTTGGCTAATAAATAACTAAAAGTAGATTCCTTTATTCTCCTTTTCGGCCATTCATCATAATTTTACTCATTTATCCATCACCTTTTATATCCTTAATTAATACATTACATACATTTGCATGCATGCCTTTAATACAATTCCAATATAACACCACACACACACGACCCACTTAGGTAAAAGTGCCTTCTGCATATCATCATCATCGTCATCGTCATTACATGTTTCTATTTATAGTGCTCTTTCACTTTAATTCAATGATATGACAAATAGATAAATTCCCACATCTTGAATAATTACTGTGTAATTATAAAAACTTTTCTTCTTTTGTATAAAAATTCACTATATATATTACTTTGGTTAATTACTTACTTTCATAAGTTTTGAATGTACTTTCAAGTTTTGACTCGGTAATAAAATAATCGAATCGGGACTTTTTATACATTTTTCTACTGTTTAGTAACAAAACATCTGAAGAACGACAGAAAAAGTTTTTGTTGGACATGTAGATAAAAAAGGGAGTGGATATATATTTTTTTTATGTTTTCATCCAAAAAAATTTTATGTTATTTTTCTGAATGCGTGTGTATATATATGATTAAGAATGTGGTGGTACTGTTTTAGCACTCGTTATACACTCACCTGATTTAGCTAATTTACATGGTAGCTGACGAATTGTGTCCCAACCACCATGTGGCTTGCATGCATTTTAATATGAATATATGAACAATCTGACAATAATGTCATTTTAAAGGTAAAGAAAATGATGATAACGTTGAAAATTCATGAACCTAAATTGTCAGCAACTAGAGGGTAAAAGAAGTCCATTACGCCATTGATTCATTCATTAACTACGAAAGCAACAATAGATGGTGGTTTCGCTTGTCCTTGTCTTCAGTCTCTCTTTACGTCATTAGTTAAATATTCATCGGTTAATAAGATTGGAATAATAATTAGTTTCACTTTGGTGGTGATTAGTGGATCCTTTTCATACTTACATCTAAGTTAAATATATGTTGAGGAGTCGTAATTTCTTTTACGTGTATTCACTTAAAAAGTTTTCCCTTCAAAATTAATTAAGGTTAGTGAAGATACAAATCAATTATCTTAATTTGCATGCTTGAAGTTGTTGACTGAAGCATGAAATTTGATCTCATCTTTATTAATTATTTGTTTGGTGAATAATTGAAGAACAAAGTAGGTCTTCGATGTTGCCCACCACACCACACCAACCCCTTGCCAAAACTTGCGTTGATCTTTCCACAAACGTCTTTTTGCTTTTCATCCTCGTTTTGGTCCAGGGCTATACATGGCTAATGATTTTAATGATCATGAAAAAAAGTTGCGATTATTGTTGTAACAACGAGAGTAAGTAATAGCCAATTACATTAGCCAAAGTTGTTATATTAATATATTATTGGTGAAGTGAAGTTCTTCTCTTTAGATGAAGTGATGATGAAAAGAAAAACCATTGGATGCTGATTTGAATATTTACTTTGTGATATTTAGATTCCAGAAAATGTCAAAAATGGGGTGTTTTGTTTGTCTCTTAGTGTCAAAAGCAACTTTTTATTATTCCGGTTGGTAGTTTTAGCTAAGAGACAGAGAATAAACCGAGAGATAAAGATTTTTCTTTTCAGAAAAAAAGAAAAGAAGAGTGTCTATTGAAGCAACTAGGCAGAATCACAGTGGTAGAGCCAGATTTAGGAGACAATGGTAAAACAAAAATATCTCTATATTTTTTTTAAAATTTTGAATGAACTAATTAAATCTCTCTCTAAAAAAATAATTAGGATTTAATATGATAACATTCTAAATAACTATTATTGTTATTTTAATGTTTTAATTAATCACATGTGTACAAAATATATCCAGAGGGTCTAACATTTTTAATATTTCAATAAGTTTTAATGAATAAAAAAAAAAGGATAAACATCTAAAATGGTCCTTCAGAATCGAAAGCGATGATTGGTGGATATTTGTTTGATTAAGATATTCATATAAACAAGTACTTGATATTTAAAATACATGTATAAATTTGTATTTATATTGAATACGAAATGCCACATACCTAAATAGATACGTTTTCCAAGAATTCATGATACTTAAATGAAAACTTTAATGAAGAATTGATATGTCGCATATTGAATTCATAGGTAGTAATTTAAGTATATATTTACTAAAATAGATGTACCTAATGTATGGACCTACAGCTAGAATCGAAAAAAAAAATGTAGGTAATTAATGATGCATGAATAATATGCAGGTGGTGTCTGATGAAGCAAGGGCAATGTACAACGGTGGACAGGCTGGTTTGACGTATTGGAGTCCCAATGTCAACATTTTTCGCGACCCACGGTGGGGCCGCGGCCAAGAGACTCCCGGCGAAGACCCAACCCTCGCCGCAAAATACGCCGCCAGCTATGTCCAAGGTCTCCAAGGCGACGGCGCCGGCAACCGCCTCAAGGTCGCTGCTTGTTGTAAACACTACACTGCCTATGACCTTGACAACTGGAACGGTGTCGACAGGTTTCATTTCAATGCCAAGGTATTATTATTATTATTTCTTTCATTATTTGTCAAATTATTTTTACACACGAAATTGTTGGCATTGTGGAGTGCCTCCAATGATCACATGTTATGGCTATGTTATGTCTATCTTTCTATGTTGCCGAGGAAGCAAGGCTAAATGTGTGTATATTAATAAAGTGGATCTACCTGTCCATGTTGTCCTTTCGATTTAAATTAGTTGTTTTTGTATGATTCAAGAGAAAAATGGAACTCATGCAAGTTGTTGTGACAACGACTTCCCCCCACTTGCAAATTAGTTGGATAAGTCACACCACACAATTGCCATAAACCCCTTCTATTTTCCCCACATTCATTATGGTGTGACGTGACCTTAATCAAAAGGTGCCAATAATAATAAAGCAAAAACAAGCCTTATCTTAACCTAAATAAACTACTCAAAGTAAATAAAAAGGGCGGGCTTTAAAGCCCAAATAAAACCATGGGCCCAAATTGAAATTGTGTTGTGGGATATTTTTTCACGTGCAGGTAAGCAAACAGGATCTGGAGGACACTTACGACGTGCCATTTAAAGCGTGTGTTTTGGAAGGACACGTGGCGAGTGTGATGTGTTCTTACAATCAGGTGAATGGCAAGCCCACGTGTGCCGACCCTGATCTCCTTCGCAACACCATACGCGGCCAATGGGGCCTCAATGGGTTAGTCCAATATACTCAATTGGGCTTTTGGGTTTCCATTTTACCGATTTTCTGACGATATTTTTTTTATTATTCACTAAAAATAGGTACATAGTCTCGGACTGTGACTCGGTTGGGGTTTTCTATGACAACCAACACTACACTAGAACACCCGAGGAGGCCGCAGCGGAGGCCATAAAAGCGGGCCTGGACTTGGACTGTGGCCCATTCTTGGCCATCCACACCGATGCTGCCATCAGGAAGGGACTCATTTCCGAAAACGATCTTAACCTTGCGTTGGCCAACCTTATCACGGTCCAAATGAGATTGGGCATGTTCGACGGCGAACCCTCGGCCCAACCATACGGAAACCTGGGCCCCAGAGACGTGTGCACCCCGGCCCATCAAAACCTGGCCCTTCAAGCAGCCAGAGAGAGCATTGTTTTGTTACAAAACAAAAGAAACTCCTTACCACTATCCCCTGCGCGAATCCGCACCGTAGGTGTCATTGGACCCAATTCGGACGCCACCGTTACAATGATAGGGAATTATGCGGGTTAGTTAACCACTTAACAAGCTAATAATCAACAATTAATATCCTATTTGTTATGAGAAAAATGTTAATATGGAATTAATTAATTGTGGTATAGGTGTGGCGTGTGGTTATACGAGTCCTTTGCAAGGGATTGCGAGGTATGTGAAGACTTCACATCAAGTTGGATGCAGGAATGTGGCTTGTAGGGGAAACGAACTATTCGGGGCAGCAGAGACCGTGGCTAAGCAAGTTGACGCCACTGTCTTGGTAATGGGCCTTGACCAGTCCATAGAAGCCGAAACGAGAGATAGACTTGGGCTTCTCTTACCGGGCCTTCAGCAAGAGCTCGTTGCCAGGGTGGCTAGGGCCGCCAGAGGCCCAGTCATCTTGGTGATCATGTCCGGTGGCCCGGTTGATGTCAAGTTTGCGGTAAACGACCCAAAGATCAGTGCCATTTTGTGGGTTGGTTATCCTGGTCAAGCCGGAGGAACTGCCATAGCTGACGTCATCTTTGGTCAAACAAACCCAGGTAAATTTAGTCCCACATCGGCTTTTTCATCGGTTTGTTTTACATAACGTGTGAATATAAACGTAGAATATTCTGATTGAGTTTTTGTGACGCAGGAGGAAGATTACCCATGACATGGTACCCTGAAGGGTATCTGTCTAAGGTACCCATGACAATCATGGACATGCGTCCGAACCCAGCAACAGGGTACCCAGGAAGAACCTACAGATTCTACAAAGGGCCTGTGGTGTTCCCATTCGGACATGGATTAGGTTACTCAAGGTTCAGCCACAGCTTAGCCATGGCTCCAAAAGAGGTGTCGGTGCCCTTAGCCACTCTCCGAGCGTTGACAAACTCAAGCCTTTCGAGCGAAGCAGTGAGGGTGAGCCACGCCATTTGTGATGAAACATCGGAGATGGAATTCCACGTGGACGTGAAAAACGAAGGCTCCATGGATGGCACCCACACCCTTCTCGTATTCTCGAAACCACCACCTGGGAAATGGTCTCAGATCAAACAACTGGTGAACTTTGAGAAGACCCATGTTCCTGCCGGGTCGAAACAGCGTGTGAAGGTTGGTGTTCATGTCTGCAAACACTTGTCCGTCGTGGACCAGTTCGGGATTCGAAGAATCCCATCTGGTCAACATGAACTCCACATTGGTGATCTCAAGCATTCTATTTCTGTCCAAACTGTGCAACAGATTAAGAACTGAAGCATTCGTTGTGCCATTGATTAATCCTCTGTCAAGCAAATTTGACAGCTCTAGCCAAGTTTTGCAAATAGCAAAAAAACATCATATGAAGAATAAACAGAAAGAAAGATGTTACTATAATCTGTAAAATGCAAATGTAAAATAAGGATATATAGGTCACAACTGTAATTTGTAAACCATGTATCATTATTATTCATACTTCATATGTGAAAAAGGGATTTAAACAAACTTCAAGTTCTCTTTTTTCTCTTTCTTTCTTTTTTTTTCTCATTCAATCTTGTTTGAAACGTATCATACATATTTTTATTAGACAATTGAACCAATTTGGTCAACTTCAAAATGCATGACTGGTTAGAAATTTGAATCAACATGTGTTCGTTGTTTAGGCAGATGAATTTGACTAATAAATGTATTTGACAACTCATAGTAAATCAAATTTAAAGTTTAAACCAATTTCTGCTCAGAAATATAAAGTAAAATAACAAAAATATGAATTTTTAGGTCAATTCTTTTGTCTGTTTGTGAAGAGAGAGAGGTTGCTTGAAGCTACCAGAGTTGCACTTTGAGTAAACTTCGTTTTCTATATTAAAAGTTAAATATAGGTAAGAGAATCTACACTAACTCTTAGTTAACAAAATGAACTAAACCCATAATAAAACTGATACATTAAAGAACGGTAACTTAAAATAAGTTATTCCTTGTAAAAAAACACAGTAATTTGGTAAAAAATCAGAGTCACAGGCATGGTTGGTACCACGATGGATATCTATAAATGGTGAGAGGTATTCATTTGCAATTAATTAAGAACAGGAGATAAGGATAGGACTACAGTAGGACAATAATTTTGTACGGATTAAATCCACCGTCCAATAATTTTACACTTTTATGATATATATATATATATATATATATATATATATATATATATATATATATATATATATATATATATATATATATATATATATATATATATATATTCTTCCCCATTGTACATTTACAATTCTCAATAGAAAAGAGAGAAAAAAGAATATTTACATGTTTTTTTATCATAAAAAAATACAATAGTAAGAAAAGAAAAGGACAGAAATATGATAAGATGATTGAAATGATGAAAAGAGACAGTGGAGGTGATAGTTTTGAAAATAAATAATATAGTTTTTTGAAGATATATTATTAATGTGTTAGGGTGAAATTAATAATTGTAATAAAAGGTTAGAGTAGATGAATGAAATATTAATTGGGGTGACTGTTATTGAACACGAAAAATAATTGTTAGGTGGTGATAGTGTATCTTAGGCTTAGCTGGTGGATCTTGTGGTTAAAGTATCTCTACAAAATAGAGTGTTAGCTTGATAGAAGTTGCTGGGGCCTTTGACAAGTGGCAATTGTACAACATTTCCTAATTTCCACATTTTTTTATTTTTTTAATAAAACTTTAGAAGTTTAACATGTCATTAGATTAACTAAATTTAACATATTACATGTTAAATATGTTTTTTTCTCTTAATTTTCAATAAATTTTAAATTAGTCTATTTTAAAATTTTGGACCAATTTAGTCTTTTATTTTTCGAAATACGTGAATTTAGTACTTTTAATTAAATTTTGTTAAGTTTATTTAACATTTCGAACGTGTTTCATAATAATATTTGACTTAACATTAAAGTGAAAATGTGTCAAACAATATAAATAACTGAAATATAATTTTGAAATGCACTTGAAATGTCAAATAAACTTAATAAAATTTGATTAAAAGATTAAAAGAACTAAATCTACGTATTTCGAAAGATGAAGAACTAAATTAGTCCAAACTTTTAAAATGAACTAATTCTATAATTCACTAAAAGTTAAGAGACAAAAACATATTTAACTCTAAAATAAATATTGACTACATGATTATGAATTAGAAATGTATTTTTTTTATCTGAAATTTTTTGTTGCATAATTGTATTGCTAATCCAATATTGAAAGGTTTAATTTATCTGACAGTATTTAATACATACATATATAAATTATTTAAACAAGTACATATTCTTAAAAGAATTTAACGTCTTCTTAACACTAAAAACCATGAGATAAATATTGATTGATACAAGTAGAGTATTTTTTACATATTTTAATCAAATGGCCCATTCAAGACCGATTGAGGGTAACCCTTGAATTGAAAGGACAAAAGAAAGTAATAAAACATATTTCTTTTAAATCTTTATTATATTAAAATGAAAATCTGTATACATAGATACCCTTATTTAAAAAAAAATAGTTTCAATATATTTTTAAAAAATTACAAGTAAAAAAAGTATATATATATATATATATATGTATGTATATATATTTATATTATATAATATTCTCATTGTTTATTATTTTGCTTTATAAAATGTGAAAATTGACAACATATTGTGATATAACTTTATTTGTTGAACTGACTATGTTGACCAAAATAAAAATAAAAATAGTATTTCATTGCAATAAATTATACTAATTTCAATAATTCTGGCAACATTAAATTTTGTATTGAGCCGGTATCATAATTGATTGTAACAATCTTTATCACATTAATAGCATACGTAATTTAAAATTAGTATTGTTGTATTCATTATAATTAATAATTGGACCTTAAGTATTAATTATTTAAATTATACTACAATTATTATATATTTATACTTTTTAAATAATCAGTAATATAAAAGCTAATTTTTGAAAAAAAATCATACTTTTATTTTTAATTAAAAAAATAAGCATAACGAGCGAACGGATTTACGAATTAAGATCCATTTTATTAGATTTAGACAAATGCAAATTATAAAATAAAAAACTCATATATATAATTAAACTTTCAAATTTTAAATTTTATTATTAAGAGAATAACGACTAATACAACATGATCACTCATAAACTTAACTAAGATATATGTTAATATAATAATGAAGAGTAATTAAAGCTTGTAAAAATAAGTTAGGTAAGACTTGTTTTAGAGATAAATTTTTAGTTAATACATTGTATTACGTTTGCGCAATTTGCTGTGTTTTTAAGTGAGAATATGACACTTGTGTAAGGTAATAGTAGAAAGGAAAAGACAAATAAAATTAGGAAGACATTTTTTACTACTACGTAATTATAGAATTGGGTGTTACCAGTTGTACATGTTTACTAATATAACTAATGAAATTTAATATATTTATTTAAAAAATTAATTAACATTCCAAAACTATACATAAAAATATATTTAATAGCATTATTTTTAGCTTATACTTATATTAATGATTTAATATTTTTTTATATTTATTTTTGACTTAATAATAAAAAACATTCAAGAGAAGGTACTCTATTACGATCAATAGTAAATTACAATGACAAGATAATATTATTCGGATTTGATGGACTCTCCACTCACAATATTTTATTTGATTGTCTTGATGGTGCTTATTGGTTTTTCTCCAATATCTTGAAAAACTAAAAAACAATCAACCGTTTTTGACTTTTTTGTAGAGACTGATTATAGTTCCATGACAGCGACTATGTAAATTAAAATGACTCAAATAGTTAGTTTGTGATTTAGGGGCTATTGATTCTAAAGGGGTATAATTATATTCTGATAGTAAATCAACATTACATATAACTCAAAATCTGATTTTTCATGAAAGAACAAACTACATTGAAATTAATTGTCATTTTTTTTTTTCATAATGGAGTTGATATCATTTGTCTTTCAATATCTTCACCAAAGAACAAATAATGCATTTTTCATGAAAAAACAAACCATGTAAGTAGTAATATTTTACAAAAGTTTGAGAAAAACACAATTTGAGTTTGTTCTTCATAAGTTAGACATTCAAGATTTGTATGCTACAATTTGAGGGGATATTGAAATACTATTATTATGACTATTTATTTTATCATATTATTGATTAAGAGATATATTCTTAACTTATATATGAGCATTACGGTGACATTTATGAACATTATTTGATGGGTATGTTTAGTAATTGTAATTTTGTCATACTTTGTAGTCTTTGAAATTTTATGCAAAACTATAATTTGTTCTTGTTTTAAATTTTGATAAATATTTTTATCCATAAACTTTAATAATGAATTGATGTAATCCTCTTAATCCAATAATATTGATTTTTTAGGTATTAAATGATGTTTCAAGGTGATTTTTGAATTGAACGTGTTAAACGATGTAAATAAATCAAATAACAACTAAAAACACCGTTTGATACGTCAAAAAATATAATGTAATTGAGATGGAATGACAATATCTATTTATGTGTAAAGTTTGAAAACCAAACTATATCAAAACTCGGGACAAGAACAAATTTCAATTTTCTATCTTTCACACTATATCCATATATATAATAAAGGTAAAGGTAGAGTAAGAATTTGATAATAATAACGTCTCTTTAAATTTAGTTGTAATTATAATCGGAAAAAAACAATACTAAAGTTTCGATACACCTCTAATTTACTCATCACAACTTTTATTAAACATTAATTATAACCATCTCAGTTACACTTCTAATTTGTCAACCACAAACATAATAAAAAAATAGTAATAATTACCTTAAATATACTTCTAATTTGAATGTTATTAAAAATCAATATTAAATTAAAATTAAAGTATCCAAAGATTAACAAATTTTAACATACAAGTATTTCCTATAAAAAGAATTACGTATTTATGATATTTTTATTACACTTAAAGATATCAAATGCCATGCGAAGAACATTTCCTAGATTAAAATAGTATTATTTAAAGTTGAACTTTATCAAAAATGAATATATTAAATAAATCATAAATTTTTATTCTAATTAGTCTTACTAATTTTAAGGGGTAATATAAATAATTTTTAAAATTACTTAACTTTTTGGTATTTGATTACAGGTAACGTTTTCGAAATTACGCAAGGGGGCTCATATACCTTAGAATCGACTTTGAGATTTAAAATTTGGTATTATTGTTAATTTTCCTTTTAAAGTTTTTTTTTTTTTAATTTTCATTAAATAAATTTTAATAACGATTACATTAGTTTAAACTTTTTTTTCCTCTGGCTTTGGCCTTAGCTCTTTAAGTGATTCTTAACATGTTATATTATATATATATATATATATATATATATATATATATATATATATATATATATATATATATATATATATATATATATATATTTAAATATATTAATCATAACAATCAAAATGTTTTATACCATTATATGAATACATGTAAGGTAATAATGTCAAGTAACAAATACCTAAAAATAAAAACTATTAAAGATTAAATACAAAATTACTAAATTTATTAAAAAAAATACATTTAAATAATTTTATTTTCATTAGTTACTTAAACTATGATTAATCGAACCAGCTTAAATAGTTAGTTTTTTTTAATAGTTAAATATGTCCACTACATTTATGAACCAATATTAACAATTTTTCAAACTTCCACCAATTTACATATTCTAAATACCTTTAAGTTAATTTTATCAATTTAACAGTTAAAATTAATAAAATTATATCTTATATAGATATTAACTAATTAATTAATTAATATAATTGGGTTATCAATGTGTGAGAGTCAACTCTAAAACCTAACTGTGGAACTGATTCATCAAAATCTCCTCTACTATTTATAAGTCAAATTAACGTTCAATTTTGAAATCATTATTGCTTAAGATCTCACACTACATAGTAGTTCTAAACAAACATTGGAATATTAGGGTTTTTGAGTGAAAAAAAGAAACGATTTAAAGATATAATAATAAGATGACATGAAATCGTAAGTGAGAAAGTGTCGGTAATGAAGATTAGCAGCACATGAGAAAATTGTACGTTTGGGGTATCAGATGGACCAAACGATGCTGATATTCTAACGTCTCAAACTACATCACTTTCTCTTCTTCTTCTTCTTCTTTTTTTCTTCACCATTTTTCATTTTCAAAACCATTTCTTAAACCAAGTCACACCAACAATAATTTCCTTGGATCTGGTCTCACTTTACAAAAATTATAAATGTTCAACAAAATAAAACACGTGCCATCTAGCCACTGCAAAACGCCCACGTAAACACTTTTATACGAATGGATATTAGACATAAAGGATCCAAATTTAAGTAATTATTATTATTATTAATATTTTTTGGTGCCTTATTTCTTAGCCTCTCTTCGTATAAATGGACGCATATTCTTATCTAACCCTCTCACTCATACCCCTTATACCTCATTCTCTATACTTTCTTCTCTTTAACACTTTCTCTCACTTTTTTCTCCTTCTTGCATCTCTACCTTCCTCTTACCACAAGGTAATTATCAACATCATCACCCTTTTATCTATTTTCATTTCTTTTCTTTTTTTTCTGTCTTTTTATATAATTGAGTATTCCCTTAAACCATTTGCTTGCAACTACTTCCTCCTTGCTCGATTGGGAGACTACTCTGTTTCTATTTCTATTCTCTGTTTTCTCTTCCTCTGTTTTTCTTCTTCGCTTTTCACACAAATCAAAGGTTGCATTTTTGCAGATGAATAATAGTCTAACTTTGAATATTAGTTTCTCTGGCTTTTTTTTACTCACCAATTGGGTTTGTTGAATAGGTAAACAAAAAATGTCAGGATGTGACAAGGAAGACTATTTCACCGCCCAAGATGCTGAGGTACGTAACACAACCAAACTCCAATTCCCATTTTTTTTTTTTACATTTTTCTGCAAAAGGGTCTTCATTATTTTCTTCAGAATAATATTTCGATATAGGAGTTAGAAATAGGATAAAAGTTGCGTGGTTTCATGGTTGTTGTGAATAATGTGAATGAATGCTGTGTGTGTGAAATGAATGACATTGCAATTTGAAAAACTGGAACAGGGCTACCACACGTAATGCAAATAACACCAAAAACTAGAGAAGAGAATCAGACGGAAAATCTAAGTGTCTATTTCTGATTCAGTGACAGAACTGAACTGCACGTGTCTGTTTTCCTTCGTGTACATTACATTGTACCCATGTACTCCTTCATCATGTACTTTTGTGCCGTGTATCATATGGGTACCTCTGTTTTTTTTTTTTTTTTTTTCGATTAGGTTACAGAAATATCAAACAAATCATCACGCGTGATAGAGAATATTGTGTAAATTCAAAGTGAGATTCGAAATGAAGAAAAGAGAATTTAGGGTGAAGATATTTTTGGTGGTGCTCCAAAATTGTCGGTTACTCTGTTCTAGGTTTTAAGGTGTCCCTACCAAAATTGATGCTTACAAAACTCACTGTGCAAAACAAAACAAACCTAACCAGCTTTTGGGCTGTCAAGCAAATCATGTGAACTTCGTTTTCCCCCAAACATCACCTTCTCATGGCCATCATTGGAACATAAAAACAGAACATTATTAAGGTATTATGGAATATTCTCTTTCCCCACCCACGTGAAAGGGTTTTCTTTCTGAGCTGCGTTTAGCTCAAGAGACTCTTTCAAATTCAATTTAGGCTGTAATTAGGTTAGTGATAGAATTGGTCAAATGTTTGTGTTTTTTTTTTTTTTTTTGTTGGTTGACAAATAGGTAATTTTAGCTTGTTGGACATCTTTGTTATGCTTTCAAGATTCAAATTAAAGAAGGGTCCAATTGCACAAAATAATTTTCCACTAGGAAAACATTGACTGGTGTACAACGAATACCTTTTCTGATATCATGGTTTTTCTTGTTGAAGACAATTCTATTTGGTGGTTGGTGAGATATGGTCCCAGGATTCAAAATATAACATCTGTTACCTTTACATTGTTTCGTTTTGGTCATCAACTATCAATTTTTTAACATTACATTCTCTTCCTTTTCTTTTCTTTTCCTTTCTTTTGGTTTGATTTTACAATTTCTGATATCAGACAACATCTGGGGGGAAGTATGGTACACTTGTCCCAAAGAAGAAGCCTTTGATATCGAAAGTAAGCCAATGCTGGAAAAATTAACTACATTTTCTTTTTCATTCTTTTTCACATAACACATTCATTGTTTTGATTTCTTTCTTACTCAGTTGTATCTAATTAAACTCTATGCTTCTTTTTGGGTTTAAAAGGATAATGAAAGAGCCTTCTTTGATTCAGCAGACTGGGCATTGTGCAAGGTATATTTGAATTTCACTTCTTAAAACTGAGAAATTACTTTGATAATGTTCCAAAACCTTTTCTTTTCCACAAATATAACTCTTTGTTGTGTCTAATCTCAACAGCAAGGTGCTGGAGTGAATCAGCAATCTACAGCAGCAGTGGAGACACTGCGACCAAAACTACAAGTATGTTTTGGAATTTTAGTACTAAGCATATTAAGTTTTGGAGTTTCAGGACTAATCATTAAGTTTTGGAGTTTTAATTAACTAATTTTGTTTTGTTTTTTGTTTTTTTTCTTACAGAGAACTCCACACCAGCAACTCCCTCCAAGACGACCTGCATGCACATCTGGTTGAGATAATTTCGTGAATAACTCTAATATGTAATGCTCCAACTGCAGTAATTTTTTGCAGCATTTGCATCATGAATGTGTAATAAATAATTTAAAGTCCATTGAAATGCAGGGAGAATAGATTTAATAAGTGGAACAAGGATTGCTCAGTCAATTTCAGTGTTGCAAAAACTAATGATGTTCCTGATCTCTATGTATATTACAATTTACTTCATGTTTTCTATTAACTAGCAGTTCAATAATAGTTTCATTTCGATTCCCTTTTGTTTCTTCCTTTCGATCTGTTGAGTGCAGTAGGAATTGCAGATAGAACAGGATCAAATCTCAACATAACATGAAATTGGGAGAAAATTCTTCACTTAATTATCCATCAGTAATACTAAGTTTAGATAAATCCTTAAACATGATTACTCTCAAAGTCATTTTAGTCCTTAAATCATATTTTGATTACAATCTTAACCTTTCATTGTAAGCTAATTCCTTTGTAATAGAATGGTTAAATATGTTTTTTTTCAATCAACTATAATACAAAATCGAAATTGATTCCTCCTTTAAATTTTAATTCTGTTTGGTCTCCAAATTTTAGAAATGATTGAATATAGTTCCTTTACCTCAACGAGATTGACGTGTTAAACGGTGCTCCAATGTTGTATACCACGTTTTTCTTCCATTTGAAATCCTCATTTTCCATCTACTTCATCTTCATTCTACCCCTAATTTTTTACAACAACATTTATATGCATCTTTGCCATTCGTTTTGACCTCCGCAGTTAATCATACGACTATCGAAGTTTCAAGGATGGACTAATTTTAATTTTGTAAAAAAAAAAATTAATCCATTTTACAATGTTTGAAACAAAAGACTAAGTCCTTCTAATTTAACGTAAAACTAAGAATCCAACACAAGAATAGAAACTAGAAGATCAAACAGTAATCTCAAGCAAATTTCATTTTGACATGTTCATCCTTTTAGGCAATCTATGAATCAAAATTTTCCACGAAAAGGCTAACAACTTAATCAACAGTAAATTTGGAGAGAAGAAAAGCATATCAATTTTTGTAAGAATCTGGCATCTAACTTTTCTGAAAAGTTTGGTACATTGCTTTTAATTTATGAAAGAAGTTTGATTGTGAGCATGTGAGATTGTCTAATTTCCGTACTGATCAGTCGTCTGAGCTTTCATTGCAAATAGAGAGTGAAGCCAATAAGTTTCTGAGATAAACCAATAACTCACCTTCATACACAAGGAATCTCTTCCTCAATCTCTGTTTCATGCTTAAACATTATGTGACAGCAATCACCCTATGTGGCCTACACCAACATGTTTATCTCCCAATAATTGATGATACAACCTTTGGACCCATCACAAATATATATCATCATTTCATAGTTTCCTAGCCACTCCTTTTTGAAACCATTTTGGATTTACATTTCTCACATGTTTGATACTGCATAGGTCCCTCCACCATGTTAGAGCAAGTTTAAGGATTCCACCTGTGATTGTCCATCACAAACCCAAACACTCCCTGTAACATATAATACAAAGCTTCTCCTTTTTCAACAAGAAACATCATCCACTTTGGATCCATTTTGCCTAAGCATCTAGCTTTTCAACAAGACTCTTCCACTTCCCTTTGGATAACATACTTTATATATTTACTAACTCCACCTTTCTCTTTCTCATCTTCCTACAACCTCCACAAAGAAATCATCATCATGCAAGCTTAGCGATGTATCTATAGAGCATCAAATACAGTTCAACAAGAAATTCAAATATAGGAAAGACAAAATACAAAAAATAGGAAAGAAACATAAAGCATAAACACTCAATCATAAAATGATTGATAAGTTAACAAGAACATATATTACTTTGAATTAATAACCGGTAGAAATCCCACATTGATTAGAAAAAGCGAGTTTATAATATATAAATGAGTTCAAACCTCATTTTACAAATTTTTTAGGGTTGAGTTAGACTTAAAGTTCACTTTTTAACATGGTATCAAAGCATGAGTTAGATCTATCCTAATGAGATTTTTTGTTTGTTGGGTCTATTGTGTCACCTGTTATCGAGAGATTTGTTTTTTGTCAGACTTATCATAGTCATGAGTTAAGCTTAAAGTCCACCTTTTGTGTTAGAGTCATATAGAGTCTATCCTAGTGAGATTTGTTGTCTGTTGAGCCTATTGTGCCACCCGGAGGATTTGTTGTTTGTTGGACCTATCAGAGTCATGAGTTATACTTAAAATCCACATTTTAACATGGTTTTAGAATCATGAGTTAGAGTCAATTCTAGCGAGATTTGTTGACAGTTGGATCTATTGTCCCATCTACTATCAAGAGATTTATTATTTGTTAGACAGAACTATCAGAGATAAGATTAAAAGTCCACTCTTAACATGGTATAAGAGACAATAGTTTGAATTTATTCTAATAAGATTTGTTGTTTATTGTGTCACTCGCTATCTGCAAATTTTTTGTCTTCGACCTATCGTATCACATATTATAGTGTCGCTATCGGACTATATTGAGTTAAGCTTCAAGTTCATCTCTTAACAATATCAAATATGAAAATTAAAGTTAGGAAGAATTTCACTATAATTAAAACTATTTATACAAGTTAATAAATTACTACTTATATCGAGGATCTAGTTAAAGTTACTCCAATAATCTAATTAATTAAATTCATGGTCTAACAAATTATTTAGGGTTAAATATGTTTTTGGTCCCTCAAGTTTGAGCGAAATTTGGGTTTAGTCCCTCATCAAAACTTTTGACCAATTTAGTCCTTCATCTTTCAAAATGCGTGAATTTAGTCCTTTTAACCAAATTTTGTTAAGTTTATCTAACATTTCAAACGCATTTCATGATAGTATTTAAATTATTTATATTGTTTGACACATTTTTGCTTCAATGTTAACTTAAATACTATCATGAAATGCGCTTGAAACGTCAGATAAACTTAACAAAAATTGGTTAAAAGGACTAAATTCACGCATTTTGAAAGATGAAGGACTAAATTGGTCAAAAGTTTTGATGAGGGACTAATTCCAAATTTCGTTCAAACTTGAGGGACCAAAAACATATTTAACCCAATTATTTATAGACTTTTCTAACTAATGTTTACACAAACATAGAAATAATTATAAAACATTACACAAAAGTCTAGTACAATATTAGCTATTTAACTTCATATGTAGGCAGGCTGAAGTGTCTTTATTTATTTATTTATTTATTTTTTAACTTTGTTAATTCTTTAGACTTTTTACTTTTGAAGAGAAATAGAAATACAATGACGAGTTTGTCAACACAGAATTCAATATTACAAATTGAAATGCATACCTTTCTACGTAGCTAACCTTTCTATAGGATCTATAATTAGTTACTAAGTAGCTTGGCTTCTTAGATTAGCTTTCGACCTTACACTTAAACAATTAAATGGACTACTCCTAATTTTATATCTTTTCACATGGTAGCCTTATGTCATTACTTCTATAATGTATTTTTTAATGAATGTCCCATAAGTGTCTTTCTAAAAACATAATTTTTTAATGGTGAGATATCAAATCCATTCATGAAAATAATTTTAAAAATTATAATTATATTTAAAAAAATAAGAATTAAATTTTGTAGACTAAATTCAAAAAAAAAAAAAAACTTTTCCAAAATTTGTTGAGAAAGTAAATTTAAACAATTAAGAAAGTAAATTAAAAGAAAATAGTAATGATAAATTAGTCGGAGGACTTTTAATTCATTAAGCATTGATACTATCGGTAAAGAATATTTCTTGAATAAATCGTAAATCATTTATAAAATTAATTTCATCTCTTCTATATTTTGTAATGGATGAATTTACATGTGTATAAACTAAATAAATCATAAATAAATTCTTTCGTCATCTTTAATTTAAAATATGATTCACAAATGATCTATCAATTTTTCTAAAGATACAATTTAAAACTCCCTTAAGTTTTTTTTTATTAAATATGTTTTTGGTCCCTCACCTTTCAATAAATTTTGGAATTAGTCCATTTCGAAACTTTGAACTAATTTAGTCATTCATTTTTCGAAATACGTGAATTCAGTCATTTTAATCAAATTTTGTTAAGTTTATTTGACATTTCAAGCACGTTTCATAATAATATTTGAATTAACATCAAAGCAAAAATGTGTCAAACAGTATAAACAACTCAAATACAATTTTAAAATGCATACGAAACATCAAATAAACCTAATAAAATCTGATTAAAATGAGTAAATTCATGTATTTTAATAAATAAAAGACTAAATTAATCTAAAATTTTAAAATAGACTAATTTCAAAATTTACTAAAAGTTAAAGGACAAAAACATATTTAACTTTTTTTTTTCTAGTATCTTACAACAATCACTTAAAAATATCATGCATTCCTCTTTTCACGTGGGAAGGTATTTGAGAATCTGCTCTATACATAGTGAGTCGGTGACATATAAATTAAAACTCACCAATACACTGTTTTCGAACAAAAAAGAAATTAGCAAAAGTAAAAGAGAAAAGAAAAACTTGTGGTTAATAAATAAGCAGGTGCATTTGTGTTTTGACGGCAACAAATGTTACTTAAGGCTGTAAGAAAAGTATTACAACACAAGTAAAACAAATTTTAGGTTTGATTTATGGAACAGAAGAAGAGAAAAGTTGGTGGCTTGCAATACAACTGCTACCCTGTCCTCATATTTTTAGTCATGTCTTCCATTAATTTTAATGGCGACTGCCATCAAACCCTTTGACTATAGTTTTCCTCTATCATCAAAAATTTCTTCTCATTTATATCACTTAATATCTCCCTCATGATGTCCAATATCATTAAATTAAGTATAGAGTTAAATATGTTTTTGGTCCTTTAAATTTTAGTGAATTTTAGAATTAGTCTATTTATAAACTTTGGACCAATTTAGTCATTTATCTCTGAAAATACATGTTTCGTATGCATTTCAGGATTGTATTTGAGTTGTTTATACTGTTTGATATATTTTTGCTTTAATGGTAAGTTAAATACAGTTATGAAACGCACTTCAAATGTCAAATAAACTTGACAAAATTTTGATTAAAAAGATTAAATTTACGTATTTCGAAAAATGAAGATTAAATTGGTCCAAAGTTTTGAAATAGACTAATTCCAAAATTCACTTAAAGTTAAGGAATAAAAACATATTTAATCCTTATATATATATATATATATATATATATATATATATATATATTTTGAAATCTTTCAATACCAATTAATGTTAGTTTAAGATTTATTTTCTAAAAAGTCTATTCTTTATTGAATTTGTCGATTTAAAAATATATAAATCTTCATGTACAACAATGTCTGAGGTCAATGTTTATTTGTTATCTTCTTAATTACGTTGAGCCGTTTATCCAGTTGGAGGTTAACTGTGATTAGAAAAACACATGCAAGACAAAGAATGAATATGTTCATGCGCAACTTCGCTTTATTAATAAAGTGTGATTAAGAAAAAAGTGAATTTAAGTGGTTGGTAATGCTGTCAACTAATTAACTGTTTCTTGTAGTTATGTGCAACCGTGGTAACTTTGCATTGCTATATAGTGTGCTCAAATTCAATTATTTTCCAACGTAAAATTTTGGATATTGTACGTAATAATAAGCGTGGACGATGGCATTCGGAATCAGTTTCAAGCGTTGGATTTTAGCTTTTGTTCTTCTTTACGTTTGTGTGTTTGGGAAAAACTTTGGTACGCCATTAACAACATTAGATGAAACTTTGTTTTATTTGATTTCATTATTTTTTTTTTTCGTTTCACGTATTAAGCCATATTTTGACAGGATATGCTGATGAGGACGGGTCGGAGGGAGAGGATGGTGGTGATGGTGAGATCGGTGGCGGGTTCGACGGTAATGGTGGTGGAATCGGTGGGATCGGTGGGGCTGGTGGGGCTGATGGTGGGTTCGGTGGTGGGGCTGGTGGTGGGCTCGGTGGTGGGTTCGGTGGTGGTGGTGGGCTCGGTGCTGGGGGCGGAGTTGGTGGTGGGCTTGGAGGCGGTGGTGATCCTACTCAAATTTTCTCTAGAGCTTTGCAATGTTTCAATGATAGATATGTGAGTGCCTAATTTATACTACTTTTTTTTTATAATTTTTTTCCTCTTTTCTTATTTTACATATTACTTTTAGTCCTTCATTTCAAAGAGTTGAGCTAATCATTTTCATTAGAGTATTGACTATAAAATTTGATGAAAAAAAAATCTTTATAATTAATTAAAAATTCACTAAAAAAAAATCGTGTATTATCGAAGAGGCTCTTATCCAATTACTTCTGGTCATTCCGAATTTTATTATTTTTAATCAATTTTAAATGATCACGAAGAGATGGCCAGTCAAAACATCTCAAATAATATATTAGTAAATTTCTCATAAAAAAGTTATTAATTAGTAGTCTGAAATAATTTATTTGAGCCATATATTGTGTATATATTACTAATTTTTTTCTAGTAAAGTAAAAAAACAATGAAAAAACTTGAATATCTATTATATAAAGATTGATTGAAATCTAAACAAATGACAATACGAAATTATGTATAATTTTTCCTTTTCATGTTTATATAAATTTACAAAATTGTATTGCTAAACCCCCTTAAATTTTGGTCAAACTATACAAAATGCTATTCTAATCTCAATTATAGTTTCAGTTTAACCTTAAACTTGGGGGATTGTTTAGTAATACAGAAAAAATAAAAAAGAAAAATTTAAAACTCTACAGTTAAAACTTGAAGGATATATATATAACACTGTAAAATATTTACGAGTGCATGCATGTACTGAACTTGGTCTTTTTTTCAAATAAGGGTTAATTGTTGTGATAGAGTTTGATATTTTGGTGAGGGGTATCAGATATATAGCAGGTGTGAAGAATCATGCAGATTAAACGAGAAAGGAACCCTGAACGTGCCTAAAGAGAAAACTGATATGTTCTGTCAAGGACCATGTCTGTCAGAGACTAACTTGGTCCTCAATTGTCTGAACAACGTTTTCAGCAACTTCATGTTCTACAACAAAGCAACCATACACGACATCAGAAACACAATCGAAGCTGCATGTGGCTATGGCTCTCAAAGAGGTACATCTTTTGCTTTAATATTGCAGATCGAAACAACTTCGTCATGTTCATGTTAGAAATTTAAGTATGAGTTTAAGTCCCGACGGTGAATAAAAATGAGAAAGTAGATCGATATATAAGGATAAAAATCTAAAATCCATTGTCTTAACATTTTTTGTTAAAAGTGATGTCAATACTTTATATGGTTGGATTTAAGTCTCATCGGTGTTGTATTTTTCGAGTAAAACTCTCTCTATAAACCTAACAATCGGTGCTAATGTTTTGGTAATGCAGGAAACTTCAATGTGGCAGAGCACATTCAGAATGAAGGAAACAATGCTGCTCCAAAGGCTACTACTAAGCATGCTGTAATGGGACTTGCTGTTATCGTAATGGGACGAGCTCTGTTACCTCCAAATTTCACATAATATTATGCTCATAACACTTATCTATGCTTCGGATTTTCAGTTTTATGTGTAATTAATCACTCATATGATATGTAGTATAATAACCTATATACATGGGAAAACAATAGGTATTATGTGTGTATTATGTGTGGAACTGATTAATGATATATTAACTATTTCGTATTGGAGCATTTTAAAACCTCTATATCCATTTTATTGATGTTTACTATATTCTTTTTCCATAGTCTTCTGTTATATAAAAATGATTTCTTCATTAAGAGAACAATTATTTTAATAGTTTATACGATCCTATATCTATCTCATTTGGTGATGTTAAACATAACAGAAAAAACCCAAAAAGAAAAAACAAAAGATTATTATGATGGGTTGGGGCATTCCGAGAATCGAACTCGGGACCTCTCGCACCCAAAGCGAGAATCATACCACTAGACCAAATGCCCACCTTGAAATTGTAAATATCCTTTAATTAAACATTATTATTATTTTATATTGTTATTATACTGTTATAATTATCAAATATATCTACTATATTATCAGTTCTGAAGTACTGTTTCCCACTTTTCACATTAAAAAATATCTTTTCCATGAAAAATTGATTTTGCAGTGCAAATTCAAAAACCAAAAATTTGGAAACATTTTGTCCCCTAGAAATTGAGATATGCTTGTACAACCAAGGTAAAAAAGGTTTGGGTAATTTTGGTATCATTTTTTGGTAGCTAGCTTAGGAGAGGTTTTGTTATGCAATCAGAAATCCAGACTTAAAAACTAGGGGTGGCAATGCGGGCCGGCCCGCCCCGTTTAGGCCCGCCCCGCATAAGGCCCGCATATCGCGGGCCGGCCCGCCTCGCCCCGCACATTTTATGCGGGCCGCATACTCTGGCCCGCCCCGCATACACGTTGGCCCGCGGGCCCGCGGGCCGGCCCGCTTTTTTTTTTATTTTAATTTTTTAATTTATTTATTTTTTTTATGATAAAACTTTCAATGTTTAAAAATTGGAAAACTTTAAGAAGTTCACAAAATTAAGTAAAGACTTTGGGGAATTAGATGATAAATTGATAATTCAACATTTTCATCATATTCATACTATGACATACACAATGTATTCTTTAAATTTTAGCACATTAAAAATTACATAATACTTGTCTTTTCCAATTATACAAAAATTTGAAATATTAATGCAAGAGTCCATAAAAGAAGTAATTAATATACACAAGTACAAGTTTTTTTTTTTTTAAATTTTATGCGGGCTTGCGGGCCGGCCCGCGCGGGCCTGCGGGCTCAATATCCTGGCCCGCCCCGCGTTTTTTTTGCGGGCCTGCGGGCCGGGCCCGCGGGCCAGGCCCTAATTGCCATCCCTATTAAAAACTAATGGAGGGTGAACAAATGAAAAAGTTGTGCAAATTGCATTAATTATTTTTGAAGTTTTGTATGCTTTTCAACAAATTATTTTACTAACAAGCTTAGATTAGATTCACTTTTACATTGTTAAAGCTTCCTTTTTCTCTTTTCACCATTAAATGCTATAATTTTGTAGAAGTAAACTAAAACCAAGCTAGGGTGTGGTGTAAGGATTAGAGTTTTTCTTACATTGTATAAACCCACTTTGGCTAGCCCCAACCAATTGCAGACAAGTCATAAGCCATATACATTAGATTATACTTCATTCAGTTTTAGTAGCTCAAATATATCAAACTATGTGCAATGTGTCAGTGAAAAAAGCAGCAGTTTCATCATCCAAACAAATATTAATAAAGACTTGATAATGCATTCTACTTCTATAAATGAATCAATATGAAGACAACATTTCATAATCAAACAGCCTCAAAATCAATCATTAAGATGTTTACAATTGCAAGATTTCAGTGACAACACCATCAACCAAAGAATTAAATATTTGGTCCACAACCTCTGATCCGAGTTCAGAAGCATCAACCTCATAATCTAGCCATCTTCCAAACTGGCTGCTCATGTCCTTGCCCACAAGCTCATCCACCATTGAGTCTCCCATTCCTCTCCAACATGAGATATCCTTGTACACATCTTCTGCTAACCATTCTTTTCTTTTAACCATTTCAAGCCCTTTGGTCCACATTTTGAATCCTCCACCCACATAACGCCTGCATCTCAAGTCCAAACATTCACTTACACAATCAAATGTAACTTTCCTTCTCATCCTAGCCTCCTCATCATGCTTAAACCCTCCCTTCCGACCTTCCAACTGTTTGAATAGATGAGGGTTTATAACCTCACTAGCTTGGCCAAGGGAAAAATCTATATACATCAACTCAACAGTACTCAATATATCTTTCACATAATCCAACTCCCACGTGCTTGAGCTGCTACCAAACCTTGTGACGGTACTTGTGTGCTTCATCATGTTCCCAGCTGAGGTTGAAGAAGCTGAATCGGATAACTCAGCATCAGTTTCACAAGCATAGAACTTCCTTGAAAAATTCAAGCCTTGAACTTCCTGAGCTTGAAAAGATGACCACAACTTGCTTCCTGAAAGTGGATAGTATTAGCATTCTTGAGTCATGAAATAATTAATTTCAAAATAGGTAATTGAATGCCATATTTAGCATAAAACTACCTTCTGTACTAGTAACATCTGTGCTCAATGAAGATTCACAGCTTTCAATTGAAAAAGAAGGCTCGAGAACAGAGATTGGACTTGGGTGTCTGCAATTGAGTAACTGTGGCTCCATCTCATCAATCTGTAAACAACTTGAGTTAATCACCTAGTCAATGTGCAGAAATCATAAGGAATATTCTAACATTAGTATAAGGGTGTGGGTGATTAATACTGATTATTCAATACAATTGGACTTGTAATTTTTACCATTTTATTTTATCATTACAAAATCGGTATTGAATCAATTGCCTCGTAAAAGTTAGCTTTTTGTGCATTATAAAAATCAGTTGTTTATCATAAGATTTAATCACGCGTCTAAGTTGGCTAAAAGTACTGATAATATCATAGAACCAGCTGCAACATAAAACCAAAAGAGTGACGATTATTTCAAGCAAGCAACCAAACACCAAAGGACACCAAAGGATCATTAAGCCATGAAATAGCCAAAGAAATTGAATGTCGTTTCACTTTATTCGCACATAACTACATTTCTCAGCTACAATGTACTTTAATTTTTTAAAGTATACTGACTTCGAAGTGAAATGCCCATTTGTATATAAAAGTAACATGCAGCATCAAAACTATGTTTACCTGTAACTATATATTTCTTGGCAAACAGGCAATGAATCTATATCTTTTGTTTTCTTTTATAAGGATATTTACAACATGAAACAAACAAGCCTAACTTATTATTTCTATCTGGCCATTTAACAAGTGATCGTATACTGTTCTAACTAACATGCTTGAACGAGAAACACAACAAAAGAAAAGTAATAAGAATTAGAAAGAAATTTGTCACTTGCCCATGAGTTCTGCTTCAATGATAATTCAGGAAGACCCCTGAAGGAGATGTCTGAATCATAGTTGTTTCTTAATTTGTCTGTAAATAACACATCTTGGTCTTTTTTCTGTTGCAACCTTGGATTGAGGTTAACTACATTCAAGCCGGTTACTTGATCATCTGATACAGTAGGAGTAATGGCAGGTTGTCTCATTTTAGAAGAGTCATGACAAGTTGTTTCCATACATGTTAATTCTCTCAATTTCTGTTCCAAAAGGACACCCAAGGCATCACCACCACCAATCAAATTGTATCCTATTGGGGACCTTGTATTGTCTGGGTCAAGCAACACCCTTTTTATGCGTTGATCCAGGGAAAGACCATTATTAGTAGTTTGGGCAGCTTGTCCAGATGTCTCAAAACCGGGATTGCTCCTTGTTAATGGTGTGGTGAATGTGAATGAAACTACATCCATGTCTTTCTTTTTTACATCTTCAGCCCAACTATTTTGTTTATTACTCACTAGGTTAGACTTAGCAGGCTTTTGAGTTTTTTCAATGAACAAATTGTCCACAACCCTATCATTCCAGTCCTTGTCTGTAGACCTTTTCTTTCTAGGAAAATTGTTTGTGCTGGTGTATAAAACTTCCTTTTCACTATCAGTCACCTCCATAGCTGACTTTCTGGATCCAACTTTAGATTTTGCAATGGATTTATTACTGGAGCTTCTATGACGTCCGTAAGGGGAATCCCCAGTCAGAACTTTTCTACTGTGGGAATTGGTAGTCAATGGCTTTGATGGTAATTTGTCTTTGTCAGTAGAATAATTCTGTTTCAGATTATTCTGTCTGAGAGCACCAGATGAATTCTGAGTAGAAGATTTCTTGTGCAAATTTTTCTGCACGTTTGTCTTCATTGGTTGGTTGGATTTCAAGTCAGGATTCTCCTTTTGGGTCGTCATACTCCTTCCACCAGTCATACTCAAACCTTCCCTTCTTTGAACATTCACTTTTGCTTGGATTGCAAGCGAAATGGACTTCCCCTTATTATTCTTCAAAGAAGAAACTTCTTCCTCATGTGTAGGAGATTTGATGGATATATCCTCAGATCCATTCCAGCTTCTGTTCAAAGATTGCCCTTTGAGATACTTGGCAGCATTTGACTCGACCGATCTTTGACAAGATACGGAAAGCCTGGCCGTTCTTTGAGAAAGTTCTCTTTTCTCTTTTAGATCTCGAGCTCTAGAGGTCATGGAGGATGGCCCAATTAGAGGTCCCTTTTGTGAAGCCTCCACCTTATCTTTTAGTTCTCTCACTCTCAGTGGTGCTGATGATGCTACCAGAGGTGTCTTAGCCCTGGTACTAGCTTGGGAACCAGGCTCAATAATTCTTGCCGCAGCCTCCATTATATATGCAGCATTATTGGTGGGAACAAAGCTGGGACTCTTAATGGGGGACAAAAGTTTATGGTGTGTAACAGGAATTGATTTAGCTGATTTTGGAGGCAACACTTCTGTTTGGAACTTTTCAATTGGCCTGGTAATGGCCTTTTGTGGCTTTGGCTCAATGAAGCTCCTAGATGAGCCCTCAACCTTTTCAACCAGCTTGCCAGAATATGGGGTCTGATGGTCATGCTGGTGACCAAAGTTTTTCTTGAAGTACTGGGCATCTTGAAGGGACCGGGTATCAAAATATGGGGTAGCATAAGGATCAGAAAAACTTGAAGAAGGCAAAGAATCTAATCCCATAAGCCTGGCAACAACACTAGGAGCCCTTGTACCAAATGCTTCATCATCTGTAACAGATGAAGCATAACTATGATCACAACTTCCTCTTAGACTCGCCCCAACTCCATTTTCATCTTCATCAACCTGTGAGAATTAAACAAAATAACCACAAATTTCATAAAATAAATATATACACAGAAACAACAGATGAATTTGCAAGACATATAATACCAGATAGGAGGACTGTGTCATTGGCATTGCCACATTGTAACCGACTCTTCTTCCCTGTTTTAAAGTCTCTGCAGATGATTTAGAAAAAGAAAAAAAATCACCAACAGTAAAACACAAAAAAAAATGACTAGACCCATAAAATTTTGGTGTAACCGATTCCAACAAATTTACAAGAGAAATAAAAACGCCAGTATGTTCTATGAATACAGTAAATTTACCTGGCAAATCTGACTTGGCCGCAAATAATTTCTTACGGGACTTCGACGTCCAGTCAAACAACTGGAAAAAACCACCAACATAACCTCCACTTTTCGTCCCTTCTCTTTCAAATCCCATTTTCAAAGCAGAATGCAGTAGTACACCTTCAACACACAACAACAAAGCCTCACCCCACTAGATGAGACCAGCTACATGGATCACACGTCATTTGTCTCACTTAAAGACAGTAAACCTTCATGACACATCAGGAAAGCATTGGCATGAAAGATTAACATCATTAGTCAAATGATAAGAATATTAAAGATTTACTGAAGCTAACATAATGATAAGAATATTAACAGGGAACATCATAACAAAAACTTCAAACAAACACAATCATGGAGATTTGAACAGTATGTTTCTCTGTATCTCTAGATCTCCTTTGGAGGAAAGCAATTCACATAATATTGCACCAAACCTAAAATCCACTGCATAGTTCATATTTAGCTTATGTAAATCTCCTTTTTGATAACCAACCAGACAATCAATAGTCAAATTTATCTAGACAAAATAGTATCATAACTTAGTTGGTGTTGCTAAACTTGAAAGTAATCATATTAAGTCCAAATCAATGCAAATAGACATCGATAGCCTGGTTCAACTAACTAATTAAGAAGAAAATTCTAAAGATCCAGAGCAAAAATTTGAGTCAACCCAAATGTGGAAATAGCAATCCTAATAATTTTTTATCATTGTTAGAAAAAAGAAAAGGTTGTTTGGATCTTAAGTATTTTACAAAAGTCCAATCCTATACAGCCCTATCGACGGATTCAAAAGTTTGAACAGAGACATACAGAGGCTGTAATTACACACAAGCATTTCTTCTCACCCAAATGAATCAGATATAAACGTGTTTCCCATCAAACAACGAATGGAAACCCAAAAACAGGAAATTCAGGCATTTCAAAACATAAAAACTTGAACTGAATCCAAACACTAAAAATAACACACATGATGACAATACAGTACCAGCAAGGAGAAAAGAAAGTGGCCAAATTCAAACGCAAATCAGAAAGGAAGAAGCCAACGACAAGAACCCATTAAGAGAAATGAAGAAAAGCTGCAATCTTTGGAGACTTACGTTGAAACAACGAGTTTGGTCAGCTAAGTATTTGAGTGGAGTGAAAGGGAAGAAGCACGCACCCACCGCAAGAGCACTGTATTGTTTCACTGTGAAAGACAGGGAGAGCACTTAATTGAAGCAATGAAATGGATAATCACAGTCACAGAGGAGAAGTTCAAGCAAACGGAAAAATTTTGGGGAATTGAGAGAGAGAGAGAGAGAGAGAGAATAGAGAGAGACAGACACAGTTTGAAGTGTTAATAAATGGAGACAGAGAAGAGAATTTTATTGCATGAAGGAGTAAATTTAAAACTTTGCATCAAAATTTTAAAAAATGTATATTTTGAAATACGTTTGGATTATATAAATAAATAAATATAAAATAGGAGAGTTTATAACGTCTCTCTAGAGAGGGATGGGATTTCAAATTCCAAACGGAGAAAAGGGTGGTCCAAGGGAGCTTGATAACGTCACCGAATCTCTGGATTTCGAGGTTTGATTCACCTATTGAAAAATGACACGTGTACCACTCCCCGTATTGGAATGTGTCCTTCAAATATAAGGCAGGTAGAATAGTAGTTCGCTCTCAAAGTCGTGTGTTGTCTGTATATTGCTTTTTATAAAAAAAAAAATAATTTAAAATTTTAAATATTACTTAAAGAATACAAATAGATAATAAAATTATAATTTAAATCATTAGTATCTACAAATAAATTAAATTGCTATTGTTGATTACAATAAAATATTTTAATATACATAAAATTAATAATTCTCTCAATTTTATTTTTAAGTAGATGGATTAATACTTCATCTAGAATAGAACAATTCAAATCGTCTCAACCTATTTTTGATGAATTAACAATGAAATCAACCAAAATAATCAAGTTTGTCCATTCTAACACTTAAATAAATATATTCTCAAATGCAACTAATAATATGCATCAAATTAAAAAGAAAAAAATTGATTACAATTTACAATTTATAAATAACCTTTTCTATTTGTCTTATTAATTACGAATAGGTTCATAGATATTAATTTATCCAAAGATTTTATTAAAAAAATGATTTTATTTTATTAACATGTGACGTTAATATAAGGCAGACATTAAGATAATTTATTTGTTCACATGTTATTTTATTTATATATTGATGAGAAAGTGATACTTTGTATTTTCATTTTTTTAATAAAAATAATAATGATGATTATTTAAGAATAACATTGAGTGATTTATGATGATGAATTTGGAAAAAAGTGTGTGAATAAATTTTGATGAATTTAAAGATGAAGTTTTTGTTATTTCTTTTAAGTGATTTGAAGGTGAATATATGAGAGGAATTAAAGCTGGAATTTGTAAAAAATTTATAATTTGACTGATATGATAAATTAAAAAAATATAATAGATAGAAAAGAAAGGTTACCATTGTTAGTTTTATTTATTATTATATTATTATCATTAATTATTATTATTGTTATTATCATTAATTATTATTATTGTTATTATTAATTCTATTAATATTATTATTGTTATTATTAATTATAACACGAATAAAAGGGCACAACACCACCTCACGTAGTTTGTATGTAAAAAAATAAGTTTGCAAGTGAAGGTCAATAAAGTGAATTCATTGAAAACACTCACAAATTCCTCTCTAATTATAATATATCCACCAAAGTAAACATATCATAAGTATAGAAAAATTAGTAAAAATATATGGTAAAAATGAATTCAAATGACCATGATAGTAATCAAAGTGAACTCAGCTTATTTACCTAATAATCGAAACGAAATTGGAAATTTCAATTTGACTTTAATTAATTATGATTGTAACAACATGGAGAAAGCAATGTGACTTTGAGTTTATCCTTTCTAAGTGGGAATTTTTAGTCACTCATCATATACTTTTAGGAATTTAAAATGAGTTTAAGTTTGATATAAGTAAATTTCAAAAAGTTGAAGTTCGTCAAAAAAATTCACAAACTTAAAATTTTCAGTTGAAAGTGATATTAATATTTTACCTGTGAGTTGAACTCATATTTGATTAATATTGTGCATTCCAACTAATTTTTTATCAAAAGACTCATCAAATAAAAATATATAATAGCATATTTGATTATTGTAATTTTCAATTTATTTTTTATTGTTACGTGTAATATGTTAGACTGGTGAGAAGAGATGAATGGATCCACTACTCTATTTTTCAAATTAAAGTTTAAATACAATTTTGTTTTGTATTATATTATTTAAAAATACAAATAAGTTGTGATGATAATATTATAACTTAAATTATTAAAATATTTACAAATTGAGTTATTATTAATTATAATAAAATATTTTAATAGGTTAAAGTTTTGAAAAATAGGTTAAAGTTTTGAATTCAGTTATTATAAAAAACCAATTTATCATGTTCTATTTTTGACGCATCGTCAAATGGGACTAACCCACATTCTTATACATAGTCTTATGGAATTGATTTAAGTTAAAAAAACAAATTTTCTATTTTCCTAATTTTTATAAATAAAAAAATTATTATATTAATCAACAAAAAAAAAAAAAAAAGTGCTCCA
Source organism: Vigna unguiculata (assembly GCF_037176805.1). Lineage (NCBI taxonomy): Eukaryota > Viridiplantae > Streptophyta > Magnoliopsida > Fabales > Fabaceae > Vigna > Vigna unguiculata. Next base: position 644,979 of record NC_140800.1, read on the forward strand.
ATTTTTAAGTTCCCATTCTCAGTTTTCTTGGATACCTCTCCCGGTGGCATTCTCTCTTAAATGAATATTGACATTACAGTGGATACCTATGTGACATTTATTAACAATTCAATAGTTTCAACGTCTATTTTGACTTCTTTATTTTTGTTTTCAACTAGCTTCTTCTTTATTTATAAAAAAAGAAAATACAACAAAAAATGAAATGTTATTGTTGATTATAATTTATAGATAATAACTAAAATTTGTTGATATACACGATTTACTAATAAACTAACGAGGTAGAAATTTGTCGATGAAATGTTCGTTGATAAAATTTATTAATGAATACAGTAATCTATTAGTAATTATCGACCTTTATAAATTTGTCAATAAATATTTATTTGTAAATTTATCAGTAAAATGTACGATTGAACGGAGATAACATATATGTAAACATTAAACAACAATGAAGATGAGTCACTGAAAATTTAAAATTTGTCCATGAATATGAATTCTAAAACTAAGATTCATAATAAAGATAAAAGGTGAAACTATAAAATCTAAACAACAATGAATGCGAAGATCTAAATAGAACTATTATTATCTTATACAAAATATTTCTTTTATAACAAAAAAATATATATAAAATTAAATGGTGTACTTAATCAATTGAAAGGTGTAAATAGGAAAACCATAAAAGTTTTGGGTACAATTTGTCAGAATGGTCCAATAAAACATTGAGATATGTAATATCCAATCCAAAACAGATTAGAAAAAAAATCAATTATTTTGACAGACACCCAAATTAATACAATCACATTGATCACACTGGAAAGGATATCATGAAGTATATTAACCAAAAAAATTGAATTTCTGAGAAAATATTATTTTACAAAAAAAATATCAAATGAGTGATAATTAATTTTGAAATAAATTAAACTAACCACACATTATAATTAAATTAAACAAGGTTTAAAAATATATAAGACATTATGCTAAATAATCTTTAGCTTATGGGAGGAGAGTGAATGAATCCGTAATAATATCTGATTCAATCCGTCTTGGGAGATTGGGTTGGGTAGTTATGACTAGGTATGAATGATTAATTTATGAATAAATAATACACGAGATGAAAACACCATTTTTTCTCAAAATATTGCCTTAGATTTGGATAACATACTCTATGAGTAAAATTTTTTTTTAAATTTGAAATATTTTATGATTAAATATGTTGTTTATGTAAAATTTGTTGAAAGAAATTAAAATTCAAGAATTTTATTAGAGAAATTGGATTAATTAAAATTAAAGAATTTCAAATTCCATTTGAAAGACAAGAATTTAAAATGTTCATATTTTTGAAATTCTTATTTTAGTCTTCGTAGTTTAAGTTAACTTGATTACTTATTGATTTAACTTAATTGAAGTTCATGTAGACTCGATTCAATTTGAGATTGACTTAAAACAAGCCTTACTCAACTTGGCCAAACTTGACCCGAATTTCCTTGGTCCCACTTGGACCCAACCTTACCTAGCCTGAGTTGGACTCAGCATGGGCCTAACATTGATTTGAACTCGAGTCATCTTAGTCAAACTTTGGCACAGTAGACTCAGTTTGACCTGACATGACTTAACCTTGATCATGCTAGACTTAACCTAGTCTTGACTAGACTAGGAATGACATGGGCCTTGCCTAACATGGTTGAACATGAATTCACCCTAATTTGATGTGGGTTGTCCCGACATAGCTTAATGTGAACCTAAACCAATTTTGCTTGACTTTGGTTTGAGCCAAGTTAATTCGATCAAGGACCTAAGCGAACTCATCTCAAACTAGGGTTGTACCTAAGCCTACTTGACTCGACTATAGCACATGCCTACCTAGCTCAAGTTGGGTTTGAATCGACTTAACTTGACATATGCTTTGATCGATTTGTCTTAGCCTTGACCTTCGCTAAGTTAGCCCGACTATTGAGTCCAAATTACTGCTATCTTGTTTGGATTTGACACAATATAACATTTCATAATGTGAAAATAATATATTTAAACATAAGTTGAGAAAAAAGTTTTGCAAAAGTAAAATGAAAAGAATATTAAAGATTTTTAACAAAAAATAAAATCAATCAAGATAAAAAATATATATCAACATTGATTTTTAATTTTTTTTATCAAATATTTGATATTTAAATAGTTGGTTTTGAATTTGGTGATAATTGAAATACTTTATAAAAAAAGTTTAAAATTCACTATATTTGAATTGTCTTATCCAAATAAAACATTTGAAAAATGAAATAATTTAAACTAAGATTAATTTAAATTTAATGTATTTCTAAACATGGTCAATGTAGGCAATATTGTCTTTACATGAAAATTTTATTAAAAAAGAACAAAAAGAACATAAAAACATACGATATTATATCAAACTCATAATAAAATTACATTGCACACGTAGAAGAAAATGCTTAGTATGAAAAAATTAAGTAAATAATATTCATGAAAAAACAACTCAATAATCAAATTCATCAATATATCACCACATTTATTATCATCAAACTCTCTCACATTTTTAAATTAATTATTATTTTTTACAAGTCCTTACTTTGATAGATTTAATATTAACTTTCTCTAGCCTACTTCTACCAAGTTTTGTCGTAGTTTGAATCAATTCATCATTCTATTTGATATTAGAATCAGCTCTCTCATCAAGTATATTATACCATCTATAAGATAATTTTAATTCTTCCACAAAAGACTAAAAATTGTCTCATAATTACTATGAAGTTAATCGATTAATTTCAAATTTAATGTATTTGAATGTCTTAAAATTTATAAAATCCAGTGAGGTATTTCAAAGGTTATTATTTAGGAATTAATTATTTGTGGATTAGGAATAAATTATGTGAAGAGGTAGAATTATTCGTTCATGAAAAAAAAACGGTAAACACTCTTCATTGATTTATGATTTTAATATTAAATATTAAGAAACAAAATTATGCATAAGTATGTTAAATGTTTATCAGTATTTATGTAAACAAAAAAAAAAGAATATTAACCAACTAAATCAATACTATTGTATGTATAATATAAACGTGTTATATTTATATTCTGACTTCTTATTAATAAACTATATTGTTTCCAACAAATTAATATATAAAATCTTTATTAATATTTATATTTAAATATTAACAACTATAATATCAAATTAAATAACTAAACAATGTATTGTACATGTAAATGTTCTAAGTATTTGACAGAATTAATGAGATGAATTTCCACTGTACACACTCATATATATAACATAAACCAAATTTTATTGAGAAAAAGGACCAAATTACAGAACGAAGTATGCATTATTTCATGAATACACTATAAGTGAAAAGCAGAAAAGAGAAAGACGAGGCAAAATCACGAAGACACAAAACTGATATGATAGACTTTGAAGTTGAATCACGAAAGCAAAAACACAAAAAAATTAAGTTTTCACTTCCAACTTGATTCTGGTGTAGGAATATTGTGATGAACCAAAAAATTGTTTTATGATAGATTCTTGTGATCTATCTACATAAAAAACAAGGCAAAATTGGTGATTTTGTTGCTGTCTTTGAGGATCAGCAATTATGGGTCACTGTCCCATACTTTTTCTTCGTCAACCATGGTATCTTTCTCAGTGATCCATTCATCTCCGTCTCATAAGAGTTGTCCTTTCCCACGCGCCACTGCCTCTTCATTTCTGACTCTGTCCTGTTCATATAATTTGTGTACCCAGAAACCACCGTGGACGGCGGTGCATTGCTTGTACCACGACGGCGACGCATATTTTCGCACTGCATGCCCCAATTGCTCACATACCCATGACCAACATAATGACCACATTCCATCTCTTCCATCTATCTCGTGTATATCTTTAACCGTATATGAATGACAACTACGTATATACGGCGGTGATATACACCGAAAGATAGAAAGAGAGATGAGAATGTCTGGTGAGAATCATAATAGGTGCATCTTAAAATTTATACGGATGAAACAAAATTCTAAAAATAACAATAAAAAGTAAAGACAATTATAGCTTACCTATTTGAGTTTAGAATGATTTAGTCACAAACGTGGAATCATAAAGCTCATGTTCTACGAATTTGGTGGAAAAATTTTCTAAGGCGACACATTATATATATTTAGAACGAGGAATAAGAGGAGGCCTTGGCAACTAGGGCAAATATAAGGGAAGGGTCTACCTTGAATCTCTCTGGGTTCATTCATTTATAGTTTCATAGATTTTTTTTTTCTAAAATGAAACATTAGTTTATATTTTTTTTTGAATCTTAAACTAATAAACCATTTTGAATATTAAATTCAACAAGTTAGAACCTCAAAAATAGGACTTTTAACTGTTAGTTAAATTATAAAAATCTTGTCAAAGTACAAAAGAATAGAGAAGAAAAATCAAAAGAGAATTCAAGGTAGCTCTTGTTCTAGAGAATTCCAGACCATAAATATGTTGTTCCATCACCAGAATACATACATGCATAGATTTTTCTCTTTCCCTAACAAATAAAAAGAAAACTTTATAAACTATATAGCTATTTATTTACAAAAACAAAGAGAGAGATATATAATATACGACACATAACATAACCTAACCCTGATGATACAAGTATAGGGTTGAGATGAAATACCCTTAACAAAGGGTGTGTACCTACAGAGAGAAGAGAGGAAAAAAGGTACTATATATAAATCATGGTGTTGGAAGCAAAGCCAAAACATCCCTATCGTGTAATTTGGGCAGCGAAAGTGATAAGCACAAAAAGTAGTACTGGGAAGGTTTTTGGGTCCATATTCAGCTTCTCTTACACCTGCCAAATTCCTTGTCCCTAAAATTGAAAGCTTTGTTAGCCAAACTCAAGTTAAGATCAACACCACCATTACCATCATCACCATCATTAATAATATTGTGTACTTCCCTCACTCTGTCAATGCTAACTGCACCTGCACCCATTGGCCTCACTAACCCAACCCTACGATCATCATCATCATGATCAGTGTCCCACGAGAGCCATGGTCGCTGAGCCCTGTCACGTGGACCAACCAACGGTCTTGATCCACCGTGCGGAACCACGATCGGAGAGTGAGCCGGCGGTGCCGTGAGGCGTTGATGGTAGCGAAAGTAACCGAAGGGTGAGAGAGCAGCTTTCTGGCGTTCTCTCTTGTGAGCGTTCTGGTGGCCACCGAGAGCTTGTGAATTGGCGAATTCACGGTAGCAGAAGTGGCACTTGAATCTCTTGTAAGGGCAATGAGGAGGAGGAGGAGGAGAAACGGCGGTTCTCGCTGCCGCCGCCGCCACCACGTGAATCTCTTTGTTGATGGGGTTTTCCGATGAAGTTAACGGAAAACCAAAGAGTTTCAACGTTGTTGATGAAGAAGAAGAAGCCTTACCTTGAGTACTGTCATGAATAGGGTTTTCTGATGCACCACTCATGCTGCTTTCTTATGCTTCAGTGGATTGCTTCACTCACTCTTCTGCCTGCATATATAGCAATAATAACCCTATTTATCATAATTAAACCAGATAAACATTGTACCAGGTTAATTAATTTTGTCTGCTACTGTTACTTAACCAGAAAACTCGTTATTAGTAACTTTTCATGATCAAGTTAAAACCCTTAAAACCAAATTCATTTCATTGCAGAAGAATATATATATAATAAAACGAAATTTATAAATTTTACCAATATAACGTACAAAAAACTTGTCGATAAATATTTAGGATCGATGATGGGACAGAACTAACTCTCACTGAGTTCTGTAAATTTCAACATTGGTATAAGTCTTGCGCATAAAGTTTTGACGTGACACTGCAAAAAGAGAAAACCCACCTCTGCACAAACCCTATATTTCCAAAAACCTAATTCACCATGGGTAATATTTTGTATTTTCTAAATAAACTGTATCAACTATTGATACTCAATTATTCTAATTGAAGTCTTTTATATATAAACTATGTTAAACATTCGAAGATTTGTATTAAATGAAATTAATCGGGCTAATTTGTAATCTTAAACCATAAACATTGAACAAATTAGAGAGAGTGATGAAAAATTTCTTTCTCAGCTACATTTTCTGATCTACCATCTTCAACAACGGATCATGTTGTCTTTGGCCTATCTCAACCTTATAGTAGGTAAAGAGATTTAAAAGGTAATTTTGGATGTAAAAAAAAGTAAGGGAAAAAGGCTATGAAAATTTAGGTGTTGGATATGGAATCTGAAAAAATCAGGAGAAATCTTCATATATTCAAAGTTTGTTTCCCATCACATGTTAGACAAATGGAGTCTTAAGTCTCTAATTAATTATGAAATTATGATGCCTGTAGTGCCACTGATCAAATCAATGGCGAAAGCTATAGCTATATATGTCACGATATTAGGTTTTTTAATTATCAAGTAATCACATTTAATTTTTATAACCATGTATGTTCCTATAAACGATGCAAAAGGTAATAAGACTTAAATAAAACAAAAGAGTCACTTTCGAAACTCTCACCTTCACATTAAATAAAATCCACCGAGTATACACTTTTGTAAAGTTCAGACTTTTAATCATCGAGTTAAGTTTATGTTGCTTAATTTCAGTTATATGTTGTGTTATTCATTAAAAAGACCAGTTAATTAATAGCCATTGTTAAATGAGTTAGACGTGTCAAATGTTTTTTATGTTGCAATTATTTTTTTTAAAAAGGTTAATATGTTTTTGGTCCTTTTTTTTTTTAATGAAAATTGGAAGTTCTTCTTGGAAACTTAAACCAATTAGTTTTTCAACTGTGTAAATGTATAGATTTAATTTTTTTTTTTATCAAATTTTATTAAGTTGATTAGATGTTTCAAACACATTTTATTATAGTATTTTATTTTTTTTACACCGTTTGACACATTTTGCTTCAATGTTAAATGAGAAACACGTTTAAAATGTCAAATAAACTTTAAAAAAATTATTTAAAGAATTAAATTCACGCATTTCTAAAAATGAACGACTAAATTGGTTTAAAATTTCCAAAAAAAATTAATTATAATTTTTACTAAAAGTTGAAAGACCAAAAACATATTTAACCCTAAAAAGGAATTCATCTCATCTTATTGCAATACTAAGCATGTACCTTAATCAGACATTAGATGAATTTTGACTAAATCCTGTTTTTCAAAAATTTAATTTGATTAGGATTCAAGTACGATAAAATGTTGTATCAAATTTACGAGTTAAATATCTATTTGGCTTAAAGATACCATACTCTTTTGAACTTTAAACAATTAATAAATTTACATTGAAACTTGAAAAAATAGTGTGCATAGCCTATGATCACAGTCATGTTTTTATGTATACATTTAATTAGAGTCTAATTTGATTCATGTACTAATTATATATTTCACCAATTTAAGATACACAGAATTTCTTACAAAATCCATATATAAGATATATACAGCAGAAAGCCTCAATGAAAAAAAAAGAAGGTCGCATTAACATAAAATTTGAATGTCATGTACATTGCTACACAATGTGTCACTTGGCTATATAAATGAAGAGTTTATATATTTAGATTTTTTTTATAAATACTTATAAAATAAAAATAAATAAAGATGGTAAATTATTTTTTTAGAATTAAAATTAGCTTATAAAAATTATACAAAAAAGGTCTAACAATTAATATAGGTATAATTTAGTTTTAGTTTGTGAAAGAAAAAAAAATTGTAAGTGCGATAAAGTTTTTGGAGATGGAGGCAAATGGAATAAACTTTAATAAATTTTGTCACGAAGAAAATAGACTAAGATTTAATAAATTTGAATTTTCCTTTAGTTTGGAGTCTATTCTTGTACCCGTCAAAGACCCCTTTTTTAAAGGTTTAACCTACCACTTTTAAAAGTATGATCTTTTTTGTAAGTTTCTTTAATAAAATCTTACATATTTAGTTGGAAGCATTATACTAAAAAGAAAAGAAAAATACAAAATTCAGAATAAACTTATAAAAACTAAAAAAAAAAAAAAAAACAAGTAGCGGTTATAATCAAATAAAAATATTCAAATTGTCTGAAAATAACCTTATGAATCATGTACTTGAAAGGATAATTAGTTATTAAGTTTTAAAGTGTTAATATATATATATATATATATATATATATATATATATCATTAAAATTGTACATACCAACATGACACTTTTTACGACCTTAACCTACAATTATGTTAATTTAATCAAGATGTAAAACGGTGTAGAATAAGTATATCCCACATAAGTTATCATTTTTCTAAGTTTTATTATCTTGATTTGTCCACATGTTAAAAAAGAAGTATTAATGCATTTTGTGGTTTCAGCCAAACTTCACTTACAATTAATAAAAAATTTGTACCTCTCACAGTTCCATAAAGAATGACTATATAAGAAAAATTAGAAATAAAATTTAATAGCAGTGTTAAAAGATACAAGTATACTTCTTAAAAGAACCCTAAAAATCAATAAAATATGGTATGTTGTCCAAAATATGTGATTCGAAATAGTGATAACGCTATAATTGCATAACAACAATAATTCTCAAAAGTTTATAAATATTGAAAATCAAGTATGAAAAAGTATGCAAACTATGAAAATATTGAATAAATTAGATTGAATATTTATAAACTAGTTCAATAAAGTAAAAATATCAGTATGTTTTAGTTGAAAATCCAAGTATAAATCTAAATTCAATCATTAAATAAAAATAAAAAATTGAACATCATATAAAGATTAAGACCCATATTTAGTTAAAAGTAATATAAATATATTTTTTATGTTTGAATTGGACTCATATCTCATAATATTAGATATTTACAATAACTATTTCTAGAAAGACCCGACAATACTACCTAAAATAATATTAAACTTGTATATATACATTTGAAAATTAAAAATTGTTCCCGCATGATAAGGAAAAACAGTTTTTAGAAGAAACAAATATATATCATAAAAAAACAATAAAATATTGGTTTGGGTATATATATATATATATATATATATATATATATATATATATATATATATATATATATATATTTAAAATCATCAAAGATCGCATATAATATATTCACATGAAATATATTATATTTTTTTAAAGATCTAAACTTCCAAAAAGACAATCACCTATCCCATATTTCAGGATAAAAATCTTTATGAATTTATAATAAAATTTGTTTTTTTTTATAATATATTTAAAAATAATAATAATTAAACTAAATAAATTTGAAAAAATCGCATTACTCACAAGATTATCTTTTAAGACAATATAGTAATCAGTCATAACAAAAGAAAAAAATGTTTGACTTAAAAAGAGAAGGTACAAAAAACAAAAAACAAAAAATAATGTGTAAAAATAATAAATATGTGTATGTGTTCCATTATTATATTCAATCACTGCATTTAAAGTCAATTGCATTTACAATGGTCATCTTTTAAGAAAATACAATTTAATCTTTGAGCGAGTGTGATTTTCATATAGGAGCTTAGAATTATATCTTGTGTTTTTTGGAATTGACTCTTTGTAGTCTTTTAAATATGGCTTAAATACCTTTTTTTCCTCATTTTCGTGGTGTTTGTTGCGGATGGTCCTCATCTTGACAAAATATTTAAAATGGTCCTCATTTTTACCGAATGTTTAAAATGGTCATCATTTTCGTAATTTGTGTTTTATTTGGTCATTTTCTATAACACCGTTTAAATTATTGTACAGGTGACAGTTTGTAACAGGGTGTATTATGTGTATTGTACATATGACTAATTAATGTTAATTTTTCAATTTAGGGGGAATTTTGCAATTAGGGAAATTTCTTCATCTTTCCCGTCAATGGTGAAGTCTTATGGAAAAAAATCCCTACCCTGACATCCATCCACCACATAAGAGGATCTTACCAGGAAGACCAAAGAAAAAAAAAGGTGGAAGAGTGGGAGTTGAGAAACGATAACACACAAATCAACAAAGGAGGTCATAGAAAAATATGTAGCATATGTCGTCAGATTGGACATAACAGGAACAATTGTCCAAATAAGCTTGTGGATGAGTAGATTGCAACACCTGCTGAGACTGCACCAGATGCCCAAACTGCTGAGAATGCACCAATTGCTGAAACTCAAACAACTCAACCACCAAGGAATGAAGTGGAGAGTCAAGCAGCACCACTACCAACACCAGAAGAACCATCTCAGCAGTTTAGGATGAAATTACAAATTAGGAGGAGGCCATGATAGCAGCTACAAACGTCTTAGTTATTTTTTGGAATTTCTGATGTAGAATTCATTATTAATGTACTGCATTTTGACTTTTCTTAAACTTCGTTCAATTTCACTTTTGCCAAACATTGATGTAGTGCATTTTGATGAGGATGAATTAATGTTATGAATTTAACTTTTTGCAGACTTAGATCAATTTAATTTTTTCCAAGCTTAGATCAATATCACTTACTTCAATGCTCAGATTAAGATGTTATTTTGAACATGTTGGGACTAATATCAACATAATCAAACTAATTCATTTCTTCATTTAAAAATAGTACAAAACAGATTGGACTTTAAAAGATTACACACAATAACAGTACGAATAATACAATAATAACACAAGTGAACCCTATTACTAATTGCAGCATCTTCTCAGCAACCTTCAATGACTTCTCCAAATCATCATTAATCTGCCCTCATTTGTGTCATGATGATGACATCCTTTTCATCAACACCACCATTTGAAAAAGTTGCAGCCACATTATTGGAACCACCACTCTGTAAATCAATAAACCAAAAATTAAAACCAATTTATTATTAACACAAAAATAAAAAATAGATTGTACCCAAAATTTTCTACCAATATTCTTTGGAGTTCTTGCCATCCTCAAATCTCCGCAGCTACAAATCGGGGTTAATCCATTTCTCGTTGAACCACCAACGGTGCACGAAGTGATACAACACGGTTGCCTCCAACGATTACAACCAAAGATAAAAGAAGAAGATTGGGACCGTAACATATCTATATAATGGGATTGCAGGAAGAAGAAGATTGCAGCAACACCAATTGAGAATGGAAGAACAAGATTGTCAAACTCACCAACTGCCCAAACATTCCTTACCAAAACCCTAGCTCACTTATTTATCCCTAAATATCTAATTATCACACATGTACAGTACACGTAACACACCCTAATACAAATTGTGCCACCTGTACAATGCTCCATTAATGATTTAAACGGCGTTACAAAAAAGATCAAATAAAACATGAATTGCGAAAATGATGACCATTTTAAACATTCGGTAAAAATGATGACCATTTTAAACATTCTGTCAAAATGAGGATCATCCGCAACAAACATTACGAAAATGAGAACAAAAAAAGTATCTAAACCTTTAAATATTTACCTAGTAGCACATATAAAATATTCTTGAAATTAACAAATGATTTAGTGTTAAAAAATATTTGTTTTTTTATCTGATATATAAATAAAAGGAATAATATTTAAAAAGGTTATGATATTTTCAACTAAAAAGGTTTGGATTTCCTTTTCTATAACGTAACACTCCTCGTTGAGCAGACCTTATAGGTTTTGCTTTCTTATCACATTAATTCTCTCTCTTTTTTTATATAAAAAAATATTTGTATTCTTCGAGCTATAATTCTCGTCCTATATAATATTTAAACTCATATTAGTTTTTTTTTAAAGGCATTTTCTTTCTAAAATAATTTGTTTTGGCAACATGTAAATTTTCACCGCATACACCTCTACAGTTTTGTAAGTCAAAGGATTAGACATAGGATAAGTTAATAATAGATATTAGTATGTTGTAAGTATGTTGTAATTCTTTTGTTGTGGATCTCTTGATGTGTCCTTACTGTTAATATATTAATAATACATAGTCTTTGGGTAAGGTTACTGTACATTTTACTTAGAGTCGTAATATCTTTATTTAATATACTTGTTATCAGTGAATAAAATCCAAGACATTAAATAACTATTAGCTTTAATTTTGCGTCACACATGTATGCGACGTTAAAATTATAGATGTTAATTTATTAATATCGACTTTCAAAGACCGATTTTATTTATTGTCAATTAAGCCAAATTATCATTAATTTTTTAATTAAAGTAATTTAGTGTCAGCTTGACGACATTTGTAATGACAATAACTTAATAAAAAATATAATACATTCATGTTTAAATAATATAAATGAAAAAGAAATGGATTCTGAGTGTAAATAAAAGATGAATGTGAGTGAAGGAAATGGGTATGAATAAAGAAGATGAGGAGACAAATGTCCATAAAGAAAATGAGAAAAAAAATGTAGGTGAAAGAGATGTGTGGAGAAACAAAAGAATGAGTGTGAATGAAGAAGATCGATGTGAGTAGAGGATGAGTGTGGATGAAAGATACGAGTATTAGAAAATTTATGAATGTTAATGAAGATGTGTGTAATGAAATTTATATAGAAATGATAGAAAAAAATTACAAGTAAAGAATTTTGTTATCTTTAAATTCAGACCTTTAAATAAAAATAACTGTGATGAGAATTATGTTTTCTTGTCGTGAAAAATTTACATTTTAGAATTATTAGTTTTTTTTTTAGAATATCGCATATTACATATCATCGTGAACTTAAAAGTTATGATTCCACATTCCCATGATTCTTAGAATTGTGTATGTTAAAAAAAAATACATAAATTTTGAATGACTGAAATTAAATAATTATAAAATGTTGATGCAAAGAGTGTTGGTAGCATAGAGCAGTGGCGATTGTCCTATATACTTTAAAATGTGCCCCTACTTTGTGGGATATATGATCATCACTCAAAAGGTGACAGTGGTTTTGGATCATGATGATATTTCCAGTTTCCACTAAGAACGACAAAAAATAAAAATAAAAAGGCATTTGAAGAATTAGCACCTCCATGAAAGCACTAAGAAGCAAATCTAGATCCTCATGTGGGGGACGACTCCTCCCAACCACCACAAAGTGTCTACATAAATATGATGACATAATAAAGGTACTCAATAGATGCGACTCATCAATTTTTGGTACAACTAGGGTTATCATCATTTTTTTTATTCACATTATTTACCATATTAAATCAAATTAAATTCTTCTACTATTATAAATAAATTTGTTATAATATAATTCGAGTGTAAGTCAAAGTTCCATGTTGAATAGAAAAGATAAAGTTAAAGTTAAACGCTATATTAAATGAAAGACTCATGACCCTATTGTCTTAAGATTTTTAAGTAAAAATGGTATTAAATGACTTATATGTGTAAGACTAATATCATATATATACAAAATGTAATCTCTCAATGATTATAATCCAACCATCCGAAACATATCCCAACAAAATTTAATATTTTGAAATTGTAAGTTCAAATAAGTTTGGAAAGAATTAATTTATGAATATATGAACATTTGGTGTGTTTCAATTCATATACAATTGTACAATTTATAAATTTATATACTAATTTTTCTTTTTAAATTTTCCTTTTTAAGAAATCATTTATTATACATATTTTTTTCTATTATTGTACACCAATTCAATGAATTGATAGTATGAATGTGTGAATATTGAACATGTTCGATGTTCTAAAAAAGAAAAAGGTTAGGGGAGGTGGTGAATGAGGACAAAATATATCATTTCTGGTTTTCTTTATTTCTTTTCTTTGTTTCTCTTTATTGCACCTAAATTCAACAAATTCATGTTAAAAATGTTAAGCATTATCTCCACTCCAAAAAAGGCAAGGAGAGGTGACTGGGGGACAAAACATTTTGGCCACAGAAGGATAAGAATATGGGACTACCTAAATAATAATAATAATATATATATATATATATGCCATTTTTATTTTTCTTTTTTCACATATCATATTATTTTTAAACCTCGTCAATATTTTAGAAATATAATCAATTTAATCTTTTTATTAAAACTACTTTACTCTAAAATATCATATTTTAAAGCACAAAGAAGTTATACTTAACCAACACAATTAAAATAATGTCGTAGCAATTAATCAAGACAAAATCTCATGAATATTTAGAGTTTGAGTTATTAAATAGAAAATAAAAAATTAATATTATTTTTAATTCAAAATCTTAAAATAATAAATTTATGGGTTTTAATTCTGTTTAAGATATTTTTCTTTTACTTTTATCTATTATAAAACTCATATCTACACTTGAATTATCAACATTTCCTCTTAAGAATGAATCTCTTTCACAATTTCTAATTTTTAACACAATTTTGTGTAATCTCATACATGTAAAACTATAATTATATAAGTTGATCAAAATAACGAATTAATCCACAAATCTTTTGTAATTTAATCTATTCTACCTTTTTCTTTACGAATCAAATGTAGAACGAATAAAAAGTAAAATATATCACCTATAACTAAAAATACTTTTTTTATATGAGAATGACAGGTTGACAACTAAAATTTGACAATTTTTTCTTACAACTTGATATATTATCTTCTAATTGGTTTAAATATATAAAAAATGAGAAAATGAGAAATGAAAGACCATTTAAAAGATGACACATGAAGTTGTAAGAAAAAGTTATAAAAATTTAATAGTTAAAAAATCATTTTCTTTTTTATATTCTATTATTGCATATAACTTCAATTTTTTACCTTATGGCCCTCTTAGGTTCCTTTCATTCAAGTTTCATTCCAAAATGATTTTTATGTCCCCACCCACTTTTTAGAGGTGGAGTTCCTATATATACCTATATGAGAAAGAAAAAAAATTAATTATTTTCCTCTGAAGAATTAATATCTCTCCTCTTCCTATTTGTACCTAAACTCCCCTAAGATTTTATATCACAATAATAGTCTCTCCATTCTCGATCTTCCAAATCTTTTCGATAGTGAAGTTAAATCTTCACACTTATTTATCTCTACTAGTGTGTTATGTGTTCATATAATTTCTCCCATTACAATTTCTTAAAAGAGGGTTTTCAGTAAAAGAAAGAAAAATATAACTATTCAAAAGCATCAAAAAATGAGAAAAAGACACACACATGAAGAAATACTCTTTTAATAAGTATAAAAAGGAACCAATTAAGACAATAGTATTTTTTGTTTATATGATGATAATCTCTCTTTTTTTCTCTCATTTTATTCATATCAAAATTTGAAAGATATACATATATAGAGAGAGAGGATTCACAATTGTAGGTAATCATATATATACTTTAAGGGTGTCAGAGAAATCGTGCAATTTAAAACATCAATTTCCACTTTCAATCATTGGTTTTTTAAGTGAAAATTATATTTATATTTTATAGAATATTTAATAAATATATCTTATGAAAAAATGTAATAAAAGAAACATACATTAATAATAACAGTTGAATTATAGTTACATTTTAAAATAAAATACTAAATAAGCTAAGAATATTTAACTCTACTATTAGGCCTAAATCAACTGTCATGTTAAAATTATTATACTAAAGTTTTTAAAAGAAATTCTCATTGATCTTACATCTTTCATTACTCTAAATTCTTCAATTGCTATATATTTATGACTAAACATGTTTCTTATACATTTGCTTTATTTTGCAAACTCATTAATTCATACGCTCCATGATGAAAACTAGATACAAAAAAAAAAAAATCAACTTTAAAAAGCATATAATCTTCTATTGGCTTCCTTTTTCATCATCCAATAGCATGTTAGCAATAAAAGCATTTTATTTTTTGGATGACTAGGTCAACACCTTTTAAAAACACTTTATATGCAGTGCTTCCATTCTAAAATAACAGCATTATTTTAGTTTTTATTTTTCTCAAAATCAGCAGTCTTTATGATTTTCTAAATTACTTTTTAATAGTGCACTTTTATATAATTAAAGATAATAAAACAATAGAATCAAGATTGAAAAGGGACACCAAAATAGTTAAAAAGTTAATTTTTTTTTCTTCATCTATATGCTAAAACTTAAAGACCATTGTTTCTATATTTTTTTTTGGGCACTGCCACAATAAACTAACTATTCAATCTTGTTAACAATTAATACACTATTTAAATGAAATTCCTAAAAAAAAAAAATACTTGTCTAAAGTGGTAGCCAATACCATGTTCCTCTTCACCTACCTTGTGTTGAGGAATGGTATGTATTTGTGGTTTCAATTAAGGTTGCAAAATGGAAGTTGGAAATTTGAGCATGACAGTTTGAAATGATGTTTAGGTTGAAGATTTGTGTAAGTTGAAGTACGGATACAGATTAAGAGTGTGAAGAAGGGATTGGTAGTTATAAAATGACAAAACACAACTAAGAATGAAATATAGAGAAGATAGTGTAGGGGACGACACCAATGAAATTAGGGTTCCATCTTTCATGTTGTATTAGACTACTTTCATACGTAAACACAGGCGCGATACATTTTTTAAATATGTATAATATTATATTAGTAGGTGATGATAATGTAATGTTATTAAGTTAATATATAAAATAAAATTATATTTATTAAAAATAAAGTAAAATATATAAAAAAATATGAAAAAATAACTGTTGATAAATAAAAAATAAAGAGAAGAAGCAGAAATAGACGGTTTTATAAAAAGATTGTAAAAGTAATGGTCAATTTTAAAAAAATTAATAAATAATAATATTTCAAAAAGTAAAATTAGTATTTTAAAATATGGACCCAAAAAAATGAATCATCTTTATATATTGTTATAAATATATAGATCATCTTTATATATTGTTATAGATATATAGATTTTAAATTAAAATAAGACGTGTGTCATCCTTTAAATGGAATAGACTAATGATTATATACATAATTGTATAACTTTTTAAGTAAATTTTTTAATTGACATTAAATTTAAATGTATATTATTGATATATTTAATAATTTAAAATTGGTTCGATTAAAAGTAGTTTATTACAATTTAAAAACAAGACAATATATATAAATACTCTTTGTTGTCATGGTTTTGTCTATGCACAATTTACGCTTTTTTTTTTAATAAGAGCACTACTAGAAGAAGTACTTTTTTGTGTTATTTATGAAATGAGACGAACTTTAAGAAACCTAACACTTTTTGCTTCTTTAATAAATTAATAAGAAAAATTGTAGAATAATATAAAAAGATTTCCCCAGTAGTGTGTTGGTCTCTATGAAATTGACTTCATTTAAAAAACTGTCACAATTTCAAATATTAAAAAAATTAATTAAAAGAGAAAATTTCATCAATAATAGTTAATCAAATTTTTCGTACCATCCAATATATTAATTTTAATATTACTACTAGAAATTCTCATATTACATGAGATTTTTCTTGCAAATTTGTTAAAAAAATTGTAAGAAAAGATTTTTTTCTGTTATTTAAAAAAAAATTTAATTTGTATGTAATTTTTTCGTGGATAATCATTTCCTACAAAATTATAAAATTTGCAAGTATTTCTTACAAAATTTATTGCGAAAAGTGTTTTATATAAAATATTTTACAAGAAATTTGGTAACAATTTTTTGCAATTTTTTTTCATAACAAAATTTATAAATATTTTCTATGAAAAAACTTTTAAAACAAAATTAACAGAAATATGAGTTTTTTTTAATAACGTATACTAAAAAAAGTTATAGGTAGATAGATGCGAAGAAAATAAATTAATTCTCTTATAGAATAAATAAATTAAAGGAATAAGAGACGTTAACCTTTTTTTATTATCATTGATTTTGAGATAACGTTCATCGTTATCATCTTATTTACCTCTTAAACATTATCGGTTTTGAATCTATCTTTCTTTTTTCTACTTTCTCAAACTTTTCTTTCATTATTCTTACAAAATCTATTCTAAGAAAATAAAAATATTCTATCAAACTGGTAACCATATAAAGTTAAAGACTTTTACACTACACTAGGTACAGTATTTTTTTTTTTTCAACAAAAAATAAATTAAAAGTTAAACTGTATAAATTAATACACTAATTTGAAGTTATAACACTAACTAAACATATATATGCCAAGAACAGGAAGTGACATTGTAAACCAACTTAAAATCCAAAACAGAGGTGGAGTGATTTTTAATAAGGATTTTAAAAATGACATAAATAATAATTGTATGGTATACATAATAAATAAAGTGTACACCCTTAGACGTATGAATAGATGAATTTTATTGCAAACAGTGTGAATAGAATAAATATCTGAGGCATAAACCCTAAATGGAGTGCACAACATTGTGTGGTGTAAATTAAAGCACCCCACTACACGTAAACAGAAAATGCAACAACCTAAGACACTAGCAAAAAATGAAAGAACACGAAGAAGACACACAATGGGGCCAACATATTCCTCAGAAAATTCAATGATCGCCTTTCATTGGCCTCACACAAGTACCATGAAACATCTGAGATTATGTTGCTCTCAAAATAATGCATTGCCACACAAACTTTAAATAGTGCTCATGCCAAAGCCTTTACATCTCAATCCAAAACCTTTTTAGATATATAAGCCATTCTATACACAAATTAAGAGACTAAAACATTTAATAATATTTCAATCATTTTTGTTTTTGTTAAAAATTGACTAATATCATGTCCCATATATTTGATGATATATAATTGAGTCCATGTGATTAATTGTTTATGAACTTTGGGAGCACTTAATTTTTATTGGTATAAGAAAATAGTGTCTCCATTATGGGAGATACTAATTAGGTTAGTAAATAGTTAAACTATGTCCCCTTTTTCATCAATCACATTATTGTTACTCTTGAGTATTATTGATGTTTGAAATTCAGACATTATTTTGTTCTTGGTATATTAATTATTTCTTTTTAAATCTACATACGGTTGATGGAATTCTTAACTAAAGGAGTCTAGGAAATGTTACCATTGGGTGATTAATGTGACAAATTTCATAAAAGAAATTATTTTGATGTCATGTTATGAAAATATTCTTAATACTTACTTTTAGGTTTAATTAGTAAATTCAGTCCCTAAAATTTAGATGTTTGATTTGTTTTGGTATTATATTTTTTTTACTCAATTGAGTTTTTATTTTATAAAAAAATCAAGTTAAATTCTTATTTTTTTTAAGAAAAGATTCAATGTGATTTTTTTGTTAAAAAGTGTTATGTGATAAGATTTAAATATATTGTGTGTCCAAATATAAGTTATTTTATATTTAGAAGATGTCATGTGTGTTAAAACGAACTGATTTCGATATAAAGACTACATTATTAATTAAGTCTTATTTTTAAATGAAAAATATAAAAAAATGAAATAATTATTTTCATAAGTTAATTTGTAGAAACCTTTTTGTTTAACTTTTTACGATTCTTATTTTTGAGTTGTATTTAAGTTAACCTTATCTTATAAAGAATTTCGTTTCATTTTTTTTTTTCTATAAAAGTGTTAGTGGACAATTTTCAAATAACCCTATATAAACAATGTTGTAGTTAGTGATATAGATTTGGTTCCTTAAGTAAATTCTAAAGTTTGATCCTTGTGGCATGAAAAAATGTGATTGGAGGGAGCCCTCAAGGTGACAAATCAAATTTCTTGTATAAAATAAAGTTCATGGTTGTACCTATATTATTTCAAAATATTATTAAAAATAAAAATCATATTAATTAATTAGTTATTTTTTATCAAAATATATTAAATATAAAAAAATACTTAGGGATACTCAAATCTTTTTATAAACCTAGACATATACATTAATTAAAAAGAATGTAAGTAACCTTTATTACAAAAGTGCAAATAACTTTGACACTAAAACATAATAAAGACTTAACCAAAAGACTCGTTATCTCCCCTTACGATTGGTTGGTGACTCTTTCACTTATTTCACCCCCATAATATTATATAGATACTTCAATTTTTTTACAATTAATGATATAGACTCCAAAGGTTTCTACAAATTTTAAATACGAATTTAAATTTAAAAAATCATCTGTTAAAATAAAATTAAAATGACTAAAATATGTATAATTATACACACTAACATAAACAAAGTTTTTAACATGTGATGTTTTAGGTTTTTGACGTCTTTTGAAGCTTCAACTTCATAGCTGATAACGTTAAATTGACCTATATTATCTTTGAACATATGTCAATTAATGTTTATTTAATTGTACCTTAATTGACATTTGTTACATGGATAACAGACATTAATTTGTGGATTTGTTTTTGTTCACCGATATTTTCTTCACTGAACCCATAAAAAATTAATATACAATACAAAATACATTTATAAAAAATTTAGAATTTTCTAAGTATTATGGGTATCTCAAATAAAGTTGTAAAATATGAAAAAAATGGTTAAATAAATACTACGAGAAAAAAAAAACCCTTAGATGATGAATTTTTGAAAATTCGAGAACTTCAACACTTTTCATTCTTTTAGTGTTTTCATCTAAGTCCGTAGCAAAAGTTATAACCTTTTGAAGTTTTTTACCACAACAATTATGAATCTGAGATAAAATATGTAATATGTGAACACTAGTTATTTTACAAAAACCCTAAAAGTAGGAAAGAAGATAAGAAAACACTAACCTTTGCGTAATACAATAAGAAAGAATGAAAGTTTTAGCCCAAACAACCACCACAATGTTAACATGGAGTGAAATGGGTTGAAGATGAAGCTCTATGAGTTCAAGATGAAACTCCAGCATTGAAAGAGCTTTCACGCAATCAAGAAAGAGATAGAACAGTGAAGAGATTTCACTTAAATGGTCTCATGTTGTTTCTTTTATGTTTTTAAAACGAGTTTGACGTTGGATAGGATGTGTGATTTGTCATAAAGCCTTTTGACATCAGTTTTAGGGCATGCTGACGCTAAATTTGATTTCAACATCTATTGCAATGGAGTTAACATCATTTTTTGTGATTTTATTTGCAAAAATGTCAACGATCATTTTTTGCTAGTAACAATGGATATAAATATTTGAAGTTTTTGCATATACCTAACAAAACTAAATCATTGACACAACAATTGCTTGAAGGATGAATCACAACCAAAACCCTTATCTTATATCTATTTCCAAAAAATTTTTTGATAACGACTCACAACCTTCCCTTACACATTCTCATTCAACACCTATATCGACATCAAAAAATTTCATTATCATTGTGCAACACTGCTAATTCTTTGATGCATTAAGAAGTGGACTTTATTAAGCTTAATTCAATCATATAAGATGTTTATAACTTCTATGTTTTAAATTAACTTTATTTTTAATTGTTGTGAGACTTTCAACACTTTTTACGACTGAAATTTGTTTATTAAGATAGATGGGAAAAATTGACTATCTTTGAAGAATGAGTTATCCATATAAAATATCTAACACCACCTTTAATGCTTAAGGGTTTTGTTTCTTTTATATACCACTCAATTTGTTTATTTTTATCTGTTGCAAGTAGAATCAATTGTTTTATGGCAGAGACCAAATAGAAAATATCACATCGAATCGTGATACTTGAACGGTTACATTCTTTAGTAAAAAAAAGTACACCCTGACTAATTCCAACTCATACTTAAGTTACTCAATGTTATCGCACAATTTTTGGGTTCATTTAGTTTTTGGTTGTAAGTTTGTTTAATTATGATAGTTTGTGCACTCCTTTTTCACCCTGTCCTCAAGAAATTGCCATCAATTTGAGTTGGTTTAGTTTCTGTGATAGTTCAATTTGTTGGCTATAGTTTTTTTGTCTAGTACATGACTGTGATAACGAATACAAGGCAAGTTCTGAAAAACAAAGGCAAGGAAAATGGTAACATCTTCTTTGTTTACTGTTGTTTCCACTTTTCCTAGGTGTGGCTTTGTCCGCACCAACGAGAACACGACAGCTTTGAAGAAGAATTCGGGCTTATTTCTCCTCGTTATCGTACATGTGTTTCTAGGTAACACCTGGTATCCACCATGTTGCAAATTTTTGTTTAAGTTATATTTGTACAAGTAGTGTATAACATTGCTGAATAATTAAGAAGATTATCGTAAAGATAGAACAAAAAAACAAGAAGAGTTTGTGTATCTTAGGTGGTGGAGATAGCAACACTATGGTTGCATAAGAAGAAGAAGAAGAAGAAATGAGTGGTGCAAGTGTGAGAATGACAGTGACTTAGGTGCAATTAATGATTGAAGATGAAGAAATGGTTGCAGTCGCATTTGGGGTTAATCTGGAACTTCACACCTTAAGGGATTGATTGATGAGTGTTTGGAGTTTTATAAACCTTCAGTAGTGTTTGTTTAGGGTTCTTTTGAATTTATGACAGAGAAGTGGAGGGGATAAAGTGGGGGCAAAATTAGTTTTAGTTTCTCTAAAAAATAAAATCTGTGTTAGTGTCATATTAACGTTGATTCAAAATAAATTTTATAAAACGAAAACAAAAAGAGTATAAAAATATTTTTTATTAAATAAATATTTGTATTAATATTAATTTAGTAAACCTTAAATAAAATTAATACTAAAACTAAATAATGTTACTTTCGGCTTAGAAAATTTAAAAAATACTAATCTTATTTATTTTAATATTTATATTTATTTGGTTAAGAAAAATGTTAATCTTAAAAAAACTAAAATAAATAATATTAAATCAATTCGACAAACATTGACTTTATTTATTTTTAATATTTTATTTATTTAAGTTATAATCATTTAAACAAATCTTAATTAAATAAAAATAAATAAAATTAACATCTATTTAATAAATTTGTTTTTAATATTTATATTTATTTAAGTTTGTCTCGTTTAAACAAAATTTAATTATAAAAAAACTAAAATACATAATAAAAATAAATAAAATTGGTGTCGATTTAACAGATCCAAAAATCATTCATTTCTAATATTTATATTTATTTATGTTAGTGTTACTTTAGTTTATACTAAGTTACATATTTTAAACATGGACTCAAATTTAAAGATGACTAATCTAAGTATATTAACATGTTTTTCATATTAAATATATTAAATATAGATTCAAATTTAAAGATGATAAAAATTTATCCACTCTTAATTTTTTTTTTATATATATATATCATCACATTCATTTTCTTTACTCATTTATAAATCTCATTAGAGTCTTATCTTCTATCTACACTCATATCTCTCATCAAGACACATGTATTTTTCGTCTATATTTTTTTCTTTATTTTTTCCATCCACATTCCTCTCCTCATATATTTCTTCCATCATCTCTTTAATCCATTATAATATTTTTTTCATTTATATTATTTGCACATGGAAGTACTATATGAGGCTTTTTTTTTTTACAATACTAGAATTTGTCATAATACATGAATTTATTATAGTATATGGGATTTTTTTTTTTTTGCAAATTTGTTAAAAAAAAATTTCTAAAGAAAGTTTTTTTTTTACATATTTTAAGAATTTTAATTGACATGTAATTCTTTCATGGATAATTATTTCTTACAAAATTATAAAATTCACAGATATTTTCTACAAACATTTTTGCCAAAAATATTTTACACAAAATATTTTGCAAAAAAATTGATAACAATTTCTTGCAAAAAAAAATTTAATAACAAAATTTATAAATATTTTCTAAAAAAAATTAAAATAAAATTTGCACAAAATATAAATTTTTTTAATAATACTATGTTATATTTGTTAGCATCGATCAAGCTGGTGCAAATTAAACTAATACTAAAAATAATAAATACATCATAGCATTGGTGAAGTTGATGCTAATTGTTTTAATTAAAAATTAATTGATGAATTAGTTGGAGTTAGTCTTCAAAGGTTAAAGCTAGAAAATTAGCGTTTATGGTTTTGTTGTCCATTATAATTATTTATTTACTTCTTTTGTTTATATTATTTCAACATAAAAGTGTTGTACAAAGTTTTTTCTTTCTTTTTATGTAAATGTCATTAGCGTGTGTCAAGATAAATTAAACTAATATTAAAATAATAAATAAGTGTAAATATGGTCAAACCGATGCTAATATGCTTTAATTAAAAAATTAAGTCAAAAATTAATGATGAATTAGTTAGAGTTGGACTTCAAAGACCGAAGCTAACAAAACCTCTTTGATTGTAGTGTGTTGATATAAATATTTCGTTAAGTCGATGTAAAATAAAATTTAGTTATAAATATTCCACTTATTTAAAATCAATAAAAAGTAATCGATTAAAATTAATATAAATTAATGTTTTACTCTCTTTTTTATCATAAGAAAAGATTGAATACAAATATGTACAAACATATCGAATACCTGTTTCCATAAATTTTTATTTTTCATTAATATTTTATTCACAATATAATTTTTAATTGTGGTTCTTATCTTATTAAAAATGAATATAAATATTTTATGATTGATAAATTAAATTATATTGCTATGTTACGCTAAATTGCAAATTCATTTTATATAAACTTATAAATGTAACATATTAATAAATTGTGAGCGAACATAGTACTTTTTTAATCACATGGAAAATTTTAATTTAAAAGTATAAAATAGAAAAAAAAATAGTTTCACCGTATTTATTTATACAAACTAAAAGTATATAATTATATAACTCTTTTGAAAAAATTAACCAATTTTATGTTTGGGCTTTTGCACGAGGTCCAAGCTTGTTCAGCTCAGCTCAGCCCATTTCATTCACTTTAGTTTTCAACCATCAATTTAAAAATACTTAAAAGAAGTTTGTGAAAGTTCCAGTGCCTTGCAATTATCATTGAGATATTGATTAAGATATACTAAAAAAGAAGTTAATTAAAAAGTTTCATTAATACATCATAATTTTTGAATGAATTTAAAAAAAAAATATCCATTTTTTTAATTTTTTAAAACTGGTGTCTAAGATCACTTAGTAACAGAACTCTTAAGAACGGGAATATTATAAAATTAACGTGATTACAGTGAAATTATAATTAATCTCATACCTCGTCTAAATCTTAAATAAATAAACAAAAAATAATTATATTTAAATGGAAAAACTTGGGGAATATCTAGAACTTGTATATTTATATTTATAATCCATGCTCTATATATGAATGATAAATAATTTAACACTTTCATAATCTGTTATTACAATATGGAATTATACTTACCTTAACTACCTATCTAAAACTTATTCTGCATAATCTTCTTGGAGAGAAACTTTACTTAACCTGCTAGGCAAAGATTTAGCAGTGTTACTCGCAACTTTTCTTCTTCCATTTTTACGTAGATAAGATCTCAACACAGCTCTTCTCGCTAGTTCTTTCCCCATGCTGGGTTTGTTGGGAGAAAATTCTTGGGAACAGTTTCCTTGGCTGTTGCTACCGACATCAAAAGAGAGCTTCTCAGAAGCCATTAATTATACTATGATGTTGAAGACAGTGTGAGAAGGTGAATGTTGAAGAAGAAGAAGGGTGATTAAAACACGGTACTAGGTGTCATATTTTAAGGTGGTTTTACAGACATTGTTCTCTTATCATGATGCGAAAGAGAATATATGTTGGATGACAGCAAGGTTAATGGGGTGCTCCAGGAATCACTTCCAAAAGTTCATCACTCTTGGAATAAATTAAACGAGAGAGTGTGTGTTGTCTTGTTTATGAAGAAACTGTGTTTTCAATTGGAAAATGACTTTTAGACTATTAAATTTTAACAATTTTTTTTTACAATTTTAGATATTATTTTATAAATAATTTTTTTTATTTTTTTACTTTTAATATTTTAAAATTATTTAAAATATAACACTTTATATTATAAGATAAATTTATCAAAAAATTTAATAATTAAAATATCGTTGTCATTTTTAATTATATTGACGTGGCATTAACCAACCAAGAAGATGCTCCTTTTTCAGATCTTTTTCTTGTTTGGTTACAGCTTTGATTTATCCTTTAATTTAATAGGTCACTTCATGGTAGTAAGAATAAAAGGACTAATTCATTATTAATGGTACCCATTTGATGTGTCAAATAGAAGCACCAACGTCTAATAAATTCACTATTTAATTTGTAAAGGTGAAAAAAAAGGAGTCAACCTATCATATATTCAAATAAAAATGGGACAATTCAATTCGATTTATTTTTTAATAAGACAAAAAATTCTGTAATACAATTTCACCCGCTACAAGTTATCAGATTAATAAAATCAAATATTTATATATTTCATTAAATGTTATTATAGATATAATAGTTAAAACTTAAAGTTACATAATATGTAAATAAAATATTAAAGAAAATTGGTTATTAAATATTAATTACCAAAAATTTTGCTATAAAAAAATTAGTTTCTAAATTAGTCTTTAATTAATTAGTAATCAAATTAATAATTAATTATAATTTTTTATTTATAATAGTGATTATTTTAGTGATTAATATTTTTTTATTTTGTAAATTAATTTTTAAATTGAATGTGTGATGAGATGAAGTTCAATATCAATGTATTCTCTAAATTTGGGGTTAAATTGACTTTATTTACCGTGTTATATATATATGAAACAAAAAAGAGAAAGAGTTAGGGTGTGACCTAAATGATATAAACGTATAGTATGACTATAGGGTTGACAAAACAAATGGCTTAGCAAAGTCTGATTGAACTAAGAAAAATATATATATGTAATGCGATGTGACCTAAATTCTAAATGACTCAATAAATTTGGTGAAACATGACTCTATATTGGGCCAACAGACAATTTTAACCCTTACAGAATAAAAAATAAATTCGAAAATTAATGTTTTTTTTAAAATCAAAGTAACATAAATAAAATTAATATCAATTTTTATATTTTATAATTATATATATATATATATATATATATATATTATAACTTGGACAAAATATAAGTCATTTTAACGCTAAAAAAATAAAAGCACCAAAAGGAAAGTAATAAATAAAATAATGAATAACTAAACCAAATTACTCCTAATATGCATTGATTTTACTCTTATTTGTTGTGGGTGATATGAAGGCATTAAAGTCTCAAATATTATGCATAATTACTATAAAGGATAAACAGAAAAATAATATTTCTTACAAATTGAGTTCCATAAAAGGAATTATTAATATTAAGGATTTAATTTTAAAATTCCTAATAAATTAGAGTATTTCCCATTGAGTTTTTATTAACTTTTCTGATTCATTGAGTGTTTAATATTTTTATATTTTTCAATTGAATTATTATTTTATTTTATTACGTTTATATTTTTTATACATTAAAAAATGAGATTTTTAATTAGTATAAAGTGACAGTATTAATATTATAAAATTATGTGTAATTTTACTAGTTTTATTGTAAAATTTAATTGGAATTCAATTGAAAATATTTAAATTTATCAAAACTTGAAAACTTATTATTATTATTATTATTATTATTATTATTATTATTATAAAAGTGGAACAAAAGAACAAAATACAAATGGGTAAAACAATGGTGTAGAATGAAAAGATCTTGTTTGTCTAAATTGAAAACAAATAATGTGGCCAACAAATATGTTCCTAAATTGCTAAATGAAAAAGCTAAAACTAGTAACTTTTATTTTACTCCTAGTGAAAAATTATGTCTGTGATTCACTTTCAAATACACTATTAATACACATAAAAAAAAAAGTTTATTATCAACTACGTGTTTGGATAACCCAAGCACTTCTAAAAGTATATTAAATATAAAAAAGATACTAAGATTACATCTTAAAAATACACTCCCACCCACATACGTTCGAAACAATTACTCAATATTAGTCTTTAAGTATTTTTTTTTACTCCAAAAGTAGCTGTATTTTGAGAGAAAAAAAAAAACTAGCTTTAACTATGTTTTCTTTATTTTCTTGTGACATCTTTTAAATAATTTTAAAATATAAAAAATGAGGAAAAATAAAAAAATTACTTAAAAAATATTGTCTTAAGAGAAATATGTTAAAAAGTTATTTGTCGTTTCTATATATATTATTTTTTACTTAAAAAAAGACAATGAAAGTTTTGTACGGTTACCACCATAATTTCATTCAATAATATGGATTAGATAACTCTTTAAAAAAAAACAGCACAATATTATGAAATCAATGAGTGTGTAACCATGGTCTATTTGTTTCTCATGTTTAGACAAACTATAGTGACACAGATTGCATTTTGGCATTAAAGATAAGCCTAGGAAATGGCCACTACAATTTTTTATATGTTGGACAACTATCCAATGCATTTTCATAATTAACTCTTGTGGAGAATAGGATCTTAAAGATTTTCATTTAAAAGAATTTGAAAAAATCTTCGTTTTTTTTATTTTTAAAAGGATAATGATATTTTGACTACTAAATTTTGACAATTTATTTTATAATATAAGATGTCATCTTTTAAGTATTTTTAAAACATTAAAAATAAAAAGATAAAAAACTACTTAAAAAATAACATCTAAGATTGTAAGATAAAATTATCAATTACTCCAAAAATCATTTCCTATAAAGGAAACCAACATCAGAAACATGGTATGGTTACCGCCAACATCACACTTCCATTTGGTGTCTATTTTTGTCCCTCTCACCCTCAACTACATTTTCCACCTCAGAATACCACTTTTTCTCAAGCTTTGTTATTATGCTCACCACTTAGGTTTCAACGAAAAAAACATCAACTTCTACACAACAATAACAACCGTTCATCTTATAATGCTTTTGCCCCAACTCAGAAGCACAGAATTCATTCCCTTTCTAATTAAAAAATTAACACTTTGTGATTCCTTTTCTTTCTCCCTGCCTTTCTCACTTCTTCATCAACCATTTATGGCTCAACTTTATCACAAAGAAAACCATATTCTCATCATAAAAATTTGAGACAATAAGAAAAAGAAAAAAAAAAAAAACTGAATTAACTGAAAGGTAGGAACTCTGTGAAATGGCCATGATGTACACATGTTTGATGTGTCGTGACTCATTAGCACTATAACTTTGTCGTCTTCGTCAATGAAAACACTCGAAACATAACATATGGTGCTAATTAACAATTCCCTGTGTGGGAACTGTTTGGTATTAAATCCCACACAAAGTGGGAATCTTTGGCCTTTAAGCAACCTTTGCTCCAAGCAATTCTAACCCTTTTCCCAATTCTTCTCTTCAAAACTCAAACTTTCATCTTCTTCAATTCTACCTTTCTTCTCGAGCTTCGAAAAATGGCGATCACACACGCTGATCTTGAACCCAGCCGAAGAAAAACAGATTTGAGTAGCAAAACCGGTGCCTTTCTCATGGTTCTCACAATTCTAATAGGCCTCTTCTGCTTCGTCCTATGTCTCATAGCAGAAGCCACACGTTCCGAGGTACAAGTTTAATATGAATGAATGAATGAAGGTGTCGTGAAGTTTAATGTTGTATAATGTGGTGGATGATGTAGGTGACGTGGATGAACAGAGGTGGAAAAGAAAATGGAGCGAAATCAGAATGTGTTTATAGTGGTAGTGGGAAAGTGCCATTACTGTGTGCTGTTTCTGCTTTTGTTGGACTTGCCTTTGCCATGGTTATGCAACACACTTACATGTTGATAGCTGTGAGTAAATCATCACCTTCTTTGCTTACATGGGACCCTGATTCTCCCTCTGCCAAGTCCCTCACATTGCAAGCAGCGTTTTTCTTCGTTACAACTTGGTAAGACAAACACACCTTTGTTCTTGTGTTCTTGAATATCACACAAAATATATCTGAAATCAGATGGAAATAAATTGAGAAAAACTCTGGGGAAGATAGAGTGAAAAGCAGAGGAGAACAAACACAGGTTGATTGCATGGTCCCATCAATGATCAATTATTTGAAATCTTATTTCCATACATTATTATTATTGTTATCTTATAGTAGACAAACTTCAGCCTTATATTATTAGGAAATTAGCATTATCTTTTCACCTAACTTACTATCCTTAATTTAAATTAATCAAAACCTAATTCAGTATTGATTCCAGCATATGTTAATCATGTGAAATAATAAGGGTTTGATGTCTTGAATTTTAATTTGAAATTGAGATTTGTTTCTGATTTAAGTTTTTGATATATTTTGATTTGAAAGCTATGATGGTCTGACATGTTTCATAAATGGGTGTCCTGTGTCCAATATGCATTCAACATCGACACTTTTACTATACTTGTAGAACACATTATATTCAATTTGAAAGATATTTTTTTATCTTTTATATGATTTTAACAATTAAAATAAAGAATAAATCTTATATTATCATTACTTTTTGCATATTAGATATTAGATAAATAGATTAGATTCGTTCTTGTGTTAGTTGACAATGTGTTAATTGATAATTTCAAACTTAATAATATATACATGCTGAGTCTTGTGTCTTGTATTTTTCCAATTTAGCCATATTTTCATGTCCTTATCCCTTTCATATCTGTACCTGTTTCTGTATCTCGGCAAGATACTCTGAAAATGAAATTCAAAATTGAGTGTTGTAGGATTTGTTTCGGAGTTGCGGAGATTCTGTTGTTGGCAGCACTGAGTGTAGAGTCAGGACATCTGAAGAATTGGTCGAAAGCGAGAAGAGGTTGTTACAGCATCAGAGAAGGGTTGTTTTCTGCAGCAGGGGTGTTGGCTCTGACCACAGTTTTCTTGGCTGCTGGTTTATACCTGATAGCACTTCGTGCACAGAAAATGGTAGAGGAAGTAGCCAGTGTTCGAAGAGAGGTTCTAGAGGCTTCTGTTTTGTATGCTTCTCCACCGAGATCACCCCAACCACACTACATGTCAACCGTTGCGAGAGAGAACCCCACAAGCAGAGAGAACCAGAACGAGCTTCTCTTATCTGTTTTTCCAACTCCGTTTGTTAAAAGTTATGACTTTGTTTGAATTGGAAAAATGGAAGGGAGAAAGTGGGGTGAGGAGTTTTATTGTGTAAATTCATTTCATTGTGTATATAACTTCTGAATATGATTCAGTGGCTCTTATTATCTCCGCTCGTAAAAGGTTATTGTTATGCTAAGAATTTAATTATGAGTTTAAGTTTTACATAATGAGAAAATAAAGTATTATATAAGGATAAAGACTCATAAATTTATTGACTTAATGTTTTTGGTTGATAGTGGTGTCAATGACTTAAGTGGTTGGATTCATGTCTTATTGGTAGTGTATCTTTCCAGTGAAATCTTTTCTGTAAACTTAACAAGTGGTATCAAAGTCGATGGTTAAAATAATCGGCTTAGACAAGTGTGGTATGGTCTTTGTATCGAAAGTCTTCCTGGAAAGAGTTTTAGGTAAGCGTGTCCCGTTAAAAAGAACGACGGTACAAAAAAGGACAGAAAATGAGTACTCGTTGTTGAAAATATTTTTCCTAGAGGAAGAGTGTACCAATATTGTTAAAGAGACTCACTCTTGAGGAAAAGATGATTAGAAAAACAAGTGTGAGTTTAAGTACCACATTAGAAAGGATAAAAACCCATAAATCTATTACCTTAAGATTTTGGGTTAAGAATGATGTCAATGTCTTATGTAATTAAATTTAAGTCTTATTAATATTATATATCTTATCTTTTCGGTAAAACTTCGTCTGTAAACCTAATAATTATCTCATTTATTTACTTATTTATTAAACTGAGATTTTAATTTTGATTAAAAGTAGTATAAACATAGAAAGATGCATTCAATATTTCAACTAAATTTTGGAATTATAATAGAAAGTCTCAGTAGTTGTACAATAATTTTATTCTATTCAATCAGAAAATGCCTATAAGCTCTCCCTAGAAATGTCTAGAACCTTGGGTACTGAAAAAATTCTGTAGCCAGATTTTATCCGTATTCTTTTGTCTTGTTTCACTTTCTTCATTTTTTTTCGTTTTATTTTTGTGAGAGTAATGTATTTTTTTGATTTATTTAAATAAATAAATTACGATTGGATAAGAAAACATAATTTTATTGTAAAGCAGTGGTAACGAAGTAATACGATTTTAGTTTAAACATATTTAAAGTTTAAGGTAGCACGATTTTATTTGAAAGTTTTTTAAGTTGACATTGTGTTATTTGAATACAATTTTTATGAAAATTAAATTAAAATTGTGTCATTCGACCATAATTTTAATTTAAAAATTAACAGAATTAAAATTGCATCATATTATCACAATTTTAATTTAAAAATGTTAACATTCTCACATTATTCCTTTCTAATAAAATCGCTTTGAAACGACACAACTTAAAAATATCTTTAATTTTTTAAAAATTATCTATTTTAATAAATTTAAAAAATTATACAAGTTTTGTAAAAAAAAAAAAACATATTTCTCTTTTTCAAATTAAAAATTTTGTAACATCTCAAAATTGAAACACTTGTAACATCTAAAAAATACCTAATTTGAAAAGATGTTCTTAAATATTTATATATCTCCATATTTAATAAATAAAAATTTATTATACACAAATATTAATAAACTATTGATAACAATCAATAGTAGAGATACGATTATATAGTTATGATAAAATTATTGTTATTTTTCTTAACATAATGAAAAAAAAGTAACAGAAGAAACAGAAAAATAACATAAAACACAATTTTATCATAACCTTAATAATCAATTATATCTTTAATTAACTTATTATATGATAAATACTTCATTATATCTCCAGATATAATCAATTATATAAACTTATGAGTAAACAAGAAAAAGTTGAATGCACATATCTTTTTCGTTTCCTTGTTGGTTAACTTCTTTTTCTTTTTTCTTGCGGATAACTTCCTTCGTCTTCATGATACTATCTTTCTTCATTGGTGTAAGTGTAAATAAGGTGTTAAATTTGTTCTGGTATCATCTACTATTTGTGGGTCAATCATTGCGTCTTCTGTTTGGTAAATTATACAGAATGTGGCAGAAAATAAGGCCTCTTATTTACTCATATAAAACAAACATTTTTATGCATTCTTTTGGTGAAAAGTCCCTTGCGAATTCTCCGAAACAATGTCAGAGAATGAAAACGAGAAAGTTTCGTTACATTGCTGAAATTTCACAGAGAATGGTTTGGTTTTCATTCATTGTATTTTATAGACCAAACAGCTCATTTTTCATTATTATAGGTGTCAAGTCAGATTTATGTGAGCACGTGAGCCATCCCAACATGTTCCTAACACTTCAACTTCTACAACTGAGAAAGAAAAATATATTAATTTTAAATCTAAATTAATTTTTTAAAATTAATTTGAAAATAAAATTTGTATCTAGTTATATTATAAATTTGTCTTCTCAGACTAAACATAAATAAATGATCAAATAATAATTTAATAATGATTGATATAATAGACTTAATAAATAATAAATTTTATTAGAATAAAATCAAATTTATGTCTCTTATATTATGTTAAGTACTAAATTTTAAACTTAACTTAATAATACAAAATTAGCTTATAATGTAATAAAATTAGCTTCTAATGTAATATTTATATTTATTTATATAATATAAATTTGTCTTATTTTTAATTATTTTTAATTATTGTGAAATCTCCGATAGATAATCGATGAAGTGAAAATTTCAGAAACAGAAAAAAAAATATAAAGTAATTAATAATCTAAATAATTTTGCAATAGTGGATTTTATTTGAAGAATTATAAGTAGTACTTGTTAACAAGTTAAAGACAATGTTGGAGTATCCCAATCAACAATCACAATGAAGACCAAAACAAAACACTTTAATGATTAAAAAAGTTCTTTCGATGAGTTGTTGTAATAGGTTGTTGTAATATTCAAATGTAAATTTTGAATATAATAAAAAATAAATACAAACCAAGAATAAATATTTTCGTGTATATATATATATATATATATATATATATAAAGTATAACACATAAATAATTTATTAAATATAATAAATTTCAAATATAACTATAAATATCTCGGAGTCCATATTCAGTTTTCTTGATTTTTAGTATTGTTTGATGTAGTATGATTTAAAAATCTTATTTATTAATTTAATATTCTCTGGTTGTTATTAAATTTTCCTATGAGCACCTTAATAAGATGATCTTTTATGGACACGATGAAAAGGTTTTAAGCCTCTTTGATGCAAAGAATACATATTTATTTCTTTATCAAATTAAAAATAGTGAATGGATTGTCTTATTTAAATTTAAACTTAATTTAATCCAAATTAAATTAAAAAATGCAATTAATTAATGTGCATTGATTCCATCATTTTTTATTGAAAGTTAAAATAATTTGTTTTATTAATTAAAATAATATAAATATATATAACAGATTTTACAATAACAAATATATTCTTTAAAATTTTCAAGCAATAACTCTATGGTAAAAAGTAAACACTTTGAAATCTATAAAATTTCAACTAAAAAACAACAACAAATACTTTTCTTGACCCTTCAAGATTTCAAGAATCTAAGTAACATGTGAAGGTGTCTCGAGATGCAAATTTAAATCCAGTAATTCACTTTAAAATTTAGGTAATTAAATTTTTTATATTACTAACTTTATGTATTTATAATTAATAATTTTATATATTGAAATATTGTTTACTTATTTAATATAAAGAATTTTGTTAAACTAACAAGAATGTTGTTGTAAAAGGTCATCCAAAAGTTAAAGAAAAAAAAAATCAAATGTAGTCTCAAATTAATATTTTAATTATTTTTTTTAAATTTGATAAACATTTTAAATATTTAACATTATTTTTGGTTGGTTGGTTTTTTTTTAACTTAAACTGATTTATGTTTTATTATATTTTTAATTTTTAACGACATTAAAATATAATTATATTTTTTAACTTTTGTTGACGAGCATTAAATAAAATATTAAATACATGTGTATAATGTTTATGGACATTTTTTTCTTTTAAATAAAATAAAATTGCATTAATAATTATTGGATTAAATTTCATTTAATATCATAATTAACTATGATTTTTTTTAAGATTCAGTGTATATTAAATATAATTAACCAGTGTCCTTAAAATATTGGTTAGGAGAATCCAATTAAATTAGATCACCTAATTAATGATATAAGGGTATTGATTAAGAATAATTAATAGTACAATTTTTATTTCCAAAAATTTATAATTAACTATAACATTAAATTAATTATGTCATTAATAATCATTAATGTAATTTTATTTTATTTAGAGGATAAAAATGTTCATAAGTATTATACATATATAATATATAATTGATAATTAATTTGATGTACATCAAAATTTACCATCATTTTATCACACGAAAAATTAATAACATGAAATAGTGGTAGAAAGTAATATGAAAAAAAAGGAGAAATTATCCATAAAAAAATATAATATTTTCATTATAGAAGAATTTGGAAAAGACTAAAAATTTCATTTTTTTTTCAAGGATCGAAGATGATACATTTCAAACTTTTTACATTTCAAGTTTTCACCGAGAGACAAATCGTCAGAGAACATTATGTTAATTATTTTTTTATTAAAAAAAAAAACAATATTTTAACTTTTTTCTTTGTGTGTAACAAATAAATTATCAATTATATTATAGATGTATAATTATTATGAGTGTTTTTGTCTTCTAAATAAAATACAAATGCAATAATAATTGTTATATTAAGAAGGTTAAAATACTCCGTTGGTCCTCGTTTTTGTCGCAAAATCTCAATTTGGTCATCGTATTTTCATTAGTCTCAATTAGGTCCTTATTTTTGTAAATTAGTATCAATTAGGTCCTTTCCGTTAATAGAGAACTTACACCGTTAAGTAGGTGCCACGTGTTAGCTCCTCGTTTTTTTTTTGTTTTTTTTAAATATTTATGCCACGTGTCACGTCTGTAGTGTGTCACGTGTCAATCTAATATGGTGACACGTGTCAAATTAATCTACGAATCTCAATTTGATCCTCATATTTGTTAAATTGATTTGATTTGAGTCCCAATTTTTTTTAAAAATTTTCAATTTCAGGCACTCCAAATTTAGATCAAATTTTACTTTTATATCATGTTATGATTATTTTTATTAAAATTGATATTTTTATTAAATATTTTAATAATATTAATTATATTTAATATTAAAAATTTAAATATATTTATTTTAATTTTTTATAAAATTATTTTAAAATTTTACATTTGAATTTATAAAATTGTTATTTTTAAGCCAACTCTAAAATATTGTTGATATTGAATATTATACAAATATTTCGAATATAAATTTATTAATCTATATATTTATAATTTTAAAATAAAATTTAAATAAAGTTTAATGTAAAATATAAATTTAAATAAATTAAATGTTGTTAAAAATATGTAATAGAAATATCACTTGTAATAAAAGTATCATCATTACATTTATAAAAAAATTAAATTTGTTTTTAAAAAAATTTTGGACTGAAATCAAATCAAATAAACAAATATGAGAACCAAATTGAGATTAATAATTTGACACGTGTCACATATTAGATTGACACGTGGCATACTACAAATCAAAAAAATGAGAAGGTGACACGTGACACCTACTTAACGGTGTTAGTTTTCTACTAAC
This sequence comes from Vigna unguiculata, assembly GCF_037176805.1. Taxonomy (NCBI): domain Eukaryota; kingdom Viridiplantae; phylum Streptophyta; class Magnoliopsida; order Fabales; family Fabaceae; genus Vigna; species Vigna unguiculata. The sequence continues at coordinate 681,382 of NC_140800.1, forward strand.
GGAAAGGACCTAATTGATACTAATTTAAAAAATGAGGACCTAATTGAGACTAATAAAAATACGAGAATCAAATTGAGATTTTGCTACAAAAACGAGGACCAACGAATTATTTTACACTATTAAGAATTCATTTAATATTTAAGTTATTTATGAACTTTTACAAATTTTAATACTTATTAATTACACTTTAAACAGTTTTTTAGAACATTGATTAGCATAATCTTTTAATAAATGAGTTAATTATTTTAAATTTCAACATAATAATAAAATTAATGATCATTAATTATATCTTAAATGTCATTAAGATATTAACTAACATTTATCATAAACTGATATCATATTGTTGAATAAAAAAGACAAAGGTTAAATTAAAGTATATCTTAAATAAATATTGTCATATTACACGATATAATATTTGTTTAATAAAAATATTATCAAATGCGACTTAAAATTTAATAAGAATTAGGTAAATGGTATTATTGCCATAAAAATAAAATAATAAACAATTTAGAATAACAACGATAACAAGTATTTGAAAAATAGTAAACTGATTAGAATACTTCGAAATATTAAAGAAAAAAAAACATTAGCAGTATCAGTACTTGTAAAATACTTTATAAGATCCTATTAATAACTTCTGCTGTTTGCACAAAATAATTCCTCTTAATACATATTTTAATAAAGAAAATGGATTGAGTCAACACTTCACGTATTTTTACTAGTCAACGATTAAATAAAGCAGGATTCTAGCAGGTTCAGCCATTCGTACTCAACAGCAAAATTCAAGCTTCAAGTATTTATTTAACCTTTTTGGTAAATAAATATTAAAAAAATAAGGCTTGAATTGGAATTTAATTTAATTCTATTAAATACAAAAAATAAATAATATATAGTTGAAATTGGATATTCTTGGAATACCGTGGAGAGATTGATATGATTGAAGTGAGGGCCCATCTCTCCGCACTGAACCGTAACCCGTTCGCATGATATCGGTACGATCCATTAAAAAAATTGAAACATCTTTCATTATTATTATTATTGTCAAGGACCAACGGGCCTGGATCCGACCCGAAACACCAGATCCGAGATCCACAACCACAACCACAACCACCGCTACACGCAACGCAACCCCAGACCCCACTCCATACACAACCCACCGCTATTTAAATTTCCTGAGAATATCGTAGGAACCATGTCGCTCTAATTCTCAATCGAAAACTTAGGGTTTTTCCCCTATTTTCAATTCCGATTCCTTCGATCTTTGATTGTTCTTAGGGTTAGGGTTATTGTTGTTGCAGCGAAGATGTCGTTGAGGCCAAATGCTAGAACCGAGGTTCGTCGCAACCGTTACAAGGTGGCGGTGGACGCCGATGAGGGTCGTAGGAGGAGGGAGGATAACATGGTGGAGATCCGGAAGAGTAAACGGGAAGAGAGCCTCCAGAAGAAGCGCCGTGAAGGCCTTCAAGCTCAGCAACAGTTCCCCACTCCTCTTCAATCCTCCATTGTCGAGAAGAAGGTATTGCTGTTATCGGCATCGCATGGCAGGAAATTAGAATTCCACTGCGATCTTGGAAATTTCAGATTCATGTGCTTTGCATCGCGCAGTTGTGATTTGATTTCTTTGAGTGCGATTGGGGTTAGTCTGTTAGTTATGAAAACGGTTATGATGGTTGCTTTTGTCTCTTTGTTGTTGGCCGCAGTTGGAAAGCCTCCCTGCGATGGTTGCTGGAGTGTGGTCAGATGAAAACAACCAGCAGTTGGAAGCGACCACGCAGTTCCGGAAGCTGCTTTCGATTGGTAAATGTGGATTGATTTTGTTCGATGTTATTGTTTAATTGTTGTGCTGCTCTGGTTCTGTGTGTTAACTTTGTTTCGTTTTTGTGTGACTTATTCTATTGTGTAGAGCGCAGTCCCCCTATTGAAGAAGTTATTCAAGCTGGAGTTGTGCCTCGATTTGTGGAGTTTCTTGTTAGGGAGGATTACCCTCAACTTCAGGTTTTGTTTTATTTCGTGCATGGGAAGTTGTTGTGTGGTGTAGTGTAGTTTGGATGGAATTTGATTTCTTGATTGGTTGCTTGTGTAATTTGTTTTTGTGGTTAGTTTGAGGCTGCATGGGCTCTCACGAACATAGCATCTGGAACTTCTGAGAATACCAAGGTGGTGATTGATCATGGCGCAGTTCCGATATTTGTCAAGCTGCTTAGTTCGCCCAGTGATGATGTTCGAGAGCAGGTATGCTGATACAAGAATGTAGTAGTTCTAGCTTTTCCTTTCTTGGAATCTTGACCTAGCTTGCTGGAATAATAGAACTCTGAAATTCCAGGCAGTGTGGGCGTTAGGAAACGTTGCTGGTGACTCCCCCAGGTGTCGTGATCTTGTTCTTGGCCATGGTGCCTTAATCCCACTGTTGGCCCAGTTGAACGAGCATGCAAAACTTTCAATGTTGAGAAATGCAACATGGACCCTGTCAAACTTCTGCAGGGGCAAACCACAGCCTCCATTTGAGCAGGTAATTGTCTATCTGTTTAATTGAAACCAAACCTGTAAGATAACCTGTGTTGGCGTACAACGATGAGAATTTTTTATGAACAGGTCAGGGCAGCACTCCCAGCTCTTGAGCGATTAGTATTTTCCAATGATGAAGAGGTCTTGACAGATGCATGCTGGGCGCTATCATATCTTTCTGATGGAACAAATGACAAAATCCAAGCTGTTATTGAGGCTGGTGTGTGTGGCAGACTGGTGCAACTCCTTATGTGAGTGCTAAATCTACTGTACCTGGCCAATCATTGCCGATTGTTTCAATTAATTGTCTTGGCACTAACTTGTCTGTTTGTTGTAAAGGCACCCATCCCCTTCAGTGCTGATTCCTGCACTTCGCACAGTGGGAAATATCGTAACCGGAGATGATATTCAGACTCAGGTAATGACTTGTAAACAGTCATCCATTACTTAATTGTATTCTTACTCAAGGTCTGTGAAGCTATAGAAGTTGGTGGGTGTTGCATAACTAATTTTTAAAATTTAAAATATTTAAGTAACTTGACCCCAAATTGTCGATAGGTTAATTTTGCATGTTTCATGTGTCCCAGGAATCTTGAAAATTTAAATTTAAATATTAAAATAATTTTACTCAATTCTTGATAGGTTAATTTTTCTAGTCTAAGATGATTAAGTCGATAATATGCTGTTCTACTATAATATGGCTATAATATGAATATGAGTGCAATGGACTGTGCGCTCGACAAAATTGTAGTCTTAAATTCATAACTTTGATGGTGAATTTGTGTTGGCTGACTTGGGTGGAGTGTTACAGTTGGTCGTTCTAGTTTTGTACTGAATAGAATCCTTTGAGGGTTTGGGTAGAGTGAGAGGTTCGGAAGAGTAAAGAAGTTATACAATGATATTCATTGCATACATTATCCATTATCCACTATCCACTGAAGAATTCAATTTGCATGTCTTTCTTGGCTTTTAGCACTATGAGTTGCCACTGTGACACCACCACTACTCGCCATGAATCTAGGTTTTACTTCCCCAATGCATCATTGTTGAGGATTTCCTGTTTTTGTTATAACTATTTTCATCAGACTATCATCAATCATGGTGCTCTCCCGTGCCTTTTGAGCCTGTTGACACACAATCATAAGAAAAGCATCAAGAAAGAAGCTTGCTGGACCATATCGAACATTACAGCTGGAAACCGAGAACAGATACAGGTAAGCCAGTATATCTCTCAATTGTTTTTACTTGATGTAATGGAAATTGGATATCCCTTTCTTTAGCTTGATGTTAGCTATCTCCATGATATTAAATTGGATATTTCAATGGAATGGAAATATTTATCTCTTAAAAGTTTTTAGTCTCTTCAACCATTACCGAGTGCTACTAATGCTGTGGCTCTGTAATAAGTAATATAGGCAGCTAAGATGTTCTTGAACATGAACATGTGGTGCAGTTAGGGATGGCAAATATATGGTAGGATTAATTCCATTGGATAAAGTAGTTCGTTAATTTATTTTTGATCTATCAATGATTAATTTTAAAAAAATTAATCCATCCATATTTTAAGAATTAAATATTTTTATAGTTATAATATTACCCCCCGTTCTCTCGTCCATGTCTTCCAAATGCAGCAGCAGCACTGAAAATAAATGAAAGAGTGGTCTATTTATTGAAGGAAGGTGGGTGTAAAATGTGGTAAACATATCTGAGGAAACATAATGGGAGAACATAAAATGGGCCTCAGAAAAACTATTGTATTGTATCTTTAAACAAGAGAAACGATAAAAAAGTTGGTTACAAAGATAAAATGGGTGATCAATCATAGAATAAAAATCCTGTATATTCAAGTAACAGAGCATTGGTATTTTGTATTATAAAGCTTTGTATTATAAAGCATTTTACACTGTTTGGGACCTTGAGAATGTTCTATTGGCACTTGTGAAGGATTAAGGATAAAAGTTTTAGTTGGCTTATTTCATTAAAATAGGTGCTTTGGGCTTTATACAATTTATATGTGATGTAGGCTGTTATTGAAGCTGGTCTGATTGCCCCCCTTGTCAATCTTCTTCAAAATGCCGAGTTTGACATTAAAAAGGAAGCGGCATGGGCAATCTCAAATGCTACGTCTGGTGGTACCCATGAGCAGATCAAGTATAACTTTTATATATATATTTTTTATTTTTTAATTCCACATCATAATAAAAAGTTGGTAATTATTGGAAATTATGTATTGACTTATCACATGTGGTTGTTAGGTATTTGGTTAGCCAGGGTTGCATTAAACCACTCTGTGATCTGCTTGTTTGTCCCGACCCAAGAATTGTCACTGTCTGTTTAGAAGGTCTTGAGAACATTCTGAAGGTTGGGGAAGCTGAGAAGAGCTTGGGTAACACTGGAGATGTCAACTTGTATGCTCAGATGATAGATGATGCAGAAGGATTGGAGAAAATCGAAAACCTGCAGAGTCATGACAACAATGAAATATATGAAAAGGCTGTTAAAATTCTTGAGACATACTGGTTGGAAGACGATGATGACACACTACCTACTGGAGATGGTGCTCAACCTGGTTTTAACTTTGGAAACGAGCTTCCAGTCCCATCTGGTGGATTCAACTTTAGTTGAAGACTGTTGTGTGGGTAAATGTGCTTTGTCTCAGTATTATTTTTTCTATAGGGTCATCAATCGAAATTTCCCCTCATTTTTTATATAAGTTTTCACAGTTCTCTAAGCCAAGTTGGTTTGAATAATGTAGGAACCTGGTTGGATGGAGCAGGGTTGATGCTAGGGTAAACTGTTGGAGTCGAGTCTCGGGTGGGGTGGGGTTGGGGACCAGGGGGTGAGTTCGGTCAGTTTGGTCCTTGCACTTCATGTTGTCTGGTTTAAGTCTGGTCTTGTGTCCGTGGTTAATGAGGTGCTGGGGTGGGTCAGTCTAACTACCATGTCCAAATAAGAAGGGTGGTGGTGGGTTCAACAGCAGCATAATGGCCTTGTTAGAAGTTTATGTTGTGTTAAAAATACATATGCTGTGGGCATATAACTATTGGAAGGTTCTATGTTGCAGTAGCAGGGAGCGTATTATATGGCAGTGGATGGGTTTTTCTCGAATGCGGCTTTTGAGTCCTATTTTTTATTGAGTCGTGTAGTTGAATTGGTAATTTATTTATACAGAGTCCGTATTTGATTTGAGTATTCAGAAATCGTGGTTGTATTCAAATGAAAGAATTAGAATATTTTTGTGCTTGCATTTCTCTTTTAAAGTCTTTTCTCTCGCATCATGTCAGGGCTTAGAATGTATAGTGTCAATAAGAAGCCTAAATCGAGATTGCTGCCTGAAGCCCAAACTCTTACTTATTAGGAGAGCTGAAAATTGTATGCCCCCAATGGAAAGGAATGTGTATCAACTGTAGTCAATTTGTGAAACTATGTTACAACAATTTGTTATTTTTGTGAAGGTTGTCTTTTTGCTTAATGTCCGTGCGATTTATTGACAACTCTTCTTTGGGCTCTGATTTGAGTTTTGAAGAAAAAATGAGGATATTCAAGACACTTAAAATAGATAACTTACAAATTAATTTGTTGTAAAGAAAAAGTGATTTCTTTGACCAGATATACGGAAACTGAATAAACATCAAGAGATACATATGCGGCCAGATATGTAAAAAATTACTTCATTATAGAATGTCACTTGATGAGATTTATATTATAGAGATTAGATGTTAGACAAACATGTAAATTTCTAAATTCATATTTAATGGTTTTGAATGTTAATTCTTTGACAAGTGTACCAATTTCTCAATGGAAGTTCAAATATTATTTTTTCAAGAGATTTGTGTCTGTTTGTCTAATTACAATTATTTACTAATTTTAGATTGTCTAATTACAATTGTTTACTAATTTTAACAATGGTGATAGCATTAAAGGTTGATTTAATTCACATGAAAAATTACTAAAGATTAAAGTTATGAAATAATTTTAAAAAGATTTTACTAAGGTTGGATTCCATGAACCGTAATAATACAATATTTCTTACACAATCTCTCTATCTTGCTCAAACATCTACATCATAAGCATACTAGCTCTAATTCCTTATAAGCAAGTTCTAAGTCAATGTGTCAAAACATTAATTTTTTAACTATTTTAACATAAAATCTGCATTAAGATTCAATATCTTCTGGAACCCAATCTCATGGTTGTTCTATCAAAGTTTAAGTTCCAATTCATTTCCTAATGATTAGATATAACCAAATAGTAAAGTTTCCATCATGCATATTAATAATTAAGATGAAACATATGAACCAAGACACAAATTATATTGCATAGGACAATTACAAAGAGTACAATCCAACCCCAATGAAATATGAGTTAGTCACTCCTAAGCATCTAAAGCACAATGGAATGAATGAAGTAATTTGAATTTTTCTTGTCCTAAAATGGTCTTTTTGGCTCTATTGCGTTCACACACACTAGTACACCAATTTTGTGTAACTTTTGAAATTATAACCACTTTTGTTGGAAGTCTCACATCGACTAGAGATAAGATCATTTCATAATATATAAGTAGGGTGTTAACTTCACTTTAAGCCGGTTTTGTGGGGTTGAGTTATGCTTAAAACTCACTTCTAACATGATATTAAAGCCAAGTTTGTAAGGGGGTGTGTTGGAAGTCCCACACCAATTAGAGAGAAGACAATTTCATAATATATAAACATGGATGCAAATCTTACCTTACAAATTAATTTTGTGAGGTTGAATTTAAATTAAAAGGTACTTCTAATAAATAAAGCAATAATATTTTAAAAAACATATTTAACATGAAATTGTATTTATTTTTTTCGTATAAATAAGAATCTATTAAAATTTTCAAGTAAATACTTACTTGGGTATTTTTATTTAGTGAGTATTATATTCTATTGTAAATAATTATAGGGTCTACATCATATCATTTACAACATACAAAAAAAGTTCAAGGGCCACATTTAATATTTAAAAATTTTTTAAAAAGTATTTATAAAAAAATGGAGAAATTAAAATGCATTATTTAAAATAGTAAATGGAAGTTTGGTATGGGTTGGCATTGGAAACACAAAGGAGAAAGATGAGTTGGATTTGGATGTAAATGTGTGAAGAATGAGAAATATGAAACAGAAGGTGGCCCACTTCACTGTTCTTCATCATAATTACTAATCAGATAAAAATTCAATAATTCACACAGCCACAACTCTAGATATATACTCTTAAACATACTACTTAAAAAATATAAAATGTACATTCAAATTTAATTACTGTTTAGAGATTATGATTATGACATTATAATTTTTTGTTAGAAATGCATATTAGAGATACACGTTACAAAAATACGTTAGGTAGAAATATATGCAACAAAATTTATTAGCAACAACACATGTTAAAAAAACATAGAGAAATATTTTGTGTAGATAGAAGTAGTCATGTGTTCACATTGAAATACATATTTATTTTATCTATATTTATTATATTTATTATTTTTTGTCTTCTTATTACATTATAAATCTATTATTTTTAAATATATTTCTAAACCTCTCTGAATTTAGACATTTCAAATTGAGAGAATGAGGTTTGTATTTTTCTTATCTAAAATTCTAGGAAATAAAATTATAGACAAATCAAACTATTAACATACAATACCAATCCTCTATCTACTATCATCAACTGTAATATTTTGTAGAAGGACAATATATAAAATTGATTTAATAAATGAATTAAATTCATATAAGTGATTCAACGTTTTCTTTATCCAAAATTTAACAAACTCTTAACACTCACAAGGGTGACTTCACTTAGGAAAAAAGGGTGTGAAACATCAGAAAGCAACCACACTACTTACCAATAATGTTGTACAATGTTGATGATGATGATGTGTTCTCTTCATTAGTTTAATGTTATTTTTCTGTTTGCACATGATCCCTTAATTATCTGTTAGGAAACTCACCACCAGCGCTTCTTCATTGCCAACCATAATAACGTTATGAATAATATATTTCTTCATCAATTGTTTGCACGTTTTAATTATTCTAATTTAATAAAATATTCTGATAATGGAAAAAAATTATTAACGTTTTTGTAACATTTATTCTCTAATTGTAACCTCTAATTGGTGTAAACTTTTATGCTAACTATTAGATGAGATTAACGATCATGAACTGTGTGTGAAAAATTATTATCAATTAGTTAATTAATTAATTGTATTTAATTCCACGAAAAGTTGTGATAAAAAAAAACGCATTTGAGAAAGATAATAATAATATATTGACATAAACCTAACATCAGAAAGTGAAAAAATGGAAACTAAAGGAACCTTCTTGAATTTATAATTTTCTCATAGTAACCAAAATCAAAAGGCTAAATACAGTTACAAATTAAATTGCAGATCAACCTAAATTACATTATAAAAAAGTGATATAATAGAAATTGAAACAAGTTTATGCTACTCCAGGGGCAAAATGGGAAATACGCACACTGTCTTTGCAGTGACTTCACTTCCACTTTCCCAAGATCTGCTAATTTCTGCACTTATTCCCACAATTTTCCTTTTTTCTCCTTTTTTTTTTCTACCAAAGCAAAGCAGCAAGAAAAGGTAACAACGAGGTTGCACAGACTAACCAGCTTTTCGCCGCCGGAGGAGCGGCGGTGGACGGCGGAGGAGGGGTGTGGTAGTAGAACGGGAAATAAGGGACAATTGGGTTCGGCGGTGGCGGCGTCGGGTAGTACTTAGTTGGCGGCGGGTAATACACGCCGCCGCCGGAAGATGCCGGCGGCGGTGGAGAGGAGTAGGTGTACTGAGAGGGCGGCGGCGGAGAGGAGTAATAGTAAGTGCCGCTGCCGCCGCCGGGGCTTGAAGGAGGGGACGGCGGGGGAGGGCAGTAGGTGGTGGTGGGAGCTGGCGGCGGCGGAGAGGGCGGCGGCGGAGAGGGAACAACCTGGCCGCAGGGGGTGCATTTGATGTCATCCTTGGACGAAGTTTGAAGGGTGTGATCTGCTGCTGCTGCCATTGTTGTCGAAAGAGCAGTGAGAGACAGAAAGGTGATGAAACAACACCACAACACTGTGGTTCTCATGTTGTGAGAATCCGAGGAATGAGGTTGTTACTTGCTCAGAAAAGAAGAGAGAGAGAGAAAAAGAAAATGTGTAGAGATAGAAAGAAAGAAAGAAAAGTGAAGGGAAGGGTGTGGTGTTGCTATTTGAGGTGCAGTGTTGTGGTGTGGTTGAAACAGTGTTTTATTTATCCTCTTTTCAACTCTGCTTCAAACCTTTCCATTATTATAAATAACACAATAGAATAGTGAAAAAGGAATAATAAAAAAAAAAATTGTGAACACCGACACGTTTTTACTTTAACATAAAGCAGCCATGTTTGAACTTTGAACACGGTTAAGAAATAAGAAATAACTGTCGGAAACATTTACATAAAAGAAACATTTAGGTCCGTTTTGGTTTAGGTTTAGTTAGATGAGTGATGAGTTAGTTACTAGTGTGTCGACTCTGACATTAATGAATTAACATGGTTTACGAAATTAGGTTAAATTAGGTTAAAGTATGGATGTAAGAGAAGGAGGTAAATAGTAAGAAAGTGTAGGAATGGTCCTAAAGAAGAGACGTAAAGGGAACGCAAGAAGTGTTTGGAGTCATCTCATTGTTTATTTCTTTAGATCTGTGCTATACAAATTGCTTCTTCTGTCCCTTTGTGTCTATATATCTTCGTTTTTGCACTGTTGATGAAGGCACAACAATGTCACTGATCCCAAAGTTTATGGTAAAATCATGAACCGTTTTGTCAACGCAAAGGATGTTAGAAAGCCAATTTTCCATCACAAATGGCCGTCCATGCTTCCTTTCCAGCCTGGTTACCCTTAAATAAATAACCCTAAAACTTTCACACTCATTCATCCATCCATTTCCATCCTCATCACCCATAGGCTCCACCATCCAATAATCATTTTTTTTTCTTTTAACATTTTACATTTTTTTTAAATCGAAGTGTGAATAATGTTAATTTCTTATATGCAAACTGAGTTCATATCTCATTAATGTTGTATCGTTAATATTCGTGCAAAAAATTCATTGACAAGTAGTGTCTGCATGTAAGTTAAATTTATGTTGTATTGTTAGTGTATATCTTTACTAATCATCTCTTCAAAACCGGTTATTTTATATGGTAACTTCAAAATTCTCTTTTAAAAAAGAAATGTGATCAAATTTTAAAAATCTCCCGAAAAAATAGTGCTATTTTTTTATCATGTTCCAAGAAAATAAACTCGTAATTTCATTGAATTTAATGAATTGGTCGACATATATATCATTCCAATTGCACAAAAATAAATGTGGGGTACTAGTTTAACATTATTGGAAAAAAAAAATGAGATGATTGGTGATAATATACCAAAAAGCAAAGAAAATGAACAACACATGCATATTGTCTGCGATATCATAGCAAGTATCAACCCACATAACAAGGCTTATGTTATTCACATCATATCAGTTAAAATTATTCTACATAATTATTGATTAACTCATTTTTAACATATGAATTTTATTATTAATATTTTGTTAATGAATGAGTTAAATCTATAACTCCTCTCTTAAAGTTTTCTTAAATCCACTAAATCAATTTCATAAAAAAAAAATACTCATATATGAGAATCCATTTCTGATCTAATAATAATCGAAGGGAGATTGTGTTATTTTGAGGGTGAATCACTGTTATAGCTGGAAAATAATAGTTCTTTGTTATGGTCCCCACTCTAACACTATCTTCTCTTTCTTCTTGTGTAGAGCATTAGTCATACACCACTATATTTTTCTTTTATCTTTTCTCTTATTATTAGATTAAATATCAATCTTTTTTAGTAGAGTGAAACATGTTTACATAGGCTACTAATAAAAAATGTGTATGTTTTTTGGCTCAAGTATTATAAGAATCAACTGATTTATTATATATGATAACGATACTTTATCATGATTTGTGATTGATACATCACATATATTTTTTTACTCATACCTTTACTTCTTTCTATGATTGTCACAATTGACACCTTTTTTCTTTTCTTTTAATCATTCTCTTCTTTCGATAAACAAAATTAATACACTCATATATTCCTTAGTCTTAGCCAGCATGGACAAGCAATGCATTATTCAAACTTTCACTTGCTTTTATGCTTTTTCAGTGCCTTTTTGTCCAAGCGAATTTCTACCCTTTTTCAGATATAATAATCATAATGTATACGTGTTTTTTTTTCCTTCCAAGGTTTAATATTTCATGTAATTCATCATCTACCAAATATTTCCAACCATGTTGAATTTTGGAGTCACTTCAATGGGATTCCAACAAAGAACAAAGAATATTTAAATGAGAAGAAAACTACGAGGCAATTTAATTTAAATTTGGGTGATATATTGTTGGGATTTTCTATATTATTTTTCTGTTGTATATTTAATACATTGATAATAGAAATTAATTCTAATATTTTAAAATATGCACCAATGCAGAAAGAGTATTTGACAGTGATTATTTTTGTTATTCTGCCTCAGTTTCAGAACCAAGACATATAAGTCTGAGATAAAAAAGAGTCAACTTTTGGCCTCAGGTGTTATCTGAGGCAGAAACTCACATTTCTGCCTCGGTTCTAATGAGAACCGAGATCATATACTCCCCCTTTCTACCTCAGTTCTAATGAGAACCGATGTCATATGTCCTGTTAACTTTTTTAATAAAATTTTATATTCAAGGTTTTATGTTTCAGATATTTCCTTCCAAGGTTTAATATTTTATGTAATTAATCATCTACCAAAGATTTCCAACGATGTCGAATTTTGGAGTCACTTCAATGGGATCCCAACAAAGAATATTCAAATGAGAAGAAGGCTATAAGGCAATTTAATTTAAATTTGGATGATATATTGTTATGGTTTTCTATATTATTTTTCTTAGGTGTATTTCAAATACATTGATAATAGAAATTAATTTTAATATTTTAAAATATGTTAAAAAAAAATCTTAATTTACCAATATCCATAAATATTTAGTAAAAAGACAATACCCAAAAATCTAACCAAGAACATGAACTAAACTAATTTTTGTCATTGAAGATAACATAAACATTGTGCATGCATAAAGTTCAAGATGATGATTATGATGTGAGTGAAATTTGAGACAATGCATCTTCTTCAATAAAACTCTATTTTATAATTTCATCAAGAACCATCTAGATAATAGATAATGATAAGTAAGTGATAATTTAATTTTCATTGTATAAAAGAGAAAGATCATGTAATTGTGTGACTTTATGGTGTATTATGTTCACCTCAAGTACCTAACTTGTATGCTTTATACTAATAGCGGAAAAATATGCCTTTTTTCATCATCAAATTTGGTCAAAAAATGCCCTTAATTAGTGCTTAAGTAACATAAATTTAAAAAAAAAAACACGAAGGGATGGGCCACGAGTACTGGCCCCATTGGGCCCTTTATGATCCAACCAGCCCAATTAAGGTCCTTTCCCAAAATATTCATGGGTGGGTGGGTCACCCGTATAATTTTGTTCCTCAATTGAATTTTGCAGGGCACGTGTTTCATGTCATACTATAAATATTATTTTAATTTATGCAATTTCTTTATGTTACACCATTTTCAAAATCATATTACATTTTTTCTTAACATCAGAAGATTATAATATTTGTAAATTAATTTTTTATACATATTTTAGTTTTAATTTATTTAAAATATTTTTTTCTCATAAATTATAATTTTATTTTGAAAATATAATCTTAAATATTATATTTCATCATTTTTTTAAACTTAAGAATTTGATTATGAAATATTTATTGAAAGTGTGTTAAGCTTCATACATTGGAAAATATAAAGGTTAAAAATGGAGAAAGATTATATATGGTTTTTGTTTAGAGCCTTGCAAACCTAATATTGTCCTTAGTAAATATTTGGATTAAATATGTTTTTGTTCTTCAAATTTTAGTGAATTTTTAGAATTAGTTCATCTTCGAAATTTTATATCAATTTAGTCATTCATCTTTAGAAATGTGTAGATTTAGTCATTCTTACAAAATTTTGTTAAGTTTATTTGACATTTTAAATACATTTTATGATAATATTCGAGTTAACATTGAAGCAAAAATGTGTCAAACAGTATAAACAATTCAAATATTATCATGAAATGTGCTTGGTTAAAATGACTAAATTCACGTATTTCTAAAGATAAATAACTAAATTGGTCAAAAGTTAAAAAAAAAAAAATTAATTTCAAAATTCACTGAAAGTTGAGGGATAAAAACATATATTAACCCTACATATTTTCTAAATTTGTTAGTCATTGCACATCTAATGTTATTTTTATTTGTTCAAATACATTATTAAATTATAACTAGAAAGATGCGTTGTTAAAGTAGTCAACTAAAAATTCAATGGATAAACTTAAATGACATAAGGATTAATGTTAAATGACACCATATTTAAATGAGAATGGATCTTAAATGACACCATATTTAAAATGAGTGAAATTATGGTGTATATTTTAAAGAAATTTAAAAATATTTATAGAATAGAGTTTAATAGGTGTGTGTCCATAATATATTGGTGAATTGAACCTGGTCTTTTTTAACACGGTGTTGGTGAATGAAATCAGAATGTTCACACAGTTGGCACGTGCAGAACATATATTGAGAGAGTTGATAAAGAAAGTGGACCACAATAAATTTACTCACAAAGTCAGAAAATTCATTACCAATAACATCACAATGTATCGTTCATGCAATGGCTGGACCAAAGTACTTTTAAATTTAATAACATTTAACACGTTTTTAAAATGCAGTTTATGATTTTAAGTGTTGTATAGTTTTCTCAAATTCTTATATTAAATGTGATGCAGCACGAGCTCAAGATCTATAAGAATCCAAGGTAGATGGATAGGTTTCAGAAGAAGAGTTTCAAAATCAAGAGTCATGCTCATTGAATTTTTTTAAATTTATTTTCAAAGAGGTGAGTGAAAATTTGTTTTTATGGATTAATATAACATGTTATTGTATTATATAATGTAAGCAAAAATGTGCCATACTTAAAATCCTAAATGTGGTACTAATTAACTAACTAATGAAAGTACTTTTTATGATTAATTTAAGGGTTAAATATGTTTTTGGTCCCTTAACTTCTAGTGAATTTTGGAATTAGTCAATTTCAAAATTTTGAACTAATTTAGTTATTCATCTTTCGAAATACGTGAATTTAGTTATTTTAATCAAATTTTATTAATTGTATTTGACATTTCAAGCGCGTTTCGTAATAGTATTTGACTTAACATTTAAAAAAATGTGTCCAACAATATAAATAACTTAAATACAATCCTGAAATACGTACGAAACATCAAATAAACCTAACAAAATTTTATTAAAAGGACTAAATCCACCTATTTCAAGAGATAAATGGCTAAATTGGTCTGAAAATTTCGAAATGGACTAATTTCAAAATTCACTGAAAGTTAAGGGACAAAAACATATTTAACCCTTAATTTAAAGCTTAATTGTGTATCCTATTTTCATGCTTACTTTCAATTTTACATCGATATTTTTTAGAAGTGTAATTTCATTCATCCTATTATTTTTGAAAATGTAATGTATCATTTTGGTTCAATAGGTTAATTTGAATGATAAAATTACCTTTTAATTTCAATTGTTTGTATCTTTCATTTTTTTTATTCTCATTATCTCCTACTTCCTTCTCTTCCTTTTCGTGTTGTCCCCTTTAAAACACTCGGTCTTTAATTTCAATCTCTAATCCCTTCTAAGTATAGAAATAATTGAATAAAATAGCATTTGCTGTAATACTATGAGGTTCACCCAAATCTTTTCAGTACACATGAAAAAAAATACCAATAGCCCAAATCCAACAAAATGGGCCATGTGCAATAGACCCCCTCTTTTGAACTTTATTATTCTCACTCTTGTTCAGTCCACGCTACACTTTTTGTTGGGGTTTCTTCCTGCACCACCAACTGTTTTTCTGCACCTCCAATACTTTTCAAAATCTTCTAAATGACTCATGACTCTTTGATTATGGTAATAAATAGGTATTGAATTTTGAAATTCTATTAAGATGATTACCGGATTTCGAAATCTAGTTAAAATATATATATATAGAAAGAGAGATCTTTTAATTTATGTTTTTTAATTTTGTTTTTAAATAAGGTATTAAGAAAATTAAATAAAATTAAAAAAGAAATACACATTAAAAGAAAATTTAAAAAAACTAAAAAAACAATTGAAAAAAAAATACATATTCCAGGAAGTTGACATGTGCTAGAAGAAACTCTCTTTTTTTTATATATAAAACTTTTAAACAGATGTACCAGGAAAATATGTTTCTAAGTTACATCCCCGTAAATGTCGTAAATATAACAGAAAAGTGGTTGAGATATAAAAAGAGTACACTATTTATAATTAAAAATAATTGAATAACAATACGAAACGTTTATTTAACAGCAGTCATCAACTCAATTATAATAAAAAAAAAATATCATATTCGTCGTAATCAAATTAATTAATTAGATCCTCAAGCAGTGAAATTAAATTAATTGGACTGTGTTTGATGCGTAGGGCATGAAATGAGAACACAGAACTAATGGCACAAAACAAACACCATTTCTCCTTCTTCACTTGGTCACCCTTTAAGAATCAGTAAACAAAACAACACAAAGTCTCAACCCAAATTTATAGGTACTTTCTTCTTTCCCAATTTATTAATAGATTTCGTAATAAGAATTTTTCCTTAAGTGTTCATTGGTGGTGACTGTGAGGAATATTGAAAACGCAAATTCCAACCCACTCTCAAATACCATTTCAACTCAATAAGCCATTTGGCCAAACCATAACATCCTTGTCCTTGACCATGTCCATGTCCAAACATACACAAACAAATACCAATACCAGACACAAAAACCTCAGAACCAAAATCTGTCACCATTTTGAAAATCCAAAACTATATAACAAAACTTATAAATCAACACCCTTGAATCAATCAACTCAAAGACCATAACAACCTTAAACACAATATTCCTATATTCATACCATGATGTTCTAACATCTAATACCAAAAACACGCGTATACTATACACCATTTTTTTGCTTCAGTAACTTTGTTCAGAGTTCTTAGCCATGTCCATGCATGTCCACGTCTTCGTCTTCTTAACGCTTGCCATCTTTTCGGCAACGCCGTCGATGTCACAGTCGCAAACCGCAGCTTCCTGCAATGGAATATTCGTCTCGTACGTCTACACCGGCGGCGAGCGGCTGCCGCCGAACGTTTCCGACGCGACGCAGCAGCCGTACCGGTTCGAGTCGAGGCTGACAGTGCTGAACAACGGGTTGCAGGAGCTGAAGTCTTGGAAGGTGTTCGTGGGGTTTCAGCACAGCGAGTGGTTAGTGTCCGCGTCCAACGCGGTGCTCGCGGACGGTACGAGTCTTCCCGGTGCGGTTGGGAACGGCACCGTGTTAAGTGGGTCGACGGTGAGGGATCTGAAGACGGCGGTGGCGACCGCCGGCGACTTGACCCAGATGCAGGTTCAGGTGGATATGGTGGGGAGCTTGCTTGGGGTTGCGCCACCTTCTGTGCCGATGCCTCGGTCGGTTAATTTGACTAACGATGGATTCGTGTGTGGTCAACCCTTTGGAGAAGGTAGTTTTTATTTGCCTATTTTTGGAAGAGAAAAAAAAAAGTGTGACTGTGACAACATGTGACATGTCTAATTTGATCCGGCAAGTGAATGTTTGAATGTTTGATTTGATTTTCAGGGAGCAATGAAACTCATGTGTGTTGCACAAGTGATCCCAGTTCCAGAACAAACACGAGCACAGAGGAAGAGTTTCTACCCCGCGAGAAGGGTGATCTTAGCATCACATACGACATCATCAGAACCTACGATTCCAATTACTGGGCAGAGGTTACAATCGCAAATAACAACCCTTTAGGTCGTCTTGACAACTGGAGACTAAGCTGGGACTGGCAGAACGACGAGTTCATCTACACGACAAAGGGTGCATATCCATTAAAAGTGGATTCCTCTGACTGTGTTTTCGGTTCTCAAGGTAATTTCTACAAAGAACTTGACTTTTCCAACGTCTTGAACTGTGAAAGAAGGCCAACCATAGTGGATCTTCCTCCCTCAAGGTTCAACGATTCAGAACTGGGTCATATCCCATTCTGCTGCAGGAATGGCACCATCTTGCCACCGACAATGGACCCTAGCATGTCCGCTTCAAGGTTCCAAATGCAAGTCTTCAAAATGCCACCAAACCTTAACCGCTCCACGCTCGCACCTCCTCATAACTGGGAGATAAAGGGTACCCTTAACCCTCACTACGAATGTGGCAACCCTATCAGGGTTAATCCAACTCAATCCCCTGACCCCACTCACTCTCCATCAAACAAATCATCAATCGCAACTTGGCAAGTGGTCTGCAACATCACAAACACAAACCGTGAAACACGCAAGTGCTGCGTTTCTTTCTCAGCTTATTACAACGAATCGGTTGTCCCATGCAACACGTGTGCATGTGGATGTCCAAGTAATCCGGAGAGAACATGCAGCGCAACTTCACAAGCCATGTTGCTTCCACCGGAGGCACTTCTTGTCCCTTTCGAGAACCGAACTCAGAAGGCCGTTTCTTGGGCTGAGATTAAACATTTACCGGTGCCTAATCCCATGCCTTGCGGTGATAACTGTGGTGTGAGCATAAACTGGCACGTGGCCACGGATTACCGCAAAGGTTGGACCGCGAGGGTGACACTTTTCAACTGGGGTGAGACTAGTTTTGCAGACTGGTTTGCTGCAGTGGAAATGGACAAAGCTGCGAAGGGGTTTGAGGAAGTGTACTCGTTCAATGGAAGCCTTTTGAAGAGTGTGGAGAACACGATCTTCGTGCAAGGGAAAGAGGGGTTGAACTTTCTTGTGGCGGAAACCGATGGATCTAACCCTCGGAAAGATCCTAGGGTGCCGGGGAAACAGCAATCGGTGATCTCGTTTACGAAGAAGGAGACCCCTGGAATCAATGTGGCTGGTGGTGATGGGTTTCCCAGTAAAGTGTTCTTCAATGGGGAAGAATGCTCTCTTCCTTCGGTGTTACCGAGCAGTGTTGCGAGAACAGAGGTTTCATTGCCTACTATGATGTTCTTCCTGATGTTGTTGTCGATATTCTTCATGTCGTAATAGAGGCACTGTTTGATTTTGTTGTTGTTCTCCGACAGCCATGTGTTGTATATCCGTTTTTGTACGATTCTTTACACGATATTAATTCTGGAATTGTGTTAGAAAATATAGAGATATACTTTTTCTAATCTTTGGACAGATCCTTATTTTTCTTTTTCTGCAGTTAACACTTATGAATTATTCATTGTTTTGGACATAAAATCCCATAAGCATAATTGAACAAGTACTATCCAAGTAAAGAAGCAACCACAAAAGAATGGGCAGACTGAATGTATTGGGCAATGGAATATTTACATACTTACAGCAGTTCTTCAATCAATTTGAAAAACAAAAATAGGAAAAAAAAAAAAAAAAGGAGCAGAGGAAAAAACACTTCATAAGGGTGTTATTAAGGTTAAAACTGCTCCTACAAATCTGCAGTAGTATCAAAACCTTGCTTCTGCAGTTCTGCCCTAAATCAATGTCACCATGTACACTTCAACAGTAGAAGCTTGCTAGGACTTTTGCAATCAAAAGCAGCCAAAAACTTGCAAATATGCCTTCTGCATAGATGCATTTAATGTTTGTTATTATTCATCTTGATGGATCACTTAACTGATCTTGAGCATCCACACTAAATCATAATAGCACACTACTCCCTGATGCCTGAATTTTTTACATCAACTAAATTCTATTTGTTGAAAAATTTAAACTAAGAAACGAAGTAACTAATCGCAGATGATTTAGTTCAAATGGAACGCCAACTATTTACATTGGCGTCTGCTATTAGAAAGATATCTGACAGGAATCTGTTCTAAACTGGAGTGTTGTCTAAGGAATATCCATCAAAGTCTAAATCATGATCAGATGGTCCTACACCTTCCTGCTGCAAGAAAAACAGAAGAAAATGATTAGTTTACAAAGGAAAACTATGTGAAAGGGTATGTGTACAGAAAAGGACCAACCTGTTTCAGAAATGCAGTGACAAGATCCTCCTGACCGTACTGATCAGAGAAGAGGTTATTAATCTGGGAGCTTGGATCAGGAAATGTTTCAGCCTTAACCCTTACTGAATTGTCAACAAGGGTATTGAGGTGTTGACCAACATTTTGGAGATTACTTTGATGTATGGCTTCCCCAGTGGAGGAGAACAGAGGTTTTCCAATTGAAGTGGAATCTCTAGTTTGCACAGACAGTTGTTGCATGCAGGGAAAACCCTGATGGACTAAAACTGATGGTGAGACATCAATGTTACCTTGTAAAGGATTTGCATGCTGAGAAGAATCATATGTCATTCCCGTGTTTGTTAAGTCCCAATCATGGGACTTCTGATGGTGGAGTTCATTAAACATGTCATAGCTTGACACAAATCCACCAGGTCCTTTAATTCCTGAGGTACCTTCTTCATGAAACATGGATTTAGTTGGTATAATACTAGTTATACCCGGAGTGCTTCTAAGAGGAAAATTACCGAAAGACATTTCATTGGTTTGGTTGATGGGAAAACTCAACAATGAAGAGTTTTGTGGAACTGTACTATAAGCAGTGGTTATGTTGCTGGAGCCAGTAATTCTATTTCCCAAAACATCATTTGGTACTGTAGGCTGAACCAAAGATGATGGAAACCTGGTTGCATGAGAATCAGCATTTTCACTTAGAATCTGACCTCTTGGTTGAGACTGAGCCATCTGCATCAACAAGGGGTTGTTCTGTGCAGCAGGAGCGTTGACTCGCATGTTCAAGTTACCAAGGGTTTGGGTAGATTGGTGCAAATTTACAAGCTGTTTTGGCTCCATGTTGGTAGGAATGCCATGAAGCAAGTTTATTGGTTTACTGTTGCTTAAATGATGCAGTGACCCTTCTGCAAATCTTAATCTTGGGCTCTCAAAACTGAAAAGGTTTTTCTGATCAGATAGAGGCATAGACACACCTGCTTTAGCAGTTGTTCTGCCAAGTGCCGCTGCTTGAAGCTTGGCTAGACTTTGTGCTGGAAGCTGAGCAGCAACTGAAAGAGTTTGAAGATCAATTCCACTGATTGAGGTTGCCCCAAATGGTGCTTCTTGTGAGCTCATGAAGGAGTTGCTCATGTTACCCTGCTGCTGTGAAACTCCACTCAGTCTTCGAAGATACAAACGGTATTTCTGTACCAAAAAACAGGTAGAAAAAACATCAATTCCTAGATTTCTCCCAAAAGTATATGTTTTATGAAGCATAATAGTATCAAACCTGGAGGTGGCTAGCAACATTTTCTCTAGTGAGACCAGGAACATTCATCAACTCCAGAATCTTCTTAGGAACTGCTTCTGTATATGAATGAACAACAAATTTAAAACATCAGATGAGGCATTTATGTTTGTTGAATATGGTCAAAACATGATATATAGTTAGAAAACTGATTTGGCTAGAAGGGGTCATGCCAAAATATTGCAATCTGACATGGAAGATGCAAGTAGTAAAAATGTGTGGATTTGATGCTTTCAGGATTCTTAACCAGTTCAAGATTAGACAGAAAGAATCCAAAGATCAAAAGTAGTGGGAGGCATTGTTTGTTGTGTCAGATAAGACAGCATGGAAAAGCAACAGAACATTTTTTTTGCAAGGAGGTGATTGAGGAACACATACTATCAATTCCAAGTTGATTCACAGCAGCCATAAACTGCTGATGAAGCTCAACAGACCAAACAACTCGTGGCTTCTTCAACGTGGAGGAATCATCTCTCTCATCTCCTTCATCCTCCTCATCCCTCCTCTTCTTTGAGCCTTTTCCTTCATTCACTGAAGATGAAAAATCTCCATCGTCACACCCTTTTAGAACACGATCTCCTTCTTCCACACTACCCGATTGCTCTGCATCTTTCAACCCGTTCTTTCTCTTCCGAATCACATGCTGCCATATGTTCTTCAGAGCCTCGATTCTCACAGGTTTAATCAGATAATCACAGGCACCATGTGTCACCCCTTTCATCACAACACTTTTTCCATCATCAGCAGACATCACTGTAAAAATCATTCACACAAAGTTTGTTACTGCATTATATCAATGCAGTGTCTCTCAATAGCCATAAACCAATCAAAACGACGCTTACTAATAACCGGAAGGTCCATCTCCAACCCAATATGCTCCAGAAGCTTGAATCCATCCATGTCTGGCATATGCACATCGCTCAAAACAATGTCAAACCCGTTTTTGTTCTCTCTCAGAAGCGACAATGCAACCTCAGCTCGCTTGCATTTCGTCACTGAACCCAACAAGAAACCGAATCAAATCGCAAAATCTCAAATTTCACAAATCAAAATTCAAAAAAGGGAAGTAAAAAAAAGAGGCCCGACTCCAACTTTACTTCAGAACCAATTCCAAAGGTTTGAAAAAACAATTAACAAACAAATCTGTCAGCACGAGATGAAAACAAACACCATCAATCACTTCATGCCATGCTATTTAACCATGCCAAAAAAAAGCATCAACTTGAAAAGAAAGGCTGCAGCAAAATCCAAAATCACAGTAAATACCGTATCAAACGACATGTTTGGAGCAAAAACTCCATAACAAGACACAGTTGGAGTTGATTGACAAGTACAAGTACTATCCACGACCACATAAACATTGAAGAAAAAAAAGGCAAATTGCATTTCTTTTCTGTACCCAAAAGGAAGAAAGTGATTAAGCACCTTCATAGAGACAAGCACGCAGCATCCTCTCAAGTATCCTGAGGCAAGTGGGATCATCGTCCACCACCATCACCCTGAGACCCGCCGGAAACTGGTCGGAGACGGCGTCTCCGGTTTTCATGGGAGAACTTGAAGTTGATCCCTTGCCGCTGCTGAGATTCATGTTTGTGAAGATCCAAAACAGTTGACAGCAACAAACACAGACTCAAACAGGTTCACATGGTTGAAACTGGCATCATCATGAGAGTGTTAAATATAATAACACAAGAGTGAGTTGTTTAAGAGTTCAGGCGAAGAAACAGAGAAAAGGGTAATGGAATTTCTTTTGGCTGCAGATAATATAGCATATAAATAATGGAAATGATTGAGGCTCTGATTCTGAAAGAGTTTTTTTTTTTTTTTCTCTGTTTCAAACCGATGCTCAGTTTCTGGCATATTTTATTACTTTCCATAAAATAATGTTGTCAAAATAATAATAATAATAATATTATTATTAAAACGTTGGTGTCTGTGTAATTATTTTGACATTTTGCAAAGTTAATATTATCATATTTTAAGGTTGCTCCTGAAAGAGTGGATCCAGCTCATTGGTTAGATTGGATTAACTAACCCTCCACCTCGGATCTCAAAACCACTTCCAACTCTGTCACAAAGTCACAACATTTCTAAAGGGGCAGTTGTAAACTCTGCTCCTCTTGTCTCACTTTCCTTTTTCTTTGTTGTAAAGGTTATTTAATTAAATTTATTTTTATCTTTTAACTTTTACTAAATTAGAATTAGTTTATTTTGAAATTTTAAACTAATTTAATACTTCATATTTTAAAATATATAAATTTATTTCTTTTAATCAAATTTTGTTAGGTTTATTTGATATTGTAAGCATATTTCATAATAGTATTTGACTTAACATTAAAGTAACAATGTGTCAAACAGTATATACAACTCAAGTACAATTCTGAAATGTGTATTCAACATCAAATAAACCTAACAAAATTTGATTAAAATGATCAAACTCACGTATTTCGAAAAATAAAGACTAAATTGGTTAAAAGTTTCAAAATAGATTAATTTTTAAATTCACTGAAAGTTAAGAGACCAAAAACATATTTAACTCTTTAACTAATATCTAAAAGGAAGTGAAAAATGTTCTTGATTGTTTTTAAATCTATAACTTTTAAATTTACGGTAACCAGGTTTTAATTTACATGTATAGTGAATACTTTAAAGTATGATATAAATTGAATATTAACAATTTCTATTATCTAAAACAATTTTTGGAATGGAAATTTTAGAAGGTTATCGAAAGAGATAATTGGTTAAGAATATAATACGCATGTATATAGGTTTTCACATTTTTTTTTTAAATGTATTACTATAGTTTAAAAAATATTTATTATTATAAATACAATTATTTATATGTGTGTTTATTTATATACACACATACGTGCACACATGGGCAAACAATTGTTCACATATACAAGTGTGTTAGTGTTATTGTACACATTAATCTCTTCTTTTTTTTGGGTTATTATTTATGATCTTACCCACTAAACATGTAATTTACTTAGCTATAAATTGTTTTATAGAGAGAGAGTTTATTGTCATCCCTAAATTACAAACCAGAAGTTTAGAAACATGTTCCAATTCCTCTATTTTTCTTCCAATGTTTTCCCTCGAGGTAATTTCTTTTTTCAGTTTTTTTCTCAAGGTAATATTTCCAAACTTTTACATTCGAATAATATTTTCGAAGTTTCCACGTCTATCTTACCGTTTAACATATTTTCTTATCTTAGTTAATCGGTTAATCAAGTAAATAAATGATTGACTTAATTGCGTTGTAAGTGATGATAAATTTGAAAACATTTAAATGAGTTACATATGATTTTTTGTGATTTATTGAATATTTAATAAATTTATTTTTTTTCAATTTAATCCCGTTTTGAACCTTTCTTATTATTTGAATAATGCGATTGTTAAGTACAGATGTGATGTACAGTAAATATTTGTTTAAGTTCGCAATTTTATTTTGAGAGTTTGATGCAGATTTAACTAGGATCTAGACTTATGAAATTTTCAAAGTCATATTGTAATATGGAATATTATGGATTATATAATTAGAGTATGAAATATTATGAGTGTTACTTATTGTAATAATATGAGAGGTATTAGATATATGAAAAATATAAGAAATATGTTACAAAAGAAACTTGTTATTTCATTTTATTTATATACTTTGTATATATATATATATATATATATATATATATATATATATATATATATATATATATATATATATATATATATATAACAAAATGTAACATAATATAAAGTCAAATGACTTTACGTGATTATTTTGAAAATAAAGTCACAAAATTATTAATCTTATAATTTTTCCTTTTCAAATACGGATTTAGGCAGAATACAAACTTAAATGAGTACGAAGTTAAGTGAATGTGTACTGTAATTATTATCTTCTCATGTCATTGATCGGTGTGATATGTTGTCATTTTATTATTTAATTATTTTTAAAATCGATAATTTTATATTTTTATAAATTTATTATTTTAATATTTTAATTCAAAATTGTATAATTATAATTATGATTTTATGAAATATAAAATTATTATACATTTTCATTTTTTTATTCAAATCATAAAATCATAATTTTATAATTATAAAAGTATAAAATTATAAATTATAAAGTTTTAAAATAATAAAATAACATGTAATAACTTATAACAAAATAATAATTTCATCAACCACTTAGTACTCAAGTCACCTAGTTATTAAAAAAAAAAACGAGGATTCAATTCAAAAAGAAAAATTATTGAGTACTCGATCCATAAAAAATTAAAAAAAAAAACTCAATTGAAAATTGTTAAATTTAGCATGAACTTAACACATAATTAAACATAAATTACTTTTTAAAAACATGAATTATTTATTCCACAATTAATATGTTTTTTTAATTTTTTTTCATAATTTTAAGAAAACTACTTCATCAAAATGGATGACAATAAAAAAATTGAATTGTAAATAAATATTTTATCAATGGTCGAAAATAATCCATTATATATTCATAAAATTCATATTCAACGTATAGTTTGAATTATATGAATAGTCAATTTTTGTTAGGGATAATTAAAAAATATTGGTATAATGAAAATTTCATTCAAGTAGGCATTGTTATATTAAATTATTCAATTTCAATCAACATATCATTATCATTATTGTTCATAACAAGATGTAAATTCATCATTATTAATGCAGAAGATTTGACGTCCATTAAAGATAAAAGTCAAATTATAATACATAAAAACAAACATTATTATCGGTTGAGTTTAAGAATGTTGCCAATAATTATTTCATGACATTTTCGTCACATTTCATCTTTTTCTTTTTCAATATTAGCACAAGTGCTAGAATTTGATTAATTTTTTTTTTTAAAAAGTTGATACCTAAAATAGTTTTTGAGAAATCAAAAATCTCTTAAAATATATAAATGTTCTAATTAACATTAATGTGAGTCTCATTAAACATAATATAAACTAAATTGACTACTATAACAATAAAATATATTTTCATCTTATTTACCATTTGCTATACATTTTTAATGTTGGTAACAAAAATTATTATTATTATATCTATAAATAGAACCTTTATCACAACCACCACTTGAAACACAAATCATATATTATTCATTTATTTATGAGAAATAAAAAAAAAAAACTAATATAATAACTTTGATTTTTCTTTAGCAACTTATTATTTTGTTCTAAAAATAATTTAATTACAAAAACAGTAATATAATATAGAATCTAAATAATAAATAAGCTTATGATCATTCTAAACGAAATAACAATAATAAATATTCCAAAGAAATTTGAAAATTGAATCACACCTAATACTGACCAAAATGTTAATTAGAAAACGTGACTTCTTCATATTTTTTAATTCATATAAATTATACATTTGAGATATAGGTAGATAAGAGAACAAGAGTAAATATAATAAAATATTTTTCTTGTATATTCTTTACGGGAAAAGTGTTATATTTATAAATGACAAATATAACTTTAAATGATATAACTAAAAAATTATTAATATAATAATTATCACATTGCTAGAATTCTTTGAAACATTTAATGGGATTATTCAAAACCGTTAATAGTTTGTCAATATTCAAAACAATTTTATATACATTCTCAAAAATAAATAAAAAGCTCTGATATAGTAGCTTAAACAAATACTAACAAATTTCTTGTCATTATTTCACTATATCTGTTATCATTATTTAGCCATTGACATAGCCATGTTATTATTGTCGCTTCTCATAATACAGTTACACAGAAGACAGAGACGTAATCTTAAGTTATTTCACAAAATAGAAAGCATCAAATTTTGAAACTGAAAAAATAAAAATAATCTCTAAAAACTTCCGACAATCAAAATCACTCTAAAATATACGCACGAACTTAGTTACTCCCTCCCTCCATTTTCTTTCGTACAATATTTTCTAAAGACTTGTTTATTTTTATTTAACTATCATCCATAAAATTCAAGACAATATTAACTAGTTTACATACATGTATTCAGTATAATATAAGCATAAAAATGGTAACTAAAAATTTGATTAAATATGTTTTTTGTTCTCAATTTACAGAAAAATTTGAAATTAGTCCCTCAACGAAACTTTTGTCCAATTTAGTCCTCAAACTTCAGAACTGCGTGAATTTAGTCATTTAAAATAAATATTGTTAAGTTTATTTAAAATTTCAAACACATATCATGATAGCATTTGAGATATTTACACCGTTTGATACGTTTTTTCTTCAATATTATCTAAGAAACTATCATGAAAGGTATTTGAAACGTCAACTAAACTTAACAAATTTGGTTAAAAGGACCAAATCCACGCAATTTTGAAGTTGAAGGATTAAATTATACCAAAGTTTCGAAGATGAACTAATTTTAATTTTCACTAAAAGTTAAAGAACCAAAAACGTATTTAACCCATCAAAATTTTATAAATATTTCATTAAAGTAAAAAATAATAATAAATTCATTATTTTTTTCTAAAAGCCTTAATCAACATCTCAAAAGAAATAAAATGTTTTTTTTTATTTGGGCATTGGTCACACCTTTTTTTTTTCTAAAGAGGTACACATTTAGTGAAAAAGAAAATACCTTTTATATATTTGGCAAAGTATGCTCAATTGCAAGTGGCGCACATGTCCCTCGTGAGAGTTCAATAATTTTGTATTTATACATATATATATATATATATATATATATATATATATATATATATATATATATATGTGTGTGTGTATATGGCAACTTGACAGTACAAACATTATGTTGATACTGTGTCACCCCACCCATGTGTGATGGATTACACAAATTGATTCACATCTCATACAATTCACAATGTACATAAACTCCATCTCCATACTCATTTGTTTTTTTCCCAGGTTATGTGTTTTTGTTTCTTAAGTGTCTCCTCCAAATGGATATGTATGTTTTTACAAACAAGAAAAAAAGGTTTGATTTAAAACAAAGTAAAGCATGAAGAAAGTAAAATATAAGGTATAATTCAGAAGTACCTTAAAGTGCACATTTTCTGAAGACAAATGAAAATTGACATGCATTGTACTCTTTGGTCTCAGTGTTCCACCTGTTTGGAGCAATACTTATCTTCTTTTAGGTTTTCAACATCCTTTTGTCTTTTTATCATTAATAATATGATTGCTATAAGAAGAAAAAAAAACATTAGGGTACAATTAAAGCAAATAAAGGCAAGTGAGTCAAAATAATTTAATGAAACGGTGTCATGCAAGGAAACTATAAATGCCACGTACAATGAACATCTTTGCTCATAAAATAGTTGTAGCCAATTTTGTGTAAGCAAGAAGAAAAAGAACATGACAACTTGGTCTCTCATCTTTGACAACATTGGTTTGGGCCCATAATCATGGCAATCACCCGAGTGGACTTTAAACAAAAGCCCACCATAAACATGGATGATGATAACCCTACCTGTTTTGTTATCCAATATATATAAACTCAAAAATTGAAGGATTTTATGAGAAAGACATAGAACTTTTACTATAAAATTTGTTTGTAGAAAGACTTCAGACGATGTGAATTTTATTTCATAAGTATTGTTTTCTTAAAACTCTTTATAATCTTTTTTTTTTCTTTTTTTACTTTATTTTAAACTTGGATATTTTTTTGTTTGGAGATCAAAACATGTCATATGACTCTTGACATTGAGGTTTACATTCTTCACCAATCATAATCTTCAATAGGATAAGTTCATAATTTTTTTAGTCTTTTGTTAAATGTGTTGTAGGTGGGGTGTTTTGAGTTTGTATGTGGCGTTTAAGGGCCCAAGATAAATTTTTGTTCAGTTATAATTGTTAAAGTGTGTTCTGATTGTGGATAAGAGTTTTTTATGCACAAATAACCTGAGTGAGGTAGAATATATGGAAATGTGAGAGTTGAGTATGTGTAAAACATATTTTTGGAGTAAGCGAGCATTATATATATAGACAAGGGAAACTATATTTAGTTTAAATTACCTAAATATAGAATTGGAGATGACAAAAATATTCATGTTCTCAAGTATCTGCTGTGGATAGTTAATATCCACGGATATTTATTATGCACATGTAATAGATAACGAATATTTTAACACTCATTCATAGATCGGTCGGACCCGGGTATACACTAACTGTACTCATGGACATTCATTACCCCGCGACAAAATTTAAACTAAGAATTAATATTATTTTATTAAGTTAAAATCAATTAAAATTAAAATTTAACATATGTTTTATTAAAATAATTTTAATTTTAATTTAATTTATATTTAATTGATTTTTTTTTGTAATTTTATTTTTTAAAGATTAGAAAATATATTTTTTAAACTTCTACGGATATTCACAGGTACTCAAATATTTCTAAATATCCACGAATATTTTTTAAGCAGGTATCCAACATTTAACGAGTGAATTTTTTTGTTGCAGGTCGATTTGTGAGTAAGTATTATATGTGTCCGATTTGATCCATTGTAATTTCTGTGTAAGATCTACTTCATTGATTAAATCACTACATTTTTTTTCAAATGATTTTAATAAGTTGAGACCATTTTTTGATAATTTTTTTCATTCAACTTTGATAGATTGAACAAACACTATCAAATTCTCCTACATTGTGAGACTTGTCGTCATTTTCCATTTTAGTTAATAAGAATAATGAGAGTAACTCATTGTTTTACATTAATCATGACATCATTTTTGTATTAGTCGCACAAACTCCAATTTTTAAACATGTAAATATAAATAAATAAAACCACAAGACAATATTACAATTATGACATCTAGTTAATAAAAAAATTTAACCATGGGGTACTCAATAGAAAATATAAAAAATTATTTTAAAAACTTCACATACTAAAGATAATTAAAATATTTAAGTTTATACAAAATTTGAAACTTAATTAAGTAAATTATTTATTGATTCTTTATAAGTAATTTATAACATATTATAATTGATGAATATAGTAAATATAAAATACAATAATAAAAACTTTTTAAATAAAAAAGAATATTCAGGCCTCGTTAATTGGAGTATATAGTAATTGGGAATATATAGTAATTTAACTTTTAGGGAGGAGATAGTAATTTAACATTTAGGGTTTTGATTGACAACATAGGTATATATCGTAAAGAAAAAAGCTACAGGGGCGCACACGCATCATCCTCTGGAGCAACACTGATGATGTAAGACGATCGATCCGATGTATTAAGTTTTCTTAGATCATTTAATCTTATTTAATATAAGTTTGTTATTTGTTATCTGTTATTTTGATTCAATACTATATTCAAACTACTGCGTTCTTCGATCTCTTCATTTGAATGCTATTTGGTATATGTTTTTGCGTCGTGTATTATTCTTTCGTTTATTAGATCCAAGTTATTTCGTTTCTGATCTAAGTTATACTAGTCCTTTTTTGTTTATAGGTGTAAGTTGTTTTGTTTCTTGTCAAAGCAGTACACAGAACATACACAAGCAAATGAAATTTTAACTTTTACATGGTTTAGAATAGAGTGGTGGTGGAGAGGCTAAGTAGAGCTTTTACCAATGGAGAGGGATGATAATTATGAAAGCCTTCTGTTTGGTATGCAGTTATATAATACTTTTTAGGGACACAATATATTATTTTTAGTGATCTAGGTGAAGAAGTACGCGAATTTGTAGACTTAGCTCACTGAGATAATAGAAATGGATTATAAGAAATTGGATGCAGAATCCAAATAGATATTGGAGGAGATTATAAGATATTTATTTTACATAGAGTATTGCTATCTAGGTGAATGAACACATGTTTAAATAATATGTTGTGATTGTTCTTATAATGTTATGGTTCTTGCTTGGTTTGATTGATTGATCAATGATCACGGAAGCTTTGCAAGCATAGAATGTGGATGTTATGGAACATGGCATCTGTAGTTGACAACTCAGAGTGTTTTTGAAACCAGAATTTCTGAGAAGCCTATATTTTTCAATCTAACAAGGAACTGTACGAGCATTAACCAAAGCACCTCCAACCACCATCTTGCTAACCCATGCAGCCCTCTCTCCAAAACCTATCGATCTTCATCAATTCTTCCTGTTGCTTGGTGTGGGCTTGACATATAGTGTAGAGCTTTTGTATTTCGTCTACCCCCCAATGAAGCTTCACAACTTCTCTACTCTGGTGCTTAAGTATTGCATACGGTATTCTTCACTAAGTTATAACATATGCTCGCTACACAACAGACTGCACCCCTACCCACTTGACATATTCAGCTAATTAGAAAATATACATCGATACAAACTTCATGGCTCTTGTTCTGCTGTATAATACAATAACTATGCGAGAGCTTTTAAATTATTACAATAATATACCAGTTAAACTGTAAAACCAAAAAACATGGTTTTGGGTTGTAATTGGTTCAGTCTTAAATTTTTTGTTAGTGATCTCATTGGCATGTATATGTCCGTCTTTATTTGAAGTTGTTTAATAATGTCTCGGAATTTACCAAAATTTTATTACTTCTATTATTTGAACCCAAAGTGAGGGCAAAAGTTCCTCAAGTTGGAGCATGGTCCTGCGATATTAATGTTAGGTCCAAATGTTAGGTCCACAGTTGTTGGAAAATGTTGCAAAGGAAACTTTGGCATGTCAAGTCTTGCATTCAAATGATTTTCAATACAAGTTGATTTTATCCGGTGGTAAAGAATCATACTATGAACAATTTAGCAAGACATCATATTCTTCCCCTCATGACACCTGGAACTGAGAGTACTATTACAAGTACTAGAATTAAGATGCCAAATATAGGGAGTGAAGGATTGGATTTGTCTGTTCATCGTTTTATCAACAGTCAACAGAAACTCAAGAATGATTCATTTCAGTAGTTACTTCAAAACCCCTGTGAGCCCCGAACATATTATTCCAAATCCTGTCATCCATAAAATGACTACTGAGATGGAGAAGATGACAAGGATTCTAAGGTGTTTTCTTTCATTACCATATAAATGTTAATATCTATGTTACATATGATTATAATGGAAAAGTGTGATTTGCGACATCCACTTTGCCATTGAAACGTGAGACAATGATAGATTAGAATGGAATGACTTTCAAATTGTTTGTTATCACAAAGTGCAAGAAGACGAGATATAAGGTGAGGATTTGGTTAAGCTAATTTTTTATAAACCTAGGATGTTCTTTTATACATAGAGATAATATTTCAAGGTAATAACTTGGAACTCTAGTATTTAGGGAAATATACACAACTATGTTACTTACTATTCTTGAAGTCTCACATTGGACTTGTCCCTTCCTAGTATGAGTATTGTACAACAGTATTCGTTTCTAGAGAGTGAATACCTTAGAAGTGTCTAAGGTATGGATGAAAAGAAAGATGTCTTAGTGGTTTTTTCTTGGTCTCCACCTCACCTCACCTTGAAGTTCAATTCTTAAATTGTGTCGGACTATACTATAACAATAACGCCTATCTTGTAATGATGAAGAAATATCAAGATAAAATGTGGTAAGAGTTAGGAAGAAACTCTAGTTAGTTATTGAGATATTAGCTTAATATAACTTATATTGATTTATAGGAAAAAGGAATGATCATTTCCAGTAATCATATATTCCCAGTGTTGCTGTTTTTATTATGTATAGATGGATGTGTGGAGGCTTCCCTTTGATAGCTTATTGTGATGCACCAGAACCATGGCAACTAGGATTTCAAGATGCAGCAACACCTATAATGGAAGGAATAATGGCCTTGCATCACGATGTCTTTTTCTTCCTTATTTAGATTTTGGTGTTTGTATTATGAGTCTTGGCTCGTGCTTAATGGTGTTTCAGGTCTAAAATTTGTCCAATCCTACGAATGATTTTTCATGGAACTTGAAATATGTAAAGGGTGTGCTGTTTAAAACTTCTGATACTTGTCATATACTGGGACCCCCTTCCCTCTGGTCCCTTCTATTGTTATTCATCCATGTTTGGTACTACAATTTTCCATTTGGTTATCCTCTTCGTATCGATCGTTAATCTCAGCGCTAGCATATGAAGGATATGGCATCTAAACTTTCCTGTATCTGAGTGTTTATAGTAAGCCAATTTCTTATATTTGCGGGCATATCAAGTTAATTACTGTATATTATGCTAATATCTTCATCTGCTTGTCTCGTAGGTTTAAACATCTGAAATCCAATTGGGCTGTTAGTAGTACTGATAAAAATGTCGGAGGGAACCAGTTTGGTGCTGGAATCATCTGAAAATGGTACGGATTTGTCTCAGGAAGACATTGACACCATCGAGGAAACAGCAGA
The DNA here is from genome assembly GCF_037176805.1 of Vigna unguiculata. Lineage (NCBI taxonomy): Eukaryota > Viridiplantae > Streptophyta > Magnoliopsida > Fabales > Fabaceae > Vigna > Vigna unguiculata. The sequence continues at coordinate 714,684 of NC_140800.1, forward strand.
GGAAACAATTTTGTCAAGACAAACTTCTGTCAACCTTGTTCCTTTTATTGGTCAAAGATTTGTATCTCAAGAAGCAGCTTATGAATTTTATTGCAGTTTTGCTAAACAGTGTGGCTTTTCAATTAGACGACACCGAACTCGAGGGAAAGATGGGGTTGGAAGGGGAGTTACAAGGAGGGATTTCACTTGCCATCGTGGTGGTTATCCCCAGATTAAACCTTCTGATGACGGAAAGGTGCAAAGGAACCGCAAATCATCTCGCTGTGGTTGCCAAGCATACATGCGTATTGTGAAAAGGGCAGATTTTGATGTCCCTGAATGGCGTGTTACTGGTTTTAGGAACACACACAATCATGAGCTATTAAAATCCAATGAGGTGCGCCTTCTTCCAGCTTATTGTCCGATATCTCCTGATGACAAGAGTCGAATATGCATGTTTGCTAAAGCTGGAATGTCAGTAAGGCAGATGTTAAGACTGATGGAGCTGGAGAAAGGTGTCAAACTTGGCTGTCTTCCTTTTACAGAGATAGATGTAAGAAACTTGCTGCAGTCTTTCAGAATTGTGGACAGAGATAATGATGCCATTGATTTGATTGCTATGTGCAAGAGGTTAAAGGATGAAAACCACAACTTCAAATATGAATTCAAAATAGATAGTAATAACAGGCTTGAACATATTGCATGGTCCTACAGTTCATCCATTCAATCATATGAGGCATTTGGCGATGCTGTAGTTTTCGATACCACCTACCGAGTAGATGCTTATGACATGTTGTTGGGATGTTGGCTTGGTGTGGACAATCATGGCATACCTTGTTTCTTTAGTTGCGCACTTCTACGGGATGAAAACATACAATCTTTCTCATGGGCTCTCAAGGCAAGAACCTTGTGATACTCTAACTTAATAATCTTGCGTGCCATTTCCCAATTGCCTGCTCTCCAGTGTAGGTTTGAGTTACTGTGCCAGAACCTACAATATGTTAGCTTTTGATAATGCTTTTGCAAAATAAAATGTGAGCAAATTAACTGTATAAATATAAATTAGTAAGAGTATCTAATGAATAGTATTGTTTGGTTAGCATGTGGCACAAGTTAAAAATTAAACATAGCATTAATTATTGTCATTGAGTTACCCTAATTACTTGAAGAATAAAGAATCAAGTGCTGCTTGTACTTTCAAGGTAAGAACCTTAGCATGTGCCCTATTAACTCCTATAAACAAAACCCTTAATGTCAAAGCAGCAAAATATTGTACATAGTTTTTCTTTTCAACGTTTGATTCTTTGAAAGGAATATTTTTTTTTCTTGATTGTAGAATAACGAGGACAATCCATTTCCTGATAGTTTTGTTGAATTTTTTATGCTGCAAATTTCCTTTACATGATGTTTGAGATTTGTTTCGGGAGTTTGTGTTTTTAACCTAATCATCGCCACACAGGCTTTCTTGGGGTTCATGAAAGGAAAGGCTCCTCAAACAATATTGACGGATCACAACACTTGGCTGAAAGAAGCTATTGCAGTTGAATTGCCTGAAACCAAACATGCTTTTTGTATATGGCATATACTTTCTAAGTTCTCTGATTGGTTTTCTTTACTTCTTGAATCACAATATGATGAGTGGAAAGCTGAGTTCCACCGGCTCTACAATTTGGAACTGGTGGAAGATTTTGAAGAAGGCTGGCGGCAAATGGTTGACAAGTATGGACTCCACACAAATAAACATATCATTAGCCTATATTCATTGAGGACATTTTGGGCTTTACCATTCTTGAGGCGCTACTTCTTTGCAGGATTAACCAGTACATCTCAGTCTGAGTCCATTAATGCTTTCATCCAACGTTTCTTGAGTGCCCAATCTCAACTAGACCGCTTTGTGGAGCAAGTATGTGATATATAATTCGTCTTTAGTTGAATTTCTTGATATGCGATGCCATTTTTAAATATCACTTTCTGCAGGTGGCTGATATTGTTGATTTTAATGACCGAGCCGGAGCGAAGCAAAAGATGCAAAGGAAACTGCAAAAAGCGTGCCTCAAAACTGGTTCGCCTATTGAATCCCATGCTGCCACTGTACTCACTCCTTATGCCTTGAATAAACTTCAGGAAGAGCTAGTTTTGGCGCCACAATATGCATCCTTCCTGGTTGATGAAGGTTGTTTCCAGGTCAGACACCATTCTCAGACAGATGGAGGGTGCAAAGTATTTTGGGTTCCTTGTCAAGAGCACATAAGCTGCAGCTGTCATCTGTTTGAGTTTTCAGGCATCTTATGTAGACATGTGCTACGTGTCATGTCAACTAATAACTGTTTTCACGTCCCTGATCAATATTTACCAGGTCGATGGCGAGGCACCGGTTCATCTTCTGTTAACCACTTCCGGGGTACCACTAGTAGGGATCAGCCCGAAAGGATGCAACTTTTGGAATCCATGGTTTCAACATTTTTTGTGGAATCCATTGAAACTGAGGAACGTCTGGATGTTGCTTGCGAGCAAATTTCCATGGTGCTATCACGCATCAAAACTCTTCCTAGGTCTCCACATGGGGTGAATGACATTGCATTTGGTTATCCATCAGATTCACTGATCCTCCCAGAGGTAGAAGATGCTAATGGAATGATTCACAGCTTTACAATCGCAAATCCCCATGATTCTATCACTACAGGAAAACTGAAGGAAAGAAGGGCCAGAGATGGAGTCGATCTCACAAGGAAGCGAAGACAGTTTCCTGCACCATTGTGTGCTCAATATGGACATGATCCATCTGATTGCTCAATAATGGCGACTGACAATATGAGTGGAGATGCATTAGGGTACTTGTAAAGTGGGTGGAAGTAGTATTGTTGTACAAAGTAAATGCATTTTTTTGGGGGGTACATAGATGCATTTTTTTTTTTTTTTATTTCGGATGCATGTAATGAGCATTTGTTATATTTTGCTGCACCCCAGTGGTACAAATGTTCCTCCCTCTTTTTACATGAACAAATGTTTCGGTGCTTCTTGCACCATTGTATGGGCATGAGAATTTAGATTTGCTTAAATACATAAATCTTTTTGCTTCTACTTCTGTCTTCAAACATGACGTTTGTGGTTGTGTAGGTGTCACTTTGTCCATTAACAGTTGTAGTTAACACTAAACTGCTTTTAATCTCAATGAAGGAGTAATTCTCCTATTTTATGTATTAGATTCACTTTCATCTTTTCTCATTTTTTATACATGGTTCAAGATCATATCATCGGGATTCATTCACTTCAGACAACATTTTTTTTAGTTTTTTTCTTCTCATTTTTTATAAAACTAGTTTTTAAGAAATGACAATCAACAAATTGAGTTGTAAATGTTTTTTTTTTTTGATGGTTGGATATACTTTATTATTCATAAAATTTCATATCCAACATATATTTATATGATATTGAGAGGTGAATATAATTTTGGGTTTCTTTTTCAATTTTTATTATGATTTTAATTATGTGATTGACATGTGAAGATAAAAGACCATAATTGTGGTGAATTTGTATGTGAAAAAAAATAATTATGTAATTTGGGAGCTAAAGGTTGCACCGGTGATAATTCCTTACTAGTTGGTATTAAATATTACATAATGAGAATTAATGTAAAATTTGAACATATAAATTTTGATTTTTTTTTAAATTAATATTATAACTCACCACCCACTTTTTTTTTTTATTGTACCTCATTATCCTTTTTCAAACTAAAAATTAGAATAATTTCATATCCTTTCATTTTCTTATTAGTTCCCAATCATCTCTATTCATAATAATATTTTTTTTAGGACAATTGGAACATATATAACACACAGGAATATTTTAGAAAATATTAGGTTACTTAACCCAAAACTCAACTTGAAGAGAGAGTATTTATTATATTTTGTTTTTGGCTGGATGTAAATCCAAACAATCATTTCTAAATTATTTTATTGAATATTCAACTTCAAGGCTAATAAATATGTTATACTGTAATATTTTGACAACTAAATTTAATAATTTTTTTAGGTAACATCTTTTAAATATTTTTAAAATATAGAAAAAATAAAAGTTACTTAAAAGATATCATCAAATAAGAAAAAAATATTAAAATTTAGTTGTTAAAAAATAATTTTCTTTAAAAACTTAAAATATAAATTTACCAACTATGTTTTAAGATATCACCATCACATTTCATTCTCAATATTCTCCATCACTAATAGGGTAAATAATTTTCAATTTTGATTGAAAGAAAAAATGACCAAAATGATTGTGATTATCATCAATATACGATCATAATTAGAATTACAATATTAATGAGCTAAATATGCTTTTATCTTTCTTCAGTTATTCTTAATAAAGTTCAACTAGATGTTTTCTTGCAATACAAATACAAGTTCAATTTCATTTTGTTTGATATTTTCTACATCTTCTCATTTTTTATGTTATTTTTCAAGTTTTGGCGAGAAAAGTTATTTTCATATCTTCATTCAAACTCATATTTACAAAGGACCTTAACCACAATCACTGCCATAAAAATTATTTGATTACATTCAATGAACCAAAACTAATAGAATAAATCAAGGATTTTTCATCAACACTCATTATTTTGTTTTAGCAAGATTTCATAACATTGTAAAACTAATAATATAATATAAAATATAAATAATAAAGAAATTTAAAGTTAAATAATAATAATAATAATAATAATAATAAGACATTAAAGAGATCTTGAACTTTTGAATTAGAAAACAATTCATATAAAACTATACTCTTGCGAGATAGATATATAAGAGAAAGATAGATATTTTAAAATAACTTTCTTCGTATTTTCATACGAGAGAACAATCTTATATTTATAAAAACAAATACTACTTTTAATAATATAATTCAAACATGATAAATACAAGAAAATTATTAAATAAAAATTAAATTAAAAAATAATAATTATTATTATATAAACTAAATTATATATTATTTTTTAAGTGAAAATTTATTAATATTTAGAATAGTCTCTATTACTATAATAAGAATTATAATTAATTTATAAATTAGAATTTAAATTATCTCTTTCACTGATTACAAAAGTTTTAACTGCATGTTATTTCCTAAAAGTGATACAATTACACAAGCGACACAGTTTTAAATTCATTTCACAAAAATAAAAATTACAAACATTTTTAAATAAAACGTAGGAGCTTCGGACAATAAAAACACTCTAAACTATAAACACAAACTTAGTTACTCCCTCCACTTATTTTAAATATATTCTTTTTGAAAAACTCTTTTCTTTTTATTTAACTATTTTCCATAAAATTTAAGATAATATTAATTACAATTAGATAGTTTATATATATATATATGTCTTCATTAAGGTAAAGTAAAATATATTGCATTTATTAATTGAATATATTAGTCATACTTTTTTTTAAGGGACATTCATTTGGTGAAAAATAAAATGTCTTTTTATATGATAAAGTACATTGAATTCAAGTGAAACACATGCCCCTCTAGAGAGTTCAAGAGTCACTCGTGAGAGTTCACGATATATATATATATATATATATATATATATATATATATATATATATATATATATATATATATATATATATATATATATATATATATATATATATATATATATATATATTATTTTGTTGTTTATTAGTGTGCCACGACACCTCCCATGAAAGATAGATTACAAAAATTACTCTTTTCAAAATATTCTCATACAGTGGAGAAACAATGGAATTAAATAGAAACTTATTTATATATATTGTTGATTTGATTAAAATAATGAAAGTTGGTATGTTTTATTTATCCAATGTGAAAATTGATTTAGATTGATTTTTTGCAATATATTTTTTTCATTAAAAACTAATTGAAATATGAAAAAGCATTCTTTAAAAATATTGTTATTTAAAAATATTATTTGTTAATTATCAATAATAATTATAAAAAATTTAGAAAAAATGAATAAATAAATTTGTTTTCCAATTTTAAGTATAGTAGTATACAAATAAATTAATAATTTATCTAATCATCTCTATAAAGTCTCACACTTTCTTCTAATCTCATACAGAATTTAATAAATTAATATATTGAACTAATTAATATATCAATTAATTAAATTAGATGAGAGTGTTACAACATAATAACCTATAACTTAATAAAAAATAGATTTAAGAATCGTGCGGTTCGAATGATATACATATGGCGATGTGTTGACCAAATATAAATTAAACTTTATTAAATTATTAATTATTAAATTATATATATATATATATATATATATGTTTAACTAAATAAATTTATATTTTTCGAAAATAATTATGTACATTTTTAATCATCGAATAAACATGGAGTATATAGTAATTTACCATCTAGGGTTTTGATTGACAAGGTCATAGATATATATTCTAAAGAAGAGCTACAGAAACGGCCACGCCGCATCGTTGGGAGCAACACTGATAATGTAAGTAGATCGATCCACTGTTTTAGGTTATCAGATCATCTATTCTTATTTAATATAAAATTGTTATTTGTAATTTTGATTTGTATTCAAACTGCTGCGTTCTTCGCGATCTCTATTAGGTATAGATTTTTCAGTTTCTTCTTCTCTCGATCTAAGTTACTTCTTTTCATTTGTTAGATCTAAGTTTACTAGTCCATTTTTGTGTATAAGGTATAAGTTGTTTCGTTTCTCCTCTGTTTTTTGGTTATGGTTAATAGCTATAATTTTTGTTTTTACAGGATATAGAACATAAAAAGGATGGATTTTTTTTTTTTTAATTTTTTTTCTTTTTTATGTTTTAGAATAGAGTGTTGGTGGGATCTTTATCTTTTACATACTACCAACGTAGAGGGAGGATAAACTATTATGAAACCCTATGCAGTTATATGATACTTTGGAAGCACATGATTTCTATTATTTTTTGTGATGAACGCGAATTTGTTGAGTTGATACACTGTTATCATCGACATGGATTAGAAGAAATTGGACCTAGAATCCAAATAGATATTGTGGATTATAAGATGTTAATTTTACATAGAGTATCGTTATGGAGGTGAATGAACAAATGTTGAAATAATATGTTAGGGTTGTTTTTATTATGATTGTTGCTTGGTTTGATTGATCACGGAAGCTTAGCAAGTGTAGAATATTGGTAGGTAGGTCAGGGAAGGTTTGCAAGCATAGAATGTGGATGTTATGGAACATGCAATCTGTTGTTGACAACTCAGAGTTGTTGTGAATCATGAGTTGCATATTGTGCCCCCACCCACTTGACATACTCGGCTAATCAGAAAATGTACACCAGATACAAACTTTATGCCTCTGGTTCTGCTGTATAATACCATAACTATGTTAAAGCTTTTAAATTATTACGAGAATATTTGAGTTAAACTACATAAGCAAGAAATATGGTTTTGGATTGTAATTGGTTTAGTCTTGGGTTATTTTGTCAGTGATCTGTTTGACATGATTATGTGTATCTTTATTTGAAGTTATTTAATAATTTGTCTTGGAACTAACCAAATTTTTATTATTTCTGTTATAGTGGAACCAAGGTGAGGGAAAAGTTCTTGAAGTTCTAGCATGGGCCTGCTATCTCATGTTAGGTCCACAGTTGTGGGAAAATGTTGCAAAGGAAACTTTGGCATGTCAAGATTCTTGCTGTCGAATGATTTTCAACGCAAGTTGATTGTATCCGGTAAAGAATCATACTATGATCATTTTAGCAAGAGGTCGTATTCTTCCCCCTCTAAGGCACCTGGAACTGAGAGTACGATTACGAGTACTAAAATTAAGATGCCAAATATAGGGAGTGAAGGTTTTGCCTTTTCATCTTTTTTATCAACTGTCAACAAAAATTCAAGGATGATTAATTTCAGTAGTTGCCTCAAAACCCCTGTGAAGCCTGAACAGATTGCTGCAAATCCTGTCATCCTGAAAATGACTACGGAGTTGGAGAAGATACCAAGGGCTCTAAGGTTTGTGTTCTTTCATCACCATTTAAATGTTGATGTATATTTTAAGTACGATTGTAATAGACTAGTGTAATTTGCAACATCCTTTTTGCCATTGAAAGAGAGTCAGTGAGAGATTTAGAATGGAAATGACTTTCAAATTGTTTGTCATAACAAAAGTGCAAGAAGACGAGATTAAGGTGGGAATTTTGTTAAGCTAATTTTTTATAAACCTAGGATGTTTTTTATACATAGAGATAAAAGTACAGCAAATGCACTTGAATTATGAAACTTTTTACTGAAATATTCAACCTTAATACTCTAGTATTTAGGGAAATATACCCATTTATGTATCTTCCTGTTCTTGAAATCTCACATTGGATTTGTCTCTTCCTAATATGAGTATTGTAGAATACTATTCGTTTCTAGAGAGAGAATACCTTAGAGGTGTCCAAGGTATGGATGAAAAAGGAAGATGTCTTAGTGGCTTTTTCTAAGTCTCCACATCGCCTTGAAATTTGATTCTTTAATTGTCTCAGAATCTATAACTTAAGATAGACTAGAACAATAGTGCGTATCTTGTAATGATGAAGAATTATCGAAATATAACGTGGTAAGAGTTAGGTAAAACTATAGTTTGTATTGAGATATCAACTGATTATCATAACTTGTAGTGATTAATACTTTACTATTTTTTTTTTAGAAAAAATGATTGATCATTTTTAGTAATCATATATTCCAAGTGTTGTTTTTATTATGAATAGATGGATGTGTGGAGGCTTCCCTGCGATAGCTTTGTGTGATGCACCAGAACCGTGGCAACTAGGATTTCAAGATGCAGCAACACCTATAATGCAAGGAATTATGGACTTACATCACGACATCTTTTTCTTCCTTGTTCAGATTTTGGTTTTTGTGTTGTGGGTCTTGTCTCGTGCTTTATGGTGTTTCAGGTCTAAAATTAGTCCAATCCCACAAAGGATTGTTCATGGAACCACCATTGAGATTCTCTGGACCATACTTCCCAGTATCATCCTCATGTTCATCGCCATACCATCATTCACTTTGTTATACTCAATGGACGATGTTGTAGTTGATCCTGCCATTACTATCAAAGCTATTGGGCATCAATGGTATTGGAGTTATGAGTATTCTGACTATAACAACTCGGATGAGCAATCACTTGCTTTTGACAGTTATATGGTTCCAGAAGATGATCTAGAATTGGGTCAACTGCGTTTATTAGAAGTTGACAATAGAGTGGTGGTACCAGCCAAAACTCATCTGCGTGTTCTGATAACATCAGCTGATGTACTTCATAGCTGGGCTGTACCTTCCTTAGGTGTGAAATGTGATGCAGTACCTGGGCGTTTGAATCAGATCTCTACTTTTATACAACGAGAAGGAGTTTACTATGGTCAGTGCAGTGAAATTTGTGGAACTAATCATGCTTTTATGCCTATTGTTGTGGAAGCTGTTTCTACTAAGGATTATGGTTCCTGGGTTTCCAATCAAATCCAATAATCCCACCAGGTTGGGGTTGGTGGAGACAATGACGACATTGATATGGTGACAGAAGTAGCAGTGACAAGAATTGCTGATGGTCAAATTAGACAAATAAAACTAGGTATTTTTCAATGAGTATTTCGTATTTGAACCAAAGAATTGTCTCAGCAACAGAATTAAGTTTGTCACTGTCTATTTGCACTTGGTTTGTGTGTCACATTTTATTTTGTTAAAATAAAACCTGAAACAATTGTATTTTGTTATGTGCCATACTTTTTTTGAGAAATCAAATGCATACATATTTATTTGTTGGAAGTTTGTGATGTGATTTTATTTGATTTTGGATAAAAAATTTATACAAGTTAATAGAAATATGTATATAATGGAATTTGATCTGATTCAGTCTAAATTCGTTCTGCAATGCTAATCTAGTCGAATTTCCTTGTAAGTTTTTGTATTTGATAGATAAATTATTTCAATCACATGAAGGAGTTATCTATGTTTGTTTGAAACTTGATTTTGGATAAATAAGTGAAATGTTTGAAGGATATGAGATTAATGATGCGCGTTGGGGATGATTAAGTCTTTTTAAATAAGAACATTATATTTTTGAATAGATAAATATCGATTGTTAAAAATTCTTATCTGTTGTCCTTCAATCAAATTGAAAAATCATTTTTAATGGAACATCCAACTTACATTTATAAGATGTTCTATCACTCCAAAATAAATAACACACCATCAAACCAAATTATTGTTACATATATGTGAATCATAAAATCCTCCAATATGAATATATAAGACTCTAAGGATTTGCTCGTGCATAACATAAACCAGTTACACAATAATGACTTCATCACTTGCTTGGTATTCACTTACGTAATAATGAGTTTATTACTTGCTTGTTATCTACTTTTCTCGTTAAGTTTAAGTTTCAATTCAGTTTATGTATAATTTTTTATTTCAATTGTTTTCCAATTTAAAAAAAGACTTAATTAGGTCATTTGAAATTATACCCATTTTCAATTTGTGTTATATTGTTTTTCTTTTTAATTTTTAATTTTTCGTAATATTTTTTGTTGTCCATGTGATGTTGATAGGACAATGCATGTGGCATTGGCAGATAATGTCACATGATAGTATTAACTTCAAGTATTATCGACTTGTAATTAATTTATATATTTTTCTTTGATTTAATTGTTACTCAATTTTTTAAAACATAAGAACATTGTTCCTCTCCAAATTCAAATTTATAATTTATATAAATATTGTACTAATATTTTTATTAAAATTTATTATCTATATATTAAATTAATCTTATAAAAACATGAATTAATAATATATTAATTTTAAATATTTATTCTTTTTATACATACGTTTATATTTAATTAGTTTTAATATTGTAAAAAACATGAATTAATAATATACAAATAATATATTGTTAAAAATTAATTTTAATTACAAACAATAGTACAAAGTTTATGAAATTTGATTTCAATTTAGAAAGAAATAATATTGTTCCATTTTTAAAAAATTGAGACTATATATATATATATATATATATATATATATATATATATATATATATATATATATATATATATATATATATATATAACAAATTAAATAAAAGACATGTGATACTGACAATGATAAGTGATAGTAATACTGAAATATAATATTATTTTGTCATGTCACATTATGCGATCTGACACGTAAACAATATATTTTAAAAAAAAATAAAAAATGAAAAAAAATACTAATTGACATGTGATATACATTTAATGTTGTTAATTATTTTTTAAAATAAATTTAATTGATGGAATTTAAAAAAAAATCAAAACACAATTAAAAGAAAAAGCTAAACAAAGAAGAATTTGAAAATTTTCAACTAAAATGAAACCAAACGAATAATTAAATACCCAATAATATATCATAACCCACCAATAATCACATACAATTATTAGAAGTATTTATACAATATATTTTTCTTTTAATATTTGGATGGAACGCATTATTATATTTATTATCCTAAGAGTTATAACTTTGAAAATGTGTAAAATGAAATGAAAAAGAAAAACTTAATACAAATCTATTTTAATGATCATCTTCTGATTAGACATCTCAATTCCAAACCCTTTTTACTCTTAATTTTTTCTTAAGCTTTTCTACATGTTCAACTTTATTTTAATAAAACACTTATTTTATTATCAAAGAGCAATTGAATAGTTTAATTAAATAAAATAAAATAAAAAAGTACTTTTACTTTTATTTTATGAAAATATGTTATATTGTATGCTCTCCACTTATTTTTGACTAGAGAAACATGTCTCACGAATTCTTGAGTATATAAATTTGAGCGTAGTTCATTTTCTTTCACTTCTCAAGGAACAATATGGTATCGGAATTTTGTTAGTACTTGAAAATCATAATTTCTTGAGCTTATTGAAATTGTGAATTACTACTCCTAAGAATAATTAAGTTCGGTTTGGATGGAGAAAAATATTGTTAAAATTTTTTATATTTCATTTTATAAATCAAATAGTAGTTGTTGATTTTAATTTAAATATTTAATTCATCACTACATTAACTGACTTAATGAGAGTCTGGGTAAAATTTATAGAAATTAAAATTCTCATGTTTTTCATGAAAATATTTTTTTTTCAAGAAAACTTTAAAAACTTCAAGGAAAGTATTGATTGAATGTTAATTTAAAAATCAAAACCAAACATGATGAACAAGTTTCCCAACTTCCGATTCCTGAAAAAAAAAAAAACTTTAAATGAGCTGAAATTTCAAAATACAGAACAACAATTTTTCAAAATTTTAAATAAAACGTAAAATATAGATAATCCCTTTAGCCTTTTACAGAAAAGAAAAAGATTAAAGAGGCATTATTAAACACGATGAACAAGTTTTCCAACTTGAAATTCCTAAAAAGAAAAAAAACTTTCAATGCGCTGAAATTTTAAATACAGAAAAAAAAAAGCCCAGTAAAAAACGAAAAAAAATGGTGAAAATAAAAGAAAAAGGCCCTTAAAAAGGAAAAAACAAAAATTGCTCTCGTTGAGAGTTGAACTCAAGACCTCCCGCTTACTAAACGGGTGCTCTAACCAACTGAGCTACGAGAGCTTTTTGTTTATAATGTAATCATTATGCTATTAATATTAAAAAGTGAAATGTTATTTAATTTTATAAACATTAATTAAGAAGTTGTGTATTTTTTGAATCGGATAGTTTTATTAAATAATTCACACTTTAAAAATTTGAAAAAGAATTTGAGTTATTATTAATTGCAGTAATTAAAAAGCTGTAAGAAATAAATTTTAAATAGTTTTCTATATATTGAGATATTAAAAAAAATAGTTATAAGAAAATTCCAATATATGTGTATACATATGAATAATTACATTTAAAATTATTGATTTTAATTTTGAAAAATATAGCTAATGTAGTTTTAATTACTTATTCTGATATAGATAATGCTTTATACAAAGATATAGTTATTACTATTATATAAATAAACCTAAAACTCATAATCTTACTCTCTCCTCTTGCCGGTGCGACAACAAACCCTCTCTCTCTCTCTCTCTCTCTCTCCGACGTACATTTCTTGCGGTTTTTGATCTTAAGGTTTCATGGACTCCTCAGATTCGTGGGTTTCCACGCGCATCTCCACTTCTTCACGCCGCTATCATTCTCGATCTGGTCTCGCACTTATCTCCACTCTCTTTATTCTGTTGTTTGAATTTGAAAAAAGGGTTTATTATTGGATAGAAAAGGTTATGATATAACCAATTGCAATTGTTGTTGCAGATCTGTACATGGAGGAGAGTGAAGGGAACGATGATTTAAGAGCGGAGTACCTCTGCCCTTTCTGCGCCGAGGATTACGACGTCGTTTCCCTCTGTTGCCACATTGACGACCACCATCCTATACAAGCCAAAAACGGGGTCCGTTTCCCCTTTCTTCTTTCCACTTCCCAATTACCAATTACCGACACAACCTCTTAACTTAATATCAAGGTTTAAAACTTATTTTAATCCTTCTTATTAAAAAAAAAAAAAATTCATGTTCCATTCATGCTCAGCATACATGTCTTTAATCACTTTTAGTTGTAGTTATAGGAACTTAAGTCATTAAAAATGTATATTTAGAGAGTGAAAGTAATTAAACAAGTAACTATATAAGAGGTTTTCTCAGTGTTGTAACTATATAATATGTAATATTTACGAGTATAAAGTTGAAAGGAGTTGTTAAACATGATTTAAATTAGTGATCATAGTAAAAGATAAATAAATTATGTATTTTTACTACTACTCTCAATTCCTTCAAGTTCTTAATGAGGATGAGCGAGTGAGTTTGTGGGTGGGTTTATTTGCTAACTCAACCGCAATATTGGTTCTGTTATGTTCTGTGCTCACATGACATGATTTTTTAGCGGATTGCTTGTTTCGCGCGCTAGGTCGTGTTTCTTAATTGTTGCTTGGTGCTTGTGTCTTCAGGTGTGTCCTGTTTGTGGCAAAAAGGTAGGAATGGATCTCGTTGGACATATTACCACGCAACATGGGAGCTTCTTGAGGATATCCTTTTTGCAATTTGGTTCTTATGTTTTTTGATCATGGTGTTTCTTTTCGTCTTTGATTCAGTGATTTGATAATTTTAAGTTGACGGTTCAGTTGTTTGATGCTCGTGAAGTTTGAAAATTCGTGCACGTGTTTAATAGAGAAAATCTGAAGTGAAATGATTTTTTTTTTATGAAAAGTTAAAATTAACTTACGGAATTTAGCTTTTGGAAATGTAGGATATTATAAATTTTAAAAAGGTTGTCATCCATAAATTGATTTTAACTTAAGAAGGAAGCGTGATTCATTTTATTTTCGATTTTTTTCGTTCCACAAACATTTAAACTATACCTAAATTTGTTGATGGATAAAATTTCAATATGCATGCATATTGCCTTTTAATAAAGGAAAAGAGAAAAAAAAATGAAACCTGTAAAATGTCATGTGAAGATTCTTCACGTGTCTATGAGCCAATTTGAATATGTTTCTATTAAGCAAGCATTGCTTTAGTTTGTTTGAAATGAAGAACAGTGGTACTCGACTATGCATGTTTTATCTGATGTATTAGATTTTTTTCAAATGTGGCAAATTGTTTGGTGTAGTTATTCGTGTGATTTCAACATTGTTAAATGATAATATCATTTGTTGAATCTGTCCTATTTAGTTAACTATGTATGTAGAACAAGAGTCTTTGAGTAGGGGTGACAAAGTATGCACTGACTTTGAATATCTGTAAAATTAGCTACAAATTAGTAGGATAGATAGCCGCTAATTGGATGAGTGTAGGATATGTAGATGAGTCTAGGAAGATAGGTATTTACTTGTAAATTTTGTTGTGGACGAGGGCGTGTAGTGTACTATAGTACTTATCCCACCCTATACCTATTTTATTTTTACATGGTTTTGCTAACTTAAACCCATTTGTTTTTTGGAAGGAGTAATTTAGCAAATACACATTGGATGTGTTCTAAATTTTTTTTTACCTAAAACTTACTAACTCATTTTAAAAGATAAGTGGATGTAAGTTAGCAAGCCTGATTCCCATTTGCTAACTCACCCACTTATGTTTTAAAAATTTTGCAGTTATAACTTGCAATCTTACTCTTTCTAATAGAACAAGTGTAAGTTAGCAAAATCTATTAAAGAAGATAAACATATTCATGCATTCAATTTTTTTCGTGATTTTGGAGAAACCAACAGAAATGCATCTTAACAATATGTATTGAGTGTTATAACGAATAACAGAAGGAATCAACTATATCCTTTCATTTAAGAATTAATTTTTATAATTAATATTCTTTTATTGATTTATACAACTGTGCAGCAAATGGCACATGAATGAAGATTAAAGTTGTTTATCCACACACCATAATGACAAATACAAATATTTTATTTTTAAATACGGGCACAGAAAAGGGTGCGAGTAATTTACCCAGTTCCTATCCGTTCTCGTTCTTACCCAAATCGTATTTCCTATTGCATTGCCTTTAGTAACTATTTGATTTCAAGTACTGTTCATTTGGCCAGATGATTTTCCATAACCAGAACTTACGTGCAGCGTAAAAGGAGGGTTAGAAAAGCAGGCTCGGGCTCTACGATTTCTATGTTGAGGAGAGAATTACGAGATGGAGCCTTGCAGTCACTTCTTGGAGGTTCTTCATTCATAACTTCTCCCAACTCTGAGCCTGATCCTCTGTTATCATCTTTTATATTCAGCCCACTTGTTGCTGATGAGTCTTCGAGTGCAACCCCTCCGGCTTCCATCCAAGGCGCTCTTGTCAAAGAAAGCTCAAAGGATCATTTCTTGGAAAGGTAGGAAGGTTGATACCGCCGTGTTATTATGTTCTGCTATTCTTGAAAAATTAATAGGAAATATTTAGGTTGTTTGTGTAATAGTTATAGTAATGGGTGCGTCTTATGCTCTATATGTGGTTAAATTTGTGACCATTTTCGTTTTTAAAACTAACTGATGAAACAGATAACGGTTTCTTGCATTCAGGTGTTCATGAATTGGTTGTGATCACATAACTAAATGATCACATAACTCACATTTCGAATACGTATTTGAAGTTTTTATCGAGATATAATGAGTAGTTCGATCTGCATTCAATGGTTGTGATTAGTGGAATAACTTGAACTGTTACGATCATTTTAGCATCGTGTCACCCTGCTTCGAAACCTTTTCATTCATTTTGTGATTCACAACTATTCCAACACTTATAGTCTGACAATATTATGTTGTTACAGAAAACCTAAACAGCTACAGCTGTCAGAAGAAGATAAAGTAGAGAAAGCTCGGAGGTTTGAATTTGTTCAAGGGCTTCTGTTGTCCACCATTCTTGATGATAAATTATGACTGCATTTGTAGCTCGTATGCCATTATTGTATTAGGAGCTGGAGCTGTAAGCACGAGAGAGAGAGAAATTCAGAATGATACGAAGTGGCAGTAGTTACACTGGATATATATATATATATATATATATATATATATATATATATATATATATATATATATATATGTATTGTGTCTATAGTTTTGTTCATAAATGCAACTTTTTTTTCTTATCCTGCTTGTCTTCTATGTTAGTTCCGAATAACCATTGAGAATAAAATTCGTTTCATTAGTAGAATTTATAATTGTAGATCCCATTCAGTTAAGGTTTGTCTCTTGAGTTTTTTCTAGATGGTCCTTAAAGAAGGCATTACTTGAATTTTTGTAGGGTAATTTTAGCAGTTCTTCCTGGCCAATTGGTTGAATTTTTCTGATAGGTTTTCGGAACCAAACGTAAGTTAGTTATTACTTGAATGTTTCAAAACTAGATAGAGTGCGAATTGAAAAGTGTATTTACATACACATTTAAACCTTTTCTTCATTATCCGGTAAATCACGGCAGAAGCAAAAACTGGTGGTTAGAAACATAGTTTTGCTTAATTTTCTTATTATTTTATTCTCTTAAACATAGTTTTACTTTATTTTATACTGTTAATGAGTCTAGTTGAATTAGTTGTTATAAGCCTTTTAATATATGTTTTGGATGTAAAAGGAAGAACTATTTAACAATTAAATCATCTTAATTTTTATTACTATGAACATATATATTTTTCTCATAATATCAGAACTGAAAAAAGTACAAAGAAAAAAAAATGATTGCATCATTTATTATATGTATGATCTCAACATTTACTGAAAGACAATTACTTTTTATAGGCTCTTTTTTCTTTCATCTACCTCATTTCTCACTCTCTCTCTCACACACACACACACACAGACATTCTATATGTATTTTTTTTTTTTTTATCAAATCACTAATTACTTTTATCTCAGTGCTCTCTCATATTTTCTCAAGAATCCACTACATTTCATGGTGGGTGAATATGACTTCTATTGCAGAAAAAACCACCACCATTTTTTACTAATGAGTCAACCTGTTTCTCCAAATATTTTCTTTCCACTAAAAATTATGCCATTAGAGGAGAGACCCCACCAAAATGGTACAAATATACCTAACCATCACACATGGCCAATGCAGGCCACCCTAGCCGGCAGCCACCACTGCTATATAAAGACTTCCCTTTCCACATTTCATACACCAACACCAACATCACTGTCATGGGTGTATTTACTCAGGTTTATGATACCCCTGCTGCTGTGCCTCCTGCAAGGCTTTTCAAAGCCATGACCTTGGATTTCCATAACCTCTTCCCAAAGCTTGTGGATACCATCCACAGCATTGAATTCACCCAAGGAAATGGTGGTCCTGGCACCATCAAGAAGATCACCACCATTCAAGGTCAGTAAGTACAAAATGCTACCTTTTAATTAATTCAATACATGAAATAGCATATACTTACATAAGATTCTAGAATTGAAAGTTGTTGTGAAAAAGAACTTGATGAATGTGTGAATGAAATGAGCATGGGAGCAGGTGAAGAAAGCAAGTATGTGCTGCACAGGGTTGATGCAATTGATGAGGGTAGCTTTGTGTACAACTTCAGCATAATTGATGGCAGTGGCTTGCCTGAGACATTGGAGAAGATCTCATTCGAGAGCCAACTGGTAGAAGGCTCCAATGGAGGAACAATTAGGAAGGTGCATGCCACATATTTCACAAAAGGTGAAGCTGTTCTTAGTGAGGAGGAACTGAAGGCTAACCAAGCCAAGATCCAAGGACTTGTGAAGCTTGTTGAAGGCTACCTTCTGGCAAATCCTCATTACTGAACCTGTTTGCAGTAAATCATTCAAATCTTGGCTATGATGCAATCCTTCATGGATATCTGCATGCATACTCACCAATAAATTAATAATGTTTTTCTAAACTTTCCATTGGTGAAGATATAGTCCAATTATAACATACTATAGTGTAATAAACCTACAAAATTAGGTATAAGATAAACCAGAACACAGAAAAGCACTTGAATAGTTTCATGCAGAAAAAAATAGACAGTGAGGTTAGAAGTCAAAACAAAATGGCCATTTGGAAAGAGAAATCTACAATATATGAGTAGTTAATGCAATCAATGAGTTACGTAAACTTAATTTTGATGAAAGATATAATTATAATTGAAAATGTTTCTTATATATAATTAATTTAAACAATTTGCCATATAAACTAGCAATAGAAAAGTGTGTCTGTTTCACTTGTTGACACAACTAAAATAAATATTGGAAGCACAATGGAGTGAAAGAAAATGAATGTTTCTTGTAACTTTGTCTTAAAATAAGCTTAAAATGAGAATCTCAAATATTATGAACACCCCAATTTTTATTATCTATTTTAAAGTAATAAGTAACTTGTTAATACATAAGCACCTAATTTAACTAAAAGGTATAAAACTTTTAAATTAACCAGATTAGAGAACACATCTTAGGTTGTGAATTTAGAAACTTTGCCGTCCATCAACTCTTTGTCCTTTGCTTCAGTCAATTTCCAACTTTTTCTGTCATTGTCTTCATAGTTTAACTATAATTAAGAAATTAAATATACTAGTTCATTGTATAATTAAGTACAATTTTAAATTCAAAATATGTTTAAAATTATGTTATATAGGCTTTCATTATCGGCAAACATACAAGTTTATTGTTTCTATTATTTGGTCAATTTGGACAAAGTCCAAAACTTTGATGACAAATAATTCGATAGAAGGATGTTGGTAACACATATTTTAGGTATTTTATAACGTTATTAATTACTAATGTATTATTGTTATACATAATTTATGTAAAATTTATTCAATTATAATAATTTTTTATTAATTCATAAAAGGATTTGCATTATTTAATGGAACTCTTCTGAATTTTATTAGATTATAAAGAGCATGGTAAAATACAATGCTATTTTTTATAAATTGTGATATTTCTCGAGGGATATTACGTTGTGAGCATGCAGATGCTAATTAATTGCTAATCAAGTATTAGTTGAAGTAAATTCTATTATTGGTAAAAGATTTAATTTAATCTAATTAATTAGATTGGTTGACTATTAGCAACTATTTTTTTAAGTGAGAATATTTCTTGGTATCTTTTTTATTATTTTAAGGTTTGATGACATCGAACTTCTTGAATCATTCTGAATACTACAAAATTAATTCTAGATATATCTATCAGAGTAAAGACAACGTATACAAGTAAAATAAAATAAGGAATTATTTTATGAAAGATAATCACATCTTAAGTTTTCACAATTAACTTTATTATATATTACCAAAAATTATAATCCTACATTTTTGTTAATTCCACTCTTGAATTATAATAGATATTCAGATTAGTTCTAAATCTTTCAAGGCAAAGACAACACATAAGCTATTTTTTAAAAAACAATGCGCAATTACTATAGACAAAAAAGGTAAAGTGCTGTGATTTCATTAACTTGCAGTAATAAATTTCTTTAGTTTTAAAAAATAAATAAAGCCGGCTTCGATTTCACATGAGTTTTATATCTCTCGAATAAATGAATGTTACGCAAAAATAAAATAAAATAAAACTCACTATACGTAATCAAAATAATAATAAATCTATTTTATGTTTCAATTTAATTAATCCACTTTGTTTGAATCTTAAAATCTAACTCGAGTCTTAAGTTTTAATTAGTAACACTTTCTTTAGAATTAAATTTCTATTTCAATAGTTTACACAATGCATATTTATATTAAAACTTATTATGAGTTACGAAAAATAAAATCTCGTTTTAAATTATTGTCATAACCTCGTTGGATGCTTGATTTCATTGAATTCCACTATAATCTAATTGGGTAAGAAAGTTCCACAGTATTATATTATAAACATGTTTGAATAAACTAATAAATATTTGAAAAAGTAAAAAAGAAAAAGAAGCTAATATCTAGCATAAGTTAAAAAAAAACAAGTTATTAGAACTCATAAATTAATTTATATGAAAAAGATTGATTGCAAGAACTCTTTGACATTTTCTTTTCAATATTTTTTATCATGAACTATATAGATAAAACCTACTATGAATTCATAAAACATTAAAAAAGCTACATTATTGGTAGCATTTTGTTCAGAGAATAAGATGTATTTATTCCATTCCAGCTTCTGACTAATTCTTAGTCTTCATTCCCCTAATCTCATTATAAAACTTGGAATATACTATGATCCAATAAATAAATGAACATCGTGAGGAGCACCAAGGAGAGTGAAGTTGTTGAGATGATTAAGTAGCATTTATGAGTAAGAATGGTTTCTGGTGTGAGGCTATATAAATACCATCTCTCCCTATGCCTTAAACCACATCACAAACTAATAATAAGCACACTCTAATCTCAGTATCTGTGTTAATTAATCTTCTTGTGTGTTTATCATCGATCATGGGTGTTTTTGCTTACGATGATGAGAACTCCTCCACACTGCCTCCAGCAATATTGTACAAAGCTCTCACAAAAGATTCAGACAGCATCATCCCAAAGGTTATTCCTGTCATACAAAGCATTCAAATTGTTGAAGGAAATGGTGGACCTGGAACCATCAAGAAGCTAACAGCTATCGAAGGTAAGCAACAATCTCTTCCTTAACAATTGTTGATTAGGAATCAAATTCGTGATCTTGACTCTGATACCATTTGTTAGGATCGAACACTTATCACTAGACTAAAAGTTATAGTCTTTAGTCAGGACACAACTTTTTTACTTAAGAATGTAACACAAATCCAAAGATCACGATTCGATTTATTTGATTATGAATCCACTTGGTGTCTGTAGTCGCAAAAAAATGTGTTTTTGAACTATGTGGAGTGATATAGTGTATGATGGTTTGCAGGTAGCGAAACGAGTTATGTGCTGCAGAAAATCGATGCAGTGGACGAAGCTAACCTGGGATTCGACTACAGCATAGTGGGAGGACCAGGGTTGCATGAAAGTTTGGAGAAAATCACACTTCAGACAAAGGTGGTGCCTGGTCCCGACGGTGGCTCCATCTCCAAGGTTGCTGTCAAATACCACACCAAAGGCGATGCACCACTCTTGGAGGCTGTGCTCGAAGAATCAAAGGCCAGAGGAACTGGTTTTTTCAAGGCTGTGGAAGGTTACGTTTTGGCAAATCCTGCACAATACTAGATTCATCTGTTTTTCTTCGAAAATTTGTCTCTTCTCGTGGCTTCTTGAATTTGGTCTGGTTTGGTTTAATTTCCTTGCGAGCAAATGTTGGTTTTATGTGACATTCTTAAGTGTTACAGTATAATGTCGGTGAATTTGGTTGAGTACTGTAATATGATCGAAAATCTGTGTCTTGTTGGTGTTGATGTCGATCTCCATGTGTTCTGTAATAATATATATATATATATATATATATATATATATATATATATATATATATTATAACGAAAAACAATCTTATGCTGTTTCATTTTCTATGTCATGCTTTCAATTACTGTTTCCAACTGTGCCAAACAGCTATTCAAAACACACACACAAAAGATTTGATTATCTTAATTAGTTATTAAGGTATAGAGTTTGCTTAGATTAATTATATTATGATATAAACAACCAACGTGTACTCGTGTACCTAAACTTATAATCAATCTGCAAAAGATAAATAACGATATTTTCTTAGACTTTTGGAGAGAGAGCATTAAATAATCTGACAAGTTCTCTGGAAAGTGCTGGTTCCTTCTAAAGATACCACGTTTATTTGACTATTTCATTAATTAATTATTATGTTGGCAGATTACTTTTAAAAGCATTCAAACTAAATATTGAATAATAGTAATTATTCAGCGATATAAAACGCTATGTGCAGTTGATCACAATCCACAAAATCGCACTCACTCAGCAGAAAGCAATTTACAAACCCTCAGTCATATACATATCATATTGTACTTGCATCAATTTTGTGTCAAAAATCATGGGAATTGTGAGTACTGAACGTGAGCAAGTTTGTGCTGTGGCTCCTGCAAGACTATTCAAAGCCATGGCCTTCGATTTTGGCAATGTTTTTCCAAAAGCTATACCAAACTTAGTTAAGAGTGCTGAAATCATTGGAGACGGTGGACCTGGATCCATCAAGAAGATCGTTCTTGCTAACGGTAAGTTATGTAAGACTGTAGAATGATTTTTTACCTGACGGATTATTTGTTTGTCATAAGTTATTGATACACTATCTACAAATATATTTGTCGATAAATTCAACTACGATATCAACTACGATATCCGTCAGTAAATTTATTGATAATAACAAATTTGTGATAGACCGTTATTTGTCGGTAATGATTCGTCGGTAAAGAACAATTTTTTTGTAGTAGTACCACTTTTAACATGGTACTTTGTCACGTCAAACTTAACTTTATACTTGTAATAATTCATTTATGGTGTTTATGTATTGTTTATGAATTGGACTATAGGATATGCGATTCAAAAGGTTGATGTGGTGGACGAAGAAAACTACGTGTACCACTACACAGTGGATGAAGGAAGTGTGATATCAGAGACATTGGAGAAGGTGTGCTATGAGTACAAATTGGAGCCAAACCTTGATGATGAAGGAGGATGCATGATCAAGTGCAGAATAAAATATCACACCAAAGGTGATGCACAACTCACAGATGAATTTTTGAAGGTTAACAAGGAAATATCTGCTGGCTTCACCAAGGCTGTTGTGGATTATCTTTTGGCTAATCCTGATTAATTACAGTTAAAACAGAGAAACCCTTTTGTTTGTTATGCATGTTTTGCTTTAATTAGTACTAATGAATAATATAGAGACTATGATTTGTGTGACATGAAAATGTATAAGAAATGTATGGAAAGAAATGAAAAGATGAAGCCTCTTCCTTTACCAGACAAGTCATGTCACAGAAATCAGAGATTACAAGAATGGGAAAGTTGAGGATTGGATGAAATCAACTTCGATAATTAAGAAAGGAATAAAGAATATGAGACAATGTAAGGAATGGAAGATACGAGGGGATAAAATGAACTTCGAGAATCAAGAAAAGAATAAAGAATACAAGAAAGACGTAAGTAAGTCAAATTAATAATATTTTAATAATTTTAAGCAAAAACAAATATATAAGCAAAAAGAGACTTACATATTTATCTTCATTAATTGGGTCAAAAGTCAATTGAACTATTTTTTATCAGTATCACATCATATTCAAACAATACATTATATATATAAAGTTCAGATTTGAGTTTTTCATTAATAACTTTATCATTTCTGCAAATTAGTTTAAACAGATTCGAACTATATTATAATTTGAACATTAATTTGTTTGCGTATTAGGGGAACTTCCCATGTATATAAAATGCCATATCCACAATCAATAAACTCACACTCTCTATCTGCAAACCAAATTCTTCTTCTTCATACAATTTCTTGCCCTAACCCTCTGTGTAAAAAAATCATGGTAATTGTGACTACTGAAAGTGATCTAGTTTCTGCAGTGGCACCTGCAAGACTATACAAAGCCATTGTCCTTGATTCTTCCAATTTTTTCCCCAAAGCTTTACCAGACTTTGTTAAAAGTGTTGAAATCATTGAAGGAAATGGAGGGCCAGGAACCATCAAGAAGTTCACTCTTCCTGAAGGTTAACTCAGTTTATCTTTGAAATGAACTTGATATGATTAAACATCGTGAAGTTTTATGATAGTTTGCTCTTAATATGTTTGATGCTGCATGCATGCATGCTAGAATATATATGTTTCGGGAATAGTTCAAATGTGAGTTAAAGTTAAACATTATATACGAATAAAGATTCATAACACCATTGTCTTAAGGTTTTAGTGTAAAAGTGGTGTCAAATGTCTTATATGTGTAAGACTAATGTCATATATTCATATGGAAGTACGATCTCTCTCAATGTCTATAACCATAACTAATATGAAATATAGCCCAACAATATGTGATGATGAATGTTGTGGTATGTGATCAGGGTATGTGAAGCAAAAGGTGGATGTGGTGGATGAAGAAAACTATGTGTATCAGTACACAATAGTTGAAGGGGATCTTCTGACAGAGCCATTGGAGAAGGTGTGTAATGAGTACAAACTGGTGCCAAATTCTGATGGAGGATGCATTGTGAAGGCCACACGCAAATACTACACAAAAGGAGATGCTGAACTCACACAAGACTTTCTCAACTCTACCAATCAAATGTCTGCACTGTTTGCCAAAGCTGTTGATGATTATCTTTTGGCTAATCCTGATTACAATTGAAACAGGTTTTGGTGTGTGGATTGTGGTGCTCCTGTGTGTTGTTTCCATCACTTTAATTATTTGATTCAGAAGTGTGAGATTAATTATGTAAGACTTGTTTGTGTGTACCATATATAATAATCTTGTAAACTTTTGGTGACATATATGATGAGTGATTATTGTTGTTTCTTATTTACATTATTATAATTAATAATTAAAATTTAATTTATAAGTGATGATAGTTTGAATTATAATATTGTTATATGTCTACATCTATCGATCATTAAAACATACTGTAAAATTCAAATTTTATTTTTTAAATTAAATTTTAGTATTTTTTAAGTACATATATCCTAATTTCAATGGCAAGTTAAGTGTAGCAAGTCAGAAGACAGTGAATGAATTAAATGAAACAAATTAGAATGTATTTATTAACGATCTAAAAATGTTAGTATGACTCAATATACTCTATCAGCATTATTAACAGTAAAATTTAAGGATTAAAGAAGATATAGCTAAAGTTTAAGTTATGTATTTGTAAAAGAAATTTAAGAGAGTTAATTCAGAAAATTGAAGCTAAATCTAAAATAATAAGTCTTGTTTTCTTTTATAGTTAATGTACAGTTAGTACATTTCTTTTTATTGGGATAAATACATTGTAATGGACCAATCTGTTTATTCAAGAATATTGAATAAGAAATGCATTTGACAATATACACATGGCCTCTTCTTTTTTTTTTTCAGAAAAGTCACCTCATAGTAGTTAAAGGAAAAAAACACTGGTATTTTGACACTATTCTTTTTTTTTTTACTATCATTTGACACTATCTTTCTTAATTATTTACTTTCTCTTTTTTCTAAAAATATAAAAATTAAATTTTATTAAAACTATTTTATCCTTATACAAATTGTTAAATGGTCATCGTGTCAAACAATCTTTTTCTTAAAGAAAGGAAATGCTTAATTCAAGAATCAAGAAAGGAACGTATATGGGGAAAACAATAAGCAACAACAAAAGATTGATAAAGCCTCATTCCTTTTCTTTTAGAAAAGTCATCACACAACAATCAAAGGTAGGGAGTGAAGAAAATCAAGTTCAAGCATTAAGAAAAGAATAAACACTATGAGAAACATATAAGAAAGTTAAACCATTCTATTCTTATCTTGAAAAAAAAAATTATCATTTCTTTTAACTTCTCTAAGGATAGTGTTTTAGCTTCCTTTCAATTGGTGTTTTCTAATTAGGCTTACTCCATGCTCCATTCTTACAAAGATTGGATAAGACCCTTCACATCATTTTACATTATTAGGTGCAGTCAAATATAAACTCAAATCAAATTACAACTTTAAAGTATAAATCCAAATAATTCCACTCCCATAGCAGATTTTACTCACATGTGTGATTTTTTTAAAAGATCTGAATGCTGATTCATGTCATTCTGTTACTCAGGTTAGAATGGACTCATTGGACCCAAACGGGTCAAAAGTTGGTCCAAAACAATACAAATATTCATTTGAATACCTTGCTCAACTATAAAATTTAAAAGTATAAAATAAAAGCTATTTAAAATTAAAAAAAAAACAATAAATACATAAAATAAGATTAAACTTAAACTTTGTTATATATACATAATCAGCTTCAAATTTACAAAACTTTAATCATTAACAAATCTGAACCTAAATCTTAACATCTGCAGATTTCGCTGAAGACAGGATTTAGATAGAGATTCTTGAAGAGTTCAGGGCTTAAAAGTTAGTAATCAATTGGAACCATGTTCTCATCTCTATTTCTCTACTATTGTTTTTTATCAGCATAGTCATATCCCAGTTGAGAGAACGAAGAGCTAGCTC
The DNA here is from genome assembly GCF_037176805.1 of Vigna unguiculata. Lineage (NCBI taxonomy): Eukaryota > Viridiplantae > Streptophyta > Magnoliopsida > Fabales > Fabaceae > Vigna > Vigna unguiculata. The sequence continues at coordinate 741,205 of NC_140800.1, forward strand.
TTAGGCAGCACCCACCGAAGTATTATCCTGCACAATCTGCAAGAGAAACCATGTTTCAGATAGGCACAAGTAATAACAGGATTGTTCAAAACTAAAAGTAGTACATGATATTTACATTGATCAAGAACTACCATACAATCTTAACTTGTTTCAATAAGTTTCTCGTGTAGTTTATCAAAATAAGTTCTCTTCTTTCTTTAAAAAAAAAAAAACTTGCAATAAGTTCCCTGGTCAAATTTATGAACACTTGTGTGATAAGAGCTTAATGAATAAGCCCTTAATGAAACTGTATCTTCACTCTACTATTGTTGCCCAACATTAAACTGAGTTAAATGTTCTTTTTTTTTAAACAAAAAGAAAGAACTATCCACAAACTTATATAATTTACTTTTCAAAAACACTACCTGAGAGATGTATTCCTTCACCCTGTCACTCATGGGTGCATCTAAAGCTCTCTCAGCTAGCTCATAATATAGAGTATTGCCTTCAGGACCATTAACTTTGTCTTTCTGTAAATACCTACAAAGTAAAGGATGAATAAATAACTACAACATTGCTTGTCACTAGAAATCAGAAGTGTCACAAAAGGCAACAAATCTTGCAGTTTAAATCCATCACGTCAAACAAATTTCACCTTTGCTGAACAAGAAGTTCCAATGCCTGCTTAACATTTCCAAAGACCGGATGACTTCCTTCATTTTCACCCAAACTCAAACCCATCCTCCTTAATTGGCTCCATAGATTGTCTGCAGTACACTCATCAGGAGTTCCATAGTGTTAAAAGGACAGCATCAGAATTGCCCTTCAAACTTTCACAAAAGTTTAGGCCAATGACAAGCAAAATGAAAAAGAATGCAGAACCATGGTATTTACAACATTTGTCTAGAGACAACAAGGTAGTAGTAGCATTGACTTCAATAAGTTTATGAGGTGGATATAGATATATACATGTAAAATTTTAGCACTGTGACACTAAATTAACAATAGCATACCTTCTGGAATTTTGCCACCAGCAAGATGTACAATACTAATTACGACAAAAGTGAATCCAGATAGATGAGCAGTTTTCTGATCCACAACATATTTTTCATATACATCAGGAGGAAGTTGACTTGTGAGAATATATGATTTTGAATCTGCTCCACCTGAAAGAACAAACATCATAAAACCATTAGAAGAAAATGAAGAAGGCAGAACTTAAAATATTGTTGGAAAACTCCGGGGAACACAACCAGCTGTGAACAAGAATAAATCAATTCAGTCTAAATTTACTCATTTCCTCAAAATGTATCTAAACTTTTCAAAGATAGAAGAAAACAATGCCAAATAATTCCGAAGCATTCTCTAGTCTGAGTAGTCTCTATCGATTACTAGGTAAAAGTATTCTCAGGACACAGATCCTCAAAGTCCAACAAAAATAACAATTTTGATTCGCAGAAATTCATATGGTTTAACTTGTTGAGTTAACTTCGGTACAAAGTTCCTGAATTTATTTGACAATGCAATACCTGCAAATGTGAGATAAGCAACTTTTTTACACACCAATACACTGCATTTCTCTTTTAGCATACTCATGAGATAAGTTTAACCTTACAAGAGAAAGTGCATTCAATTTCTTTGCGTAAGAAGTGATGGAGAAGCTATGTCCTAACAGAACCATAAATAGAATGAAAAGAGAAAAGAAGAAAAAGGCGAAATGCTCACTCTGTTGGGATGCCCGAGTATTGGCTTTGGATGAAGGGTGAGCCCTTTGAAGCTCCTTCATTTCATACCCAAATACAGAGGAAAGCTTGTCCTTAGCCTCATTGATAACAAAGGTAGGAAGGTTACGCTGATGGTAGTTCTTCGTAACCACTTGAGTGAGTTCCTCTCTCTTAATAGGGCACCCTGAATTATGATAGGTTTTGAAAAGCATATACCTAATCACTTCCCCAACAAGCTTATCCTTTTCCTGAAAAAACAATTCAAACAAGAACATGCCCTAATTCTCAGAATGCGTGCATTCTTAAGAGTCAGTGATGAGAAGAAAGGAAAAAGTAATTCACCTCCTTTGAAATCCCGAATTGCGAGAAATCCTCCGCAGCATTCGCCATACTTCAAGCGCGTGGTGAAAAGGGGATGAAGATGAGGAAATTCAAACCTCAAAGAAGGTGAAAAGGTCGAATCTTTTTTACGTTTTTTTTTTCCTTCGAATTGGACTGTGCTTGGTGGTTTCAAAATAAATTAGGGATGTCAGCGCCTCCTTGGTGAATCTACGATTCTATCTCACAGTGGCGGGAGAAGATTCTTATATATTTATTATTGTTATTATTCATAAAATTTAAATATTATTAATATAACTTAATTAAATTCCAGAATTGTTTGCATTTAAACAATTTTCATTATTGGTTGGATTTAAATTTAACTTTTTTATAATACTTGAAATGTCCCGGAATTGTGTTTCAATTGAGATTTTTGTTTGTTTACAATAATCAATTCAATTGAATATACTTCTTTCTTACTTGGAAAATTGTTTATAGTTTATAATCTTATTAATGTTAATTTGTAGAAGTAAAAGGATCTAAATAGTTCGAGAGGTCATTTTGAAAGCTCATTCAACAAGTCAAGTAAAACTAAAAAAAATAAAAATTTAAATGGATTATTGTAAATTTTCAATAATAATAAATATTACCGTAGTTTTCCAATAGTAACAAATATTTTCATAATTAAAATACAGCGAAAAAAAATAAATTGTATAATTAATAAAACTAATTTATTAATAAAAATAATTTATTTAACAAATTTTTAAATAAATTATTAGGTTCAACAAAAAAAAAACTTAAATGTTAATCAATTATCAGTCTACTTTAGTGTAACACGTAAATATATTAATTATTTCTCATATTGGAAGATATGCTGTTTTTGTTTTTAGTTCAGATAATACATTTTGTTATTAATTTTAGCTCCAAAAAGTTTTATCAATTTTCTTTTAGTTGTTACATTTTTTTTTACTTTAATTCCTATATATATATATATATATATATAATATTTAGTGACATCATAAATTAACAACAATTGTTTTTTTAATTTAAAGGAACTAAAACTTTATTGGGTTAATTTTGGTTCAGTTCACTTGGTATTAGCAGTTGGGTTTTAGTCTATATATTGTATTAAAAGGAGAGGGTTTTAAGCCATGAAGTTTTAATTGCTCAATTTAGATTTAATATTTAAAAGTAGTAAATTTAGAATTAATAAATAAACAGACTTTAATCTCAATGTTAAAATTATACCCCAATTATTTATGATATTATTTATAATATATTAAATTGTTTGTATTTTTTATTAAACGATTTAATTTGTTTTAAAAAAGTAATGACACATGTATGCATAGTTATATATATAGATATATCAATATCTGCTAAGTTTGAATAATAAATCATAACAAAAGTAAAATTTTTTTATTATCTATAACGATATATAAAAAAGGAATTCTCTTTTTTGTGTCCACTTTTCAAAATATCGATTTTACCCTTTAAGTATATAATTTATTAAATTTTTAAAAATTGACAGTTACTTTTACAAATTTTTTATAAAATCAGATGTCTTTGTTTATTCTATTCTTCTTTATTTATTAATGGTTATTCTTTTATTTGTTCTGATATATTTCACTTTATTTTTAATAAATAACAATATATAAAGGGATTCCTTTTTTGTGTTAACTTTTCAAAATACCGATTTTATCCTTTAAATATATAATTTATTAAATTTTTAAAAATTGACCGTTACTTTTACAAATTTTTTATAAAATCAGATATTTTTGCTTCTTCTCTGCTTCTTTATTTATTAATGATTATTCTTTTATCTGTTATAATATATTTCACTTTATTTTTAATAAATAATATTATAATATTATCACCTACTAATATAATATTACATATATTTAAAAAATATTATCGTATTACGCCAGTAATGTGTAATTAAAATTACGAAAACTAAATTTCTTATTTAGATGTGTGAGTCAAACTTGAACAGCTAACATACAAAAATAAATTATCCTGTACTAACCTTAAAAACAAAAATTAGAAGTAAATATAAAATTAGTTTATTAATTATATTTTCTCACATCAAATCTAATTATAATTTTTGTTTAATCGACATCATAACTCTACATTAAACAGAGATTTTCACTAATATTTAACTATATTATTTTATTAAATATAATAATTAGAATCGGCGACGTCGTTTCAGTGTCTTTCTTGGTTTAGAGTAACTATCATCGGTAGTGAGAATAAGCATGCTCAATGTCAATTGTGCGATCTGGAACGAACGAGGAAGAGAAAGATGGGAAGGGAAGACACGTGCGAGCGTGTGGAGAACGCTCTGCGAGAGTGCCACCGTCGAATTCCGGCAGGTCCGAGTCGCGACTCAGCGTGTCGCCACCTTAACCAGGCGTTGGCCATGTGCCTTGTTTCGTCGGCGTGTCCCGAAGAATCGGAGGCGGTGCGCACCCTTTGCTCCACCGCCGGCACCGCTCTGAAGCGCCGGCAATGCCAACAGGCTCAGTTTTCTCTCTCCCTCTGCCTCTCCTCTCACCAACAATAGCTTATTCCCTAACCTAATTTTTACTACTCATTTCTGTATAAATTTTTGGGAATTTGTTGCAACTCTTATTTAGTATTCATATTGATTCAAATTTGATCTGTATCCGGCGGTGAATTTATTGTGCAAGAAGAAAAAATGTTTGTCAGTGATATTTGTTTGAATTTGTATGATTTAAATAAAATTGGGGATATCTATGCAGTAGAGTTGAATAATTTGAAAGCAGACTCCTAATTTATCTCATTCAAGAAAATTGGGGGAAGTAATCTAGAACATATAAATGAGTGTAAAAGAAAACAATTTTATTTCAGTTTGATAGGTATAAATGAGTATGAAATTTTTGTTAGGTATAAATGAGTATAAAATTTTTGTGTTGTCCTTCAACTAAAAATTATTAATCAAGCATACAACTTAATTAATTAAATTAATATATATATATTTCAAATTTATTATTGATTTATATAATAATTATTTTCACTGTCAATTCCATGTAACTTCTTCTGTGTTGATTTTATTATAAGAAAGTTTTACATTAATATTGTATAAACTTTTATTTATTTATTTTTCAATGTAACATGTTATTATGAATACATTTTTATCGTCATTTTAACGTAGTTCTAACCTAATTTATTACGAAAAATTGATAGTAATATTTAATTATTAACTCATCAAATTGTGTAAGTATTTTTATTTTACCATCAGACATATATTATTTTAGTTTGTTCAATGGACTTGACTATGTGTATTTTGTACAATATATAATATACAATAAGCAAATATTTTTTTTATATAAATTAAAATTATGATATAATATTTTAAGTAAATAAACTATTTTTTATTTATGGTAAATACTTATATTATGACAGTTATTTTCAACCATTGATGTTTCTTTTAAACAGATATTAAATTTAATTTAAAAAAAAGATAAATGATATATTAATACATTTAAGAGGCTAACTATCTTAATAGCCACTAAAAATACTGATTTAATGTAGTTATTGAGTGGATTATAATTATTAAAAATACTCTGATCCTAATCATTTTAATTTTCTCTCCTTGGATTGACATTACATTTACATTTTTGTGCTCTTCAGCAGTAATTTTTCCTTTACAGAGACAATGATGCTGAACTAGAAATGGAGACCACAACTACCTATTTCGGCCACTAATTAAGACAGGCTTCAATCAACTTCTATTTATCTACATAGAATTTATTTTTTTCCAGTAAATAGTCAAACAACTTATTAAAAGTTTAAAGCAATCTGTTACAAGGTAGGGGAATGGAAACTCATCAATGAGTTCCAGATGCTTGTTACTTCAAACAGGTAGGCACACTATGAGCCTATGGTCTCTGATGTGTAAAAAGAGCAACCATGATCACTTGGGAGAACCATTGCACTACGATGGTGAAAGAGAAAGAACATGATTCTTTATTGTTTTACTGTAATTTGCTCTGGTTTTGTGAGGCTAGATCCATTTCCACACCACTTATATTTCTTAAGATTTTTGTATTTGCTTCTTAGTTAAATTGAGATCCTTGTGCCTACACAAAGTGGGTGCATAAATTGCAGGTAATAAATTCTCAACTGCATTGGAGACTCAAATAGAAAATCCAACCCCCTCATTTATGTTTGACATGCTTAAAATAGCGGTGAGTCGGTGCGCATATGTTGAAGTCATGCTGAGGAAATATTGGAATCTATTACACCTTGGATAGGTCTTAATCTCTAAAAATGTTAAGGTCTTAGTATTTTTACAATGAAAAATGTTGCAAAAACCATACTAGAGTATTTTATTAATCAGCCTACTCCATGTATGTGATTTCATAATATCATTCACTGCATAGATTTAGGAGCATTAGGGTCACAGGTTGCATTGTCCTATTAGATGTTTACTTTGGTGAACGAAACAAATACTTGCACTGGAATTAATAAGGCATGCAAAGGGACGGTCCACTTTACAATAGTGGGAAATGCACCTTCGTAGTTTGTTGAAACATTGTCAAATGTGGCATTAATTGCTTTGTTATCCTGTTCATCTATAAATACACACATCTCTGATATCTCACATCACTGCATTTCCTAGTGCTCATAGAATTTTAAGTTTCTATCAATATCTTGTAGTTCAATTCAAACTTGTAAGCAGCATGGGGGCTCTTACTTTCACAGATGAGTTTACTAGCACTGTCCAGCCAGGAAGGTTGTTCAAGGCTCTGATCCTTGATGCTCCAAACCTCATCCCCAAACTCATGCCTGAGGCCATTAAGAATGTTCAATTGGTTGAAGGAAATGGAGGTCCCGGAAGCATTCAGGAGATAACCATTGCTGAAGGCCAGTTGCACCATTTCACACTGATTTTCACTTTATCATTTTTTGTTGTTGTTGCTATTTGTGACTAATTATGTGTCGTGAGAAGATCAAAGAAGATAATAGACACATGGTAGTGGTAGTTCTAAATCATATAATGATTTCTCTAACCATGTGATCTTAAGTTAAGAACTCATTAGTTTTCACCTTTATGTGCTCAAGAGTTGGTTTTCTAAATATATTGGTTTCAAACAGAAATGACTGACAAAGAGATTGTTATTGGTAATGCCTTGAATGCAGGTGATAAGATCAAACACTTGAAGCATAGAATTGATGCAATTGACCCTGAGAAATTGACTTACAGCTACGCAGTGATCGAGGGAGACGGTGCACTGGAAAAAGTGGATTCAATTTCACATGAGATTAAGTTCGAGGCCACTGAAGAGGGAGGTTGCAAGACCAAGAATGTGAGCACTTATCATCCCAAAGCAGGGGTTGAGGTCAAAGAGGAGGATTTCAAGGCTGCAAAGGACGAAGGCTTGGCTCTCCTTAAGGCAGTGGATGCTTATCTTCTGGCAAACCCAGATGCCTATGTTTGAAGCCTTGAACTGATCTTATATACAAGGCACCTTTGCATCAGATTATAATATGTTGTGCTCTAAATTCAGCCTATGATCTAGTTGTCATATATGATATGGCTTATAATAAAATTTGATTTACTTTTGTGGGCACTGATAGCCAAATATGATAATACATCCACACAATTACTAGTTAAATGGTGGGATAATCAAACACAATGGTTAATTGGTACACTTTTTCATTTTTTTTCCCTTTAATTGTTTTCAGAAGTCGACTATGTTAATGGTGTCACTCTTAAAAGTGGTAAATCAGAAGTTTATATGTAAAATCACACCACAAGAAATTTTAAGTAAGTAGTTTGATTTACTGCAACTTGGAACATTGCCTTTGTCTCGAAGATTACTGATCTGAATGGAGTGATTGTTCATTTTTGGAAGTTAAAAAACAATGTATGCTAAAACTGCTTTAGATTTCACAGTAATGGGATATTGTGACGTGCAATTTTATCATCAGAAGAATATTACACAATTGAAAAATCCCTTTTTTGCACAATGAATCCTATGACCTTATGCTTCCACAATGATGCTTGGTTACGCCAAAATCGTTTAACTGTAATAACTATAAAGACCAATGAGGGGTTTTAATCAGAAACTTCAATTTCTTATCCTATCAACATTCCATCAAGCGTGGAATCGATTTATTGGGACATACGGATAACTTTATTCAATTGGGCCCCTATTATACGATAGAGATGTAAAATTCACCACAGAATAATGGTTGTTAGAAATCCAAATGTGAGTCTAAGTCTCATATTGACTAGAAATGAGAAAATAGAATATTATATAAAAATAAACACCTATAAACCTATTATCTTAAGATTTTAGGTTAAGAGTGATGTCAATACCTTATGTAGTTGGACTCAGGTCTTAGTAGATATTCTATCTCATTGTACTCCATAATTTGGTTCTCTAAGCTACAAATTTTGGTTAAAACGTGGCTTCTGTCCCTGCAAGAATATACTTATATTTTAGTTTTTCATCGGATACAAAATCAAAATTTGCTGCAACAACATTTAAGTTAATTTAGCTTATCATTTTCTAATCATATTTTGTATTTATCTGTTTAATTAAATATTCCCATAGACAAAATCAATAGACATAATTATATCATATCAAGTGTCAGATATTTTATTGTAATCTGTCTCTATATATTAAAGTAGAATGGCCACCCTGTTGTTTGTTTGTGCATTACCTGTTTCTAATAAGACAACCCTTTTCTTCCTAATAAGAATCAAGATCCAAGAACTATTCTTTCTAGTGCTAATTAACAACCAAAACACCTTGTGCCACAATCATTACACCAAGATAAACTCTCTTTTCTGCTAATTAGGGATGGCAACGGGGCGGGGCGGGTACGAGTATCATGATCCCATCCCCATCCCCATAATAAAAATTCATCCCATCCCCATCCCCAAACCCAACGGGTATACAACTTTTGACTCATCCCCATCCCCACCGGGTAACGGGTATTTTCTTATACCCATACCCATACCCATTTTTTTATTGTTCCATATATCAATTAAATATTTTTTATAAAAAAAATTTAAAAATCACACCAACGGAATCATGATACTATCAAAATATTCAATATTAAAATAACATACTCTTTTTGATTTTCATGATGTCAAATATTAAGAAAAATATTATAATAGTATAAATCTCAAATTAAAGTATCAAATAACAACTAAATAAAATTCAAATAATTATATAAAAGCTAAAAAATTACTCATTACTAAAATTTTATAATAACCAAAATATTTATTAATTTTACAAATGATCAGTGGTTTCATTTGCATTCGATCCACCTACACATAGAAAAAAAATGAAAAATTAGATATGATATAATAATTGAAATTGAAAATTTTAATTACTAGAATATAATGTACCTTCTTCATCAGATTCATTTTCACTCATGAGAACATCTTTTCCTTTTAATTTTTTAACACCTACAAACACCAAATGTAGAATATTAGATGAGAATTCACAAAAAATACTAACAAAAAATATTAATAAATTTGAGTAACTTACCTAGATGGTTTGAGTTCCATATCCAACTTCTTGTACACATCAAAGCCTGTATAGTAATATGATGAAGTCGACTACGGTGAGAAGTTAATATCTGACCACCAGTACTAAAAGCAGATTCAGAAGCTACAGTTGTTATTGGAATAGCTAAAACATCCATTGCAATTGCTTGAAGGGTTGGAAACTTTAACCCATTTGTTTTCCACCATGATAGGATATCAAATTCTTGTGTAACCGGCAAATTATCTTCTTCCAAGTAATAATCCAACTCTGTTTTCATAACTGTAGTTCTAGATTTTTTCTTTTTTGCCATAAACTCTAAAAATTCATTCGCATCATTATCAACATCCTTTCCCAACTCCAATGATGTAGCTCTATAAGAAGAAGTTTCATTCTTTTTTGATTGATATTCCAAAACCAAATCATAGCACATTTGACGAATCCTACTAAGTTTCAGATCAAAATCATTACCATACAATTTATAAAAATAATATTCTAACATGTCCATCTTGTACCTTGGATCTAAAACTGAAGCAATTGCCAATATGTTATATAACAAAAAACAAAGAGAATGAGAAATATGTTATATATATATATATATATATATATATATATATATATTATATTATATTATATATTATATTACTATGTATATATATATTATATGTGTGGATATCTTATGTTTATATATATATATATATATATATATAATTATTTATATATATTATATTATATATATTATATTATATATTATATTATTATTACTATGTATATATATTATATGTGTGGATATCTTATGTTTATATATATATATATATATATATATATATATATATATATATATATATATATATATATATATATATATATTTATAGATATATATTTATTTTAAGTATATATTATATTATATTATATAATAATATATATTATATTATATTATATAATAATATATATTATATTATTATGTATATATATTATATGTATATGCGTAGATATTTTATGCTTTTATATATATATATATATATATATATATATATATATATATATATATATATATATATATATATATATATATATATTTCTTTTAAATTTTTATAAATTTGTAATGTTATAAATTTGTTTATAAAAGATCTCACTAGTTAAATGATTAATTTGTTTTATACGTATATATTATATATATTATATTATATTATTATGTATATATATTATATGTATATTATATTATATTATATTATATTATATTATATTACATGTATATGTGTAAATATATATATATATATATATATATATATATATATATATATATATATATATATATATATATATATATATATATATATATATATATAAAAGTATATTTTATTTATATGTATATATACTATATTATATTATATTATATTATATTATATTTTATGTGTAAATATATTATTTATTTATATATATTTTTTAGATTATTTAATAAATTATAAATAGTTTAGTAATTTAAGTGGGGACGGGTATTTGGGCGGGTATATATATCCCCATCCCCATCCCCATCTCCAGTTGAAAATTTCGGGTATTACCCATACCCATATCCATACCCAGTCAAAGCGGGGATTCCCCGTCAAAACGGGGACGGGTTCGGGTGATACCCACGGGCACGAGTTTATTTGTCATCTCTACTACTAATGAAAGATTAACCAATCACCCCGGTTGTGTATTTTTCTTTTCAATCAGAAGTTTGTCACAATTTTTCTTTGCTCAAAAATGGTGAATAACACCTTGTGATTCAAGTCCATAATGTTATCAAAAAGGTCTTATTATGCCAATAGCCGCCCATGTGTATTGATACAATTATTTGGAAATATGAAATAAAAAACTTATTAATCATTCACTCACTGATTTGAAAGTCTTCCAATAAAAAGTGTCATTCTTAAATGCCAAATAAATATTCATTTTCTCTAAGCTGCATTGATAAACATATTCATTTCCATCAAAGTGATCATTCCTGTAACCACAAGACCAAGTTCATTTCACAACCTTGAGTTTTCTGTGATCTTTGCAATCAACACAATATTCACCATGGGAAGCACAACTTTTACATACGATTATTCCTCCCCTGTTGCTCCATCACGCATGTTCAAGGCCTTGATCACTGACTCCAGAACTTTGCTTCCGAAGCTCTTACCACAGTTCATAAAAGAGGTCAACGTGATCCAAGGAGATGGGGAAGCTGGAAGCATTGAACAGGTTAACTTTGCTGAAGGTTAGCAAAATCACTTTAAGAAACTGAAGTGAAATTAATGGATTATATTATACCTATTTCTATGAATATATCTCTCTGTGTGTGTAGTGGCTGAAAATTTTCTTGTGTTTGTTTTTTGTGCAGCTAGCCCCTTCAAATATGTGAAACACAGGATTGATGAGGTTGATAAGGAGAAATTAGTGTGCAAATACACTATGATTGAAGGGGGTCCATTGGGGGAAAAGCTTGAGTCCATAGCTTATGAGGTTAAATTTGAGGCCACAAGTGATGGTGGTTGCCTCTGTAAAATGACAACCAAATACAATGTCATAGGGGATTTTGAAGTCAAAGAAGAAGAGATAAAGGAAGGAAAGGAAAGCTCTCTTGGAGTCTGCAAAGTGGTGGAAGCCTACCTGCTTCAGAATCCCAAAATCTATGCTTAAATTTTCATCTGATTGTTCAAAATCACCATGCACGAGATATATATGCCTCAGTGTAAGAAAAATGTGTCAAAAATCTCGCGTTGACCGAAAATAAGACCGATTTAAAATATATAAGTGGATGCAAATCTCATTTTACAAGTTGGTTTTGTAGGGTTGAAGTAGACTTAAAGTATGTTTCTCACACTTTGTACGTCGATGATATTCAATTTATTCAGTTTTTGAATGATTTTGTATGCAACTAAACGTAGGGACAATAGAAGGTTTCGCCAAGTATTGATTGAATTCCTTATTAAGTCCTTACTCTTCAAAGGCATACTCAGTGCTTTGGCAAAATATTTGTGCTTTTTGCAGTAGCAGAATTGGAGATTCACTATGCTATTTTATGAATTCATTGTGCAACTAATAACGTTTGGTTTGTGTTATGAACATCTCAGACATGCCCAAGCCAAATGTTTCTGTATTTAGTTTCTGTTTCAGCCAAATTCAACCAATTTGAACCAAAATCCATGAGCATTTAAGCAGTAAGCAATTTGGGAATCTGCACAGCAAACACTATAAGAAAGATGATTGATTTTTTTTTTTTCTTGCAGAAGGTTGATTAAACCATGGCAAGGAAAAGCGTTTTGGAGTTGTGTGGTTCGTAAGGATTACCAAATCTAAGAACACAGTGACATATTCAACCAATAAGAAAATCCAGTGAATGAGAATGATACCATTTTGTGTTAGGAAACAAAGTATGAGTCTAAGTCACTAGAAATAGAACACTATATATAAAGACCAATAAATTTATTATTTTAAAGTTTTGGGTTAAGAGTGGTGTCAATGTCTTACATAATTGAGTTCACATCTCATTGATGTTGTATTTTCCCATCAAACCTCTCTGTAATCCTAACATTTTGCACACATGGGTAGCTCCCATGATGTTATAAAGCTTGTGCACTTTACTTCTTTCGGTAGAACCTTCAATTTTTACCTGTTACATTCATGACTTGTCCAAAGTCCATTACAAGAAAAGTGAAATATTTTTCAACCATGGCTAGTGAAGAGAAAGTAGAAAACAAAAGTCAATTCCCTTCAAAATTAGGATATATAGTTGGACATATATCACTATAATAATTTATAGGAGAAATAAAAGAAAAACTAAATTAAAAGTTTCAAAAGTATAAGCTAATTTGTAGAATGTTTCTCATATAACTTTTCTATTCTTTTTAAAAAGAACACAAATTAATTTTAGTTTGTAAAAAAAACACATTTTTTTTTCATATTTTTGTCTCTCTTGTAAATATTTATGAAGAAATTTGTGAAAAATTCTTAGATAACATTATATGACAAACTTATGGAAAAACTTGTTTATGGTGTGTTTAGAATATATGCGAAGATTTAATTATTTTATGAATCAATTATAAGTGCAATCCATTTCTTTTATTTTAATTAGAGTAATTTGTTTAGATAATTTTGTTGAAGAAGCGATTTTCAAAAGCCTAATTTCTTTAGAATACAATTAGAATATCGCTTTTACATAATAATTACAAAAAATTATGATGTTGTGAAAAACTGATAGAAAAACTGTTGAAAGATTAGGATTAATTTGGGATAAAGTTTTTACGGGAAAAAAAGATAACAAATTTCAAATTTTCATATTCATTAAACAATTTTTTAACAACATTTCTTTTAGCAAACTTCAACCTGTGTGTGAAACACCAATAAAATTTTTAAACACAGATATTATATATTAAGAGAAAAAGTATTAGCAAAATTATCACATTATCCAATTTCTTTGATTAACACGTATACACATTTATAATTATTTAATCATTTTCTTATTATTTAGTCTTCCAAGACGTGAGTTCAAATTCTGCAATATCTAATTTGTTTTAATTTTCTAATTTATAATTTCAATTATAATATCAATTATAAATAATATTATTGTATGTGATATTATTATAATAATAATTATTATTTATAATTATTAATAATATAAGTATTATTATAAATTTCATTAAAATAATATTACAATTATTATTATAAGATATAATAAAAATAATAATTATTATTATATATATTATTAGTGGTAAAATTATTAATATTATTATTATATATTACTATTATATAATATATTATTATTAATATATTTAAATTTATTAATATTATTAATAGTGAAATTATTAATATTATTATTATTAGAATTAATAATTATAATACATTAGTATTATTATTATATTACGTACTTTTACTAATTATTGTTAGAATTATTAGTTAAATTTATTATTTTTATTATTAAATTTATTAATATAATTAAAAGTTGTAAAATTATTATTATAATTATTTCTAGTAATATTAATATATGATGTATTAATATTATATTACAATTATTATTAGATATTATTATAATAATAATAATTATTACTATATATATATTTATATATTATTAGTGGTTAAATTATTAATATTATAGGATTAAATATATTTTTTATCCTTAACTTTTAGTTAAAATTTAAATTATTCCATTTTTAAAATCTTGTTTAATTTAGTCCAATTTAGTCCTATAATTTTATAAATGTTTGAATTTAATTTTCTTAACATTTTTTTAAGTTTATTTAATATTTTAAACACGTTTCAAGAAATTATTTAAATTATTTATCCTACTTACATTTCCATTAAGAAATTATCTTAAAATAAGTTTAAAACAACAAATAAGCTTAAATATTTCTTCAATTCAACTAACAGAAAAAAGAAGAGAAAGTGAGTGATCGTTGCAAATTATGCTCAAAGACATCCCAAGCCCTAATCGAAAGAAGAACAAGAAGAAGCGAGAATAGAAAGAGAAGAAATAAAAGAAAGAAAGAAGTGAAAAGAGAAAGAGAAGAAAGAAGCGTTGTTGTGCTGCCATGAGTTGAGGAATTAAAAAAAGAAAAAGAAAAGAGAAACTTACAAACGAATCGAATCGATTTGAAGAAACTCTGTAACCATGGGTGCTTTAATGATAGTTGTGTTCTAGAAAATGATAATGCGAAGAAGAAGAATACAAAGAAGAGAAGAAATGAAAAGAAAGAAAGAAACAAACAAAAAATGTGGACTAATTCCATTTTTACCGAAAAAATTAATAGATCAAAACATATATTTAACCCATATATATATATATATTATTAAATTTATTAATAATATTAGTAAATTTATTTATATTATTAAATATATTAATATTATTAAAAATTATAAAATTATTGTTATTATTATTAGCGATATTAATATAGAATATGTTAATATTATTGTTATATAATTATTGTTATTATTAAATTCATAATATTATTAAAAATATTAACATTAGTATTATTTGTAAGAACCGATTCAAGACCCACCAGGTAAAATGATTTACTTTAGATCTAGTAGTTTCTATAAAAATATACTTTTTATTAAATTAATTATAATTATAAAATTATATTTAAAAATAAAATATAGACTATTAATTTTTACAATAAATTATTTTTTTCATTAAAAAATTCTTAATTTGATGTTTTCTTTAAATTTTTCAAAATTATAATATATTTTCACATAAATTATTTTACAATATATATTTTTTGTTTTAGAATTCTTAAACCATTCCGAATACGATATTAGTATTTTCTTTTTTTAATGTTAGGTGGCAAAATCTGAAGTCACCACCCACTTCATTATTTGAAGAGATGTGACTTGTGTTGATTATCAGATTTGAAAATAATGCTGTCACTGTCATAAAATTTCATTACAAACTAAACTGTCACAAGCACTGAACTGCTCCAATTGAATGGAGACAGATTAAAGCATAAAAACGTAATCTATGAAGTGAAGGTTGCAAAAATCTTCTTATAATAAATATGATTATAGATTGCAGGCATGAATCACTACCGAGACTTGGATAACGATGAAAAAAAGTTGAACTTTGTTTAATTGAAGTATCACCAAATCCACTACATGCTTTACATCCAAATCCACTAATGCAAAAACTATCAAACTTTGAGTCTCCTGTGGCTGCCACTACCAAAATTTCCTTACACATGAATGAAGAAATGAAGCTGTACAAATAATGTGCTGGTAGGAACATGCAATAATGCAAATATCTAAGGGATGAAAAAATGAATAATCCTCACAACCGTCTTATTGGAAAGAATGTGGCCTAATCTTTGATGGAAAATGGCCATTCACTTTTTCATCAACATCAAGCAAAAGGGCACTTAAGAATATGAATCTTGTTGTATTGAGAAAGGTTCATCACAGCACTGCAGTTTTTCCACTGATACTCAGAAAACAGGAGGAAGAAGAATCGTATGAGGGGTTTCCAAGTTCAGGACAAGGTTCTGGGAGCACTGAGTCTGAAAAACCAGACACATTTGAGCATTCCCAAGTCATGGGAGAAACAGAATCTGTTGACAAGGTTATGTTGGAGAGGCATATGTTTGTGAAAGGAGATTCCTCAATTCCTGCAAAGTTTCCAGCAATGGTAATGTTTGTACCTGTGACATCCCTCAATGTAATGTGATCCAAAAGTGGGAGTGCATTTGGATCAAAATTGTCATCAGGATGAGAACCACAGTTACCAGTGGCAGCAATTGCTGTGTGCACATTCTCCATTTCTATGTCTGATATAACAATATCTTTCATATAACCACCTCTTCCTCTGGTGGTTCTAAACTCAATGCCACTGTTTGAGTTCAAAACATGAGCATGCTCCACTACAACATCTGAAATGCCACCAGACATGTCACTGCCAAATGCAAGAGCAGAGCCAGAAAATGCATGAAGATGCACCCTTCTGATGTGCACTTTCTCAGTTGGCCTGCCATAGGCAATGCCATACTCATCCCAGCCACTTTTCAGAGAAATTGCATCAAATCCCATGCCAACAATACAATCTTCTATACACACATGTTCAGAAGAATCTGAAAACAGGTAGTGCACAAAGGTTACCAAAGTTTGGTAAACTAATGATATTTTAGAAGCAATGTCATTTTCACAACAAGCACCAACATGTTTGTTACAAACCTGGCACTATACCAACAGTGTAAGGGGATTCTGGAGGAGCAGAGATTGAAACATTTTGAATATGTACATGGCTGCATCAAATTACACACAACTAAATCAACACTTCTTTCATTTGAAAAATTGAAGAACAGAACATATATAATATATATATATATACCTGCAATAGACTGGGTGTATGCTATAAGCTGGGGCATTCAAGAATGTAAGATTTGAAACCACCACATTATCAGATGCCACAATTTCAACCAGATGAGGCCTGCTATGGTTCAAGGAATGGGAGCTATACCACTCCCACCAAACCATTCCCATGCCGTCAATGGTTCCATTATTACCTGATGAATCACACCAAGACATGAAAATTCACTCAAGAAACAAACCAATGAAATCTTGCTGGAAAGAAACAGAATATTGGGAGATGACAGAACCTGTTACAACCACATCATGTAACATGTATCCATTTATCAAGCTCTGATATCTTCCCCCAGGAACTTCAAGTCCTCGGCCATAAGAAGGCAAGGGTTCAATGACATCCCAATGAGATGGATCCTAAGCAAGTAAAAGCCAAAACCCAGATAAAAAAACACACCCTTTATCAGAACATGAACCATCATACACGCAAAGATCAGCAGAAAAAGGCAGGGCCAAGAAAAAGTTAGTGGAAAAGAAGCAATACCTGAGATCCAATAATGACAGCACCTTTTTCCAGAAAGAGGGTGAGATGGCTGGTAAGATTGAAGCTTCCGGTGAGCCATTTACCGGGAGGAACATAGAGCTGAGCGCCACCCTTATCGGCAAATGACTTGAGATAGAAGATGGCGTTCTGGAACGCAATGGTGTTGAGTGTTCTACCATCTCCAACTGCACCAAACTCCAAAATGGAGACACTGTGTGGTCTTGGGTCTAGTGTTGGGTTGGAACCACATTGCCCACCATCTCCGCTAACTCTCACGGCATTGCTCAATGCCACCAGCAAGAGCAATGCCACCTGAAAGAGGGTACAAAAACCAAAATGCAACCATTGATTCTCAGAAGATATCCTACAGATACAATAATTAATCACACACCCAAATCCAAATCCAAATCCAATCACAATTCAACTGGAACAGAAACAAATGAATAATCTCATCATTCACCAAACAATTCACTTCACTTCACATACACACACACACACATCAGATGACTAAGAACTTGAAAGAGAACTCCAATCTGAAAGAAGAATGCAGGTTTATCAGATCAAATGGAATGAAATTTGATCCAACTGAATCCTCCATCATTGGCATCAATCATCTTGCCACATGCGTAACCAAACAGCATCAGAACAAAACCCAACATTTACCCATCACTCATACTCTGACTTACCTAAAACCAAACCAAAGATTGGAATTTGAGAATGCCCTCTTACTTATCAATGACTCAGATTTGAAACTGAGGTCCAAAGTCAAAAGGAAAAGACCACAAACATAGCAAAAACAAAAACAAGAAAAAAAAAATACAGAACAAAATAAACCACAACAAAACGTACTTACAAACATCTTCTTGAGTCAAAGCTGGCAACAGGGTCAGACTCCAAGGGAGACAAGAAACAAGTAACCAAAAGCAAAAAAAAAAAAAAAAGAAGAAAGAAAGAAAGAAATTGCAGCAGAAGCAGAGAGAAAAGAGAGAGAAGGAAAAAAAAAAGGAAGAAGAACCAGCCACGGTCACAGAAGCAGCTTTATTCTAGTTTTGTGAGTATTATTATAAGCATTAATATACGCACAGAAAAGGAGAAGATTAATAGTCCTCCCTTAGATGTAACATGGTCATGTATATACAGATATTTAGTAACAATTTCATTTTATTTTATTTTTCATGCATATATAGTGATTAATTATCTTAATTCAAATATAGAAAATAAACATAATTATGCTGAGGTGAGAAGAAAAAAACAATGGTGAAGTGTGAGAAGAGAGAGAATAACAACAAGGGGACAAAAAAGAAATCAAAGGAAATTAATTGTAATAATTGGGTATTGCCCCTGTTAATGAACATGATTATTAACGTCTCTCGCCGACAAAATCGTTCGTAACGGCCCTCATAGATTGTGCCTGCAGTGCAGAGGAACAGTGTATGTGTGTGGTGTGTTTTCACATGTCAGAATTTTACTAGGCAAAGTAAATTGTTTCAAGTGTGTGTTTGTTTTGGCATGTGTTTGAGTCACCAACAGCGAAGAAACAAAACAACGTTAACATTATTATTGTTGTTTGTTAACATTAAGATTTGTGAGAGTGTGAGAGGGTGATTAGTGGGATGGGGAATGATAACGTTCAAGGGGTTTGAGTTTGGGGAGTGACAGGTGGGATGAAATAGGAGGGTGTTGAAAGGGAAAAGGGGCTCCCCTGAGTGACACGTGGAGGGGGTAGGAGGGAGGGTTGGGTGAGGGAATGAGAATAAGTTTGGAAATGCATGTGGATTGACAGAGCAGAAATGGGGGAGGGTGGGGCCCACATCAATCATGCCAAAGATGCTAGCCTGGCTTCACTCACTTCACTCCCACACCCTTCATTCAAATTAGGGTTTTTTTATAAATTAAACAGAAATGTTTAATTTATTTCAAGATTATTTGATATGATAAGAATAATATAACATTTTCTTATAACATTTCTAATTTCAACATTGGTAAGTTAGATTCTGACTTCTCTCATGAGCAAATCATTCTACAAGAAGTATTATTTGTTGATACTGTTATTTTCTTAAAAGATAAAATAAATATTATAGAGACATGTATTTTAAAGTTTAGACTTTTGAAAAATTAAAATTGTTTTAAAAAAGATTAGACATACGAACATATATCCCAAGTAATATTTTCTTGTATTTTGTCATAATTTTAAAAAATAATATCACGTATATACTACAACAATACAGCAATAATTACCGACAATTCATTTTAATCAAAATGAATAAAATGCCTAAAATGGAGCAAGTGAAAATATTTTTCTCGTGATTAAAAAATTTAGAAAAATCAATAATTAAGCATCAACAACTATTTTATTTTCATTTGATTAAATTATAGTTTTCTAAATTTGCACATAGATTTTAGTTTGTACTATATGTAATATAATAGAATGCTTTTTCATAACTATTTTTTTAGCAAATAAACATTTTTTAATATTTAAAGTATCTTATAATTGCAATTTAAAATAAAATTTCTTAATATATATAAACAATACACAGAATGATACAAGGTTATTTAATTATTGGTAACTTCTTTTAAACAAATATTAAAATCCAAATAAGAACTATAGATTAAACAAAATGATTAAAAACTTCCATTGAAGAAAAAGTTTTCAAACATTTTCATAAAATTAACTTTTAAAAGACAATTTCAATTCAAGATTAACTAGTTTTCAAATTTTTATAATATACATGTAAAAGAATGGTAATTTAAAAGACATTTTGTTAGACAGTGGAAAAAAATATAATAAAAATAATATTATTTGAATTAAGTGAAAAGAATGAAAAATAACAAATCTGCATATATCTCTATCTTAATTCATTACCATTCTTAGTCATGTCAAATCATCAACTTAATTACAAAGATGTCAATCCTAACCAACAAATTCTTTTCTCTTAAATGAAAAAAATATAAATAAAAAATAGAGAAAAAAATATATAAATCTTAATATTTTTAGAAAAAAAAATCATAAAAAATAGTTTTTATTTAATATATATATATATATATATATATATATATATATTTACTAAAAATTTCTCTCTCCTCTCTCTATATATATAATAAAAATAGACATTCTTTTACATATTCATCTTATTCATCTGAACATCATAAAATAAGCATATAAAAATTACAAACTTCCTCAGTGAAAAACAAACAAAAAAATATATCATTAATCAAGAGAAGAACAACTAATTAATTTATTAATTATGCATTGGCAATAAATATGACTAAGATGCAATCAATATAGAAAATTAAGTGTGGTTCAAACCTACTTTGTTTCTTTCTTTTGGTTAGTCTTGAGAAAAGAATCCACACTTCTCAACACCATCATCATACTTCTCTCTGTCCCACAAACTTTTTAACAGACATCTTTAGAATAGAAACATAACACTTTTTTAAGACTATATATTTATTTAATAAGCTTTTTGTTCACATCTTCTCCAATGGAAAGGACGAAAAACAAAACCCAAAAAATATGATAAACAAGGAATTAAGATGCTAGCTAGCTAAATCAGATCATTAATTCCAATCAGAAACATATTAAAATTCACTACTTTTCACGTTCAAGTTTTCCATTCATCAAAACAATGCAATCCAAAATACATGCATCTATATAGAGATGATGTTGTTTTTCAAATGGTTCCACTAACTCATGTGGGGTAGTGTTTTAACAACACAGAACCAATTTCTATATCTCAATATGTAAGTTTAATGTAATTATTACAGTCCTCAATACACCTGTCTGCAGAATGGATCACTACAACTGCATTCTTCTAACTAAGTGACTAAATCAATTTGTTTTTTTGTTATGATAAAAGAACCTTACGATAAAAGATGACTAGGTTTTCTTATGATTGTTGTCCTTTCTGTGTGTGATGATGTTTTTTTAAGATAATAACTAAATGGGTACAATTTGGTTCCAATGATACTTAGTTCCGAAGGGATATAGATATGACAGAATCATGCAAATAACATTAATCTCATTGACTATAAAAATTAGCTAAAATTATTATTGAGTTCTTTAATTTGGAATCACATGTTCTTAGAGCTTATTATTTGAATCTCTCTTCAACCAGCTGTATCCTGCATTGCAATGGTTGGCTGTATATATAGGTTTGGTAGCTGTGTGTGAAAAAGAAAATAAATCTGAGATAACCCTAACTCCTCTGTTCAATTTCTTTATAAAGAAGAAATTCAAAGTTCTGCCAATGATTGCACAGCTAGCCTTTGCTTTTCTTTTTCTTTCTCACCCTCTGGGTCAAAGGTTTAGATCACATATCAATTAGCCACAACCCTTTTCATACAAAAATGTGTGTAAAATATGAACTTTTACATTGGTTAGTTAAAATGAAGTGTATATAAACAATTGTTAAAACAATTGTTAAAGATTGGTGATGATAAGTGCATGTGGACATGTCAGAAAATTTTAGCAGCATGAAAGTACGTGGTGCAACTATTTCAGTGAAGAGAAGTAAATGTGAACATATCAGCATTTGTTTGAGAGTTGTGAAAATGGACATGGTTGTTTTGTGGAGAAAACAAAAGATGAAGGTGAATAAGAGTGATTATGGATAAGAGAGAGTGGATGGGGCCAACATGAAAAGTTTCACATAAACACAAGACATAAGAATCCTGTATAGGACTAAAATAAAATTTGGAAACTGTATAGGTCATTTTCTGCACCAAATTATTATGGGTATGTGCAGAAAAAACCAAAAGACAAACACTGGAGAGTGATTTTTCTGTCGAAATTAACCACATGCCATGATAAGAGTTAAACCTTATTAGGCTAATGCAACAATAATGAAAACAAGCCAAAATTGGCATCTCCAAGTCAAGTACAACTACACTTATGTGTTTTTCTTTCCATTTCTATTATTTCAATCCCATATGCTTCACATCCTTATTACAGGTATTTAATTTTCAAGTTTAAGAGGGTGAAAATAATTATCATAAAAGTTAAATTTGCCTAAAATTTAAGAAAATCGGTAGGTCAGAAAATTATTACTGATCATGAGCTAAGTCGTGTCGATTTACGATGAATTCAAAAACCAAAATAATGAAGACTTCACACGACTTCTTCATAAATTTTTGAAAAAATAAGTCATCAGGAGTTATGATGACTTCTGTGTTAATATTAATGACTTTTATGTTAATACTAATTTCTGAAAAATGTTCAGTATTAATATTTTGTAAGTCGTTGAGAGTAGTGACGGACCTACGTGTACATCATCGAGATGTGTAGGTGCATATATGATTTTGTTCATTATAACTAAATATTTAGAAAAAAAATTATTTTATCTTCCCTAATCTTATATATTTGAATTTGCTTGTCACTGTTCTATGATAGAATGATAGACATGTATGTAGTTAAATCATAATTTCACACAACTTAACTCATGATCAGGAATTATTTTTTGATTTGTTATTTTTGTAATTTCGAGACAAATTTGTCCCTATATGTAAAAAACAAAACTTAAAAGTTAACATATTTATCATGTAAAAGGTCTTCTTTATTAGTATGTCCTGTTTATTTATTCTCATTTTGAACAAAATAAAAAAGCAGTAAAAGTGATCTTGTAGAGTTGTAAAAAAATATCATTTGTTGTTTTATAGATAGTTAGATACGACCAGGGAATTATGGGGGGAAAAGATGTACCATAAGGATAAGAAAGTAAGAAGAGACAGTAAAAAGGAAAAGTTTCCATGATGTTCAAGTTTTAATAGGCACCAATAGTTAAAGCAAAGAAGGTTTTTTGCCGGAAAATTTCTGATTCTGGTACTGATTTCTAAGAACATTCATCATGGGTGTCACATTTCTCTGGTACTTCACAAGATCCTACGGTTTACCTAGAATCTTTGTTCTGCTTTCATGCTGCATCATCTCATTATGGAGTTAGATATGAGTTGTGAAAAGGACCAGTTTTCATGGCTATAGAACTTGGTCAAGTGTGTCCTTTGATTCCTTTCTATGTGTATAATGATATTATGCACCTTTTTGGATGCAAAACAGGTAAATATTGTGCACCAGCACTAGTAGTAAGGAAAATGTATTATGTGAACTAAATTTTCACATTTTTTTCTTATAATTTAAGTTGACATCTATTAAATGGTTTTGATATATTAAAAAATAAAAAATAAAAAAAATAAAAAGTTATTTAAAAAGTATTAATTTAAATTGTAAAAAAAATTGTCAAAATTTAATTGATATAGTATATTTTTCATAATAATAAACATTCGATATATATATATATATATATATATATATATATATATATATATATATATATATATATAATTCATTTAATACTAGGATGCGTGGATTACATTCTAAGGAAAATCAAGCATGCTGTACTGTTACCACCTTTGGTCCACTAAAAATATGACATGCTCAGAAGTGGGATCACCAAATTCACATAAACACTTAATTAATCCTTTTACTGATGTTTTTTCACATGATAAAAAAGTTTTATGTTTTCTAAACACACAAAAAGTATAAAATTATTATGGAAAAATTATTTTTCTGCAGAACTAATGAGTGCACAAATTGATTTTGGAAGATTAAGGTTAAAAATATATTTCTTTATAGAAGGTAATGATCGGTAAGAGACACGTAAAGGAATATAATGAGAGGGTGCTATTATCTGACTCTTCAAGGGAAAAATTGTTGTTTGATATTATTTAATAATTTTTACAAAAATAAAATACACTAACACAAAAAATATATATTACATTTGTGATTTTACGTCTGACCAATCAGAATCAAACATAAAAAATTATCAGTAGCAAACTTGTAATTAAATTATCAATTACTTACCTCTGGCATCTAAGAATCAGACATAAATCTGGTTTTGTATGTTTGACTGACATTAATCAGACGTAAATTTATGTCTGACTAGCACTAGTCAGATGTAAATTTATGTCCGTTTTTAGTCAGACGTAAATTTACGACTACCGTTACTATGTCTGACCTGAACCAAACGAAAAAACAAAAAAACAAAAAGTCCCGGTCATAAAAGACTTTTTTCTGGTAGTGATAGTTTTAACAAATGTTAATTTTTATATTAAAAAAAATAAATAAATACGTAAAATAATGTCAAAGTAAAAAAAAAAAATGGTATCAAAATAGCAATCTCCATGAAATAAATATTATGTTAGAAAAAAGGATAGGGACATAATTTTGAAGTACATGACTGTGCAGCAACATGAGTTAAAAGTGTTGAACACACTAGAAATGAGAAAACGTAGTGGTGCACGCTCCATTGCGTTTTGGGCCAAACAGATATTAGAGTTGTACTGGGTTTTGAAACTTTGGTTATGTGAAGGACCACACATGTTCAATGTACTTCACCATCAACGACAAACCGCTAAAATTGCACATGTAGAAGTTTGTCCAAACACACTCAAATAATGCAAATTATACTCAAGGACATATAAATCATATACTTAAATTACCATTTGTCACTATTCTTCTTGAAAGCTTAAAAAACATGAATTTGGACACAAGTCTTTTTTTTTTCTTTTTCAGAGTTTAATTACAAAATTATATACATGAGTGTGTGGAGATAATAACTACTTTTTTTTAATTATCTATAATAAAAAATTACTTTAAAAAAATTAAAATGAATTAGTAGGAGTAATAAAATCAAGTGGGCAAGTATAATTCTCACTAAATTCTCGTCAGCCAATGCAAACAAAAATATATATATTTTTACCCCATTTTTTGATTTGACAAGTACTGATCTACATGAATCAACTACAAGTTTTGAGACAAATCTTGCATGTTAGAAGTTATTTGGATTAAAAGTTATGTTGTTATTTCATTTCATTTTATGAAATTAGTCATTAAATATTATAATGTAAATTAATATTAAGTTAATGAACACTTTAGTATTTAAAATTAGTCACATTTAATTATGTTATATTGGGTTAAATGTTTGTCTATTGATTGAGAAGAAGGAACATTATCAACCTCAATAATTTTACACCATATCTTAGGAAAAAAAACTAAGGAACCAAAAGTTTAAATGATGAAAATGAATAACATCTTTAAGTGAAAGTGCTTAAAAGTTACATTATTTTTGTTCATGAGTGAGATATTTTCTTGCCATATGCCCTAATTTCCCCATTTCCTATCACACTCTCTGGGCTCAATAACCTTAATTGACCCATCAGAAAGTCCAATTGCAAATTGAGTAGCTTCATCAGGATGAGCTGCAACAACTATAGGATACACATTTTGCCTACAAAAGAAAAGGTTAATTAAGGATTAATTATTTTAGAGAATTTGTAAGAAAATCTCACATGAATTAATGTATTATCTCATATGATATAAGGAGATAATAATAAATTAATCAAGTGTTGGAAAACCTTATTATTGTATGTTGGTATGCTGATGAAGCCATCCAACATTTGACCTTGAGTGTGTTGCCATCAAATATTCCAATATTTCCATTAGTGAAAGCAGCATAAACTAGTTGGCTATTGCATGAATATGTTGCACATGATAAGGAACCGAACAACCACTCTTGTGGTACCCACTATAATCCAAACATCAACATGTTACTTACAATAAACATAAAATACTAAAATTAAAATTAAGGATTAAATATATGTGTTTAGTCCGTAAATTTGGATCGAACTTAAAATTCATCCATGTTTCAAACTTTGATATATTTTGATCTCTAAATGTTTTAAATTCAGAGATCAAAATGTATCAAAGAGACCTTAAAAAATTTCAATTTTATATTCAAATTTAGAGACTAAAATTATATTTAACCCTATGATTTCACTGGTTTGGAGAGAAAGAACGGAAAAAAAGTACATACCCTTTGAATCAATTCCATTCTAAAAGCATCATATATTGCAAGTTGAGTCTCATGACTCACCAACAAGCGTACTTGATCATTGTTGAATTGCACTTGAGTATCACCAACAAGTGCATTTCCAATGGGCATTTGGATTGATATTGATTTCTTCTTATGCCATGAGTCAATGTTCCAAAAACAAAGCTAGAAATAACATGCAAAAACAATTCCTTTTTATTGTGAACTTAAAAATTAGAAAAAGTTTTCAAAGAAATATATGAAATAGATTAAACAACATGCCTGAGCATCAGCACATGATGAAACCAATATATTGAGTCGAGCTGAAAAAGCTAAACCAGTGATATACTTATGATGACCTTTCAACTTAGATTTGACCTAAAGAAGAAAAAAAATGGTAAAATTAATATGTATATATGTAATTCTAAAAAAAAGGTTAATTTCTAGAAGAACACCTTTGAAGTAATTACCTCATTCACCCTAACATTATAAATGTGAATAGTGGAATCATTCATCCCAATTGCAACAATATTGTTATCTAGAGGGTGGAACATAAGGAAGGTTGAAATAGGTGGAGGTGGCATGAGAGTTGTCATAACCTAAAACAACAAAAAAAAATTCAAGTAGATAAAAATTATTAATAATGAAAAAGTATATTAACATATATGAGTTTTCATGTCACCTTAAAAGTCATCATGTTGAACAATGAAATTTTTCCTCCACATGCAGACATAACATAGGAATCATTATTTGAGAGTGCCATGCAGGGAAGTATTGCTTCAGAAGAGTTTGGGACATCGTTAATCATGTGAATGCCATTATTTGGTTGCCAAAGTTGTGGAACAACACTTGTTGTGGCCTTTTGAACAAACATAAGAAAAATTAGATCTTTATGTGAAAAAGAGTTAGCAAAAATAAAAACATCATATGTGTTGGATTATGGATATTGTGGATCTATATGGTTACATGACATTAGTTTTACACATATAAAGCATCTGATATCACTTTCACACAAAAACCTTAAGACAATGGTGTTATGGATTTTTATTCTTATATAGTGTTTAACTTTGTCTATTTTATCCAATGTGGGACTTTGACTCACACTTGGACTATTCCCAACCACATGTAATAGAAACTCAAATATGTAAATGTGTATGTGTTGTGTATTTACAAAACACCTTGGTTTAAGGGTACAATTACCTTTCCATTTGGATTCAATTCATTGCGACTCCATTTCCACAACCTCTGAATCCCTTTTGAGCCAAGAGCAATGAGACTAACTCCAGAATTTGTGTAAATAAGGCGAACAACCTTAGTAAAAACAAGATTTTATGAACACAACTTTTTATATTAAACAAAAACATATTAATTTAAAGTCCTATGCATAGAAAGAAAAGTCGTAGGTAATACAAATTAAGAATACTACGTAGAAAACCAAAGGTTCCAAGAAATATACCTTGTTTGTAGGATCCACACTATCTGATAGAGTAATTGTTCGACACTGTATGGGGTCAATTATTTCTGATGTTTCCCAAACTTTAGACTTGTGAGATGCATAATCCAAACTTCCTTTACTTTCTATGCATCTAGGAACAGAATCAGACCCATTCTTGAATGAAAAAAAAAAATACAAACATCAAGTTAGTGGAACACTTGCAATTTCTAATAGAGAATTAATAGATAATGTGAAAAGTGAACCTTTGTTCCAAGTGCAACTTTAAGTGTTTGATGAGATCTAAAGTATTTGATGCCCTCAGAATTAGAAAGGACTTTGAAACCAGCATCTGAAGTTGTAACAGCAAGCAAATTCCCTTCCTTGTTGAATCTCAAGTGAGGGAGATTCTGACACAAAGGAGTTAAAAACATCAAACAATGCTTCAAAACTTGCATCAAAAAATGGAAATTTTGCAAAGATTACTCACAGGAAGACCTCCTCCAGCATCTGTACTGAACAAAACATTGACATTATCCATATCCCAAAACTTGATCTGGTTATCTTCACCAGCAGCCAAATAACGACCCTTTGTTGTGTCAAACTGCACAATTCCATTACATTTCTTTCTAAACCCAAAATATCTTCTTTTTGGTGCTCCTTCTCTTTCATTCCACTCGACTAGGAAACAGTTTCCATCTTTACTTGTCCCACAAGAGAACAATCTAACATAGGAAACAACAACAATCATAACTCATTACAA
Organism: Vigna unguiculata; assembly: GCF_037176805.1. Lineage (NCBI taxonomy): Eukaryota > Viridiplantae > Streptophyta > Magnoliopsida > Fabales > Fabaceae > Vigna > Vigna unguiculata. The sequence continues at coordinate 770,168 of NC_140800.1, forward strand.
AATTTATGAGATATACATATGTTGTGTTATTTATTACTTATTTTCTTACCTATTTCCGACTGTACTATAGAGCATTCTGGTGCACCACTGTTCAGGAGCATCATAGTCCAATCGAGAGCCCATGTTGTCGTATAACCATGCCTTGATTTTCCCATCAGTAGAAGTTGAAAATATAAACTGCATGTATATATGACATGACATATGTTAGTTCCTAGAAAACTGGGTTTGAATTATATTCCACGAGCTTTGTTTTTTTCAATTCTTAATTTATCAGAGTACAAAAGTTCTATGTAATGATATTCTTTTAGGTTTCATATACTTAGTTTGAAAATTTAGATGATAACTATATTTATTTTAGGTTCAATTAGTCCGATGGTATCCATTTTCGTTCAGATGTGTCAGTTTGGTATCCGTTTTTAAAAATGTGTCAATCTAGTCCCAATTTTTGAGAAAGTGTCTTAGTCAGGTCCCTTTCAGACAAAAATTATTAAAGTCATTAACTTAATTCATGACTTTTACCACTAAATTTTGATATAAATATCAATACTTAATTTTGTAAGTCATTTTAAATATAAATACCGTTAAGGGTGTTAATAATTTTTGGCTGAAAAGGACCTAATTGAGACATCTTTTCAAAAGTTTGGATTTAATTAACACTTTTTTAGAAACGGGTACCAGTTGACACATCTAAATCAAAGTGGTACCATCCGATTAATTAAACTTTTTTTTTATCAACTTATAACAAGAAAAAAACATTAATTGTAGTTTAGGGTGATACCTCAAGATCAATAAGAGAAATGTGAGAGAGGGACTTTAGGATTTTTACCTGAATATTTTCCTTTTGATGAGGACAGATAGAATAAACAGGTGCTTGATGACCTTCAAAGTTGAAAATCTTTTTTCCGTTCAAATCCCATACCTATAATTAACATTATTTAACAAAATAATAATTAAGGATAATTTCATTTGATTATAAACTAATACATAGAAAAAAAAACTAATTATTTACCTTTATTAACTTGTCATCTCCACAAGTTACAATACATAATTGCTTGTTCAAATTAGAAAAAGCCAAGTCATTAACACCACCAACATGAGCATCAATCTGCAGTGAAGAATACATCAATGAAAAAAAAAATACAAAAAATATAATTAATTATTGTTGAAATTGATCTCGACATGCCTCTAAAAATGGTCGTAGGTGATTAGGTGCTTGATAGATATATAAATGAATCAAATGTTTTGTAAAAGCAACCCCTGAAAAGAAAAAAAGAAAAAAGTTTTAATATTAATCACTAATTATGAAAAATTAGAACCAAATTTTCTTAAAGCACACTTACCAATAAAATCTCCATCACCACTCCATGTTACACGATTAATGGATATAGCCGGGTCTTTCAAAATTGCATTCTGTGTAAAAGTTGATTTCAATAAACTCTAATTATCACATAAACATATTCTGGAACTTTGAATAAATACAAATTAATGTGTAACAACTTGAGCAAATTTAATGACTTATGAATTATAATTTAATGAAAGTAACATCTCCATCATATTACTTATGATTTCCAATTTTGAGTAATAAATAATCAAAAACTTGTACTCCAACTTAATCTGATGCAAAAATAATTCATGTTTTGGATGTTTAATGGTGAGTAAATAGAATAGGACAAAACAAGTACTCCAATTAATGTGATGCAAAAATAGTAATGGAATAAATTAATGTTACCATTTTGTTGTTTGCATATTTCTATGCGGAAATGAGGAAAATAAAATAATTCATTCTTTTGACATTTCATCAAGAATGGTAAAGACAATAAAATTTTATACCGTCTCTTCATATTATATATCTTTTACCATAAATTCAAACAACACTTTCATACATGTTGAAAATATTGACCTTTTCACTATAATAAATAATAAATACAAATTTCTTACATGATAAAAAAAATGCTTCACAATTTTTTTTTCATTTTCATAAATAATTTTTTTATGAAATGTACAATATACAATACATGATAAATAATTATTAGGAGATAATAATTATTAGGAGTATGCATGATAAATTTTTTTTTATCAATATAGGATAATTTTTTTGACAATACTATATATATAAGGCTTATATTTGTTAATGAGATGTATATTTGCTATTAGTTTATCACATAAGTACTTCCCCAACATGGAAAAATGTAATTGTTAGACACTATTTGCTTAAAATCCTAAGAATAAGATGCAATAAACAACTAAATTAATTTTGTAAATAAACTTAAACAACTATGCAATTGAACAATGCAATATAAACCTGAAATAAGACCGAACAAATAGAAATATTCCATATTTTGAAAGGATTTGATGAAATTTTTTCTTGATGCCCTGCTTCCCAAAGTGAAATGTCACCATTTGCACAACCAACTGTTTCACAAATTATTTTTCTAAGTTAGTAAAAGAATTGAATTCCTCATAAAACAAACAAGACATAAAATTCTTTATTTCAACCTACCAACAAGTAATGAATGAAGAGAAGGATGAAAATCCATTGTTGTGATTGTTGAACCTTGTTGCAATGTACAAACAACTATTCTAGGAAGATCATCAAATAAGCAAGGTGCTTGTTGCGGTGGTGGAGCATTGTTTGTAGTCTACATAGATTATTATAGAGATGAAAATCAAGAACAATTATATATACGAAAATTCAATTATATGAAGAAAAAAAAAAACATGTCAAATTTTTATAAACACCTCTTCTGCATGTTGTTGTGTAGGTCGCATTTGTGTCGTTAATTGTCCTTGATCGTTAGATGTGGATTGAATCTCATTCAATGTCCATCCCACTAAAGTATTAGCATTAGAAGCAGACTGGGATGGTGTAAATGGCTGCACAAAATTAAATAATAAATAATATTGAAATGTTTGTATATATATAAATATTTTAGTAATGAATATTCAAATTAAATAATTACACAAACTACATTCATACCCCAACATGTGCTCCAAGTGAAGAACAAGATAAAGGATTTGCTATTGGTGGCATAGGAAGGTTTACAAGACTAGGTGAAGGAGATCCATTTGCAGGTGAACAAGAATGGTTAACAAATAAAGTTGTAATGTTTGGATTTGGCATTGGATTCTTGCACAATTGATGCTGCCAATTCATACTAGACAAAAAATATTGACAAACATTCTTAATTATCAATTATGAACAAACATTGTAAAAATGAAGAAATGTTGTATAATGTTTACCTTTGATTAATCAAAGTTCTTAATCGAGATGCTTTAATTGAAGGAAATGTGAGTTTATCTTGAAAGAGAGGATTTGCTTCAATCAATCTTTTAAGCTCTGTTACCAATATATTTCGAGCTGATGTAGTGTCACCATACTTTGACAATTGTGCATTTTCCCTTAATTCAATCCAAGTACAATGAAACAAAAGAATATCAACTCTTAAATTCTTAACCAAAAAATCATATAAAATAAAATAAAATAAAATAAAATTGAAATATTTACCTAAAATCATTGAGGGTCAGAAGATTTGTGATCTCTTTGAACAAATACTCGTTGAATGATTGAAAAACTTTCAAATCATTCACTAGAATTTCAACGGCTTTGACTCTGTCTCGTCTGAATGAAAATAAGAAAAAATATTAAAAGATCACATTATTAAAAAAATAATTTGACTTTCATCCTTTATTTTCTGATGTGATTTAGTGTGAGTCATTGATTCTTTAAAAAAAAATAGTGATACATTAATTAATAGTTCACACTAAGCCAAGTTAAAAAATAAAAGATGAGAATCAAAAAATAAGAGTCATAATATCAGTATCAAATAAATGATTACAAAATAAAATTAATGACCTGTCTAAAGCTTCTAGATACTTTTGCTTCCTAATCTCGAAGAAAATCATCATGGAGTATCGATTGTCATCAATTTTTGTAAATCCAAATAGGTATTTCTCAACTTCATCCCACTCTCCAGCCATAACTTTCTTTTCAAAATATTTAATATTGAAGAACAAACCTGATTCTTGCTCTAACCTGAATCCATATACAACACAAAAATAAATATATTTTTAAATGTTAATTCATATATGGTCACGAGAACATAAAGAATAAATAAATAAACAGATTTTGTGTGTCTCCGAAAGAAAAAGGGTTTACTTGTGCACAGTATCTTTACATTTCTCCTCGTCAAGAAATTGAAGAATGAGAAACATCAATTCTTGGTTTAAAGATTTCATCTTCGCCTCTAATTGGTATGGAATTAGAAGATTCACCCAAGAAAAATGCAAGGATTTAGAACTAAGGTTGGAAATTGAACACGACAAACAACTAGAATTTTGATTCTTTTGATGTGTTTTTCAGTGATTTTTTGTTTCACAAATGTTCTGAGTGATCTATGATACAAGACAGCAACCATAGTTATATAGTAATGGTTAATAAGGAAACAAAGAATAATGACAAAGGATTAACAAATTTGTATACCATTGGTCAAAAACACTATATCATTCATTTGTTCCTTTTCTAAATTATAATTACTTCTTTGACTTCTTCACGCGTTTCTCATTTTCTTTTTCTTGCATAACTGAACAAAAACTATTAATGATTTATGAAATATATTATACCTAATAAATAATGCTACAAAAATATCTTACTTTATTTAAATATTTTTAAACTTAATAGTATTTTAATTAGCACATTAAATATTATAAATATTTTTATATTGTTATTAATTATTGTACTTATTAAAATACTTTTTACAACATTAGATATATTTTAAAAAAAAAACTCATGTTAGAGATACAACATTAGTTATATTTTTATTTCATCATTTTTTTCTCTTTTATTTGTTATCTTAATTATCTTTCTAAGTTTTTTTCTACGAAAAAAAAAGTTTAAATTTACAATAAAAAATTAATAGTGTATTTGAATGAAGAATTATTAAAGGGTAATTATTGATATAAACCAATTTTAGAAACAAAAAATAGTTAGTCACTATGACCAATTTAGATACCAATTTACAAAATTAAAAATGATTGGTTACTAAAATAGTCACTATTATAAATATAAAAAAAATTATAAGGGTTAAATATGTTTTTGTCCTTTAACTTTTAGTGAAAATTGAAATTAGTTCATCTTGAAAACCTTGAACCAATTTAGTCTCTCATCTTTGGAAATGTATGGATTTAGTCCTTTAAACCATTTTTTTTAAGTTTGAGGTTTCAATGACGTTTCTCAGCTAACATTAAGGTGAAAATGTGTCAAATGGTGTAAACAAACTAAAATACTATAATGAAATGTGTTTGAAACATCAAATAAACTAAATAAAATTTGGTTAAAAGAACTAAATCCACGCATTTATAGAGTTGAAAGACTAAACTAGTTCAAGATTTTCAAGAGAGACTAATTCCAATTTTCACTGAAAGTTGAAGGATAAAACATATATTTAACCCAAAATATAATTTGTCACTAAATTAGTCACTAATTAATTAGAGACCAATTTAGAAACTAAATCATTTTGGTAGCCAAAACGTATGTAACTAATTTTTAGTCACTAATTTTCTTTGGTATCCAAAATTATGGTAGCTAATTTTAAAGACCAATTATAATTTTTTATTCATAATAGTGACTATCTTAGTGGTCAATAATTTTTAGTTTTGTAAATTAGTATCTAAATTTGTTACTGTAGTTATTAATCATTATTGGTCACTAAAATTGGTGAGTGTGCTTGTTGTTTAAAAACTAATAATTTTTTAGTGTCCAATTTAACTTCCTGACAAATTAACGGTCATCATCAACATGAGAGACCATCACCAATATGTTACCACCATTACCAGACTAACTATCACGTCACCATTATCACGTCACCATCATTAACACCATTTATTATGTTATTATGTCGTTATCAATGACATTACCATCATTGTTGCTATAGTAATTGATAAGCGTTAAATATGTTTGTACTCCACGTAAAATTGGAATTTGTCTCTATATTGCAAATTTGATATATTTTGGTTCCAAAAATTAAAAAATAAATGGACATAGTCTTCTTAACTCAATAATATAAACTTTTTTTCCAATGTTAAATGATATTTCAAACTCTCGTTTGAATTGGAAAGTGTCAAACGGTGTAAACAACTTATATACCACCCTAAAACACTATTTGACACATTAAAAATGAATAAATTGAACGCAATTGGATTAGGCATATTATATCTATTTATTTTTAAAATTTGAAGATCAAACTGTATTAAAATTTAAGATAAAGACAAATTTCAATTTCGCGTCAAAATTTAAAAACTAAATACATATTTCACTCAATGGATAATTATCTTTTTAACCTTTGTTTTCAAACTCGATTAATTACCTTATTTTGTTTACCCTTAAATCATTCGGTCATATAAATATGTAAGTAATTTGAAAATGAATAATTGTGTACATAGGTTAGAGAGTTGAGAAATGTGCAAATGTGAAAATTTATTTTTTAAAATATTCATTTTACTCTTTTTAATCACATAAAATTAAACAATGTGTAATTATTTAAATTTTAAAAGAATTATTTGGATTAGATTAAAGTTAATCTATTTTTATGAGCTTACATAATTTATACATAATTTTGTGTATATATATATATATATATATATATATATATATATATATATATGAACAATATTTTAGAATTTATTATATACGCATTTCTGAATACTAAATACAAAAATATTAAATGAAGTGTATAATAATAGATATATTGAAACAGTTATTTAAGTGTGTATTATATGAAAATATTGTTTACATAAGTAAACTTAAATATAAGATTATGTGTATAACATACAAATATTTAAACAATTATTTTAATATAATTTGAATAGTGTAAAAGAAATATCGAAATGGAACTCTTTTATTCTTTATCATATTTAAGCATACATAAATATTTTAATATATAAATAATAGATACACGAAGATGATACATAAAAAGATTTATATGATTGTACTACATTTATCAAAATAACTTGTAAAACATAGCGTAAATTACACGATTTTATTGAAGAAGGTAACGCAAATTTAATAAAAAATTATTATGTAAATAGAGGGTGTCTTTAATTATCTGGATGTTCAATCAACTATTTAATACATTTCCATCTATAATAAAAATCAACTCAACAAATTTTAAAATAAAATTTCATTACATAAATATTATAAAATAAATAAATACACATGCAAAAACACATATTGTTTAAGGAGTTATAAATAAGGAGTTAAAAAGATGTTTTGAAATGATAAAATTAGGAGATGATGAAAGAGGTTATAAGTTTAACTCTTCTCCACAATCATAATATTATTAATTAACATATGTGAATCTAAAAATATAAAATCTTTGGTATTTTGGTCCATTTTCTTGATCATTATTAACTATTTTTTTTGAAATGAAAAGAAAAAAAATAAATATATATTTAATTTAAAGACAAAACAAAATTTTTGAGAATAATTTAAAAAGAAAAAATAACATATTTAACTCTTATATTTACTTAAAATTTTTAAAAACTAGAAATTCAAACTAAAATCAAAATTTATCTGTTTATATTTTGCCAATGAAGCTTAAATGTCAAAACTAATAAAAATAAAAGATTCATAGTAAAAGATAAAGAAGGAGTTAAAAACATTAGGTGGGAAAAACTTCTAATAAAAGATAAAGATCACTTCATAGAAATTGAGAAGGAAGAAACATGGATAATTTGAAGAACAAAAAAAAAGATTTTGAGGTTGATTAGTATACGTAGCAAGAGCAACAACCCTAGTAAGCAACAACACCTATTTTTTTTTTTTTATAGATATAACATAAAATTTGTATAGTTGTATATTCATTCTCATTAATTATAGAAACTTTATGCATGAATAATGTATTTTTTCAATTGTTTTTGCTGAAATCGTTGATACATAAAATTGGATAGCATAAATTCAGATATAACCCTCTTTTTAAGTTCATGAATATATATTACAAAATATAATTTCTCTAATAAAATATAATTTCTCTATTTTAGGTACCTGATCAGTTTTCTAGATCGATTATCACTAATTTTGATATTTTAAAATATATTTAAAATATTAATACTACACAATGACTTCAAATTTTTCAAGTTAGAATCATGAGAGTACAGATTTTTTACTTAGATTTTGAGTGTCGAAAACACATTTTGAGTGTCGAAAACACAGCAAAATAATAATACAAAGATAATGATATTTTGAATATTAAATTTAAGTAAAAACAATCATTTTTGTAATACAAAACAACTAATAGAGAATTCAACTAAGAATCATGATGGGTCATAACCAAATTTACTCTGTGATCTGACCTCAAATACTGGGGAGCCATACTTAGCTTCTCTCTTCTCATTGTGCACAAGATTTTGTGTATCAAAGTACCAACATGTCTCGCAATTCTGATGAACATGGTCTCTCAGATGAGGATATCCTTGGTACAAGTATTTCATCGGATTGAAAACAGGAACTTCTCTCTCAACTTTGTTCATGAATCTGCTTCCATCTCTGTAATCTGCAGGATCGTACAATGGAGATTCTTTCTTTGACATCAAATTTGCTCGCAGACAGTTCTCAATAACCTTAGCCTCCTCCTTCAGCATTTCCCTCATCTCTTTAATGTTTCTCCAAACTTTGTAAGATCTTGATCCACCACTCATATTCCGTGTCTTCAAACATGACCCATTGGAACTGCCAGTGCCAGGGACAGGGACTTTTTTGGATGTATATGGAATTCTATTGCACTCAAAGCAGAAATTTTTAGATCTTTTTGAGTCAAAAGTTTTCCTTTTTGCAGCATCAGACAGACACATATATGCCTACACAAACATCACAACTTGTGATCCTTTTTGCAGCATCATGCTATAATGTTCTATCAGTGTGTTTAACCTGTTTACTCGAGAACACTGTGTATCAGAAACTAACCTCAGATATAAGTTTGAAAGCAATTTCAGCCTTTGGATGTTTGTTCTTGTCCGGATGAAGTTGCAGAGCTGAATCAAAAACAACAATTCTTGTTATGCAGGAGAAAGAGACAACACATATTGCACAAAACCATAAACAAAAAACGAGTTAAACCTACCAAGTTTATGGTATTGCTGGCGAATGGTGACCAAGCCTGCATTTTCTTCCACCTATGAGAACCCAATATGGAGATATTAGCATCATCATATAAAAAACCAGTCAACATCCGATAAAAATGAGTAAGATGAATAATATATAAGTAGAAAGACCCATAGACTCTTATTCAGAATTGTTCGCACTTCATTGGTACGAAAACTCTCAGGTAAACATGGTAATACTAAGTTTGCAAATGCATAAGAAAGAAGGAAAAGGGTGAAATACTCACTCCAAGAATGCAATACCAATCTATGAAAGGTGGCTTGGAAGGGTTTGAGAGAAGAGTATGAACACAGGAAGCTGAACGTGTGGAAATGGAGCAAACCTCCAACACCAACTGGGTTTTGTGATCTGATTCTTGTCCCATTCTGCTGTGATCTGAAGTGCAGAGGAAGAAAGGGATTAGATATAGAGAAAGGTGATGTTTGTTTTTGATGTCGGTAATAAGTAACTAATAACGGAGTAGATTTTTTTGAAGTATATCAGTTGGTGGGAACAACAAACAGGTAGAAAGAGATTGAGAGATTAACGTTAATCTCTCCAAATGGCACAACTTCACACATCAAACATGTTTTTTATTTTATTTTATTATTATATTATTATTAAGGCCTGTGGTATTCAATTCAATTCAAAATCATTTAAAATGGAATAAAGCACACTAGTTTTCTGTTTCCATGGCTATTTGTTGCAAGTTTCAACCAATAACACATCCTGCATATGAAAATAGAGTAATACCAATCAAGTAACTGATATTGTTAAAAATCTTACTTTGATTATGCCCGAATGATGCAATATGAATAAACGTATATATCATACTCATGGTGTAATGCAAGATTTGTGGTTTAAATTAATGTAAATATACGTTTAACGAATCGATTTTATAACTAACACAAACGTTTTATTTTAAAGTTCTTATTTTGAGTTTTAATTTTACAAAATTAGGTGAAGGGCTAAGTTTAGCAGAGACCTCAACCAGAGTATTTTTCTCTGTCATGAACTATGGTGTAAATAATGAAATTATTTGGACCTTTCAAAGATTCCTTTTTGGTCTAACAATTCATTATTTGAGTCTATAGAGAAAACTTAGAAACCCATATTAGCAATATAGCATGGATGAAAATATAGGTACCTAAAACCAGAAAATATAGTATATAAAATTTCTGGTTTTAGGTACCTATATTACTTTTTACTGGTTGAGACACATGAATTTGATTAAGTTGAGAATGAGACCTACTAAATGAAAAATAAAAACCCTACATAAACTTTACCTAACAAAAGAGATTTTGTTAAAAAGAAAATGTTTGAAACTAAGATTTATGTAGAGACTTTAGTTGTTCCTGGTTGAAGGTGATTTTCCCAATTTTCCATGAAGACAAAAGCCTTTCACTATTACTAGTTTTTTGTTAGAACAAACTTCCATTTCAGGACATAACATGTCAATTCTACTTTTCAAGTAGTTTATGAATTACACTATCGATCAAACCATTCTTTTAACAATAATATGATATGAGTCTAAATTCTTTACTCTCTTTTTTTTATTATTTGTTGAACATTAAAAATACATTATATTAACATTTTAAATATTTTTTTAATATATTTTAAAATATTAAAATTAGTGATAATCAGTATATTATGAAGACACAATAGAGAAACAATACCAAAAAATTTAGCAGAGAATCTAAATTTGAGTCTAACTTATATATAAAATATTTACGTCATATCTAACTCAAAACTTTAAAGGGATGAATTTATGATTTTTTTTTATATGATACTTCTTTATTTTTGCTGAAGGTAAAATTTAAATTTAAACTTAAACTCCTAAACGACCTATGATGATTAATGATTGAAAAGATGTGGGTGTGATTTGGTAATATTAGATATAATGGTTAAAGGTAAAAGAGAGGTATATGTATTACCTATGAAAACAACTTTAAAGATATAAAAAAGCACAAGTTTGACCTACACTTTGAATGCATTAAGAATGGTTGGTTCAACACTTTATGACTTTATATCGGTATCAAAGGTGAATTTAATGATAAGGAAAATGTTTTCAGAGAAAAAAAGTGTAAATAATATTTCAATTTATGTCTCTTTTAATATTAACATATTGTTAGTAGGTTGTTTTTAACTATCTTTTTGAGAACTCTTTTGAATCAATAATATATGTTGACATTGATGAATATATGGAATCTGTTAATTTCTAAATAAAATAAAACGTTCAGGAAAATCATTTCTCTATTAATAATTAAACAATCATAGTCCAACATTTCATGTGTCTCCACATAAACTGTTGAAATTAATCATTGATTCCAAGTACAACTCCCTTTTCTTGGATTCAGAAAAGCTTTTAAATTATGAATTATTTGTATCTTGAATGTTTCAAATTGAGGATATGTTTGCCACGATTTTTCCGTTAGTTTTTTTTTTTAACTTTTTTTTCCTATATGAAAAACATTTTTACTCTAATAAATTATGTTTGGTAAAGTTTTTTTTTTTAATAATTTTAGAGATGTTTGTAATATTTTAAAAAATTAGATCAATCACTGAAGCAAGACATTGATTCAAGGTTCAATAATTTGATTGTGATCGTGAATTAATTTTAATAAATAATAATTAACTAATATGTATAAAATATCATTGGATTTTATTTTTATCACACAAAATAAATACAAAAGTCTAATAAAATCTATAACTATATATTGAGTGAAGATACACTCTTCGGTATCCTCCAATTTTATCTCTTAGTTACTATTTTTAAAACTTAAATAACTATTCATAACAAAAAAAATTAAATTTTATCATTTTATTAATTACTTTTTTTAATTCAAATAACTACTCATTATAAAAAATGTATATAACTACTCATTATATTTTATGTCATATTTTAATATAATTTTATACTTTTGTGTATAAAAAATAAAAACTAATACACTATAAAATTATATTAAAATATGACATAAAATATAAACTGATATTTAAAAGAAAATAATTGACAACACAATAAATATATATATATATATATATATTATTGTTATTTTAAATATTAATAAATATAAACTTTATTTATTTAAAAAGTTTAAATTAATTTCAAAATTATAAAACATAAATTAAGTCACCAGTTTAAACATGTTCATACATTGATTTTCACCAATTTAATCCATTGTTTATTAGCAAAATTTTAACTTAGTAAAAGTATAACTAATAAGTATTAAGTTTACAATTAAACGTCATATTAAATAAATTCTGATATCAATAATTATTAGTATAATTTTAATTTTTAAAAATGTTCATAAATGGCATACCGTATTAGTTGATCATTTATTTATTCACAAAAAAACATTAAAGTTATCAAACAATAAAATAATTTTAAAGTAATTGTAATAATATAATTAAATAAAATTACATTAAAAATATGAATATTATAACATTATTTTCATTTAAAGGAATATAATACGGTAAGATTAAAATAAATTAAATCTAAAACTTTATACAATAATTTTTATAACAAAAATAATTAATGCAGTTTCATATATCAAATAATATAAAATTTATTAAATAACTTTACTTTAAAAAATTAATATTATATTAGTTATCATCGTTTTTTTCTTTTTAATTTTAATATTGGAGATCATTATAATTATTTCGCCCATAATAAGGGTATGTTTGTGAAAAGTATTTTTAAAACGCTTTTTCTTATTAAATCTAAAATGTTGAGCGGAAGGACATTAAATTTTATTATTTAATTATTTTAATGGTACGTTACAATTATTTTATTGTTTTTTAATTATTTTTTATGAAATTATAAACAATTTTTTTCTCTACTTAAAGTAAAATTGTATTAGAAATTATCAAAAATTAAAATTTATTTAATATTATAATTATTTATAAATTTTTGTAAAATTTAATAGTTATTAAGTCATTTAATGTTCTGTACGACCGTCTTTATTATTTCTCACCGGTTTAAAAAAAAAAAAAAGGTTTTGTATAGTAATTGGATCCCATTTTCAAATCCGTGATTGTTTGGACACGACTTAAAATAACGTTTATCAAAACTTTATTTTCTAACTTCCAACTTTTTTTATATTTATTATTTTTTATCTTTCAAATATATGTTAAAATTCTTCGTAACTCTTTCTAGATAAAGTTAGATAAAGTGAGTTATTTATTTATCTATTGATTTTATTTATTTTCTTTCATCATTCTTATTTATATTGTACTATTTTTGTAACTATTATACTTTTATAATAATTATTCAATTAATTTAATACTATACTTAAAAAATGGATAACGTTAGCTTTATCTTATTTCTTATCATTACTTTTGAATAAGTATATGTTTAACTAATTATTTAAAACAATATACTAATTAATATACTTCTGCTTAAGTATATATTATTTTTGTTTAATTTGTAACTGGACTGAAAATATTTTAAAATACAATATAACATTAATAGTACAATATACGCTATGAAAAACAGTAGAATAACTAAAATTAAAAAATTATAATTGAAACAATCTGTCTATAGATTAAAAAAGAATCTAACTAGCTAGTTTTGACAAATAACTTAACTAACCAAGTTACATAATTTCATTACTCATTTTACAAATAGATAGTAAGCCGCAAAGTTAAAATTAAAAATGACAACTATATATGAAACTATCCTTAACAATTAATAAAAACTATTTAATTAAATTTAAAAATGACACATTGTTAAAATTAAAATATGTAAGAATTAAAATTAAAATTTAATCATTAAAGTGTTAAAGTATTTATTAAATAAAATTTAAATTAATAAGAAACTAATAATCCTAATAGTTGTGTTACTGTTAGTCGTCATTTTTATGATTATGTTATTATTTTAGTAATTGTCTTCAATTTTATATTATTGATAATAATGAAAATTATATGATATGAGTATAGATTTTTTTGTATAGATTTTTTTATTTTGCATGTGAATATAATACATTAGGTTTGGTAGATGTAAAATAAAATAAAAGAGAAAGTAAGAGAATGAATATAGAAAGGAAGCTTTACTAATGTTATTGAAGGTAGGAGCTTCTGTAATGTTGTAATGTTATTGTGTGGTATTGATTAACTAATAGTCTTTACAATGAGACTAGGTTGTCTGTAAGAAAAGTGAAATTCATGTCATTGCTCGTGAAGTTTTAATCTGTTTGTCATATGTTTTCTATTTTAAAAATAAATTTTGTTATAACAAATAAAATATTATCTATTAAATTCAAGAACGGACTATTTCCTATTAATATTGTTTATAGTTGAATATTAAAAGAATTGATATCACTTTTAACTTAAAATTTCAAGAAAATTAGTTTATGTGTCTTCATTTTTATATGGTGTTCAATTTCCACATTGACATATTTCCTTCAAGCTAACCACAAGTATTCTTTATTTGTACAATCATTCAACTTGACAGTTTTTATTTGTACAACTATTCAATTCAATAGGACACACTTGCCTAACTTCTCGGTGAAAGACTTTCAATACAAGGGTTTGTCTAAGCCTGTCACAACACCAACCATCTGCTCTGATATTAATGATGAATTTCTTGAGAAATGATTACTCAAGAGATACAATATTAATGAAACATAATCAAATCCACATTGAAGGGATTCACAATACCTTCAATCCAAAACCTTAAGACATATTTATGAGTCTTTAACTTATTCGTTGCTCAACCTTCTCATTTATTACCATAATTAAACTCATACTTTCAAACATTAACTTCAATTTATAATATTTAACTATTTTCAATATATATTGTTCTCATGTCATTAATTGTTATTAATTAAGTTAACCTAATTAATTGTGTGTTTGGAAACACTTGGGAGAATTGATTCTACTTTATGGAAGAAAATTGGTTTTGGTTGATGGAGAAGCTAAAAAAAATTGCTTCTATTTGATGTGAATTTGCCATCTTAATTGATTTTGGAAATTGATTTTGGGTGCATCTAAATAATTTATTAACATGAATTGATTTTAGAAATTGATTATCGGGTGTTTCAAGCGTAGGAGGCTAACTTCTACTTAAACAATTTGTCCGTTTTTGATTTCTCGCACAATTCGTCTGTTCGGTTCTCCTGTCACTCGTTTTGTTGTTTATGTCAATCGGTGTACCTGCTAAAGAGATTTTAATATTTAAGTCAACAATGATTCGTCAACAATAGTAATTAATATTTTAATAAATATGAGAGTAAGTCCTAAGAAACTTATCTTACATTTGACCTATATTTTTAGTTTTCTACGTGAACTTTGGATTTAATGTGACTTAATTAAGGCCCAATTACATTACGGTACATGGAGATTTCAAAGTGAAACGAAACGAAACATGCATGTAACATATTATTCTTTTAATTATTTTTTTCCTGCACACCGACACAGTATCAAACTAGTACATACTAAAATAAAGGTACTCGTAGGTGAATACGTACATAAAATTCTGAAAATAGTATTTTATGTAGTGGTCCCAATTTTACATTCACACTTTACACATTTTGCACGGAGAACTTCAAAACAAAAATATTTCTGCCATTGCCAACTTCAGATACATCTCCTCAAACTTATTAAAGAAAAAACGTTACAAGAGAATAAGAAAAATTAATTTCATAGCAGTGTCATTTAATTTTTATCATTACACATTTTTTAAAATATTAAGATTGATATTATGTTTAAATTAAAATATTATTATGCATTACCAACTATTCAATTAATTACTTAATATTTGCACAAAAAACTTTTCTTTTTGTAAAAAGAAATAAATTTTTATTAATTTTACATTATTGAAATGATTAATTAAGTACTATAGTGAAACCTAAACTAAAAACATATAACATAACGAGTAGCTTAATTTTTTTTATTATAGTTTTTCATTAAAAAACTGAAAGTAAATTGTTTAAATATAATGTAACATTTTAATATAAAAAACAACTAATGTAATTTTTTGTGGATGAATTATTTAGTTCCATACACATCAAAATACCACTCATTTTCAGCTTGCAGTGATTTCCAACCACAAAATGAGACATCACTACCTTTTTTGTTTGTTTAATCTTATCCTATATAGTCACATGATGTTACGAGAGACAAAAGTAATATAATAAGCACCAAATCTTGGTACATAAAATTTTTGCATATTTTGTTTATATCATAGAAAGTGCCACTAATATTAATATTAATAGTAACAGTGGATGAATGAAGAAAGTGTAGTGGTCCCATTTGAAATTATTTTATGATACACTCATTGTTGGGTTGGATCCAACAACCAACCAATCATATTGCACCGTTTTTTCCTTCGTCTCCTTCTTTTTCACATTCTAATCCAAAATATTTTAGGGTTTCACACTTTTTATTCTTAAACATGTCTATATATATTTTTTTAGTTGTTAAACAATTTTGTTGATAATTTTAATTCTCCTATCAATTGCCTTTAACCGTTATCAGTAAAAGTGAACAATTTATTTTGGAAAACTTAATTTTTTCATTTTATGGACAGAGTTTAATTCATTGATTGAATTAAGTGGAATGGTATATTCAAAGTTCAATTTATCTACATTAATATATATAATAAATTTCTTTCATTTGGTATAAAATATTTAAATATAATTCTTTCATTTTTATTTATTTAATTTAAAAATGGTTAAATTTTAAAAAAAAGTTAATTTTTAAATGATAAAATTTTAAAAAAATAAAAAGAGAAATCTTTTTTATATATACGAGTGTAAACAAATACGCTATCGTATATAGTGTGTAAGTATTTTTTTTATATGCATGATATTATATTAGTAGATGATGATATTGTAATGTTATTAAATTAATATACAAATAAATGTACATTTATTAAAAATAAAATAAAATGAATGGAGAAAATATAAAAAAATAATTAAGGATGAATAGAAAAAAAAGACATAATTTTATTAAAAATATGTAGAATGACAATGAATAGAAAAAAGAAAAAGAATAAAAGACTGACAATTTTACAAGATATAAATAAAAGTAACGATAATTTAACAAATAATAATTATATCGTAAAATGTAAAATTGCGAAAATATAAAAAAAAAACTCATTTTTATCAATAAAACTAATTTTATTTCTTATTTTAATGTAACTATTTTTAACCAAAACGTTAAGCTAAACATAAAGTTCTTTTAGTACCTTGTTGTATTTTAGTTTTTGAATTTGTTTATATAGCATTTTTATAATTTAAAATAACATTGATTTAACCTTTACCAATTTTGCTCTCTCCTTTATTTATTATATTATTATTTACTTACTTTTAATTAATTTATGCAATATAGACTGTTAAAATAATATAAAAAGTTCCGTAACTCTTTTACTAAAATTTAAAAAAAATGTATGCTATTTAATTTTTACTTTAACAACCTTAGCATACAAATAATAAAAAAAAAGGTGAGTAACAATTTCAAATAAAAACAATTTTCAAATCAAACAGAAACTTAGCATTAATTCTTCTGATAATAATAGACTCTGACAAAACTCAAACTCAACGGTTTTTAACATATTTGCACTGGCAGCAAATGATAATTGACCCTAATACCCTTCCAAAATCCACAAATATTCTAAATAAACAAAGGGTATTATGGGAATCATGTCCAAACAGTATGCCAAGCAAGCTTGTTTTTTCAGATGATGTGTTACCAGTAGGTAACCTTCCCCATAAAGAGAAAGAACACCCAATACTCTATTTTTTTCTGTCACAGATTCCCATTTCACAACTCAAACCCCAAATTTATAATCTTTTTCCAAACCCCATTGTTTCCCCTAAAAAACCCCCTCCTAATTCTGCTCATTTGTGGCTTGTCGCTTCTTTTCGATTCTTGAAACGGTCCACTCGGCGCGTGGCCGATCTCCGGCAGCTCATGGCGGCGGGGACAATGGCTACGGCGGCCGGGGCGGCGGTGGTGCTGTATTATGTGCTGAGCCGGCGGCTGTCGCGGAAGGCGGAGGAGGACAGCGAGGATCACGGAGGCGGCAGCGACGTGTCGAAATCGAGCAGATCGGTGCGCCGGAGAAGGCTTTCGAGGCGGCCGGCGCAGGCTCCGGCGACGCTGCTGGAGTCGATCGTAACGCTGTCGGAGACTCTGAGGTTCACGTATTCCGAGACTTTCGGGAAGTGGCCAATCGGCGATTTGGCCTTCGGCATCAACTACTTCATGCGCAAGCAGGTAAACTTTATGAGATTCTGAATAAAATTGAAAGTTTTAAGTGAAATTGAGGGGTTTCTGTTTCTGGGCATGTAGAAAGGTGCAGGATTTTTGGGGGATTGTGACTTTGGGAATAATGGGCGTGTGTGTAATGGTTTGCATTTTGCAGGGTAATTTGGCAGTTGCAAGTGTCTATGCTGGGAGTGATTCTGTGCAGCTCAAAGGGGATGAGATAATTGTGGAGCTGTACGAGTTGTTGAGGCTTTTGACTTTGTGTATGCTTTTCTCTAAGAAGCCATTTCCTGTGTTTTTAGATTCTGCTGGGTTTTCCCTTGATGATGTGCTCATTCAGAAACCGAAAGCTGGGGTATGTTTTGTCGTTATCCATTCTCTCTCTCTCTCTCTGCTCTATTACTTTCTGTTTGTGGCGGAGAGGAGTAGAACAGACCACACGCTCTCACAGAGAGTCTGACTCAGCCACTCAGATGAGTTTAGAGATAGTGGCATCATTCTCACCATTGTTTAGAAGAAACGACAATGAATAGAATCCACAGGTCGTGGTATTTATATATTGGTTCTCAGTAAATATTTTATATACTAAAAGAAAACTATTTCCACAAAAACACAAGTTTTTCTTAGGGTCCTTTGTAGGTGACAAAAAAGTGCTCTTACGTTTCCCATTTAATCTTTGTCCCCATATTTGGTTTTATATGGGAAAGTTTTGTTGACTCTTGGAGTTAAGAGGGAGCTATAGTTTGGATTACCGGTGGTGTAATGGGCATTTTGAAATTTCTTAAAACTATTTTTTTTTTAAACATTAAGAGATAAGAGACCCCTTGTGGCTTAAGGAGATAGAGACAAGAAACCTACACACGATTCAACATGTCACATTAGAGAATCCTTTCCCCCTGCAGTATTATATCTATATGTAAAACTCATGTTTTGTAGTGGAAAGGTGCATGTTCTGATAAAACAAGGTATATTGAAGACAAAATGACTATACAAAGCCACGCTACCTTTTTCAGATTTTCAGTTTTACTTTTGTCTTTAACAATTAGCAAATAGGTTTATTGCAACTATAATTTTTCAACTGCTACACTGTTGTAAACCGTCAGTATTTAGAGAAGTCTGGAATTTTGGCTTATCATATAGAGTAATCTGTTAAAGCAATCATAAGTTTATTGTTAATGTCCAAAGGAACCCGGAAGGGAGACTTGTGTTGTACGAAGCTGTGATGTTATAAATTCCCTATAAGAAAAAAGTGAGGTGGGTATGTTTTTGTTAGTATGAGATGATGGTTATTGGTATCTAGAGAAACACACACAAACAGTTGTAGACTTGAGTTTAAATTCTGTTAATATTTGTGACTCCATCACCTATTTTAGTCATTAGTTTTACAAAATATGATCTACACTGTCTTCTGCTATTACTCTGTGTGTGTGTTAGTTACTGTGATCTTTTTTAATATTTCCTCATGTTTTCCTAATCTTTTCTCAATTTGATGATCTGTGGCATGATATATTTTGCAGCTTCTGAAGCCTGCATTTACTATTATACGTGATACACAATCAAAATGTTTACTTCTACTAATCCGGGGAACTCATAGCATAAAGGATACACTGACTGCTGCAACTGGTGCCGTAGTCCCTTTTCACCATTCAGTTTTAAATGATGGTGGGATTAGCAACTTGGTTTTGGGATATGCTCATTGTGGCATGGTTGCTGCTGCTAGATGGATTGCAAAGCTTTGCACTCCTACCTTACTTAAGGCTCTTGATGAATTTCCAGACTTCAAAGTCAAGGTATTGTTTTAAAGCATTTGATTTGGAAAAACTGTATCATTACATTAGCGTACTGAATTTATGATCCACTGGTAATGGCTTTGTTATAGGATCCTATTTTTTTCTCTCATTTCTCTGTTCCTTACACTATTCCTTTTTTCTATATTTTTAAGTTGTATTTCACTTTTTAATGTTATCTAATGACTATTGCATATACACATGTACAAGTATCTTTATTAAACGGTTATCCTATTGTATGTTTCTATAGGTTGTTGGGCACTCACTTGGTGGTGGTACTGCTGCGCTATTGACCTATATTCTTAGAGAGCAGAAAGAGTTCTCTTCAAGCACATGTGTCACTTTTGCTCCAGGCATGTATTGACGAAGTTTTTATTCAATTAAGATGTTACATTATTTATCAGTTTCTGCAGTTTTGTATTCACATCTCATATCATCTTGACTGGGTATGTGTGTGCTAGACTACAAGTTCACTGAACTTCTTGTGGCAATGAGAGATTTCCCATTACTTCAGTTCATTATTCTTGTTCATCATAAGATGTATTATGTCAACGTGGTTTTCTTATGATTTGTTTGTTCACAAAGTTAATGGTTTTGTTACAGGTTTAACACTTAATAGCAAGCATGCCTATTTTGCTTTAGAATGTAATAGTGTCTAGTTACTTCTTCATATAAACACTAAAAAGCAGAGATGAGGGAAGAATGTAACACATCTCATGATATTCATTTGCTATGAAAATCCTTATTCACTACAATTGTTGTCTATGATCTTGTTTGATTATTTTTCTCGCTCAATTTTCTTTAGACACTGAATTGTCTCTGACACGGGATCCTTTCCAGTCTCATCATACAGCCATTATTACTAAATTGTTTGTATCATGATTGTCTCTTTTGCAGCTGCCTGTATGACATGGGAGTTAGCAGAATCAGGAAAACACTTTATCACAACCATTATAAATGGTTCTGATTTGGTGCCAACATTTTCAACTTCATCCATTGATGATCTCCGATCTGAGGTGAGCTAGCTAGGACTTTAGATGGTTTTGACAAACATTAATGTTCATTACTTAATTTGTAAACTAGTTTTATCTAAAAGGATTTTTTTTTTTTTTTTTATTTACTAGGTCACTGCATCCTCTTGGTTGAATGATCTACGGGATCAGGTTGAACATACGAAGGTCCTGAATGTTGTCTACCGATCTGCAACTGCACTTGGATCTCGCTTACCATCTATTTCTAGTGCAAGAGCTAGGGTGGCTGGTGCTGGTGCTATTCTGTGGCCAGTAACCAGTAGCACACAGGTAACTTCAACTTCAAGCTCTGTCATATCCAATAAGTGGTCAATTTTGTTGTTATCTATCTGCACTTAACATGGACCGATCCTTAATCTGATGGAGATCGTGTTTTAAATTGCAGGTTGTGATGAGGCGTGCACAGAGTGTAGCTGAGGCTGTTGTCAGAACTCGGTCATCACTGTCATCATGGTCTTGCATGAGTGCGCGCCGCCGAAATGTTGGTCCATCATTAAACTCTAAGTCAGAGGATTTAAGTGAAGCATCTGTAATATCTGCAAGGAACACAGAATCTGTTATGACTGAAGAGGTAATAGTAGAACCTATGCTTAAGGATGAAAATACATCCTCAAGTGGAGGATCTGGCCATGATGACACAGATGAAGAAGAGCCACTCCTTCCTGCTAATCAAGACATTACTGCAACAGCTGTTGACGAATTAACAGAAGGCCAATTATGGTATGAGCTCGAGAAGGAGCTTCAAAAGCAGGATAATGTAATGAACATTGATGCTCAAGAAGAAGAGGCGGCTGCAGCAAAAGAGATCACAGAAGAAGAGAGTCAAATTGTTGATGCTGCTGCAGAATGCAGTAGCAGTTCAATCACTACATCAGACAACTTGGATAGCCATCGATTTTACCCCCCTGGCAGGATCATGCATATTGTTCCTGTACCTTCATCGGATGAATCAAATTCAAATTCAAATTCAAATTCTGATGACCCTATAGAAGAACATGTATGCTTATATGAAACTCCCAGAGAGCTGTACAGCAAGCTCAGACTTTCAAGAACCATGATAAATGATCATTACATGCCAATGTATAAGAAGATGATGGAACTATTAATACGAGAACTAGAGAAAGATAAAGATATCAGTTGTAATATCTTGAATTAAAGGAAACAAAAAACAAAATAGCAATTGCAAAATTGTTAGTGGACCGAGTACATACATATTTCAGTTTTTTTACCCTTGGTGGCTACTGCCATGCTGTAAAAAATTTTGGTTGTATGAATTTGATTCTTTTATATGGTAGGTACATGTATAAAATGAGAAATTAATGAGGTATTTATTGTTCATTTAATGAGGTTGTACATCTAATAAACGGGAAATGCAGTTTTTTGTCCAATGCATTCACTCGTTTTGGAGGAGTTAAATTAACTTGAATACTTGTCTTAGGCCTGTGGGACCTAATACCATGATGCTCAGGTATTCAATGTTTACGATGTACATGCATTATGTGGTCAACTTCGTATTCAAGCTTGATTATCTCTTGATATCAAATTACTTAATGCATATTTTTTTTTTAGGAGAACGAAGGGATCGTTATCTTAAATATAATATTTAACTAAAATCTAACAACCATTGTGGATTAGCAATAAAATCATGATGGAAATGGTGCTTATAGTAAACTAATGTTTTCTATTTCATCCATTCCGTAAGTTCTTGAGTCATACCGCATGAATACTGCAGTACCATGTTGAAGTAATAAATTGGTACTCATCACATTACCATAAAAATGAGAAATTGAAGCACATGGTTTCTGAAACAAAAAGACGTTTGGACGTTAAAGAATAATGTGCTCAACCAAGAAAACACTGAAACGGTACTCAGCAATAGTGTTCTTCTACACACATCAGCAATAATGTTCTTTTACACACATGTTCGGGTCAGTTGTATTGATGCTGTTTTCAGACTTGATATTCAACTCTTGCACCAAATCGGAAGAATGAATATCGTGAATCAATTATTAAAGAATGTACAGTTTTCTATATTGAAGAATCAAGCCATTCATCTGCCATCACTTTACATTGACATATTCATTGCAGCTAAAATTGGTTGTTGAAAGTATCAACCGCCATAGCGGTGCTTGAGGGATTCAGGGGGCTGCTCTTCCATGATACCAGAACCTGTTGTTGCCAAGTACTCGCGAATGGTTGTTTTACGGTCAGCAAGATAAGTGTGATCCAGAAAGTTGTTGTAGGCTGTTTCACCAAGATTCTTTGCTGCTAGTACACTACAAAAAGTTCCACAAATAGTGTTAATTTACAACAAATCTAACTCTAGACTGGGTTTAAATAGTGGAAAGCTTTGTTCGCCAATTCTACTATGGTTTTGAGAAAACTAATAATTTCTTTTGTTTCTCACATTGAAAGTAAATTGAAAAGGGATATGTGAAAACTTGACAAGTAGAGAGAAACTATAATGAGGAGCATTGTTGCCCGTGAATTTATGACCTGTGTGAAGAGGCAATCCAATTTACACAATAGGTATCGTCACACTAGGAACTAAATTGCTGTCAGTTGCATAAATGATTCTGTAGAGTTCATCTGACAGTGAGGATAGCTAATTAGAAATTTAAATGAAATGTGGTGATTTTATACTACGGAGAATGTTAACAAGAGTCCTTGAGACATTGGTTAAGAAATAAAAAAAAATAGATTTTTTTACGCTCCAGTGTGATTTCCCACTGAACTCTTTTACCGATTAAATCTTTGACTGGTGCCTTAGTTAGCATAATCCTTGTACTATTTCCCGTGTTCAACATCTATTACAAAAGAACTATAATATTTTGAATACTATATTTTGACAACTTTATCTTATAACATAATGTGCATCTTTTAAGTGGTTTTAGAAGATTGAAAATGAGAAAAATGAAAAATGAAAAACCACTTAGAAAATAACATCTAAAATTATAAGAGAAAGTGGTCAAAATTTAATAGTCAAAAAATCATTTTCCATTACAAAAATGTCAAATGGGTTTTCACCCGGTGCTTACCAGTGTCGAAGATAAACCCGACAAGGTAAGACATCATCTCTCCAAATTTTATCTATATTCCACCGCCCATATTGCTGAAAATAGATTTCCTTGTTTCCTGAATGCAACAGTAATGTAAGAATGCATAAACGAAGACAAAAGACAAGAAATAAGAAAGAAACAATCTAGGTACGACAAAGGCATGCATAAGTAGACAGTCAGATTTTTTTCTTTTAAGCCAAATATAGAAATCACCTAGAGCGCTATGATTGGAGGAAAATCAAATGTAGTGAACCATTGCACCCTTCTTTCCGCCTAGCCAGAAAGGTATGAAATAGTGAGGAATGTCTAGTAATATTTTTGATTACTGTAAACATCCCACCAAGCAGAATATAGAAAACTGGTATTGTTATAAATAATTCAGTTAGTGTTCTATATTCGTTAAGTAGTTAGTAGGCTGTTAATTAACCGCTTGTTATTGTACAAACTAGTAATACGATGTATGTGTAAGAAATAAAAAGTACTCAAATCTCTTCTCTCTCCTTTTTCTTCACTTTTTACGAATGTGTTTAGTGTATGCTCTAACATATATATGAAGAAAAATTAAAGTCTCTAATAAGAACTTTATAACTTGTGATTACTTATATATATATATATATATATATATAAGGAAAACAAAGCTTGATATGCAAACAATAACAATAGTTCGAACAGTTGAAACTTCATAAAATGACTAGATTTTCCATTTTGATCATCTAAGTCCTCACTAGTTTTTCCGCAAATAGAACTCTATTCAATTCACAAGAAATTAGTTGGTAATCTCTCTAATCAGTTTCTGGGGTTAGATTTAAGAATAGAAGGTAGGTACTATGAAGTATGCCGGACACAAACACGAAAAAATAATTTGGATAGAAACAGTCTTTCAAGTTTCCGAAACAATACATGCGTCTTGCTCTTAAAAAGCACCACGCAAATGAAAAATTACCTTTACATCTAATGTTGAAAAATTCCTCATCACTGTAACGGGCACAAAGGACCTGAAAAAATTAAGCCACAACGAATGACCAATTTGCTAATGAAATAACCAACATTCTTTTATGAGTAGAGACAATTCATGTTTTGCCACAACAACAATAGTCATCACATACCGCTGGAAAATCAAAAGCATGGCCATCAAGCGTTTCAGGAAGAACCTAACACATAAGCAACCAAAGATCTCAAGCCACCACATACACAAACATCAGAAGACTCAAAATATAAAAGCAGCAAGCTAAAATTCTGCATCTAGATGCTTACAGCAAGAAACCGAAACTCAACCTCCCTCTTGATGAAATCTGGAATCTAAAAATTAATCCACAGAAAATATTAGCTCAAATGCTCAAGCTAACAAAAAACTGGTACACACTAAATCTGAAACTGCCAGATTCCCTGTATTTTCGGCGCATTACGCAGTCAACAAATCATATCATTAAACAAAGATCAGACAACTCATATTCTATCTTGGTAGATAGAACTTAAACCATTCATTCGAGATCAAATCCGTCTAATCTTCATCCAATGGCTACAATTCTCTGATTACGAGATGCATGGAAAGTTCGACTGCAACAAATCCAGAATTTAAAGTTTTCAATACAGTACCTCTGATTTTCTGATCTCAAACACTGTTACCACAAGAGTTTCTCCTTCACATGGCTCCACACTCAAGCTCGAAATCTCCTAATAACATTTTCATCACACACAGCATAAGCATCACAGTTCCAACGTCCCTTCCAATTTTTTTTTTTTTATTTTCAATTTCACAATAAAAATAAAATAAAAATGGGCGCAATTGTTCTTCTCACACTATGAAGAAGTAAGATTTACGGTGTTGTCATAACGAACCATAGTTTCGGGCTTTGCAATGCCGCGCTCGAAGAAAACCGGAGCGACGTGCGCGAAGACGCGCCGGAAGCTTTTCAACTGTGCGGTTCGGAAGTTTGCCAAATCAGGGAAAGTGCTCCGTGCGCTTCTCTCTGCGAAGCAAGGAACGGTTACGTCGATGAAGAGGAACAGTAATAGTAGAGAAAGTGCACGTGGTAGTAATGATAGTTTACCGGAGAGAAGAGAGCCGAAGCCGCATATGGAGATGTAACCGTCGGGAGAGAGAAGAGATTCGAAGTCGGAGTCGTTGTTGAGTTCGTTGGGGACCGGAGTGGATGATCGGAGAGCGGCGGAGGCCATGGCGGTCTTGGAGACAGAGAGAGGAGCGAAAGAGAGTGAGAGAGTGGCGCGTTGGTGGGACGCGCGAAAGGCGAGTGATGAGAGTTGGAAGGGGAAGTTAATGGAGGCAGTGGTGGAGGCTATGTTCATCGTCCACCAGCGACTGGTAAAAGCTCGAAGCGGAGTTAGAATTTGTAGAGAAGCTGATCAATTCAGACACAAATTCTTACACTTGATTATTTATTCGCATATTTAATTATTACATTACCCATAATGACATGTTCACCCTAAGATCTAGTACAGCTACTTAAAAGTTAGAGCTTGACCAACAAAATTTCTGCACATTCCAAATTATTTCATCAACAAACGCCTAGAAGATCAATTCTAGGAGAAAAATCTTTCATTTGATAAACAATCATTAAGTGTAGAGACTACAATTAACCAAAAAATATGACAAGCCTAAGTTGTTGAAGATCAAGAACAAATATTTGTTGCAACTTGTTCAACTAAGAAACAGGTGTGGCTTATAAACGAGTTCATAAATCATAAAATTTAGAATGTTTTACCAAATCTTCAAATTTTTTGTTGAAAAATGATATAATTAACAATTTATTGTGTACAATCGAAATTTCTTGAGTTTAATTGCATTTTTTTGTCATAATTGATTGTGACATAGGCAAAATCATGATCACAAATGTATTATTAGTAATAGTCATCATCTTCATTATGAATTGATAAGGAATAGTGGATGTCTCTTTATTTATCAATATTTCGCATCTATATAAAATATTTTATAATTTTTTTAATGTACCCATATCAAACTAAGTATGCTAGCTTAGGAGTTTGCACTAAGTTTAAAATTAAGTAGTTAGTACTTCAATTTAGAGATTGGAATTTTTGCCACTACATTTGTTGCTAAATGAAGCATGGAAATTGGCATGGGACACCACCATACCTTCCCATTGTTCAATCCATTTTTCCAAATTTTGATGCTCTTTTGGGTTTGTTTTGAAGGTTAGACAAGTAGTTGCAACTTGAAATGTGTTTAGAAACCTTAGTTGGATTGGTAAAATGAAATGAATATGTTAATTATTTATAGTTTTTAACTGCACATCCTGAATGATATACCAAACAGAAGCCTATCTTATGCCCATATAATAACCACATGAAAACAGAAAGAGAAAAAAAAAAAAGGATTGCTGCATAAAAACAAGAAAAATATCTGAATGTAAATATTATTTAACAGATTTTTTTATAAAAAATAAATTGATATTCTTTTTACAGTGAATAGTTACAGATACATTCTCTACAAGAATATCGTGATTATACCCAGTCTCCCAACCCCCCCACCCCCCTTTTCTTTTTCTCGCTAGCAGAATTGTAATAAAAAGAATTCTGCAGGTATTAAATTACAAACCCCCTATAAAAATTGAAAAAGAAAACCCAAGATGTGTTATGTACTGGGGAGACATCGTACTCAATGGAAAACTTGAGTAGCGTAGTATTCGCTTTCATTAAAAGCAGGTCTCAGACTTTCCTGACACATGAACTCCAAGGGAAAAGAGACCAGGTGACCCTTCACTGATGCTAATCTCTCCAAGGGATCGGTGTTCTTAATGCCTCCATCACGATAGGATTCCAATTTTTCTGGGGCTATTCCTAAATCAATGGTCGTGTGACCAATCCTTTCTTTCCAAAAGAGCACACTTTGTCTGAAGGCATGTCTGCAAAATCATTACCATTAAAATAAATGTTAGGGACACAAAAATGGAGAGGTTTCATCGAAAGATGTACGATGGGCAATGGGCAAAATTACCATTAACATACCTGGTGTGTATCAGATCATTAGGTACGCAAGAAAAGACATCCTGGTAAATTGCAGTATTTGTCTGTAAAACGTATGCAGGGATAATTATCAGTTTTATTATTGAAAAAAATTCTGATTAAGCTATTCAGAATCACCACAAGATCTCCAAGAGGAACTCAAATCACCTAGAAAAACAAGTGCGTATTTGTTTTTGTGTGTTTTGTGTCCGCAATGTTACGAGGCTAACCGTGTAAAACCGAAAATATATAATCATAAATATCTTGTACAACTAAATAGTAATGCAACCTAAATAACTTCCCACGGGCTTTGGTGCATTGCAGTGTAAAAAGACTCTGGAAGAGTCAACAGTTAGGTGCAAAACTTTCATGCCATAAAGTTCAAGCGCGATCTTAGGCAGATCACAGATGTCATATCCATGTCCGTTATCCCCCACACTGAGATTAGAAGTTAAACTGACACTAAGAACTGACCGTGTTAGATATTTTGGCAAACCTTTTTTTAATATAGTTGGCCACATGGATCAAATAATATCATCATTTACTCGTCATAAAATCAAATCCTCAGCAACTTCATTAGGTTTTAAGTCCTTTTAACGATTTCAACAAGATTTTTCTTAGTTTACCTTTACTTCCAACTTACAAGGGTTTTCTCCATTATATCCAACTCAAACAAAATTAATGTTGAAGTAGGCAATTTGCTATTTAGCCAAAAAGAAATTGAAAAGAAAAGAAAAGAAACCTCAAAACAGACAAAATGAACAAGCAAATCTGTATCAGATATCATCAATTCCGGTCTTCAATAATTAACTAAATGGAAGGGCAATGACATAATGAAGAAAGCAGAGGCCACTTTAAAGGATAACTATTCATGCATGAAAATTCCATATAACACTAGTAAGTTTATAAGAATATATCACTTAAAATACCATTATTCATATCAAAAGAGGTGAAATTAGCAACGAATATCAACATTCAATTGTTCTTACTACCTTTGCAGTTGCCACCCAAATATCCTTGTAAGTAGATTCAACAACTGGGTCCATTATTTGATTGTCCTGAGGAAAAGATATTAAAATAATCATTACAAATCAGGCACATGAAACAACTACTTACTAAGAATGTAAAATTAACAACCTCTCCTGTAGGGATACCCAAGTGCTCAGACCATAAAGACAATCGAAGGGTCGAGGAAAACTTTCCAGCTTTCCAAGGTTTTCCATCCATATAAGAACCAATCAACTCTCTGTCTTCTATAACTATGGCAATCTGAAATCCAGTGAGAAGATTAAAGGAACAGAAAGGGGTTAAGTAATTATGCATTAACAGATAACATAAAGCCAAAAATAAGAATATAAAAACATGGTAAGCAGACGAATTTATTTATTCAACACAACATTAAAGGTGACTAAAAGAGGGTTTGCAATAAGACAGACCTGCCAGTTGAAATTATTCTTTCATTAGTTACATATTTCATTTTATTTTAGGGAGTTCCCTCAATTTGTTAACACAGTTAAACTATAAAAATAAAGAGTAACATTGAACTGAAATCGTATGCTTTTGTGAAAGCACGGATGGTTTGTTTATATTTATAAACAGAAATCAATAAAATAAATAGAGGAGATTTTATATCCTCCACTAATAAAGATACGATCCTAGAGTGATCTTGATATTTCTGATTATAAAGATATGATCATGATATCTATAATTGTAAAGATACGATTCTTATTTCTGTAATTATCACAAACACATTTATGTCAAACTAATGATTTTAAGAAGGAAATTCAAAGTTTATCAAGGCTGAGAATTGGATTTGCAGTCTACACCCATATTTTCTAATAAAATGTATACACAACACAAGATAACTAAATATCAGTTGCATTAGGAATCAAGTGATACATTAATGTATCCTGATAAAATGAACCAAGTGTTCGTGGGAATTAGTAAGTAGGCAGTTGCAGTCAATTAATAAGTCAAGGAAATAATCTCCCCTCAGACTACCAAGAGTCTACAGAGATGAATATATGTATAATTTATGCACACATGCACATTCTCCTGAATAATAAAGTATTCTCATTCTCAATTCTCTCAAACATTTATTTCTATATTTCTCCTTTTCCCCTCCAAATTCAACAATTGCAACTAACTTGTTTCTATAATGAAATTTAACACGGATAAAAATTATTTCAATGAGGGTGCATGAAATGAGAGACTGAGAACTTAGTACAAGTTAATTTGAGTCCCTAGTCAAACATGTGCAGCATATAAAGTGAAAAGGGCATGGAACTGTACCTCAGAATCTCTGGAGCCAAGTAAGCTCCTATCATTAATATTAGCAGACCCAATCAAAGTTATACAATCATCAACAATCATGATTTTACTGTGAACATACACCTGCAAAACAGTTTAAACCATTAAGCTGACTGAAACGAACTTTGTACATAACCATAGATGTATAAGAATACCTGGCTGGTTGCCACAGGGCCCCCATTAAGTCTACCATAAGACCTTAGACCATAGAAAGAGATGTAGTCGTGTATTTTAGGACCAAGAAGTTCATAAAGATTATGCAAGATGGAATTCTGCCCCCTGCAAATGGTTCGATACTGCCAATGCATTATGGCTCTTACAGATGCTGCACCACTATCATCAAGGCCTCCCTAGATAACTCAAAAGTCAGTCTAACATTTATGCAAAAGCAATATTTACAGTGTTTAAATAAAAACAAGAATAAAATTGATAGGAACCTGGAAGCCAGGCAGCAGTGGTATGACAATTATAACCCTGAAAGTTTTTTTGTCATTGTAAGCTCGCATAATTCGTCGGTATAAAGCTTCTAACACACGATTCCTTATCATCTCATCCCCAGAAAGACCTGAGATAAAAAACTGATTCTGGAATATGTGCCCAGGGATGAATTACAACAGTCAGAGAAAGGTCCAGAACAGATTAAGAATGTAATAAAATTTACAACAACTACTTTAAATTTGAAAAAATGAAGAGAGGAGCAGAAGATATAATATTGCTTCATCATTTCAAGAATCCATAAATCCTATCACACTACATATTTATTAGAACATATATTAGCATATTATTAGAATACAGATAAATAATTTTCTTTTATTCTAATATATGCTAATACATTCTAAAATAAAAGGAGGAAGTTTGTTTAATACCTCAATGTAGATGAAGTATTCAGCTTTTTCAATAAGAGAACAATAAGCACTGTGGATGCTCTCTTCGGTTTGACTTGTTCCAGCAGACCATTGACTCACGCTCCTAATAACCTATCAATTAAAAGGTTTCTTGAGAAAAAAATCGAACAAATGTTGAAAAATTAAAAGGATATCAAGACAAGCGCAAAGGGAATAAAACAGTGTTTAATACACGCCTGTGAAATTTAATAATTCCAGCAATATAGTTTACTCTTTTATGTTGCAAAAAATGGATAAAAGCCAGGTGTTAAAAATATCTGACTTTTCTCGATAAATAATAGTTAACTATTAAGTATAGGTCATGAGAACAACGCACTTGGCAACGGCAGGAAGCAAGAGGACCAACTTGTCCTGATTCCTCAGGAAAACCTCCCTGGTCACCCCGTTCT
The DNA here is from genome assembly GCF_037176805.1 of Vigna unguiculata. Lineage (NCBI taxonomy): Eukaryota > Viridiplantae > Streptophyta > Magnoliopsida > Fabales > Fabaceae > Vigna > Vigna unguiculata. The sequence goes on from NC_140800.1 coordinate 801,973, forward strand.
TGCGTCTCCCACCATTCTGGATCTGTATTTTGCAAATCAGAATGAGCCATTCTATCAAGAGGCATTTTCTCACGATCATACTCAGAATCCAGATCATCTACAAAGCCCTTCATTGGTGTGTCTGAACCAAGTGCTACAATTTTGGCCTTGCGAAATGAAAAGGGAAGACCAGTGCTCATCCTTCTTGGCTTCTCCTGGTAATGTGGAGAGGAGATTACACCATTACACTTTTGGTCTCCTTCATGAGTATCCAACCCATCAGACTCCTGGGGCAAAAGTAGAGGAATATCTTGATCTTGGGAAGATGAGGAAAAAGAATCTTCTCTTTTAAGAACTGTTTGATTGTCTACGTTCCCACTTTCAATCTGTATCTCTCGGCTTCTTCCCAAGTAATGTGGAATAACCATATGATGCTGAGGCATTAGTAATGGTATCGCTTCCTCATATAAAGCTTTGTTCCTCTGATGTGAACAAAAACAAGATTATTTCCTATTGGGAATATAGGAATAGGGCTGGAATAATGCAAGGCATGCAATGGTAGAATATGACTAACCTTTGCATAATTCCATCGCTGAACAAAGTGCCTAGCAATGTCACGGCAAGGTGGTCCCCAAAGGGCACAATGAACATCGTGCCAAGGCATACGAGGATATTTCTCACGATCCAATTCATCTTTCATTGTATCTTCCCATGAATTTGGTTCAGATTCTCTGTCAATATTGAAAATAAAATATGACTTGTGTTCAACAGGTAAGAGCTAGTCTCTAATCAATAAAAGATGAATGACATATTGTCACACATTCCAAGTGCAACCTTGCCAATAGTTTTCTTTGGAACTTTCATAGATATTTATTGGGGCACATAATATATTATATATGTAAAATGTTAGGACCAATCTTAGGAACTGATATAGAATTGTATACCTGTATAATTAGGAATACATATTTTACGACCAATACTAACACAACACTAATGCATATAGGGTCAACTGCAGACACTCAGCATAAACTATTGTCTGAGTTAGAACAAAGCTTAATAGTGAATTAAAGTATTGAAGAGAATTTGAATTGCTATGGGAAATGCACTAAATGAAACATCAATGCACTTAAACACGCAGTTGTAAACAACTACTACTTTTAGGGCATCTTTCTTTTTTACAAAAAAATAAAAAATAAAAATTGCAGGTGTACAGAGAAGGGTAAGACTAGGTGTAAATGAAGCATTTTCCATGAAATGTACAAGTTCAACATGAATAGCTTTATGAGAATACTGAGGTATCACTATGTTCTTTGCCATCCCAACTGTGTTGCCACAACAAACAACATCAATCATATGCAGTACCTCAAAATATCATAAAGAAAGAAGAAAATGCAAAAAACGAGGGGGACCAAACCTGACCCATTAATCCCTAATACTACAAAACGGTAAAATAAATCTATCCCTAAAAAACTCAAGACAAATAAAGCTAGGAACATTATCTCAAGTATAACCCTGAGATCTACTACCAAACTGAAATCTTAAGAATTTATAATTTTTATAATTACTTTTTAAAACCATTTCTATATAAAAAATTACTGGAACGAAACATTTTAGTTAAAAAAATGCCTTTTCTCTCAATTTCTGTGTTTGCTCTTCAGCAGTGCTTGGTTGAAGAGGAGAGCAGAAATTAGGGGCCAAGATCCCTCTCTCCCATTTGTGCCTCCCTTCCAATATAGGAAGGATATATAGAGAAAGAGAAATGATTCATATATTTTGGACTGTCTTGACTATATTGACCTATGATTTTATTTTACCTCCACACCCCACGTAAACCAAATAAGGGGACCCTCCCCTCTCCTCCTTTGAACCAAACCATGCATAATATAAGCACCATTTTCTTACTACTCTATAACAGATTTTGAGTTACTACTGCTGCATATAAACACTCTCATTGACTAAACATTTTTCAAATAATTAAAGTGTTTTCCTTAGAATAAAATAAGAGTCTTACAATCTCACAGCATGCTAAACAAAATCTTACAAATGTGCCTTCGTGATTATACACTCTATTCACAAAACTTACCTTGGGTTATAATAGTCTTTTCCCGGCCAGATTAGAGGAGGGAAATCAACCACTTTATGCTCAGATGTGTCATAACGACCAAAGCATAAATCCAGTCCTCCAATAAAGCAGATATGGTTATCAATAATGACAAGTTTTTCATGGTGTGACCTGTAAGTAATAATCACAAACAAATAAGAAACCAAAAACGTGCAGCATAATTGATCTTTTCTTGGAAAAAATATAAGTTTGTTATAAGACCATATAGACTAAACACCAAGTTTTCAGTAATTCCATACCACAGGTAAACACCAGTAGAAAAGTGGTCAGGATAGCGTAATACCCTCACATTCTCATGAATGCTAAGAAGCTTTTTCTTGCTATAAACACTGTTGATTTTCAAAGCAAGAGCCACCTCTTTGTAGAGAAGAATGTAAATCTGCATTAAAAATAATTCACGCAAATCTCAACACTTCCATGGAAATAAAGGAGTTGGGATATGCATTGCCCAGGATGCATACAACACAGATGAGTACCTTTGCAACTACATGTTCATAGTATAGACCGTACTAATCAGCTATTAAGTTATAAAATCAATTGATCTACTCCTTTCCACTATGATATTAAAATTCATTTATAAAAAAATACAGTTCTATATGCGGTATGAACATTCAGCCAGTACCATTCATAGAACAAACAATAAAGCAAATCGTGGACCTACTTGTTCTACCAAGAGAGGGGAGATCCATAACAAAATTTTACTGAGTCATTTTCAGAAATATCCTAGCACTATGCAAGGCAATTCAAAGATAACAAGCAATCATTCCTCCCTACCTAATCACGTAAAATGCAAGGATTTGGCTCACATACGACAAAAAAGCAGAAGCATGGACACTGTCAAAAAATTATTTGACAGGTTTTAATACATTGCTCAAATGGTTTTTGACTGTTTTCTTAAAGTCCATGATTCATGCGCTATGTAATGACTCAGTTAGAAATAGGAAAAAAAACTGTTGAAACAAGATGCTCATACAGAAACCTGGGAGAAGAAAAATAGACCATAAATTTAAATGTGTACCTACAGTGAAATTTAGGCCAATGTCCAAGGATGAACACAATATTCACTTTTACTAGTGAAGATTACAAGGAGCAGTTAATCAAATTTCAAACCCTTAGGCCACACAAGCATATTTATGGGTCCATATCCATTTTGCTTCAGCCAAACCAAGGGTTCAATACAGGTTAAATGTGGGCAAGGCCCAAACTGAACACAGATACTTTGCAATGAAAAATAAATTCAGGACCAGAAACATAGAACAAGGAGTCCTCCAGTGAAAGACACAACATTATTACATTGGAAAACGAATGCAGATAAGATAACTGAAAGCCGTCATACTAAAATCCTTGGAATGGTTGTTTTGTACTTATCCTTTACAAGTTAAATAACCCAGAAAAGAGTCCCTTAAAAAGGCAAGGCATTGTGCAAGAGTTCATATAAATTGTTACCTGAACCCCTTGCTTAGCTTTTCCTTCCAACAAATTATCAAGCCTTGATGAAGCATGAGTGTGAAAAGGTCGCCGTAGATACAGTTCTGGGCACAGCCACCACCCACAGATAAATATCTGCATGAATCTCTCAATAATTGAGCATAATCTTTAAAACAACCATTAATCTCTCTCTCTCCCTCTCAGTCTCTACCTTTCTACCTGTGTATGGGTGTATGTTCATATGTCACAAAAGTGGGCCAGAATATTAAGGCAGTAGAAAAACAAACCTCTGATTTTGCAGCCTCAATTGCAGAAGCAATGGCCTCAAATGCCGCTCGCCCATCAATAAACCACTGGGCTTGACTTCCATCTTCAATTAAGCCTCTTGGAGGAGCAAATGAACCATAACGGTGAGGATGACACCAGCCTTCAGGAGGCCTGAGTCCAGCATCATTAATTGCAGCAACCCAATCTTTGACTTTACTTCTACTTTTCACTCTAATTCTGATACTGCGGATTCCACAAGCCACCTATAATATTTAGATAGGTGTTAAAGTTTGAAAAGGTATGTTCCTCTGTATAGTACTACCATACATCTGATAACAACCAATCGTCAGCTAATTGCTAGTAATTACATAAGAATAAACCTCAATTCGGTCCTGAAAAGAATTTTGGAACATCAATTTGGTTGTCAAAAGAAAGCTTTCAAATTCCCAAAGTTACTAGTTTACCGGGATTGAACATTAGGTGACCAAATATTATCATTAGAGGATTAACTTGATGTTCTGAAACTATTTCAAAGACCAAATTGGGGATTTATTCAAGATACGATACAAAATAAACAGATTTAAGCACAAAATAGCACCCATCTCACCTTGAATGAATGGCGTAATGGATTACGTTCCTTCATTTCACTTGCCAGTGATAAACGACCATCCCCATTCCCATCCGAGGCCGGCAGTACATCAAAAACAATTATGTCCAGCGGCTGTGTATCAAAAGGATCTGCCAGCAATGCCAAAAATCCAGGTTTCAGTACAGCCCATACCTGTACATAAAAATACAGGGAAGTAATAATGTAAAATTAAACCAAATATAATAAAAGTTACCAAAAAAATATTTAAATAACAAGATAAGTAAAGCATATCCAAAAGCAGGATTTTTTACCTTTTGCCAGTTGTCATTACAGCAACTGAAACAGTCAGACAAACAACACTTTCTGGAGTCTTCATCCTTCAGGATTTTGGGCAAATGTTTCACCATCACATATTCTTCCTTTAGCTTGGGGCCATATTCAGGTGAAAAAGATAACTTTGATACCTCCAAAAACTTGCAAACCTGGAGCATAAAACTTCTTATAGTAAAAATAGCATTTAGTGATCATAAAAACCACAGTTTCAACAACAAATCAAATGGAGGAGATAAAAAATCCATTAAAACAGCCAAAAATTAACTTAATTAGGCATGGACTTCAACTGAAAATAAAATATGTTGTACAAGTTCCAAGGTCCACATCACATTACATGTATGAAATATGGCTACCAAAAACCATGGCAGTAATTTGTTTAAATTCAAGCCCCGCAGAACCAATAGGCAGCCCAGAGCACAAGCTCCCGCAGAACCAATAGGCTATTTCCAGACTAGAACCAGAACAATAACCAATTCAGCCACACTAGAAACAAGATTCATGATGTCAGCATTCCCGACAAATCTAGTAATCAAATGCCAGGATTTCACAAGCAAAGTGTGTTGACAAACTTGGATGATCAATATTTATCAATAAAACTAATATCTCATAGGCTCTTTGGTGCAACAGTAAAGTTACTAGCTTGTGATCTAGTACAGATGGATTTTACTCATGGAAGCCCCTCAGCTAATGAGGGGGCATGGATGTGTACATTTGAGTATCTGATACTTGCCACCCCCACAATAGTAGGATAAGCATGCATCTGGTCGATTACAACGAAACTAATATTCAAAATTAAGTCATTCCATTGCCACAGCGGTGAAGAGACATGTCTACATTTACTTAACAAATAACCCAACCCATAACATCAAACTGTAATATTCTATGCATATGTAAAATGTCTGACACAAAAATGACAATGAAAGGATGACTGTGTTTCATAACATGACAACATAAATTTTCAAAAGCTCATGCACAAAGCATACCTCATGAGAATTTACAATACTGATATTTCCCAAAAAGTGATTCAAATATCCTTGCATTGCTCTCTTTGCCCTATCTGCAATTGACTGCTGTCTTCCCAAGGCTGGTCGTATAATTGGTAGAGCAGCACTAGATGGAACATCTCTGCACAAGAAACAAACATATAGAATATTATGATCACAAATCAACATGTTACAATTATAGAGTGCTCCATACAAGTTGCACGTTGGGGATCACCTGTCCTTAGCACTTTCATGAGTTTCATCAGTATGCAACGGGATTGTTTCATCATCACCTTCATCGTCATCTTGCTCCATAGCATTGTGTTCTCCAATTCCTAGATTTTGAAGCCATTCTTTAACCTTTAATATAATATTTCAGTGAACATTACATCAAAATCCAAACTTAGCTAGACACAAATGATATCGACAAATAATACAATAATGTACTGTAGCCATTTTGTATATATCATTAAAGAAATATAAATAACACTGCTCACCTGTTCCTGCTTCTCATGGATTTCCTCAATGATGGCACGTTTCTTTAATGCGAAATGCAAAATAAACACTTGATGAGCTTTCTTCATTAGCTCCCACTTGAACTGGAATGCAAATGAGATATATAAGTATCCTCCTGTAGGAATGAAGACTGAAAGAAATAAATATTTAACAAACAATGCTTCTCTTCCGTCCAAATATCTCCAGAGACAGCCACGTAGGCCAGGCCAACATTTAAAACTAACATACCCCAGTGCCAGAAGTTTCCAAGCTATGCAAAGTTATAGAGGATAGTCATTGCACGCAGTCTTACCCTTGCATGTACAAGGAGACTATTACCGGATATGAATTCATGACAAACTGGTCACCAAGGCTCAACTTTACAGCCAAGTCTTGGGCTGCCCCTCAAACAAGGCCAATAAAGGTTTAAAACTATTGCTCCCACCACCATTTATTTATTTACTTATTTATGTCTTTCTTACACGCACTTCAACTCTAAACAACTCCAAAGCTGATGAACAGCAGAAGTAAATGCGCAAAAGCTTAAAGTGTAGTTCGGAGAAAGTAAAATTAATAGGAAAAGTCCAAAGCTACTAAGTTGCAGTGTTAGGAAAATAGAAACAAACTACATAGCCATTGCATCACGAATTTCTGGTTCAAATTAAACCCTACGATAAACTTGCCAAATACATACACACGTACGTACTACATATATACGCACGCGCACGTACAAACACAGCGTATGAAGAACCAATCGGATTCAAATAAAGGATCCAATTCGCTTGGATTTTGCTCGCTTTAGCTTCACACAATTGGCACCAGTGCTTGCGATCAGAGATTTCCTTTTTATTAAGAATTGAATTCCACGAAATCACGAACACACAATGAGTGTGAGAGAAGATGGCACGTTACCTGTCTGTACTGAACCTGAATGGTGTAAGAGAGTTGCATGGGGCTGATATCGCTGGCGTCGGGGCGAGACACGGAGACGATGGAGGCTTTCGGCAATTCCTCGAAAATCCGATTGGCCTCAGCACCGCTGTGCCGGAACGACGGAGCCGATGACATCTCCTCCGCAGTCGCAGCCGGCGGAGACGGCGGTGGCGAGGATTTCATCTGAACGTAGCGCGGACCGCCACTGGACATCAACTGCTCCGTGGCCATTGAAATTGAATCGACGTCGCCGGCGATAGGAAACGATTAGGTAATCGAACGCGACACGTTCCAAGGAAGAGGTGGTGCAACGACGTCGTTGGTGGTTTCGGATCCAAAAACAAATTCAGAGAGAGAGAGAGAGAGAGAGAGAAAGAAAGAAAGAGAGAGATAGAGAGAGATAGAGAGAGAAGAACGCTAGTTTTCTTAAGAAGAGGAAAACTCGGAATAAGAGTTGAACTATGAACAACGCCAAAAGAGTGCGCACAAATTTGATTTCTTCTTCACTCGCCTTCTAGTCCTTGCCTTTTTCCCTTTCCAACAAAAATCAATTAATTATATAATTAAATCTAGATTCTAAAATAATTTATTTTACAATTTCCTTTGCAAAATAGCTAATGATTAAAAATTATTAAATTGTAAATTTATGTTAGAAAAACCATTCAACTCTTTTGACGTTTCCAATATTATTTTTTAATTAGATCCTAACTTTTGTTTCTATAACTTTTGCAATAAATTAAGGGAAAAGGGGATGGATGCTTCTACATTTTTAAAAATTAAACATGACATAATAGATAGTTCTAAAGCTTAATTAAGGAATGTGTGATATAAAAAAATCTAAAAGAGATTACTCTCCATATTCAAAATAAAACAAAAATTAAAAGAAAATATCATATAGAAAAATTTTAAAGCTATTAAGGTGAAAATATCATATAGAAAATAATCCAAAAGATTGTATCCAAAATTTTAATTGTTTTTTATTAGTGTGATCTAGATGGGTATTATTATTTATTTTGTTTGGATGCAATCTAGAAGGTAGAGTTTGAAAAGGTGTAGAAATAGTATAAGATTTAAAGAGTGGTTAGTTGAATTTAGGGTTCAACGTTTGAATGGTAGGTTCTTGATGATGGGTCAAAAGACGGCTAAAATGGATTTGCAAATTCTGTGGTGGCTCATTAATTTCATGCATTGGTGAACAAATGGTGGAACTTTCGTTTGACCAAAACACACTTTAAACAATATATTGGTAAATCATGTGTCATTTATAAATCACCAACAATTATCAAACACTTGCCTCAAATTTAGTAGTAAGAAAGAATGTGTCACTCAAGTGAAAAAAATTACTTCACCAAAGTTGCAAGTTTGAGATAAGACTTTGGTAATAGTATTTCGTAATACTCTCTTTATTCAAAGAAAAAACGAAAAAAGTTTTTAAAAATAAATTGTACATTCATGGTTATAGACAAGTAAAGCAGAAATAACATAAATTTAAATTATATAATTGTTTTCTAAACAAAATAACAGTAACACTAAATATGTGGTGATATGTTGATGTTAACGTCCTCGATATTAATCACCGTATTTAAAGTATAATCTATATTTTACAGTTGAAGTTTCTATCACACATTTGTTTTTAATGAAAAGTTGTTATCACTTGCTTTGTAAGAGCTGAAATTATAAAAAGAAAAAATAAGAGATAAAACAATAAAGATATAGTTATTTGATTATTAAAACTTTAGTTAACGCTATTATAGTTTCTTAGTTAAAAGAAAAATCTGAAAATATAAATAGATTATCTTATTAGTTCGAAATTAAAACTGAAAAATTGCCAAGTTTTATCATATACAAAAATATAATTATTTAGAGACATTTTCGTTGGAGGATGCAATTAAAAAGAACTCATGAAGCAGTTTAAAAATTAAGTTTTTAAATTAATTATTTCAATTCCGACCAAGTTCATCTGACAGTCATAGGAACAATCATCATTACGGTATTGTTCGCTTTGGAGCATTTGAGCTTCGTTACAGTTTTATCTTTAAAAGGGGTCTCGAAAGTGGAGAAAGATAAAAATATTTAAACTTTGCTTGATATCGACTCCTAAACGATATGAAACTTATTGATTATTAGACTGTGGAACATTAATGATTTAGCAGGTGTATAAATCATTTTAGAAAAAATTACTAGAGATGTGTTTGATTGTACTTTCGTCTTTTTTAACATTTTTAAAAAATAGTTTTGAAAAACTGTATTTTAGAAAGTGACAATGAGGAATGTATTTTTGTCTTTAAGTTGTAAAATTGATTTTATGAAAATAAAGGTGCAAAATTAGAATAAAAACTTTTGATGATACGCAAAAGGTTGTGTATAGTTTTTTATATGAAGAAACAAGTCTTCGAAGACAAGTAATTTGCCTCATTTTGCAAATGCAGATTCCAATTCTGCATAAATCATCTCGACACGAAAAACCATATAATAAATTGATGCACATGGTTCCAGATTTCAGAGAAGAAAGAAACTTATCAACAATTCGTTATAAATATTTATATTCATTTAAAAAGGCCTTGTGGGCAATACTATTTTTTTAAAAGGAGGAAAAACTTATGGAAATTGTGTCCACAACTTCAAAATAAACTTGGTTCATGCATATACATTTATGTATAAGAAAAATATCCCATTACCTCTATTAAGTCATAACTAAATAACTATAAAATAATAAAATTTATTCAAAAGACGAAATAAAAAATTTATTTGAGATCTTACATAAATTGGGGATATAAAGACAAATTATATATAGGGTTAAATATGTTTTTGGTCTTTTAACTTTTAGTGAATTTTAGAATTAGTCAATTTTAACATTTTGGACCAATTTAATTATCCATTTTTCGAAATATGTGGATTTAGTCATTTTAATCAAATTTTGTTAAATTTATTTGACATTTTAAGTACATTTCATAATAATATTTAACTTAACATTAAAGTAAAAATGTATCAACCAATATAAAAAACTTAAATATAATTCTGAAATGCATATGAAATATCAAATAAACCCAAAAAAAATGGATTAAGATAACTAAATCCACATATTTTGAAAGATGAAGAATTAGATTGGTCCAAAATTTTAAAATGAAAATTAGCTGAAAGTTAAAAACATATTTAATACTTATTTATTATATTTGTAGTACAAAACAGTATTTTAGATAGATAAATGTCGTTGGATACTGTGCTAAGGACACTCCCTTTTAAATGTGGTACTAGGTTAAAATTCCCATTAAATTGATTTCTGTTCTTATTCGCTAAAGATGGGCTGGGCTTAATATCTATTTACAAGACAACACTGACTACTATTACTTTATGCACCCCCATATTTACCAAGTACACTCTACAATACTAGGAAAAGACTCAAACACTCTTCATCATTTCACCCCACCACACCACTATTGTTACTGTTTTCACCACCGCTAGCTAGCGCACACACGGAAGAAAAAGAGAGAAATGCATAATAAAACTCATTTTTTTTGGAAAGAACTTTATGAGTTATGATTTTTTTTTTCAAAAATTTCATTTTAGAAAATTATTCAGAAACAAATTTCATGTTTTAAAAGCTCTATGTCGAAAATATGCTCTGAAAATTTTGTTCCGAAAATTCTATGATAAAAATTTTGTTTCAAAAATGTTGTTTCGGAAATCCCAAAAAACTGGTTTGGAAAACTCGAGAAATATATAATTTGGAAGTTATTTTCCAGAAGGCAAAAATGGTCATTTCAAAAGTTTGAGGAGTGCGTCAAAGAAATTGTTCGGGATGCAGAAAGTAGAAGCCCAACAATAAAGGAGCCCATGAGAAATAGTACATGCAATGGCCCAATAGCAAGTGAATAATACCTATTCTAAAAGTCTTTTATAGATTGGATTGAAATTAACTTAATCAGAAACAAATTCAACTCAATCTATTAAACTATTGATGTGATTGAATCATTAAATTATCCAACTCCACAAACCCTACAAATTCTGACCAAATATAAAACGCAGTTTGAAAATAACACATTTAAAAAAGACCACATAAAAATTGTATTTACTTATATCTTGTTTTCGTGATTCCTACCAACCCTTTACATAATAGACATTTGACCTAGATTCTTTTAGGTGTTACCCTCTTTCAAAGTAATATATAGTATGGTAGGTTAAAGTGAAAAAGTAAACAAAATTGAACCGTTTGTCGAATTTGGATTCTTTGTTGAGTTTTATTGTGATGTTTCTCACTATGTTTCCGTAATACATTGATTATACTAATTTTGATGTTTTAAAATATATTAAAAAGATAATTAAAGTACCAACACAATGTATTTTTAATATTCAGTAGAGGACAATATCAAAAAACCAATAGAAAATCTGGACTTTCTCAAAACCCTAATTAGAAATATTTTCAGTACTGACTTATTTTTTTCAATTTATAAATATTTTTTAATTTTCTTGGAAAAAAATAAAGTACAATATAATCACCATTTTAACTCATTTATTATCTTTTTAAGCATTGTTCTTTATTTTACACATTTTAGTGTAAAGACATTATATAGTTGAAGGAGAAAGTTAAATCAATCAATTGAATTAAATGATTAAAGTAAACATATATGTTAAATTCAAAATACAGGGAATATTATACTGACCCAACATGACAAGAAAGATAATAAGATAAAGTAAACTACATATATTATGGGTACAATAAAAAACTAATTAAAATAGAATAAAATAATTGATCCTATCTTAACATATATTCTATATATCTTGACTACCAAAACTAAATTTTGTTCTTAATACTTAAACAAACATACATACATAAAGAACGGATAATTCCATAAATCCTTTTTGAAAACGCATAATTAATTTCGGTTGCCACTGCCATATTCAGTGCAAATTTTTGTCTTTTATTTCTTTCATTTTGCTTTTAGCATCGCAACACAATGGAATCTACTGCATATGTGAAAACGACACTTTGAACAACTTAAGACGTTTTGTGTCACTTTAATATCTAATTATACTATGTATTTGGGTCCCACTGATGTTGGGAGGTCAAAAGTTAGGGCATTAATTGTTGGTTCATGCACCTTCTAATTTTCCTATTATTTTTTCTAACTCAGAAATTATTGAATTATATATTTATCGATCTTTGGAGGGAAGTGTAGCAATATGATTGAAGGAACTCTTCTTTGAAGAAGAGGTCGTTAAGAATATAAGTGTAAGTCTAATTCCTACATTGAATATAAATGAGAGAGTAGAACATTATATATAAATAAATATCCATAAATCTATTGTTTTAAAGTTTTAGGTTATGAGTGGTATATATCTTATATGATTGAACTTAGGTCTTTTATCTCTTTGATAAAACTCTCTTTATAAATCTATCATTCTTTATGTGTCATGCATCGTCAACTCGAAGATTTTATGCACTTATCCACAACAGTTGCACATGTGCATGTTGAAAAAAGTTTAGATGTTGTTCCAGTTACATTTCGTGACGAAGTTTCCTCTTACGTAGTTTTATCATACTATATTGTTGTATGCATGTTCCTCTTTCAACTATTCTTCTCTTTCTTTCGAAAAACATTCGTACGTGATGCACAGTCAAAGAAGAAATTTCTGTTCTTTTGACTGTCAACTGTGTAATGGTCCAAAGGGTTTCTGAGAGTGAACCAGATCGAGAAGCAAAATCAATCAAATTCATTTAATTAAGGATTTTGATTAATTAATCAATTTTAACAAATGTTTTTCAAACAATTATTTATGAATAAAAGTCAAATTAGATACTCATTACTACAATATAATATTTATAAAAAAAAATTAAAAACTTGAATTACATATATTTAAAAAATGTCTGACGTCATTTTTTTCTAACCCACAAAAAACCTATTCGTATTTACTCTCCTTTATTACATATTTCCCAATTCCTTTAAGATTTTATATATAGACTAACAAATAAATTATGTCTTTTCAATACCTTAAAATAGTAAATTAATTATTAAGATAACTGATTAGAAAATTCTTGCGTTTTATTTCATCCATGATAACCATGTTTGATTGATTGACTTGTACAGTTTAGGAAATATGGTTTGTCTTTTTTTATTGTATTAATTATTATTAACTGTTTCTTCTATTAGTTAGATAATTTGTTTATTTACTATGCTAGTTTTTGCATGCGTTTATTAAGACTGTTAATATAAAAACACTCATTTCCCTTACGTTTTGTTCCGTTTGAATAGATAATCAAATTCAGGCTTGTGAAGAAGGATAGAGAAAAAATTCATGTTCTTTAAAAATGATTTGTAATGAAAAGCACGGATAGATTTGGAAGATACATCGTATATTCTATTTACTCAATTAAGCAAAGATTTAAAAAGATTAATAATAAAATTACGTGAATAACCCCACTTCTAAATTATATATGTGATATATATATATATATATATATATATATATATATATAATAATAATAATAATAATAATAATAATAATAATAATAATAATAATAATAAAATAATAAGAAATAATGATATATTTATATCCATATATATTATTCTTAATAATATATAATTAATAGTAATAAATATATATAATAATTAAAATTTAACATTTTTATCTTATTTAAAATTTATTTATTTTTATTTTTATCATAATGGTAATTAGGTAATTTTCAATTTTTATCTATTAAAACTTTTTTATTTTAATCTATCACATCACTCAAATCACTTACTAACGTTCATAAAATTCATCTCCAAATCTACTCATTTTGCTTCATAAATCCACTAAAAAGAACACACATATTCATCCACTCAAGTCCACACACATCTATCTTCTCAAGAGAACACAACTTTAATATCTTTTACCATGTTAAATATGTATTATATTATTTAACATGTTACTTACTTCTTAATCTCCTTACCCAACAAAAATTAAACTACTATTTTAAAACAAAATGATAAATACTAGATTTTTACATAATTTTATAATGGAAATATTAATATATTTTTCTTTAATTGATATGTTTATTTTTTTCTATTATATTGACAAATGGTAGTTGTTGATATTATGTTACTTTGGTGTTAGTAAAGAGAGTTGAACCCACAACATCCTTCATTCTTCTTTTCATATTTACTACTAAATCAACATTTTTAACTTCTTATATGTTACTTTTGTGTTAATGAGGCAGTGGAACCCACTACATCTTTCATTTTCCATCTTTACTACCAAGTCAACCATATAATTTCTTATATATTAGTTTTTTGTTAATGGAGAGTTGAACCCACAACCTCTTACACCCTCTCTTATGTGGACATGATCATGGTCAAGGGCAAGATCCACTTGAAGGACTTGGAGGACCTGTTACAAGGGCTAGAGTAAAGAAGACAAGAAAGCTCTTTATCAAATTGATTGGTCTTGAATGTTTGAAAAAACTTGTATGAAAGTGATGAAACTTTTGGTGAAATTTTTAAAAGTGGTGAAAAATTTTCAAAAAATGGTTTCTTTATACACGAGCTTTCTTTTCAAGAAAACAAATCGTGTGTGCCTAAATGAGATCATTATTTGCTTAAGTGCCTAAACTTTTGGTGAAGCTTTCTTTTCATTTACAATCAAGCATTAAGTAGTGAGATCATTATTAGCTTATGTGAGATATAATTTCAACTAGTGGATCTTTGTAATTATGATGGCTAAGCTTCTATATAAGTTGAACCATTTTTATGAATGACACAAGTTGAGTTTATTCAGAAATATTAAATTTTAACTCTTTTTCTTAGTAGAAGTGATTCTCCCAAGTTATTGAGTGATTCAAGAATCCTTTGGCTGTATCAAAAGACTTTCCCATCCTTTGTGTGTTGACTCCCTTGGAAAGAGTGATTCTTTCCTTCCACCTTTCATATTTACCTCTTCTTCTTCTTCAACCGAATTCAGAAACCCACTTATGTTTATATTTATTTTATGGTTATATCTTTTGTTCTACTCGCCCAAATTAAGTGATTCTTTTAGCCTAAATTGAAGTTCAAAACATGAGCTATCATCTTATTTTGGAATCACCTCAATAGGAGTTCTATAACTTGAAATATCGACGTTTCTAAAATACTATCCAACTTGAAGTTTTAGTCAATTTCCAATCCACCTTCTTACTAATTTTCTAATTTCCTACAAGGTTTTAACCTTAAATATCCTAAGTCAGTCATTGTGCCAATGAGGTTTACATCACTCCCTTCCATTTTTACCACCAAACCAACATCATAATTCCAAATATGCTTGTATTCCCTAAATTTGGAAGCGAAATTGGAATTTGTCCATGTCCTAAACTTTGATATATTTTGATTTTCAAACTTTAAAAATTAATGAATGTAGTCTTTTAACTTAAGGACGCTAAATTTTTTATACGTGTTAAATCACATTTCAAACTTATATTTGAGTTGGTTGTTAGTGAAAAACCAACACGGCAAGTGCACCGGTCGCACATAGTAAGTAATAAGTATGTTATCGTTCTCTCCCAAGGGACTTGTGCAACACATGACAATTCTCGCAATTCACGACTCAATTAGATACAAAGTTTACACAAACAATATGGAAACTTTTTTTGTATTTTATGAAACAGTTGATGTGCAATAAGAAATTAACATAGTGTATTTACAATTTGTCAAGATTAGACTTCAACCCTTTCATTCTCATGCATTCTAAATCTCAATTCCATATTCATGTTAAAATCAATTCACAAGAATACTCAAATCCTATTTCTAGAGCCTTTGAGCCTATGATTACTCATCAAGTTTCAATTCCTTGAATCCTCAACAAGTGAAATCATGCATTAGTTTCAAGAATCTAAGATTACTAATGAACCAAGTTCTATTCCTAGATACAAGCATCCATTAGGTATTTAATTTCAAATCTAGATTCTAAAGATGTTTCCCAACACCTTAAGAATCACAAATCAAGCATGGGAACAATCCACATCAAGCATTAAGCAAGGAAATCAAATACTAATATGAATTGGAAAAGCATATAAATACAACACAATTTTACATAAGAATTCAATGTTTTACATCTAATCTCAACAAATAGAAATTGCTCTCCATGGTGGAGAATCTAGGGTTTTACAAAATTGAAGAATAGGGAAGAAATTGGAACCATAAAGTAGAAACAATCTCTCTCCCAAGGTTCTTGAATACTGCTCATGGTTCAATTGCGCCTCCCATTCGCATCTCCGCCTTCAATTTCGTAGCCCATCATCCTCTCCAACCCAAAAGGGGTGAAACCTCCATGGATGAAGAAGGAAACCCAGGAAGGAGAAGGGAGAGTTTCCCAACACCCCTAATAGCCTCCAAGAGTCTCTCCCAAGCACCCAAGGTGTTTCTATTCGTGAAAAATGAGGAATCCCATAATACTCTCGTAGAAACATGATTAAATAACCATATTTGCGAATTAGGATCGATATTCTCGCCCAGCGGCTTCATTCTCGCCCAGCGAGGTCTAAAATTGACGTTTTCAGACATGTGCCTCGCTGGGCGAGCCACATTTTCGCCCAGCTACTCGAACACTGCAGTTCTGATCTGCCATTTTCGCCCAGCGAGCCACCAGCTCGCCCATCGAGTGACCCTAGCGCCTAATGATCGTTTTTTGGCCTTCTAAGGGTTGTCCAAGACAGTATATACATATAGGCGAGTCATTTCTCCATGTTTGCAGTGCTGGACTTGATCTCGGTGCCCCTTGACATGATTATTTGTGTAAAAGTCAATCTTTCATGTCCAATCATGCTTCCTTGAGCTTTAGCTTGTTTTCTTCCACCAGAATTGCTTCCTATTGTTTTATTTCACACACTCATAATAGAGATTAGAAGTAAAAAAGCATGAAACAACTAAAATACAAAACAATGTAAAAACAACATAAACTAGAGGATTAAACAAGATAAAAATTATGTAGGAGTTGATTTTATTCACAAAACTTAACATCAATAAAAGGTAGAAAACAACGTTATCACTGGTATATTGTTTGACATGTCAAAAATATTTAACTGAGTTGGGTTAAAAATAATATATCTATTTTTAAATTTACAGACAAAAGTTATCAAAGTTTGATATAAGAATGAATTCTAATTTTGTATCAAAGTTTGAACACTAAAAACATATTTAACCAAATTTTAAAATATAAAAATTAATATCACAAGGTAATTAAGCTTTCAAAGAATAGATTGCAAATTAAATTAGTGAAAAGGGACAAAGTACTGTGCTTGCAAACTGATAACTTGAAAATGCCAACGATATGTTATTACTTTTATTGTATGTCAAATTGAAATTCTTTCCTTTTCTTTGGCAGACATTTTTCTTTAGTTAAACTCATGTTTTTTGAAGGTTTTATTTTTCTTATTGTTATTAGTTAAATAATAAGATTTTGTTTGCAATTAAATTTCTTTAGCTTTCTAACTAAGTGCAGTATTAGGTATTTCACATGTCTTTTAATTTTCGAGTTAGTCATGAAATTACTATTCAATACGAGATTTGAGATTTAGTCACAATATTAAAATCTTCCATATTCTACAAACACGAAATTATTTTTTTTCTTCAACGTGTATTATTACAAAAACGAGTCACGTCAGTGTCTACAGTCGAATAAAAAAGGAAGATATATATATATATATATATATATATATATATATATATATATATATATTTCTTTGGTTCCTTTGTGTAACATTTCATTTCACTGGAAGGTTCGTATTCTTAAATATTCCTACGTTATTAAAACAACCTTCGATTTGGTCAGCAAAGAAGTTTTGTTATTTTTCTGAAAATGTTTATACTTAAAATACAACCAAATATTAAGTGGATTACGTAAATTAATAACATTATATTCACAAATTGAGAAGTGACAAAATTAAAATAAAATAAAATAAAATATTGCATTCCTTACGTATTTATCATAATTCATGGATGACATAAGAGTAGTTGGCAGTTCACTAATTCATCACACAACATATATATAATTTTTTTATGAAATGAACATTTAATCGGTTATCAATAAATATGACATTTAAATAAATATACAATAAAAATTATCCAATTTTAATGCATATAAATTGTTTTAGCATTTTATCTTAATGATATTTCAAAAGCACAATATAAAATTAAAAAGAGACTTTTAATAAATAAAAAAAATATCTCCCCATATTTTATATATAATATTGATCAGTAAGCATTCAAAACGTTTGATTATATTTATTTATTTATTATGACATAATTTTAATACAACATATAGTAAATAATATATTTAATTATTTTATTTTTGTATAATAGCTAAAATCATATGAACTAAATATGACACGTATACACGACATCACTAAGTCTACCTAGTAATCAATAATACAAACTGGTATAAAAAAATATAACAAAATATAATTGAAGATAAAATAAAATGTAGGATAATTAAGAGAAGAGAAAATTATAATATTTGTGTTTATTATTTACACGCAACACATTTGATTAAAAAAATTCTATTTAAATGTAGATATGAAAGTGATAATAAATGCGATACATATACACAAACATGTATTTCAATACATATATATATATATATATATATATATATATATATATATATATATATATATATATATATATATATATATATATTCAAAGGACACGTGGCTAAAGTGAGGGAAATTACATTTGTAGTTTTTTTTTTTTTTTTTAAGTTTAATACTTTCAAATGTGTAAATTACAGCAAATTATTTTGAATCCATCAACTTTCAACAAGTAAAATAAATAAGCATTTGAAAGGAACAGAGTCAATATATGTAAGTTAAATTTCCAAAGTCAGAAGATAGATAATAGGATTATATATTAATAACAAGTTGATGTTTGTTGTTTTGATCAGAGGAATATCAATATTGCAATCATGTTTAACCAAAATCTTAATTTTTTATTTCAAGTTGTATATTAATATATGATCCATGTAGAAGGGGACAAAACTTAAGCAAATTGAAATAATTTTAAGTGATTTCATAAGTATAAGGTAATTCTGAATGGGAGAGAGAAAAATAACATTTACCATAGTGATACTGCATATTCCAAAAAGGAATCACATGTCACAAAATTTCCGAAGACAATAATTATTCTCGTCGTTCTGGTATACTCAATAAATTCTATATTACTTAGGAATCAATATTAAATAAAGTTTAAATATTTTTATCCTCTTTCACTCTTTGAAATATCTTTTAAAAATAAAATTACGACAGAATTTAAAATATTCTAAAACAGAAAATATCTCAGAAAAATAATTATTATTTCTAATAATAACTGTAAACAAATTTGGGTCCGGATGGAAATAGTTTTCAAATGCAATTTCCTTTCTTAATTATTAGTTTCATCCACAAAAATCAAACTCTGGTCGTGCTGGATGAACATTTGAATCTTAGAATAAAATATTTCAGTACATTATGATTGAAAAAGTAAAAGTGGCACTCCAAACAAGACGCGTATTTATTGCAAGTCTATTTTACTTATTTTTATTTTATGTAAATATATTTTCTCTTAAATAAAATATATATTTTTTAAAAGTTTATTAAATTTTGTTCCTGAAAAAAAAAAAAAAAACTTATTGTTCCCGAATTCAAGCATCTCAACAAAATTGTATAACCTCATTATGGTGTGGCTAATTTATTAATCAACGTACATAATCAAACTTATCCATTTCCAAGATTATTAGTAACTAGACATAACGTAAATAATTTATTAGAATGGAACAATCTATTGTATCTTTTAATTCTTACATAAACAACCTTAAAAGATAAAAAAACAAAAAAGAAACATAGAAAGAGTACTAATAACGTAGTGGGCATAACAGTTTAATCAAATATTATTAACAAGTAGGTTTATTATTTAAATAATTAACTAAACATAGATGTTAAGACAATCGAACATGGTCCACAAAGTAGACATCAGATTCATGCACCAGAATCATAATCTAGGTTTACAGAAAACGACAAAGTGGCACCATATAATAATGCCATTAATATTATTTACAACACCAACAATACATATAAACATGCACGACATAAACACTAATACGCCCTAACTTACCTTTATTTAGAATCATAATACACGATAATCTTCCCGCTAATACGGTGAACCTAATTTTTCAAACATTCGACCGTCCAAAGCTAGCGAAGAAGGGACAAAACAACATAAACTAGAACAAAACACACAAACATAGTTTTATACAAATTATTATAGAAAACACCCCACATGTTCGATAATATTTCCTATAAAAACCCGAAAGAGAAGAAAACAATAAAAATTTAAATCGAGATTTAATCACACGTTAAAACCAACTTATGTATTTTAATTTTAAAAAGATAGAGAATAAAACTTACATAAGCCGATTTTAATTTGTGAGAAAAAACTCAATTTTTATTTTATTTTTATTATTTCTTCTACTACAAGTTTTTAAGGAAAACATTTATCTAAACATGTTATTATTTATTCTCCTCTAATAAACTACGTTACGGTTGGCCACAACGACGTCGTCGAGCATCCACAAGTCATCCATAATGTAACCGTTGTCCCACACGACACCATTGTTGGGCAGAGGCTGCTCATTCTCTAAGCCAAGAAAGAGTTCAAGTTGCTTGAGGTCGAGTTCCTCTCCTCCGCTGCTGTCTCCGCCGTAGGAGACGGCGGAAGGCGGTGGTGCGGTGGAAGAGGAGCTGCTCTGTTGGGGGAGGTCGGGGCTGAGGCAGCGTTTCTTGGAGGGTGGCGGAGTGTCGTCGGGGAAGTTGAGTTTGGCCTTGTCACCACGGATGCGTATGGCGGCGGCGTCGTAGGCTCTGGCGGCTTCCTCGGCGGTGGGGAAGGTGCCGAGCCAGACGCGGACACCCTTGTGTGGGTCCCTTATTTCTGCAGCCCATTTTCCCCATGGCCTTTGCCTGATTCCTCTGTACACGTTCTTGCGAGCACGCTCACTCTTCTTCCCTGCACCCACGCTCTTCTTCTTCTTTGCACATGATTCCACTGCCACGTAAAGACAAACAATGCGTTAATCCTTGTCACACCTCAGAAAAACTTCTTCCGTTAATGGCTGTTTTTGTTTTTGGGACACGTTGTGTCTTCTGAGATAAAGTTTAAAAAACTCATAAAGTTGTAATAATAAACTTTGCTTTCTTTCTCTCTCTTTACCATTACCATTCAACTGCAAGGAAAAACGTGAACAAAAGAAACGCTTGCGTCTTCTTTTTTTTTTAATGTAAATCGGTGAAAAGCTTCAACTTTACTCCATTTTTCTCTCTAACTTCTTCAACACACACCACTTCTTTATCTACCACCACAAACCAAACCAAAAGAACGAAAAAAAAAACTCTTTTTAGGCCACCCAATGGATTAACTTCAACTTACTTTTCATCGTGCGTTCAGAAAATAAAATCATCAGTAGCAACTCAACCTCAAGCCAGATTTTTTTTTTTTTGCGGAATAAAAAAAAATAGACACAATACACAAAGATATCTTATTTTTCGACTGCATGCTGTATTATCCAGAGATATAAACAAAATTAGTAACTCAAGGCAGAATCTTTACATTAGAAACTATAAAAAGCTCATACGTTTGTGGTTGATATACAGAAAAGAAAAGAAAAATTATATATCATTTTTAAGAGAAAAAGTGAAAACCTTAAAATTTATTTTGAATTATGTCCACTGAAAACAGTAGCGAACAATATAATTTTGACTGGGTGACAAAAATTCAGACAGGAAAGTTGGAACATGGGGGAAATAGAATAGGCACATGGAACAACCTAGAACAAGAATAAAAAGATAAACGGGTAGTGGTAGGTAGGTAGGTGTAAAAAATTGAACTTGATTTAGATTAGGTAAGAACTAACCCTTTTTGTCTGAAACTACGGGGAAGGGTGGTTGGCGTTTGGAAGTAGCGGCGGCGGCGGGGGCCGTGGTGTCGAAGCCGAGGAGGTCGGAGAAAGGGTCTAGCTCGGACCAGAGTTGCTCCGCGGCGACTTTGCGGTCACGCTTGACACCAATGAAGTCTGAAATAATGGCACCTCCACACATCTTCTTCTTCTTCTTCTTCGGATTACAGTAAGAACTATTGGCACTGTGAGTCTCGTGACGGACATGAAATGAGGAAGTGAGAGAGAAGAAAGTGGTTGATGTGTGAATTTATATAGAGAGAGAGCTTGGGTTGAGTTGATTCTGGCGTACCCTGTGGGTCCCACCTGAGACCTGAATCACAGAAAGGTGTGTGGTGATCAGACGGTGGACAGGGAGGGGTGGTGACGTGGCGGAGCGTGGTTGGTTTGGGTGGAGACGGTGCTGCGCCTTGTTTGTTTTGGTATTTAACGCCCGACGTCGTCATGATTTTAACGGCAGAGAGAGATGAAACGGGGTTTTGGTTTGGTGGGACCGGTGCGTTTTTGGAGTTACGTTGGTTTCATGTGTCACCCTCGAAGTGAGCAATAATAACGCGTGAGACCATCGACGCAACGTTACTGCTTCAACCAATCACTTACCAACCGCTGTGAAAACTTTTTTCTAGGTTAAATAAAACTACTATTTAACTTTCACTGTTACTTTCATCGCAGTATCACTTGAAAGGGAAATGAGTGCACGTGAGAGTAGATAAGAAAAAAAAACAAAAAAAGAAATATAACATACATCGCAAACATGAAAAATAACGTAAGCATATAGAGATAAGATATACAGGTTGTAAAATTGTAAGAAAAAGAAGAGAAAAGAAAAAAGAAAAAAAAGAAGCAAAGAAAAATGCAGAAGAACAGAAACAAGTTGCAGAGTCTTTGATGGCATGCATACGCAAACAAAGCGAAGGACTTTTAGATGAGACTTATCAAACTGCATGCATCAAACACATCCTAATCGATTTATATGAACACCAAGATAATTATATGAAGAACAGATGCATATAAATTAACGAAAATGCTTCAGAAAATGATAAAAAAAACATATATATATATATATATATATATATTTTTTTTTTCAACCGCCATGTACTTAGCATATATCACCTTTTTCTTATTAAGGTTAGAAAATGAAAATGAAAAGGAAAAGGAAAATGAAAATGAAATAGAAATAGTGGTCCTACTTAGTAGGATCTCTCAGACTGTACTGAGACAGCTTTGGGATTGTATATATCATGTCCTCATTCCAACCTCACTCATTAGTCACAACGAAAAACCATCATATAAGATTTTTAATATTTAAATATAACGATTAATTTGTAGTCAAGTATGGGGGAAATGAAATTAGTCTTTATCAATAACATATATATTAAAAATCTTAAAATTTTTGTTTATTCTTTATAAACTACTTTTTACGGAATCTGATTACAAAATTATTTTTAGTAATAATAGCCTTGCAAGCAGGAATTAAAAATTAAAGTCTAAAACAATTAAAAATAATGCATATATGAAATTTGAATCATTTAGTTTTTTTTTATTGTATTTGTATTTGACTTTATCTAGGATGAATTTTTGTTGATTGGTATGGTATGTGATGTCTGTAGCGCGATCAGAATGATTGAAAATGGTGGACCCTATTCAGAAGCAGGTGGGCCCAAGTAGTCAAAACTGCTTACTGAAATCTTTCAGCTCAGCTGGTTTTCTCCCAAATAAAACACACATTTTATGAAATAAATTTGAATTTATTTTATTTTTTAGGCTGTGTAAAAAATATCAAATTTTAGTTTTATGAAAACATTTGTTTGCTTTTTGAATTTTAAAATGTTAAATTTTCGTTTCTTACACTGTTGTTATACCCGTTAAATGCACGCATTTAGTAAAAAGTTGAGTGATGATTTTCAATAAAGTTAAATAACTTTTTGTTATTTCTAACTTTTTAATAATTTTTATATGTACCATGTAAATTTGTTTACGATAATTATTAATGTTGGTGACATGTATATTTGACTATATTTTGACGATCTTATCTGTTATGTTAGATTGTATGAATAATTTTAATAAATAAAATGTCGTGTAATTATAATATAAAATAAAATATTAATCAAAAGTATATAAAAATTAACCATTATAATTATTCTTAATAATCTAGAAGGAAAATCCAAGGACATAATATAATATCATGAATAGAATACAAGAAGAGGAAGAGTTGTCCAAAAGAAATGCTCACATAGCAGGGAAATTAAAATAAAACAGTCTTCAAAAGATGCTCTTGAAGAACTACAAAAATAAAATAAAATCCAGACTAAACAGTTCCATCTCCATCATTTACACGATCACTAGAAACTTTCACATCTGCTCACACCAAAATTTGGTGATTATCGTAAAAAGAAAAACCAAACAAAACACAAGACAAAGAGAAATGGTAAGCTAGAAGAAAATTTTTATTTTTAACATATTATTAAGCAAGCCATTTATTAAACAAACTATAAACAAGCAAATCAGTAAGCACCCAAAGCATGTGATAGTAACAAAAGACCCCTCTAACTCAAGTATCCAAATACATATAATGATATCAAATTCACTAGATGCTTGCACTTGTGGTGACCTTTACTACTCTGCAGAGTCATTGTTAATGGGTATCACCCTACCACACACAAGGTTAGTCCATGATCATCTAGGGTCATTATCCTGCCAAAGACTAAGACCTCTTACTACTCTCACCACTAATCAGTTTTGCTATATGTAATTTGACCGAT
Source organism: Vigna unguiculata (assembly GCF_037176805.1). NCBI lineage: Eukaryota > Viridiplantae > Streptophyta > Magnoliopsida > Fabales > Fabaceae > Vigna > Vigna unguiculata. The sequence goes on from NC_140800.1 coordinate 826,795, forward strand.
TCTTTAGAGTTTCAGGATGCAACCTTGTTTGAATCCTTCTCTAATTATATACACTACAACACCACCATAAAAACATGTGGGCTGGCCTTGGGCCCTTTAACTAAACCAGGCCCAAAAGATTTTAAAACAAAAGTGGACTTTACGGTTTGCATAAAGGTGATTATATGTCAATTTATTTAGGAATAATGATATTTTTATCCACTTTTGTTGACCCACTTTTAACCACCATTCTAATCACCCTTCAATTTTCTATTTTGATTTTTATAGAGGTGTAATTTGATGATATAAAAGTGATTGAAACGGTGAATTAAAAGCGAGTCAAAGAAAATGAGTTAAAATATCATTATCTTTTATTTAGTTACGAGTATTAATTATTAGAAAAATATACTTTAACAAACTTTTTTTTAAGAAATTTTGATAAACTACCAATTTAGGTAAAAAAAATACAACTTTATTATTTTATTTTGGTTAAAAAATAAAAAAAAATTTATTTTAATTCTATTTATTGAAACTTTGTCAACTTTGCCAATTTTTTTTTTTTTTGTGAAAACATAATATTCCTAATTGTTATGAATAGTGAATATACTAACTGTCTTTAACAATTCCTTTTCTGATTTGCAGATAAAGAATATGTGAGATTATAAATTGTACCGCTGATTGCATGAATAAAACAACATCTATATATAAGTGAATCAAGTTTCTTTAATTTCTTTTACATGTAAGAGAGTTCGTAAGTACTTAATTATCGTACTTTATATACAATTTCTGGCTTTTCTATATACAGAGAAAACTAAAACTTAACTGGTATTCAAAACCATCCTTCAAAACATTTTCCCCTGTCCTTTACATGTGCCACATGTTCTCCATTTTGGTCTAATAACTGTCAAAAACATTACTTTTTTATTGTGAGAGCTGAAAAATGCATGCTTTATAGACAACCTGGTGGGTTTTGCAAGCCCTTGTAAATTGGTTTAATGTTGGCACATCTAGATCCACTAGGTTTGGTTTTAAGCGACAAGTCTATGTTCTCAAGTTTAATACTTTCACAAGGGAACTTGTTGCTGCACCTTAAATCCACTGCAATTGGCGTTGTAGTGGTTCCCTTTATATTTGAAAAAACAACATCTTTGATCTTTACAAGCGAAGCCTGCATGCAAATAAATCGATCTTCATAAATAAAACACTTTTTTTTTTTCTGGATTAAAAAGAAACAGATAAATTAACCTTGCATTGTGAAGAGCATTGATATTCTTGGTCAATGACGATAGGGTTCTTAACGTTTTGCATGGTGATGTCGCTGAAGCTGATATCTGATGCATGACCAGGATACAGATCGGGCCATGTCTTGATTCTCAACCCATTCTGTGTACCAACCATCGACACGTTCTTCACACGAATTTCTTTCACTTCTAACTCTTCCTCGTACTTTCCCAGACTACCTATACTGTTGTCATGCACATTCAAGACCAAGAAACAAAAACAAAACTTTAACTGCAAATTTAAATCTTAAAACCACCATCTACATGAAATGTTACAACTTACCTTATACCATGTCCAGGACCACAATTGACATCGTTGATGGAAACTTGGTGGGATCCGTGTATCATGGAAATACAATCATCTCCAGTTTCAATGGTATTTCTGGCTACTTTAACACCGATGGAGTGGCTGATATGAATTCCATCGGTGTTGGGGCTTTCATCTGGTGCAGTGAGTTTAAGTCGTCGGAGTCTGATGTTAGCACAATTAGTCACAAATATGTGAAACCCTTTGGGGTTTGTGGATTTAATGTTCTGTATAATTCCATTCTTAATTCTGTGGAAATATATACTCTGCACATACATTTCCAGAAAGTGAATTTCAACAAAAATATATAAGAATTTGAAGAAAAGAGTTTGATTTAGGGTTCATGTTTAGGAGATATTGTCTTACAGAAGGGTTTCTGACACATGCTACGTCGGGTTTTTCTTTACAGTTGGAAGCCGTTTTCCATGATTTCTTTCCGACACCGTCAAAGGTACCACCACCAATGAGTTTTATACCGTCCATGTCCTCAAACAGAAGCCATTCGTTATTCTCGTATTCACTGAGATCTGTTGTAGCCGCAATAGTGCCTACAACCTGGATTGTTACGGGCTCTGGAGTGGAACATGGACCTGCGAAAAACATGGAAGAAACCAAAAATGTTCCTTCTGGAACCAGAAACCTCGCTTGCACTTTGGAGTGGCAAGTTGCTTGCCATGCATCCATGAAAGCCTGCACATGTGATCAACATCATGTGATGTAATCAAAATGTAACCATGATTGAACAAAAGACATATGTACCTGAGTGCAGTCAAACTTGCCATCAGGTTTGGCCCCGAAGCTTATGACATTGTTTATCTTTTCCCCTGGAAGAAGTTTATCCAGAGCTGTGTTTTTATTCTTGAAGATATCAGGACCTGCAACTGGCATTACTTTTTGCGCAGCACCCACATGATAAACCAGTGCAAAGTACATAATTAGAACACCTACTCTCTCTGTCATCGCCATTGTTGTGCCTAAGTTCTCTCTACATATAATTCTGGGTTTTTCAATTTTCTTTTTTTTTGATTTTTTTTTTCTGTTTAAGGTAAATGCCTCCGGGGAGGGAGGCTAGCTAGGAGAAAAATTTTGTGAAAAAAATGATAAAAATGATCCCTTTTTGTTTCGCTGAGTTTCTTCATATACGAAGATTTTGGTTGAAGCAAATGGTTATTACTGGTTTGTATTTTTTAACATCTATGTGAGCGGAGAATGTTAGCTTTTGTGGTTAAGTTGTTAAGATAAAATTCGTGATTCTCTGCGTTCATTAATTTTGTCTCCTAAATTCTGGCTCTGATTAATTACCCCTCCAAAGCAGCCTATATTTTCTCTAGCAACCACTTTCCAATACTCAGAAAAAATAATAAAGAAAACATCAGAAAAAATAGTTCATTTGGGATATTTTCTCTCTGTTTTTGCAACCTTAAACTCTCTGTTTTTCCAAAATATTTTCTTCCAGCAACAGTTTCACTCTTCCAACGACCACATCAGCAGGAGTCCTTTTCACCGGTCAACTGAATAATATTATGTGGATAAATGTGGATGTAACCAGGATACTAACTACAACGGTGAATTTTCATAAACCCTAGTTTGCCACCACCTAACACTCACTCCTGTATTAAGAAATGAACACACTTCTTCACCACCATCCTCACTATATATGGAGCACACAGAACCATCTCCACCATCTTTCTCCTTCACCTTCATCCTTCTCGCACCAAGACCATAATCTCCATCATACATCGTCACTTTTTATTTCACCAAAATTGCATAGAGCATCATGCAGAAAGTCACACCTACTGCAGCATCCCCACGCGCCGTCGACGTCTTAGATTTGCTTCGTCACGCTCCTGTCTCCTTATTTATGCTAGATACTATATAATATTAAATGAATTTTAATCTTATCACAATTAATATAATATAATTAACATGTATATAATTGTTATAATATTTTATTTAATGTTTATCAATAAAATTAAAAAATAATTAAATAATACAATAGTTATATTTTAATATTATTTAAAATTAAAATATAAATAAACATAAAAGGTTAAATTAAAAAAAAAATAATATTAAACATCTAAAAAGTTTACAAAAATAAAATTATTAATTTAAGATTTAATTAAGTTTTCAAAATACTCATTTTTATGGTCTAAAAATTTTAAAAGATATTTTTATTTTTATAAAATCAGTTACATATGTTTATATCATTTTAATTAATATAATTAATTATTTTACCTTTTAATATAAAAATGACAAAATCAATCCAAATTTATTATTCTTTAACCCATGTTTTTAGGATACCGGTTAATATTTTCCATTATTTAATAATGTTAAATTTGCAACGCACATATACCAAATTTTAAAATAGTAACACTAATTTTTGATATCGATCTTTGAACACCGATTCTAAATAAAAAATGTTGATTACGTAATACTACTTCATTATTAATTTTTAACTAAAATAATTGAATATAACTTAAGTGGACGATACTTGATTTTTTATTTCAAAATATATTTAATTTAACTTTGACTAAGCTAATTTTAAATGCAATTTATTTTTTATATTAATTTAATTTAAATAAATTGAAGTTCTTAAAACACTGTCGTACAATATCTTCTTTTTCAACAAAAATAAAACATAAATTCAGAAAAAAAGTTCCAGTGGATGAAAGTAGTGAAAATTGATGAAAGAGCTGAACATGAAAAAGATGAGTATAGAGAATTTTAGCCATAAAAATAGAAAGAATTTTTTTTTTAATTTTCCGTCTTTAAATGTGAGTTTTTTTTTTAAAAAAATAATCTATAGTTTTTATTTGTTCTACGGAGATACACACATTTATACGAGCAAAATGTATGCTAACTTAAATTAATATAAAAATATATTATATTATTATTTGCTTATCAATGTAAATTTAAATAAATAATAAAATTAATATCTATCAACACTATTTTAAATAAATATAAATACTAAAAATAAAACTATTAATATTTTTTCAACAATTTTTACTATTAATTTTTGAAAAAAATATATCTAACCCCTTTATTTATTTTTAATATCTATGTTTAATTATTTTTAATATTTATTTAGTTAGTGTGTTGATAATAGTACAAACATTTTTATTTATTAAAAGCAATTAAAATTAATTAATATAAAATTAAAGTCATATAAAATAACTTTATTAATGTCTAATATTAAATAAATTGTATTCACTAGCTTAAATACTTTTGTTTATTAAAATAGATAGCATTAAGTTAAAGTTGCTTAAGCTGAATTTAATCTTATAGTTATCATCCACTTAAGCAACACACATTTTATATGATACAAAAACTAAATTAAAAAAAAAATGATTTTATGCATTTTACATTTTAAATTTTTTTGAGTTGTTTTAGATTCAATTTAATTGATTTTAATAATATTGTATTTTGACTGACACTATTATTTAGAAGTTAATTTATCATATTTAGGTGTTATTCTTTCTTATTTTTAGACATGTTATTTGATAAAAAATAATGTTTTACATCAATTACACGCTTTTGTTATCGTAAACGATTATCATGTGAATTACTCGGATGAAATTCTAATGGAAAACATTGAATAATAGTAATTCCATCCATGTTTGGGCTAGTTGCATCAGGTGCATGAATACCACGAAATCAACGGTCACAAACTTGTGGATGATGACAAATTTATAAAAGTAGTGTAATTCTATTTAAAATTTACAAAAATAGATAAATATTTAAAGAAAAAGAACGAGTGTGAATAAGTTCTATTTATAAACATAACTTTACAATGAGAAGTTAGAGTATAATTTTGGCTTTAAATTTATTTTTTCCCACTCAAATAATTATTTATGTAAATTGAATGTAAATTGAGAAAAATTGAAACAATGATACAAAATATATATTTTCATTGTAATAAAAAATAAAGTATAATGAAAATAATTTTTGAATAATGACAACAACAAATATTTATTTGAGAGAGTGAATGCGTAGAAGGGTAAGACAGTGATACAATTAATTTGTAAATTTGTGCTTGAATATCATCATCATTATATATATATTATGGTTAAATTAAGTGATTGATTGTTTGATTACTGAGAGTTTCAAGTTCTTCAGCGTCTTATCTTGAAGTTGTTGTTTGTTTTTCTTGGCATTTATAATTAAAAGGATTTGTTGACCAAATATACAATGTACAAAATATTTATAAGATTTACGAAGTTCAACCATACATTAATTAAGATTTAAGACATCAAGTAACTAACATTATTGAATTCTAATTTAAGATTCTTGAAGGTGAACTTGTAACAAATAAATCCAAAGGCATAAACAATAAATTTTATTTAATTGTCTTCACACACATTGGCCCCAGAAAAGGTTTAACACCAAGAAAGAAAACACAGAACAGTAGGCATAAAATCTTAATTAACTCTATGATATAACAACTTGTTTGAAAGAAAGGAATAGGTTCCAATGAAGTTTGATGAAATTATTTTCTATAGCTTCATATTTTACAGCACGAGCTAGTTGAAGTACAAAATTACTTCATAATTACAATTGTTAAAAGCAGTAAACATGATATCATGAAGCGTTCACCTTCTGACACTTAATATACAATTTCTGGCTTTTCTATATACAGAGAAAACTTAACTGCCATTCAAAATCATCCTTGAAAAGCTTTTCCCTTTTCCCCACTGCTTCACATGTGGCAAATGTTCTCCAATTTGGTCTAATAACTGTAAAAAACATTACTTTTTCTTCCCTCTTTATTGTGAGAGCTGCAAAATGCATGCAGTTATAGACAACCTTGTGGGTTTTGCATACCCTTGTAAATTGGTTTAATGTTGGCACATCTAGAACCGCTAGGTTTCGATTTAAGCGACAGCGACAGGTCTATGTTCTCAAGTTGAATAGTTTCACAAGGGAACTTGTTGCTGCACCTTAAATCCACTGCAATTGGCGTAGCAGTGGTTCCCTTTATATTTGAAAAAATAACATTTTTTATCTGTACGAGTGAAGCCTGCATGCAAATAAATCGATCTTCATAAACAAAACACACATTTTGGTGGATTAAAAAGAGAGAATAATATAAACAGATAAATTAACCTCGCAGTTTGAAGAGCATTGATATTCTTGGTCAATGACGATAGGGTTTCTAACGTTTTGCATGGTGATGTCGCTGAAGATGATATCTGATGCATGCCCAGGAAACAGATCTGGCCATGTCTTGATTCTCAACCCGTTTTGTGTGCCAACCATCGACACGTTCCTCACACGAATTCCTTTCACTTCTAGCTCTTCCTCGTACTTTCCAAGACTACCAATACTGTTGTCATGCACATTCAAGACCCAGAAACAAAAACAAAACTTTAACTACAAATTTAAATCTTAAAACCACCGTCTACATGAAATGTTACAACTTACCTTATACCATGTCCAGGACCACAATTGACATTGTAGACGGAAACTTGGTGGGATCCGTGTATTATGGAAATACAATCATCTCCGGTTTCAATGGTGTTTTTGGCTACTCTAACACCGATGGAGTGGCTGATATGAATTCCATCGGTGTTGGGGCTTTCATTTGGTGCAGTGAGCTTAAGTCGTCGGAGTCTGATGTTAGCACAATTAGTCACAAATATGTGAAACCCTTTGGGGTTTATGGATTTAATATTCTGTATAATTCCATTCTTAATTCTGTGGAAATATATACTCTGCATTTCCAGATATAAAAAGTGAATTTCAACTAATATTATATATAAGAAATAGCATTTAAAAAAAAAAGTTTGATTTAGGGTTTAGAATGTAGGAGATATTGTCTTACAGCAGGGTTTCTGATGCAGGTTCCGAAGGGTATGTCTACACAGTTAGAAGCCGTTAGCCATGATTCCATACCGACACCATCAAAGGTACCACCACCGAGGAGTTTTATGCCGTCCATGTCCTCAAACAGAAGCCATTCGCTATCCACGTATTCACTGAGATCTGTTGGAGCCACAATAGTGCCTACAACTTGGATTGTTACGGGCTCTGGAGTAGAACATGGACCTGCGAAAAACATGGAAGATAGCAAAAATCTTCCTTCTGGAACCAGAAGCCTCGCTTGCTCTGTGGAGTCGCAAGTTGCTCGCCATGCATTCATGAAAGCCTGTACATGTAATCAACATCATGTGATGTAATCAAAATGTATTATGAAGCTAAGATACGGACACGGACACAAATACGATTAAATTGAAAAATATAGGATAGATATGTATATACATATTAATTTTAAATTTTTAATTAACAAATTGTCAACTAATACAAAAATAAATTTAAATTTAAATTTTTAATTAACAAATTGTCAACTAATACAAAAATGAATTTAAATTATTAATCTAAAATTTAAAAAAGTGAAAAGTAGTGATCATATAATATTTTTTTCCTATTTTTATAATCATAATAAAAACTTATGTAATAAATTTACAAATTTATAAATATTTTTAGAAAATCATTGAATTTGTGGTTATTAATATTGGGTTGAAATCCTATCAAAATTATGTTAAAAATAAAAAGATATTTTTCAAATTAGACACTTGACTGATACGTATAATACGAGTGTTGTACGAGTATCGGTGTCTCGTAGACACGAAACACGTCATTCACAAGGCGTGTCTGGGCTTCATTGTCTGGGCTTCATTGAACAAAAGATATATACCTCAGTGCAGTCAGACTTTCCATCAGGTATGGCCCCAAAGCTTCTCACATTATATATCCTTTCCCCCGGAAGAAGTTTATCATGAGCTACGTTTTTGTTCTTGAAGATATCAGGAACTGCAACTGGCATTACTTTTCTCACAGCACCCACATGAGAAACCAGTGCAAAGTACATAATAAGAACACCTAGTCTCTCTGTCATTGCCATTATTGTGCCTAAGTTCTCTCTAAATATAATTCTGAGTTTTTCAATTTATTTTTTTGTTTTTTTTTTGTTCTTTTTATGATAAAGGCCTCCGGGGAGGGAGGCTATAGCTAGGAGAAAAATGTTGTGAACAAAATGATAAAAATGATCCCTTTTTGTTTCGCTGAGTTTCTTCATATACGAAGGTTTTGGTTGAAACAAATGGTTTGTATTTGTTAGCGGAGAATGTTAGGTTTTGTGTGGTTAAATTTAGTTAACCTCCTAAATTCTGGATCTGATTATTACCCATGCAAAGCAGTATATTTTCTCTAACAATCACTTTCCGATACTAAAATAAAATAATAAAGAAAACGAAAAGAAAAAATAGACTTTTTGTTCATTTGCAGAAGTTACTGTTGTGTAAATATTTGGTTCATTCTGTTTTTCTAATGTAAAAAACAGTGAGAATAGATGATAACGATAAAAGAATATAAGATTCAGTTCACTTTTCATTGTGGAATTTCTCCTTCCTTTTACTTTTCAACTATATATTCCTCATCAACATGGCGATGTGATATGATATGTGATTTCAATCCCAATCCAATTTCAATTCCAACCTTAAGGTTTTTAATAATTTTTCCTTCAATATATATCTTCAATCAGAATTTTTCACTTGGTTGTAAAAAAAATAAATAAAAAAGTAAGTAATTATTTTCCCTCTAGAACTATAAATAACTATTTTGTTTGTTTTAATATTTTTTATTTTAATTTTTCTAAAATATAAATAACTATTTTTTATTTTCATATTGCGAATTTATTTATGTACTATACAAAATTAATTTTAAGGGAAGGATGCTAATCCTTATTGACATAGTCAGTTTTTTGTTTTATCGGCATGACATAATGTTAAGTTTCACAAAAATAAACGTTTTTTTTTATTTATTTGCAAATTAATTTTAGGGATAAAATTTTATTGAAAATTTTGACAGACGAAAATAAAATAAAATTACAAATTTTAAAACAATTTTTTCATATTTAATAAAGCTAATAAGAATAATAATTGCAAATTTTACAAGATAAAAATCAAAGACTTTTTTTATAGGAACAAGAAATTAAAACTAACTCTTCTATATCTACACCTATATATAAATGAAAATCATCTTTCTCATGTCTATATTTATTGTGACCATTTATTTAAATTTAACTGTTTTTTTAATTTCTCATTTTTTTAAAATTTAATTATTATTTTAATTAAAAATTAGGTATAAAATAAAAAATTTACTTACAAAAGAAATTATATTTAATTTGATAATTACAGTAATAAAAATAATAATTATTTATTATCATAAAAAAAAACAGATATGCGTGCATGTATATTTTAAGTGTATTGGAGAAATAATTAAAATATATTTAAGGCGAACAAAAGCAAAAGGATGAATGGGAATCTTTCGTATATAAAAATTATGAATAAAAATATTAATTGAGAGTGTTTTTTAAGTTATTCGTTGACAAGAATAATTCCAGGAACTATTTTTGACGAGAATATTTTAGGAATTTCGCTCCATCTGTTATTCCATTTCAATTTATCGTTTACATTTTCATTTTTAAATTAAAATTTTAAGAATTATTTGTAGTTTAAAAATTACAGTGTAAAATATTTATCCTAATTCTAAATATATTTATTTTATAATATAATTTATACGTTAAAAACTATTTCATTATACAAATATATATCATATAAAATAGTAATTTTTATCATTTTAATTATTAAGTTTAGGAATTTGGAAGAAAGGGAATCCTACGAAAAAAAAGTTTAATATGATTTTTTTTTTCAGTTTCCTTTCTATGTTTCGAATTATATAGAAAATAATAAAATTATAAATTATAAATAAAAGACAATAAATACGTGTATTTACTATTTTCTAAAATGTTTTTAAATAAATAAATACTTGACACCTTTTTGCAATAACAAAATTACAGAGTATTTTCTTCGACCAAACAACTCCACTAATGTCTCCTTTTAAGTTTTTTCAATTTATTTTTCCCAACATGCTTCCTTTTATTATATTCTTGTGGTATTTTAATTCTGTATCAAAAAATCTTGAGTTTTGAGTCCTAAAGAATGTGAAATTATTGTGTATTTTAAAACAAGAAATAATGATATATGACTATAAAACAATTTCAATTTCAACTGTAAATAATAAAATTTACTATTTAATCAATGAGAATTTCTTCAGTTTTTTTTTTTTTCAAAATCCATGTCTATATGCAAACTTATTAGAATGTCTATATACTATTAACAATTATAACAACCTATTGCTAACCTTATTTTAGTGGTTAAAATAATACAAGGATAGATATAACTAGTTTTTTATATAACACAAAAGATTATTAATTTTATTTAAATTTTAATAGTTAGCATAATTGAATATCTATTTTATTTTTAATAATCATCACCTTTTGTTTGTTAAAGATTTTTTTTTAATATGCTATTAATTTTAAGGAAATTACTATAAATTTTAAATTTACATAGCAAAAGTGAAAAAGGATTAAACAAAAGTTAGTATTTTTTTTTTATTGTATTAAAAAGGGAAAAAAGCTAATACTATTTATCCTGTTTTAATATGATTGATTTTCCCTTCTTGCACACATTATTGTAAGAGGTAATACATAAGATTTGAAGAACAAAACTACAGGAATATACATGAAGAAAAACTTAGGCCATAGGAAGAGTCTAATAACTCTTGAAGCTGCAGAAGACATTCATATTTATCTTCGAGCTGAGGCATACATAAGTGTATATCTTACAGTACCAGAAAACGTATGCCAAATGATTCAAGAGCATGCAGAATTCTAAAGTGTATAATATATATGTTAAGAAGTAGATTTTAAGTCTAACTCGATCCTACAAAATTGATTTGTAAAATGAGATTATCTCTGATCGATCTGGAACTTTCGAACGATAGAAAAGAAAAAAAGAAAACTGCTAAATATGTGTGAGTAGAACTGTAATATTGATAATCACTGCCCCACCAAACCTTTCATCTGCAGCTTTTCTGGTGCGAATCTTGAAGCAGCTTCGTTGCATTTGACATCTTCGACATGCAAGTGAACGACCTTGGTGGCTCCATATGATGGATAAAATTTGTATCGGCAGAGATTCTGAGTGGCTGGAGGGTTATTGCCATTGCCGAAACTCTTTAACCCACCAAAGAACTTTTCTATCTCATACCCAATCTTTGCAAAATCAGCTTGTGGTGCCATTTCTCAAGGAAATGAAGAAGAAATAAGAACTAAGTGCTCTATATTTTTGGATTATAAAACTTGAAGGGTATATATATATATATATATATAGGTCCATTGAAACGTAATCATGTAATTTTCCTTCGATAGGGATCGAATCTTCTGGATCAGTGGATTGTTATAGCATCAAAGATGGTGCCACATTAGTACACGTTTACATCACGTTATTCTCTTTGGCTAGTATAAGAGTTTACCTTATTGGATATTCCATATTAATCGGAGATAAGATGAACTTAAAGTTTAAAGTATATAAATGAAAGTATATAAGTGAATACAAAATTTACCTTACATGTCGATTTTGTAAAATTGAATTACATTTGAAGTTTATCTCTTAACCTGATATCAGAATTACTATTTAGAGGGAAAAAAGCTAAAATAAAAAAAACTATAAAAAAAAGTGTTATGATCGTCCCATTTTATGGAGAAGAAACAGCACCTTCTAAATGAAGTCAAAATGTTATAATATGTTATTAGGTGTAAGAGTCGATGAGCACAAACATTAAAAAAGAGAGTATTTACCTCGAAATTGATTCCGATTCTATGTTTTTTACCTGTAGATTTCTGTGTAGTCAAATCATCATTGTGGTGGGATGTGATGTAGGTCCGCAACAAGTGCAAATATTGTGAAGAACACGCATCTGTGAATGTTTCTGTTTGTGCTTTAAGCTTCAACTTTACGAAATCGGTCGATAAAATAGGCTTCAACTTTACGAAATCGGCCGATAAAATAGAATTGCACTCACTTATATATTATGAATTGGTTTTATTTTTAGTCGATACGAGACTTCCAACAATTTTTTCCATATTAGTTTTGGTTTGTTACTTCATTTGGTCAATAAACAAGAATAGTTTTCGTTCTCAATCTCACCCACGTTGCCTATAAGTGTGATCTCGTTCTGCTAATGCTTAATAAATCCTTATGCTTTGATTTTTGTAAGATAAAGATGAGATATGGAGAAAGAATGATGTTGATCTGTTTTGGTTCATTGCTTGGAATGAGTAAGTAGTTGATGACTGGTACAGGATCTTGATCAGGTCTAATTTCAGAGTCATATTGTGATCATCATGATGATTTGATCACTGTAAATTATTCGATTCTTTATGAAAAAGAAGCAGAATTTGGGTCCCGCAAGGTGTGAGGATAAGGTGATATTTTATGGTATGGAATAGAATCACACACAGGGTGAAAATAGAAGTGCAGTATAGGGTGGACTCTATCCAAAAAAAACTTGATTAGATCAACATGTGGCAGGCTAAGGCTTCATGCTTCAAGCTTCTAACATTATATACATAGATGCCATAAATGAAGGATATTCTCTCACAGTTTCACTTTTCACAAATCACTTTGCATGACTTTGCCTGCACTTCTGCAAACTATTTCAAAATTATAGGTGTCAACGTAATACCACTCGTACTGTTTGAAGTTCCACATCGACTAGAGATAAGGCAATTAATATAGTATATAAGTAGGGTGCAAACCTCACCTTTCAAGTTGGTTTTGTGGGGTTGAGTTAGGCTTAAAGCTCACTTCTAACATGGTATCAGAGTCAAGTTAAAGCCTATCATAGCGAATTTTCTTGGACATACATTTCTGTTGCACTCACCTTACAAAGCCACTTTTGTGGTAAGATTTGTTTATATGCTCTTGCTATGATGGTAAAATACTACTCTATGTAGAAAATGATGGAGAGTCATATCATTTTTTTTTCTTTGTTATTGTTATTGTTTATGGGTTGAGGTAATTCAATTACCTTCTATTAATATATATGTTCTTACCGAGAGTTTATATAATATTAATTTTTTTCTTTTAATTATAATTTTGAAAGAATTAGTGAAGTTGTCACTTACAACCATATATAGATATTTACTAATATAAATTATAATAAGTTTAGATATACCTATATAAGATATTAAGAAACCATTTTTAACTAAAACTTTAGGATGATTTTATCAGTATTTTTTATTTTTATGTTACTAAGTTTTCTTATTTTATTCAATAAGAAAATCCAAATTTACAATCAATTTTCTAACAATTTCCTTCTTAAATATGAATATCTTCTAGTACCTATAATCACCACCTATATTTATATTTATTGTTATTTATCTCAACGGATATATATACTTAACTTCATTTAATGAAAATTTTATTTCATTTAATCTATGTTTTACATTAAATAAAAATATACTATATTTTTTTAGGATAAAAAACTCATGAATCTATTATTTTAAAATTTTAGGTCAAAGTTAAACTCATGCTTCAGTTATATAATAGACTCACCTGAATGCAAATAGAGAGTGTTGAAAAGGATCACACCACCTACCTCAAATCTTAAAATGCCGGTTTAATATTCGTTAAACATTTCCATTTAGTATCATTTAATTTTAAGTTAAAATCTAATACGATATAAAAAGTAATACACAGACATATCATATCATTAAACAAAAGAGTCTATAGAATAATTTAAATTAATTAAATAATTATTACTATTTGTGCTAGATAATGGACAATTATTATGGTGACTCCACTTTAAAGTTCTTTTATTTTAGAATATGAAATCTCTTTTTTTATCCGCGTTCATCTTACTAATATATTATTGCACAATTTGTTTAAATCATCATTATCGAATAATGTTAAAAGTGAAAGTGGCACTACTAAGTAACTTAAACATTAACTAAAGCCACTTGAACTCATCTATAATACTTTAAATATGATTAAATCATAATTAAAAATAGTTTAAAAAGACTCTTTCTGATAATTAAAATTTGCTCTCAATTTCTCTTTCTTTGTAAGTGTTACTTTTTACTTTCCAGCTATATATTCCTCATCAACAAATGGTATAATTAAGATGATATGATTCCTTTCCCAAATCCAATTTCAATTCCAACCATACAGCTTTTAATACTTTTGCCTTCAAAATCATAAATTTCATATAGTTATAAGCAAAAATCATATAGAACAAACAAAATCATATAAACTTCTAACATATTCATGTAATGTAATACAATTTTTTTACTCCCACTAAACTAATGGTCATGATTTTGGCTACTGTAAAAGAAAATATTTATTTTTTATTTCTAATTAATATTGTGTCATTATAAGCTATTTATATATTAAACAAAATATCAATTAATAATTTCAAGTGTCTATATAATTATAATATAATTAAGGGGCGTATTAGAAGTTTTTCTTAAAATTTAAAATTTATAAATTAATCCTCCAACTTTACAAATATTTGAATTTAGTCTTTTTAACCAAATTTTGTTAAATTTATTTGACATTTCGATCGCATTTCAGAACAATTTCTTAACTAACATTGAAGCGAAAATGTGTCAAACGGTATAAACAATTCAAATGTTATCATGTAACGCGTTTAAAACGTTAAATAAACTTAACAAAATTTGATTAAAAATACTAAATCCAGACATTTCTAATATTGAAGGACTAAATTGGACTAAAACTTTGAAAAGAGACTAATTGCAATTTTCACTGAAAGTTAAGGTAACAAAAACATATTTAACCCATTAATATTATATGTGTATGGCCAAACGAAAATTTTAGAAAAAAAAATGCTTATGATAAATATTTTCAAACTTTTTTTTTATGAAATTGATAAAAATTGAAATAAAATAAAAATAATAAAGAAAAGCATTTAATATTTTCTATATAAAATTTTATAAAATAAATACTTGACACATTTTTGTAGGAAAAATAAAATTAATTAGTTTCCCTACAGATATAATAAATCCCGTAAGCTATATATCTCAGTACATTAAGACTCTGTTCTTATAAACTGATTTACTATTGAAGAGAATTAGCGAATATATATTTGCGCTGATTATGAATGTTCGTTTTCAATTATTTTGCGAGTGATGTAAAACGTGTATTTGCGAGATTCATCCATTCTTCCATCTTGCTTGAAGAGCATAGATTTAAAGGTGATAAACCATATTTTACCTTAATAACCCTATTTATCATCACCTTATTTTCATGTGTATGCAAAAAAGATTTTGGTTGACGGTGGAAAATCAACAAGGGTGGGATGGCTTGGACACCTCCACGGTGAGATTGTGGTTTTAATGGACATTGACTAAAAAGTTTTAAATTTTTTAAGTCATATGTTAATTTCTAAATAAAACGGAAAAATAAATAAATCAAGATGAAAACAAAATTATTTTAAAAATACAAAATAAATAATAAAATGTGATTTTTACATTTTAATTTAACCACTATATTATTTAATATCTAAATATTTTATATTTATTCTTATACCAAATGCATTTTATTATTTATTTGTTATAATAATAACTTTTATTCAAAACTATTCATTAACCTCTTCTCTAAAAAATATTATTTCAACTCTTCCAAATATTATTTTATATTATATTTATTAATAAGGGAAATTCAGTAATCTTTAATTTCTATTTATTAAAACATTTTTTTATCTATTATATCAATCAAATCTTTCATAAACTTTCACAAAAATTATTTTCAAATTCACTCTACAATCATTTCCAAATTCATAAAAAAGAACAACATAAATTATCATTTTCTAATCAATCCATTCAATCATATCCCTCTTCCTCAAATCATCACTCCCGTGAGAACACGTACTAAAAGTGAAATCCGATTCATAACAATATGCTACGAACAAATTAACAACTTTTTAGTAATCTTGTTTTGATTTCCACAACTCGTTCAGTCAATATATAGATTCGAGAACAAAACTTCTTGATGGATAGTAACATACAGGAAGAAAAACCTACGCCATAACTCATGAAGCTGCAGAAGACATTCATGTTTTGTCTTCGAGCTGAAGCAGACACAAGTGTATTTTACAGTAGCAGAAACTAGCCATCATATATATATGACAAATGATTCAAGAGCTTGCAGAATTGTAAAGTCTATAATATATAGAAGAGACAAAAACACTGTAATATTAATAATCACCGCCCAACCAAACCTTTCATCTGCAGCTCCGTTCTGTTTTCTGCTATGAATATTGAAGCAGCTTCACTGCACTTGACATCTTCAACATGCATGGGAACCACTTTGGTAGCCACATAGGTTGGATAGAATTTGTGTATGCACAGATTTTGAGTGGCTGGAGGGTTGCTAAAACTCTTTTGCCTGCAAAACAACTTTTCTATCTCATACCCAATCTTTGAAAAATCTGCTTGTGGTGCCATTCCTCAACTACACAAGGAAATGAGGGAATTGAGAAAAGTGTACACCAACTATTTGATGAAATGCTCTCGATTTTTGAGTATAAAACTCGAAGGACGTGGGTGTATATATATTGAAATGAAATAATGTAAGCAACTTTCCTCCAAGAGGGATCGAATCTGTTGGATGAGTATAATTATTAGAGCATCGAAGGTGGTGGCACAATAGTATACATCAGACTATTTGTGGTTGATTTTTTTTAATCACATTATTCTTTTCTACTAGTGAGAGAGTTTTTTTATATATACAGATACCAAATATATATATATAGTGAAAAAAAATTATCAATGTGAATCTTTTCATTGGGATGATAAAATTGCATAAATCCAAGCTGAGAATTGTTGTGTCATGCACATGTATGCAGTTCATCTTTTTGTTATACTTTCTGTCAAGATCCTTTTTGTCGTAAAGTTAAAATCATATCTTTTGAGTTTTAGCTTAAACATTGTTGCATGATGGTTGATGAGAAAGAGTGGTCTTGGATTGTTTTTGTTCATCGGGTGGAATGAGTTAATAGTTGATGACTAGAAGAAGACCTTCACCTAGTCTAATTTCAGAGACACATGCCTATGAAGGTTGTGGTCATGATGTTTGCAAAATTGTTTTATTCTTTTTGAAAAAGAAGAACATTTTGTGATATTTTGTGGAATAGCATCGCATAATACAAGGTAAAAGTAAAAGTGTACATGATGAGATGAACACGTGGAAGAATTTGAGACAACTGCCAAGGCTTCAAGCTTCTAACCTTATCTAGGTTAGGACATCCACGGCATAAACCAAGAATTTTCTGACAGTTTCACTTCTTTTTTTTTTTTTCAGTTTCGCAACATTATATCTCCACGTCTCATTTTCCTTCTCTTTTATATACGGTGTCATCCATTTCCATGTTTTCTTTTTTATAGTTGTCTTGAACCTTTTTTCATTGCATTTATCCATTTCTTCTGGTTGCAACCTCTTCGTATTTTGTTACGGTGATCTTAGATGAAATTTGGATTCTCTATTGGTTTTTTTGTGTTATTTCTCTACTGTATTTTTATAATACACTGACTATCACTAATTTTGATATTTTAAAATATATTAAAAAGATATTTAAAATACTAACGTAATGTGTTTTTAATACTTAATAGAGAACAATACAAAAAAAAAACTAGTAGAGAATCTGAATTCAGATGGATGTCAAATGTAGTCTGCTTTCTTCCATATCCTAACCATCACATTTCTTCAAAATGAGTGTATTTTTATGCTATTTTTTTCTTTTACACAAGTTAATGTGTACTTTATAAACTCATGAAGAAGAATAACTTGTCGATAACATTATTGTGTCATCGTACTTAGTAGGTAATTAGCTGCGTAGAGAACCTTTTAACTTTAAACACTAATTTGAATGTGTACACAAGTGTGTGGTGTATGCGAGCGTGCATGTGTTTAATTTTCATATTATAAAAAATTTTAAATTAAAAAAATTGAATGTGTGTTTAAATTTTCGTGAAAAATAATGTTTAAATTTAGAAAAAAAACAAGTTAGAATTTGAGAAATTAAAAAAAAAAGTTAGAAATTGAGAACCAGAAGACATGACATGATTAAGATGAGATAGATGAAAATTGAATAAAAAAATTCTGTGAAGAAATAAATTAATTAATGATATCTTAAAAGGATAAAAGTTTAAAAGAATTTCATATAACCACTTTGACATGAACTTTTACTGTAACAGATTAAGATATTATAATTAATGATAAAGAAGATTTTATATATCTTTTTTGAACACCTTTCTCTTCTAAAGATGGGAATTCTTAATGTTAATTATAAAAAATGAGTTTTACATTGAATCTCTCATAAATTTATAGTTTTGATTAACTTTATAAAAGAGTACACTAAAAAATATCTTAGAAAGTGCATGCATGGTTAATATGTTCTTAATATTAAAAACATTTTAAAAAATATTTTTTAAATCTTGCGCAATTATACGGATACTGATTACTTAAAAATAAAAATAACAGGAACATATGTGAGTTCTAAATAACTTGTCTTTTGTTAAATTTTTAGTTAGATTATAAATAGTTGTACGTTTATAATAAATATTTTATTTAATAAAAGTATTAACATAATCCGATTTGTTTATTGTTTTTAATTTGTTCACTCTCTTCTCTATGCTTTCGGAAAGTGATGTCATCCTCCCTCAGGGCACCGACACTTTCCGACATCAACGGCGGAGGCCAGTAGTTCCGCCGCGCGAGTTCTTCGACGAATCTACCTTTCACGATTTTTCACGAATAACTCTCCGCCTTTCGCGAATTCTAAGATAGAGTATGTTTTGGTCTCCGCCAACACTTCGTGGAGTTTCTCGATGTTGGGGGAGGAGAAGACAGCTCATGAAGTTGGAGGCAAACCATAAAATTAACAAATTTTATTATTTTAATATTATTATCAACAATTAGAATCAGTAAAATAAATCAATATATTCTGTATAACTATCATACAACTTATTTAAATTTTAAATAACATTTTTATTGAATTATATATTAATTTACTTTTTTGTAATATTTTATTACTAAAATAAAGTTGCCTTATAATCGTTAATGAAAACTTAGTTGTAAAATATATTTTTTCAATACATTAATGATTATATATATATATATATATATATATATATATATATATATATATATATATATATATATATAACATAAAGGAATTTTTTTAATAAGTAAAACATACTGACAGAAAGGAAAATTTAGATTTTTTTTTTGTATATATGCCACACTTACTTATTTATTAAACAAAGTTATGCAGAACATGGCATGTTATATATGAACTATGCAGAATTGTTAATTATGTATTAGGATAAACGACATATTCTGATTAGTCTGTAAAATATTGTGATGACAGATTTCCTGAAATAATACAACTCGCGATAAAACACTAAAATTTTTACAGCATATATGAACGAAAAAATTTAAAATATTACACAATTTATATATATAGATAAATATAACAATCGAACACATGCACTATTCTTAAAAGCAAGGCCAGGCCACATAGATATGATAGATATATAAGAGCTCTTTGTACAATATTACAACTTACAGGCATAACATTACATAACATCTTAGCATGAAGAATCCTTAGAACATGGTCTTCAGTTTCTTTCAGTGCAGCAGCTTCCGACAAAAAAACACATATATGTCTTAGGTTATTATAGTTCATTTGAAGGCTTGGATGAACTTACCCCAACGGTTGTGTGGTTTAGTCTTGTTGGGGAAATAATTGACAATCATAATTCCACCAAACTTAGAAGCTGCTTCTTTGCTATTGATGACAGCATGTTCTTCCTTGTGTCTCTGCTTCATGTTACCCGGCCTTCTCATTGGTGCTGCTGCACCATAGAACCTCTCTATCAGATCAAACCCTTCCAATCCTATCTTAACAAGATCTGATTCATGTGCCATTTATTTGCTTTCTGTTTCTTCATCCCAATCAACCAACTCACTCCCATTTATACACAAAAACAACTATGCTTCTTTACCTAACAATTCTAAGCTTTGGACCCACACTGTGTGCATTAATTATTACATATACTTAAGTCATGCCCTTTTCAAGTAATACATTGAAACTTGGTTAATTTAGTTATCGTACATATATGAGTTTGGATTCTCTATTCATATTTTTTGTATTATTTTTCTGTTTAGTCTTGATAATATATTGATTACCACTAATTTTAACGTTTTAAAATATATTAAAAAAATATTTAAAATATCAATACAATGTAATTTTTATGCTCAACAAAAGATAACACAAGAAAAATTAGTAAAAAATCTGGACTCAACCAAATACACTCACGGTACATATTCATGTGGCATCACACTTACTTGGTGTGGTTTAATTATTGCATGAACAGCTTAATTTGTTTTCTGGCCTCCAGCCATTTTATTAATGAAAGCATTTAGGTGTTAATTTTCATCCTCTGGCTTGGGAGGGTATTGGAATGGATAT
This sequence comes from Vigna unguiculata, assembly GCF_037176805.1. Taxonomy (NCBI): domain Eukaryota; kingdom Viridiplantae; phylum Streptophyta; class Magnoliopsida; order Fabales; family Fabaceae; genus Vigna; species Vigna unguiculata. The sequence continues at coordinate 847,756 of NC_140800.1, forward strand.
TGATACGATGCTCCATTATCTACGTATCTACGTATTTAATACATTGCGTTTGCCAAAAAATATGTAAGATATACGAGGCATTCAGATTGGTAAGAATATTGGACCTACCGTCCATCAAAAACAAAACTAAAACAAATATCTCTAAGGCATATATGAGATACACCGTATATCTAGTTTCATATATATCATAGGATATTAACCAATATATTATACTCTCTTTTTTTTTTTTTTTCTTTTATCTCTTTGTTTTCCATTGTATCATTTATTGTATATATCCATTTCTTTCCTGCAAAAATAAATTAACTTCTAAATATAATATCAGTTAATTTACGATGTTACAAGAGTATATGCTTAGTCAATTTTAACGCAATGTATAAGCTTACTTTTTTATTAAATAAAAAGGCGTAAAGTTATATTTAATTTTTTTGATAACGTAATATTAAGGTTAGTGATAGAATATTAACGTAAGTAGAAAACAAACAAATACATGAGGAAGAGAATTAAATAGTATTGATTGTGTATAAAAGATTACAAGAAGTATGTTATACACCAAACTAACCATGAAATCATAAGTAAATGGATTTATGCTAATATTATCTCAAACTCATATTGCTATGACTAAATGGATTGAGAATTTGTCAAATAAAAAACAAAAGTATAAAATGGAGTGCAACTTGATAAATATATCTGCAATGTGAATGAAAACACTTTTTATAAACTAATGTGTTTGTTATGGTTATAATTAAAACAATCTCAACTAAGTCTAAAAATTTATGTGTATAATTTTTTTTTTCTATTGGTAACAATAAATGAAATTATGGAAAAATGAAATTTTAGCTCACTAAATAATTTTGTGATTTCTAAGCTAATGTTTTTTTATTATATTAATTTATACATTAACATCTTTTAATCTTACAACTGATCAAGATGTTCTATATCATGTATATATTTTAAGTGTTTTGTATGAATACAATTATAAAATAATTTGTTATACTAAAACTACTAGGTAAACACTTGAACTAAACTATACATTTGTAAGGAAAATAGTTTATCTTTCATATTAAAAAAAGTATGATTGATAATAAATATTTTTTTATCAAATTTATGAATTTATAAATATTGTTTATAATACAAAATTAAAATGAATTATTTGATTTGGCATCATGCTTATGATCATGTGTGATGATAAAAAAAAAAAAAAAGAACTCCATATCAGAAATTGAGAAGATAGTTAAGTAAAATTAAACTTATTTTCTATAAACTATCCTATTTTTAAAAAGAAGTTTTTTGTGGATACTTAATTTATATACTTTGAGCGGATGAGATGAGATCACAAAGTAGTGATATAAATAAGTTATATATTTTCCATGCACTCGCTTAATTAGACATAATTCACCACTTAGAAATTACACAAGTAGTTATAAAAGTAATATCTCAATTATAGAAGACCTTGCTTTTTACATTGATGAGATACAATATCAATAAAACATGAACTCAACCCTCACATAAAATATTAAAATCATCTCTAACCTAAAATCTTAAGAGAATGAATTTATTTTTATGATACTCGATTTTCTCTTTTTTTTTAGTTAATACGATACTTTGACTCGACTTCCCGACATCACATACATACCATTTAATCTTACTCCATACGCATCTATCATAGAAGATAACCATCAGAATATTTAAAGGAAAGTGGTTAAAATGTGATGGGCCTACCCCAACGATTATTGTGGGATTTTGCCCTTTGGTATGCAGAATAGTTAGCGACCTCTCTGGTTTTGAGGGCAGGGTTTTCCATTTCGTCCTCAGGGAGTTGACGAACCGCCCAAATGCCTTCACCAGTGGCACTGAACCTTCGACCATAGAACTTCTCTATCAAATCGAAACCTTCTAAACCAATCTTTCTCAGCTGTTCTTGAGATGTTGCCATGGAGGGTGTGTATCTGCTGCTTTAGTTTTCTGGAATTTTACTTCAAAGGGATGACAACCATTGGCCATATATAGAACCACAACACAACTTCAAAAGGAATTCGCATTCTTCATCCATACCTCTTCTCCTGTGGACCCAAGAAGAATATTAAAAATTTAGATTAACAACATATATTATAACAATGATATAAAATAAATATTTTATAACAATTTTAGAAAAATATATGTTCATTTTAAAAAGGATTTAGTTTACAAGGTTTTATTATATATATATATATATATATATATATATATATTTAAAAGGAGCATAGATAAAGTCGATCAATATATACATAATAATAAAACCTATTTCATCAATTATACTCATTGAAATTACAGGATTTGTTGGAAGTCCCACATCAATTAGAGATAAGGTCAATTCATAATATATAATAATATATAAGTGGATGCAATCCTCATACAAGCCGGTTTTATGGTATTGAGTTAGGCTTTAAACCCACTTCTAACATGATATCAGAGTCAAATTAGAGCTTATCCTACCGAACTTTCTTGAACATTCTGTTCCACCCAATATTGGACCGCTAACGGATCACCCACTAATTCCTTGTCCCACACACGAGATGAATATACCTCAATTTGAGAGGGTGTATTATTGAATTAGACTTTAAATTCACTTCTAACATAATTTGATTATTTGTCTAATTTTTTACCTTTAAAATGGGATGAAAAAAAATCTTTTATTTATATATTTGTCGAAAGCTATATTTTTACAATGTTCATGTATATGTGGTACACCCACACTAAATCAACAATTATCATTTATTTTCTTTCTTCATTTTAATGAAATGCATGTAAAGAAGATTTTTCCTTGGTGTAAAATAATCTGTCATTTACATTCTTGATCTGTTTTGTAGTAATAATTCGTGCTTGCTTCAGTTTGTCTTTATAGTTTTATCAAACAAAAGTAACTTTTTTCATAATTTTTTTTGGATTCATCGAATGTTTACTTATTAAAATCTCTTAGCTTAACTCTTTTTTATTAATCATGTTTTGTTGATACCTTTCTTTAATAACCTGCTTAGATATGGACTCTCCTGTATTTTCGTTTTAAAATCATAATTATAAATGAATGGCATAAGAATAAGAAAAAAATATATGATATAATAAATGTTATATATCTTTTAATAATAAATCTTGAATATGATCATTATCTAAATTTTCAAAGGTAATAAAAAATAAATTTGTTTAATTCCAGTTTTACTTACATAAACCCTTTCAACACAAACCATAAACTTTTAAAACTAAACAATGTGTATAATTTACATGGATGCACTCAAATAGATGATGAATTGATTGAATTTGAGCATATTGACACCAATAATTGAAGTAACATAAAGTGAATTATTGAGGGAAAGTTTCTGCATCCTACGAATCTGATTCTCTTCCCATCTTCTTCAAGAATTTTGAATAATAGGTCACTACCATGGTCCATGGTCCTCTGTACCCTCTATTACCTATTAGTTTAGGGTTAGATGCATTAAACTAGTTTTTATATATAAATTAAAAAAAAATTCATATTCACTTAATTTTTTTTTACAAATATTACTATAAGAAATTTCTTAAATAATAATCAATTTTACTAACTAAATATATGTAAATATATTTAGAAACCAATTGTCTAATTAGAGACTAATTTAGTAACTAATTTCTTTGATAGCTAAAATCTTGGTAGCTAATGATAGTAATCAATTTAGAGACCTACTTATAATAGAAATTATTTTAGATATCAATTTATAAATCAATTATAATTTTTTGAAACTATTTTAATTATCAATAATTTTTAATTTATAAATTGGTACTTGGTCACTACAGTGACTTTATCTTTTCTCAATAAAATTAATTATTATTTAAATATTTTCTTATAGTATAATATATGAAATTTTTTAATTTCATGTGAAAATCGGATAAAACTCTCTTTTGTAAATTTTAATAAAATATAGCTGAGAAATTTTCACCAAATATGAAAATTATAGTACTAAAAGCAAGTTTTTTTTATGTAATTTTTAATAAATTTTATTTATAGATTTTTTCATTTATATTTCTTTAATCAAATTTATCGAAACAATTATTCTCGGCTAAGAAATATGTAAGAGGATGACAGAAATGAAAGAATTTGTGTATGATTCTAATACAGTAATAAGAATTTACTTAGTTTTATTTTTAATCAGAAAACATATTTCAGTTGTTTTAATAACTAGTATTTTTTTTAAGGAAAAATAAAACCTTTTAGGATTCTAAATTAAACATTTTCTAATCAGTAATGATGGATTTTCAGAAAATAATTTGGAATGTCAAAATAGAAATATTTTTTTAAAATATTAAATATATTAAATATTAAAATTAAAAGAAATATTTACATATTAATTTATATGTGTAGAAAAATGGAAAAGAGGTGGCCAAGACTCCCTAACGCTGAAACAAAGTCCGCCATTCTCAAAAAATAAAAAATGGTTGTGAAGTATTTCAACTCTTTATTTTAATAAATCTCCATGAATAAAAAATAAAATGTAAATAAAGTAATAATCAATACATAATCGAAATAAAATATTGAAGATACATTTCATATGCATATTAATTGAAACTATTTTATTTTTTTCCTTAAAGTGGTTGAAACATTTGATTTTATTCATATGCAATTGACATATTCCAACTATTTTCCTTCCATGATTATCAATTTTCATTAATTTAATTAACAAGTGATTATTAAAAAATCACGTTCAATAGTGATAGCTATAGGTAACTTTATGTTCAAACAATTCTCATTAACTTTGTTGGAAAATACCAAACCTCCCCTTATCTAGTTTTAATTTACCAAATAATTATTTAATTATTCATACCAGTCAAAGGGTCAAACACATAAAATCTTAAACTATGCTTCTTGCGTAAACTGCATGACGAACGTGGGTAAATTTGGTATTGTGTGAAAGGAATATAAATGTTGGAAAAGATTTAGAAAAAAAAAAAGAGTAATTTTTATCCCTAGGATTAATGGTGGTACAAAGTACACACTACTTTACACCAAATACTAATGGCATGAGTTAAATTTTAGAAGTACAAAGATATCAATAATTAAATAAACATACCTTTAAAGTAATTAGTTTTTATGTTTTCTTATAGAACTCAACCTAACTAGGTTTATTTTAGAATTTCTTTTTCTTCGTTACTTTTTAGAATATCATTAAATACTGCATAAATTAATGGAATTTGCACAAGTTTCACGTTTAAGAAATATAATATTTTTTTCAGAAATTTATATTATTAATAATTTTTTTATTTAATAAAGTATGTTTTATATAACATAATATTTGTTTATAATAAATTTATTATTTTCTAAAACCGGATACAATATATTTTAATTTAAGTTTATATTTGGTTACTTTACCGCACCCCCACAATTACTAACTACACCCCATAATAATAAGAGGAAAAGTTTCAAACCTTTCACCCACCATCACCGCTGTTCCAAGAGGATCTTTTTCGAAATACATTTCATGTAGAAGTGTTCCTAAAAATTCATTCAATAAGGCACTATATAAGTTTTGAAAAGTTTATTCCTGAACTTCTATTTCGGAAAACTAATCCAAAATACTTTCATAGATTTTAGAAATTTTGTTGGAAAAATCATATTCAAAATATTTTATTCTGGAAATACCGTTCTGAATATCTCGGAAAATCTTATTTTGAAAATTCCACAAAATTTATTGCAGAATATTTCTAAAATATGTATTCCAAAAGTTAATTGTACAGATCATTTTGAAAATTTGAAGAGATGCATGAAGAAATTTTGAAGGTGCAGGAAGTAAAAAAAGCTTAACTCTTTGTGCTGCACCCTGCTAACAGGCTTTTGCATATTATTATTGGGCTTTTACTTCTGCACCTCTCATTTTCCTTAAAAATCATCAGTTGTCTTTTCTGTAATTATACAAATTAAAAAATTAAAAAATAATTCAAATCTGATTGTTAGTTATAGATTTAGAAAGATTAAATGTAACATTTCAAATTGTATAATCTATAATTAAAATTTGAAAACAATATTTTATTTGTAACCTTTATTATTATTTTAAAGAAAAATGAGTCGCATTATAGTTTCCTTGAAACTTTAACTAGTATGGATTATATAGTACTTCTTAAAAGTAGAGTAATCTATTTCAATATACTATAGTACACCGGATAGAACTAAATATGTATTCATAACACCACATTACCACAGCTACCCCTATCTACATTCTGCAGAATCTGGTCGCAATTCTTGGAGTCTGCAGAATATATATAATACACTGATCGTGTGTGTGTATATATATATATATATATATATATATATATATTTATTTATTTATTTATTTATGGGTGGAATAGAATATTCAATAAAGCTTGTCAAGATAAGTTTTAACCTGGTTATGATACCATGTTAAAAATGAGTTTCTAAGATTAATTTAATCCCACAAAACTGACTTGTAAAGTGAGTTTTGTACCCCACTTATATAATGTAAATTAGTGTTATATCTAGTCTACTTGTACTTCCAACAATAACGAGAAACAACTTCTCTGCTATTGATCACAAGGTCTTCCAACTCATGGTTGGGAACCTGAAACACCCAACGTCCTTGTCTTGCAGGACATACCCCATTCCAATAATTTGGCCTTCTGCGACTCGATGGTCCGTAGAATTTGTCTATCAGACCAAACCCTTCTGAACCTATCATTCTCAGGTCTGTTGGTGGTGCCATTGATGATAATGGTGGCTACTGGAACAGGACGAGGGACACTGATTTCTATGTGATGTGTGAATGTGTTTTCTTTCTTTCTTCTCTTCTTTCTTGCTTCTGCCAAATACCTTGAGCCATCTTTATAGTGAAGGAAAAGTGATTCTATAACTAGCAGTGGGACCAAGTTTATTACATTATTCTAAGCACATAAAATAAAATGTATTTTTAACTTTACATAATTTTGTTAAAACTTGATTTTTGTTATATAGTTTTAAGTTAATGAATTAATTAGTCTAAGTTTTGAAACTACATGAATTCGTGTTTTTTTTTTACTTAAATATAGTCTTCAATGACAGTTTTTTCTGTCATGTAATTAGAAAAAAAACTTAATACTTACAAATACAAATTCATTGATTTGAGAAATACAAAGAACATAATAGAATTCAACTAAAAATACGTTTTTCATTTTTTATTGGTATTTCTTTTTCTGTTGTTAGTCCTCTGTTGTATTTTCAAAACGATCACTAATTTTAAAATTTTAAAATATATAAAAATTATCTTTAAAATATTAAAATTAAGAAGTGTATTTTAGTTCTTATATTATTTTCAGATTTTTCATATATTGGAGAGACTAATATTTCGTACAACTAGTGAGGAAATTCATTTCTAACGAATTCTTATAAAAAATTGACAGAAAAAATCGTATGAAATATAAAAAAACTCAAGTAATCTATTTTGAATTAAACATAATGGAGATTCATATATGCTTTTATATTTTTGGTTTTCATAGAAAACATTAAGTATAGTCTTTCTCTGAGAATTTATCATTTTTTTACAGTTTAACGTACAAAAATACAGAAACTTTATTCTTATTTGAACAAGAAGTATAGAAGAAACAACATATGCGTTTTTCTCAAAAAGAGATGCACAGAAATATGAACTATCTGTACAGAAATTTCATGTTATCAGATAAGATTCACTAATTTATAATGTCACTATAAGTAGGTACATTTCATCATCAATATAATATGATTAAAGTGATGTGTTTTGATCCTTTCTCTTTCTCAGTTATTCGTTTATGTTAGAAGTGGACTTTAAGTCTAACTTAATTCTACAAAACCCGGTTGTGAGGTTTGCACCTTACTTATATATTATGAAATTGTCTTATTGTGTGACTTCCAACACAACCCTTCACGTCGAGGTATATACATCTCATGCGTAAGAGTAGAAATTAATGGATGGTCGTTAATGACTCGATAGCGGGTAAAACAGAATGTCAAAGAAATCTCGCTAAGATAGACCTTTTTTATTCTTTTAACAATGACTCTGATACCATGTTAAAATAGGAGTTTAAGTCTAACTCAATCCCACAAAACCTTGTAAAGTAAGGTTTGCACTTCACTTATACACTATAAAATTGTCTTATCTCTAGTTGATGAAAAATACAAATTTTCATCAACCACATCAAATCTGTGATCTTGATCTTTCGAGTTAAGATGTGGAAATTGGAGATTGGTTTGATGGGGATGAACAAAGGGAAGAGATTCTTTTCAAAAGATTAAAATTAACATGGCAGTGTTAAAAGCTGAAAATTACAATTAATGCAAAAGAAAAATAGAGCATAAAGGTACTGTGAATCTAATTCGAATTCCTTTCTTTTTCACAAAAAATTCTTTTTTATTTTATTTTATTTTTGAACCTTTGTTATTCCACAAACCGTGTCAGGATCACAGACCATGGAACTAGCATTTAACTTCCATAATTACGAGTTATTCAATACTTCTAATTATGAATAGTTCTTCCAAAATCTACTAACTGATTATGCAGTTCCAATATAATAATGGTTTCAGATCATAGAATATTGCAGATAGGTTCTATTTCCTTCTTTTCAATAATGGATTAGTATATTCTTTCAAGTTTCCATGATTATCCAAGACAAAACTATAACTTAATCAAACAAGTATCTACAAAAATAAATAAATTAATGTAATGATATGTGTCTTATGTAACACAGTAAACATAAATCATTCAGAATATGGCGGTTGCAGTATCAGATTCTTCTCTTTAAATAATGATATATTGAAACATTTTTAACTTTGGTTTGTGGAAATTCCACCGCATTTATACCACTTGATTCATTCTCATTTCTCCTCAAATAAAATATTTGTTTTTCCAGTCAAAATTTTCAAACACAATTTTTATCACCATCATTAAATATTTTGCTGCAAGTTCCATGAAATGAGTTTCTTTGTTAGGTTTTCTCAAGAGACATACGGAGGAAGATTCAATATTAAGGAACTGTAATCAAATTCATATGACATCAACTTTAATTTAAAATCCTAAGATAACTTGTTTATTAACTATTCTATTTATATATAATTCACTACAAGAAATATAATTATTATTTACGCAAATATTTCATAGGTAATGAACATATTTTGTAAGTAATGTAAATTTATCTACAAATTATTTAAGAAATGAATTTCGTAGATATTAAACTGGTAAGTAATTTTATCTACAAAAATGTGTTTTGTAAATAACTTACCTACAACTATTATCTACGAAATATAGTGTAAAAAATTATCAATAAAAATTTTCGTGAGAAAGATACATCTTGTAATCTTCAAGTTACTTACGAAATATTTCGTATGTAACTTACCTACGAAATTTTTGTAGATAATTTATTTATGAAATTTTCCATAAGTAATTTATCCACAAAAATTTTCATAAATAACTTAAATATAAAATAAAAAAAATATTCTAAAATCCCCGCAATCATATATATATATATATAATTTTATAAATACAATTCATAACTATAAATTTTTAAATAACTTTAATTTGTCAATTACCCAAATCTTCTATATTTCCAAAAATTTTGATAATCACTCTAAAATTAACTTTTATTTTTATAATAACTTTTTTGTGTTTCTTTTTTGTGGAACATGGTAAACACTACTAAAAAATCAAAGATACTCGTATTTCATATTCAGTCAAAAGACCCAACCTCCTAATACTAAATCAAAAAATGCATAATTAATGAGCAACAATCTGATTTGTTTTCGAGAAACCTCATTTATCCTCTCTGATAGTAGTTCATCATTTTTACTTAAAAGGTTAAATTATCAAATTCACAACGAAAAAATTCATACTTTTTGACAATTTTGTTTTGAATTTTTTTTTTAAAATACTTATAAATTTTGTCATTAAAAAAATTGTAAGAAATTGCTGTCAATTTTTTTAAAAATATTTTATACAAAACACTTTTCATAATAAATTTTGTAAAAAATACTTACGAATTTTATAATTTTATAAAAAATAATTAGTTACGAAAAAATTATCTATCAAATAAAATTTAAAAAAAAAATATTAAGAAAAAGTCTTTTTTTATAAATTATTTTAATAAATTTACAAAAAGATTTTCATGTAATATAAAATTTTTTAAGAGGGATTATGTTTCCTTGTCCCGTATAAAACCCCGTTAAAATAAAGACGTTTAGGATATTTTGGACATAATGATGTATCAGATTCTTGGACATTATGATAGAAATTTTTTACCAAACTTTCGGCACACTTTAGTCCTTCATTAATTGCCATTTATCCCCCAAACAAAGTATTTTGCAGTTCCAGTCAAAGTTTCAAAAACAAATTTGCTTTAGCATCTTTAAATCTTTCACTTTTTTACCTACGTAAACTCCATGACGTAGCTACATTTTGCAGTGTCTGAAGTTATATGCATGCATCCATCCTTAGCTACATCTCCTACCTATAAGATTCCAACTTCACTTTCGAGAACAAAAATATATATATTATCGAAACTAAACAACTATATTTGTTGATATGAAAAAATATAATTATACTAAGAATTATTTGAACTGAATTATTTAGTTCGCCTATTAGGTTGAGAACAAGTATGAGTTGCTCAGTTTTATTTAAATTTTATTTTATTCAATCTAATCTTATTTATGGATTGTCCGAATTAAAAATATGAGGGTCCAGAATTAAAAATATTTTGATATATATATATATATATATATATATATATATATTAAGATAATGTTAGAATCAATTATATTAGATTTTTTAAATCGAAGGAACAAATTATAAAAATTAAAAATCAAAATTCAGTTTGAAATTGAAAACGTTAATTTTAAATTTAAAGAAAAAAAATTAAAAAACCAAAATCAAATATCTGACATTATTAAAAATATATTTAAGTCAATTTAAACGTGATCTTACTTTAATATACTGAGATTGCAATTGGTTATTAAATTTTTTAACAGAGAAAAATAAATTAGTGACGGATGATGGAAAATATTTGTCACAATTATTTGTTTGATTTGCTTAGGGTACAATGTTTGGTACGTTTATGATGAGATGTTTGGATAGTGTTGTGCTTGAGGTTCTTGTCATGTAATGCTTTGCTTTTTTATTCTAGATTCTGTTATGGGTTTTAATTCACCTTCTGAGAAGTACTTAATTAAGATTACAATGGTTATATAGGTTCTTTAAGAGTCAAGTTAGGAAGAAAGGGAGCGAAATTGATGTGTGACTTTATTGTTTTTATTAATAATTTTGTTAATTCATTTAAACATGTTATAATATCTATTACTAAAAATTTTCATATTACATGAGATTTTTTCTGTAAATTTATTAAAAGAATTTACAAGAAAAAAAATATTTCTAACATTTTTTTTTAAGAATTTTTAATAAAAGTAATTCCTTTGTGAATAACTATTTCCTACAAAATTATAAAATTTATAAATATTTCTTATAAAATTTATTACGAAAAGTGTTTTATACAAAATATTTTACAAAAAAATTGATAGTAATTTCTTGCAATTTTTTTTCACAACAAAATTTGTAAATATTTCTTACGAAAAAAATTTCAAAACAAAATTCGCAGGAAACATGAGTTTTTTTAATAGTGATCTAGTCACTTGAAGAGAAGCCTAATTTAACTTTAATCGATTATATATTTATTATATAAAAATATAATAAATAAATAATAAATATTAAAGAAAAAACCAATATTTAGTAGTTTTATTATATTGAAGAGTGAATACATATAATTAATAGCGATTATTTGATATGAAATGTTTATATTCCATATAATATAATTTATTATTATTAATATTTTATAAATAAAATATGATTTATAATATTTGCCTTAAAATTATCTGCAATAAATAAATAATAAATTTATATAAATATTTTGAAATATGTAGAAATAATATTTTGATTCTCATGTTAGTTGTGATAGGTAAATCCTTCACAATTTCCATAAAATTTATATCTCACGGTTTGTGACAGAAATAGAAAATTGGATACCATAACAAAAGTTTTTGTTCTGTTTCAAAATTTGTCAATAACTCTTTTATAATAAAACTTTCTTTTTGTCACAGTTTTGTGTCACAAATATTAAAATACTATTTTGATTAGAATTATGTAAAAGCTTTATATGACAGAAAAGTTTAGAAAGATTTGTATTTTCCTCCATTGATGACTTTCACTGCAGATCTTTATAAGAAAGTGGATATATAGTAAGGACACCCCATAGTAAGAGAAACTTCATTCATTCATTACATCCTTAAAGGCTTCACACAGCAACACAGTACATAACTAAAGTACTTGTCTTTCTGGTACCTTATTCAACTACATAAACTTTCACAACTTCAGAAGACCTTGTCTTAAAGTCTTCGAGTTTTTTTTTTGTACACATACGTATTATACAAGGGTACCCTAACAACAAGAAACACATACCCTTTTGAAGATAAAGATCTTAAAACTTAAAGGGTCTACCCCAACGATTTGAGGGTTTAGGCTTGGTATAACCCCCAACAGAAGACTCATCCATGAGATCTTTAGGCACTTGATAAACCACGCAACAACGTTCTCTTCGCCCATGCAAATGAAATGCATCACTTCCATTGTTCCTTCTTGCTGGACCATAGAACTTCTCTATCAGAGCAAACCCTTCTGCACCAATTTGTCTCAGATCTGTTGAAGGAGGTGCCATTTATCAGAGAGAATTTTAGTTCAGGTGTTGGTTTCTTGCTTCAAAGGTTCAGACACTTAATGTGCTTTTATAGAGAGGAATGGGTGTGTTCTTCAAGAAAGAATATTTTCATTCTTTTAAGCATTAAATTAAAGGTTAAATATGTTTTTAATTCATTAACTTTCAGTGAATTTTGAAATTAAGGAATTAATCCATTTCGAAACTTTGGACTAATTTAGTCTTTCATATTTCAATGTTTCGTACGCGTTTCAAGACTGTATTTGAGTTGTTTATAATGTTTGACACATTTTTGTTTTAATGTTAAATCAAATACTATTTTGAAAATGTCAAATAAACTTAATAAAATTTGATTAAAAGGATTAAATTCACATATTTTGAAAGATAAAGGACTAAATTGGTCTAAAATTTCGAAATGTTACTAATTTCAAAATTCACTTAAAGTTAAGGTACCAAAAATATATTTAACCCTTAAATTAATAACGATACCGGTAATTGTAGTAATGTGTATACATCGGTTCTTAGATTTATTTATTTGTTTGGCTTTTAGCATTGATCCAAAGAGGGAATATATTCGAATTTATCGTTTTATTAAGTCGAAATATTTTGATGGAAAGTGAATCTGATCATGTGATTTGTGTACATCTGTTTTCTAAATTTATATATTTGAGATTCGTACAGTGCAAAGATTAAACGATATAATAAAAGAAAATAAGTAATTCATTATTTTAACATTTTATATTAAAATAAAATTATAAATTTTTATATAAAAGTGTGTTAACTTTTATACATACATACATATATATATATATATATATATATATATATATATATATATATATATATATATATATATATATATATATATATATATTAGAAAACCAACATAATCACTTCTTAGTGGCATAAATTATGAGCAACTTCAATACTTGAGCTACTTAGTTAATATTTATCTATATACTTCTATCTTTCATTAACCATCTCTTAATTTATCTTTCACATGTTAAGAGTAATAAATAAATATTTATTCATTATTTATTGAATGATTATTTTAAGAGGTAAATATATTTTTATTTTTTGTGAGAGTTAGAACTTGTGTTATTTTAAAATATAGTTTTTCTAACTTAATTATCTTTAATTTTTTTATTTATTTAACATGTTTTAAGATAATATTTAAATTATTTAAATTATAATAAGTTTCAAATTAAATATTAATTTAAAACATTGTTTAATAAATTCAAAAGAATTAATGTTACTAACTTTAAAAGAATATATTTTTTCATATTTAAAATTGAAGATCAAAATAAATCAATATTTTGAAACAAAACAAATTTTAATTTAATATCTAAATTCAAGAACTAAAAATATATTTAGCTCTAATATTTTTATACCAAATTTCATTCACACTACTATGCCATACTCACGTTATGATATTAAATATGAATATACTTTTAAAATCTATCTCCTTCCATTTTGAAAATCTATCATTATTGTAATTTTTTGTTTATTTTTATTTTTATACATAAAGTATAATACTTTACTATACAACTTTTTTTTACATAAAATATATTTTAATGCAACTCTCTTACTCTATAGATAGATAACAGTTAATTAGTTATCATCGTCTTATTTTTTATATCAGCTGTCAGGATTAAACACTTATCACTAGATCCAAAGTTATAGACATTAGACACTTATCACTAGATCCAAAGTTATAGACATTAGTTAATACGTAACTTTTTTTTTTAAGAATTTAATCGTCCAAATGTCATGATTGATTATAAATAAATATTTAAAATAAATCTTATTAATATGTTATTGTATTCTTTAATTAAAATTAACTATTAATAAATTCAATGAATATTTTTTATCGTACTCAAAAGATAATTATAAATGTTACTCCTTGTTAGCTAACAAAGAAGCTTTCTATAATATTATATAACAGTATAGACCATAGAATAAAGAAGTAAAGACGATAGTATATATTGATCTATCGTATATATTCATCATAAGAGATCAAATTCATTATACATCTGCTCTTGCTGCACTCTTCAAACACTTCGACAGACACTAACTGTTGAAGTCGATGATACTTTGTTATCTTGTTTCTTGCTTTGAAACAAGAAGCCATGCTGTACTTTATAACGAAGGCAAAACTGCTTAATTAGTATAGTAGTGGGACCAAGAATATGTTTAAACCCAAACTGAACGCTTGAAAAAAAAAAAAAAAAAAAACATAAATTATGACAAAATTACACCTCTATGCTAATGAATTTGTAAGGTAGATTCATTTCATCGTAAACAAATAACTAAAGTGATTTGGTTTAAGCTTTTCCTCATTTAAATGTTTAGACTAATATAGATGGAATACTTTACCAACACTAATGAAGGTTTCAGACTAATTAACGTCGAAAGTCTCACATCGATCAGAAGTAAAATCAATTCATAATATATAAGTAGCTGCAATTTTTATCTTACAAATTAATTTTGTGATATTTAGTTAAATTTAAAACACACTTTCAATATAATATCAAAACCGATTCTAATTAATTTTTTTGGACATTCTGTACCTCGTTGTGATGATCTGAATGAGATATTGGTATAGGTCGGAGATTCTTTTTCAACTGATGATAACGTGGCGGTCCAAAAGCAGAAAAGTGTAAGAAGAAAAAGGAAATGCAGAGCATAAAGCATATATAAAGACACCGAATCTAATTCCTCTTTTTTCTATTATTAAATTATTCTTTCTAATTTACTTTTTCTACAGTGGAAGAAAGAATGGATCTTGGGTTCTTCCACAAACCGCGTTGCCACCATTAATGATTCTAACTTTGTGGTGCCACTTTTATCTTCTCTTCCTCTTTAGATCAATCGGAATATCATTAGTTGTAGTTTATTTACTAGAAAATTTCTCTGAGGATATATATATGTATACATATGATTCCGATATATATAATGTTTTAGACCAACAAATCCAAATAAAATAGTAAACGTTTATACATCGTGTATGTCATTGGTCACGTGACAATTTATGATTGTGTCATTTTCTATATTTATAATTTTTTTTCAATTTATTCCATTTAATAATTATTTCAGATCATAAGTGTTTAAGTAATTTCAAATTCCAAATTTGTTCATGGGTTTGTCTCCTTTTCCTTCTACAAGCAGAAAGTTCAGAAAACTTCCAATGTCTTCCTTTTCTCTTGTGAATTGTGATAATTAACTGAGGATTGAATAATAAATCCTACACAGTTATTAACAAGAGAAATTCACTAGGTTTAATAAAATTTAACTATTTATTGTGTTTATAAACCATAAAAAAATACTAGTCAATAATGATAAATGGTTAAAATTTACTAAAAAAGCTCTCCCTATAATTTTTAAGAAAAGAGGATCCAAAACCATTCATTTACAAGTATATAATTTAAGAAAAACATGTTTATCATTCACGCCTAAATTATTCATCAAAAAAGTTCTTTGGTAAAAAATTTATCAATAAAGAAATATGTCAGTAAAATCAAATTTATTCATGGATTTTAAAATTTTAATTATTGATGAAATATTTATCAGTAGTATATTAATAAAATTTATTTGTAAACATTGTTGCTAAATTATATATTTTATTATCAACTAAAATATCATTTAGTAATTGATTTGTAAGTAAATTTTATCGATAAAATTTATTAATAATTTATAATTTTTATGACTTTCATTTCATAAAATGGGTGTTAATATTCATCTTTTCCCCTATAGTCATATTTGGTCAAATCTGTCAATAATTTGATCATTGAATGTTTTTAAATTTATTAATATTGAAATTTTTTAAAATTTGTCAATAAATTAGTGTGTAGTTGATTTTTTTGAAAATTCTATCGATAATTGAATTCTTAAAAATTTATTAGTAAAATTCATAGGTAATTGAATATTTTTTAAAATCATTCAACAAAAACTGAACACAAATTTGACATGTTTCTACTTTAGTATTAGTTAAAAAGCGTGTTTGACACGTTAAAAAATTTAACATAATTGGATTAAAATGATGATATTAATCCATTCTTAAAGTTTAGAATCAAAATGTATCAATTTTCGTCCAATAACAAATTTCTCTTTTACATCAAAATTCAAGGATATTTAATCCTAAATTTTTGTTATCTACGAATAAAATTTATCGAAGAACTTTCTATCAATGAAATTTTTATTGTCGATAGTTTTATTTTATCAAGGAATGTTTATGATTACTACTGATTTTTTCTGTCAACATTTTTTTTCTAGTAATTTGGATTTAACTTAGGTATGATTAGCTAGTTTGAAAAATTAATTTTGAATTATTTTTTACTTTTAAAGTTATATGAATTATGTTTCAATGTTTTCATTTAAAAATTAACAATTTCTTTGGCCTTCTTCCTACACTTTCATAGTTTCTCCTTTTGCACTTCCATAGGCCAGATAAAAAGACTATTTTGCCCATATTTTCTTAGTACACTTTCATATTTCCAACAAGGAGATTGAGGTTCTCAACTATTGATACTTATTTACATTTGGTTTTTGTATTGTATATTGTACAATTCACAATACAAAGTTTATATTATAAATCGTACAAAATATTTTCGATTTATATATATTTCAAAACTCAAAAAAAAAAAAAAGTGAAATATTTTTTTTTTGAATATGTGGAAGTGTACGAAGAAAGTACGGAAGTTCCCTTGATTTTATCAGGTGCAAATTTTTCTAGAGTTTTTTTCAGCCCAATAATTTGAACTTAAAGTAATTCTTCAGTGTTGAAATCAATTAAGTAATATTAATCTTAAACCACTTTAAATAAGGATATGCTTTAAATAATTTATAAAAACTAAACTAGTTTAATATTTCATGTATACATATATAGTTTATTATTGTATACAGTTAATTAATTACAATTAATATCAGTCATTTCTGTTAAAATGTTAAAAAATTTAAATAATTAACTTTTTGGACACAATCAGAAATCCTTTATATATATATATATATATATATATATATATATATATATATATATATATATATATATATATATATATATATATATATATATATATATATATATATATATATATGAAAGCCAAAATAAAAAAAAATTGTTAAAAACTAATCATAAGTTGTAAATTCTTAGATTCACAAAATCAGTTTATTTTTTCTAAATAGTTTTCTTTTTGGAAATTTTTAGATGATATCCTAAACATAGTTAATTGTAAACAGGTTAAGAAATGAAAATTTTATCTTTCCCAAACACTAATACCTTAAGATGATTCTAAAAGATACAAAATGGATCAAAACACTTTCTCTCTCTCTCTCTCTCTCTATATATATATATATATATATAAGGCAACCCCAGAACATATCCATAAGAGTTATACAATGTTATTATATTTTTCTCTAATTTTACTTACAGTAAGGAAACTTTACTATTATTTAGTAATTATGATATTTTGTTTTAACTTTGATGCTAAATTTATCTAAAGAGAACTTTTGTGTGAATTTAAAAACATCCAATCGCAAATTACGTTTTCATCGTATAGTTGACACGTGTGCTAATTTCAATATTGCACGAATGATTATTAGACAACAAAAAAGGTGAATAGCAGAAGCTGTTATTAAAATCAACACCAGAAAAGAACAAATCCACCGTTTGAGAATTTAAGTTCTGAGAAAAGAAAACACGCAATATTTTGTGCTGTGCATGCATGCAGCCACCTCTTCCTTCTAAGTGCCAAGTGCAACCTTTTCTTTCTCTTTCTCACTCTTCTATAAATATTCCTCTTCCTTTTTCTCTCTTACTCTGTTTTGTCTCTTTTCTTTTTCAGTGCTTTTTTGCCATTTTTGGATTAATCATGCCAGTTTCCAGCGTGAGAGAGAGGGTGCAAGACACCCTCTCTAACCACCGGAACGAGTTGATCTCTCTTCTCTCAAGGTGAAGCTTAAGTTTTTATTTTTGCAGCATGAATTCATCTCTAGGAATAATGCTGAATGCCAAGAATGTGAGTGATAGGTAAAAATAGTTATTCATTTTCTCTCTTTGTTGCTAAGTTATGTTACTGGGGGCAAAGGATTACTACAACCACATGACTTACTGGATCATGTTGAAAAGATTCTTCAAGAGGATGAAGGGATGCAGAAACTCAAAGAAGGTCCCTTTGTTCAAGAGCTAGAATCTGCACAGGTTATAACTCAATATATCTTAAGTATAGCTTTGGTAATTTTCTTTAGTTTTCTTTGTTTCTTCAGATTTTACAAAGCTACTGTTTCTATTGTCATAGGAAGCCATAATTCTACCACCTTTTGTGTCTATAGCTTTGCGTCCAAGACCTGGTGTTTGGGAGTATTTTCGGATTAATGCATTTGAACTCAGTGTAGATAGTCTGAATGTTGCAGAGTATCTCCGATTCAAAGAAGAACTAGTAGATGGAGAGTAAGTGTTATTAACTTTGTTATATATATACGAAGTTTATTTTCTGCAGTACTTTCGAATAATATAAGTGAATTTCGTGGCACTCCATGGTTTCAGTTTGGCTTCACGGAGAAATGTAATCATATATCATTGTATTTGAAAATTTGATCCAGGTGCAGTGACAAGTATATGCTTGAACTAGACTTTGAGCCATTTAATGCGACATTCCCTAGACCAACTCGATCATCCTCTATTGGTAATGGTGTTCAATTTCTCAACCGTCATCTGTCATCATTCATGTTTCGTAACGAAGAAAGTTTGGATCCTCTCCTCGCATTTTTACGCTCACACAGATATGATGGTCATGTAAGTTTGTGTAGTATATGGATGAACGCAGTATTCAATCATTTACAAACACTGATATTCATCAGCAGCAATTTTGCACGATGCACTGAAATCTTAAATTACCCATGTTCTTTTGTTTTTGATGTAGAAGATTTGTTCTCGTTTATTATAGCACATGAATCCTGTCAGTGTTGCTTTGCTTCAACTAGGTGGATTAGGTTACTTTATAAAAAAAAAAAACATTTTTCTGACAAATATGTTTCGTAGGCAATGATGGTAAATAACCGGATTCATAACATATCCAACCTTCAGTCTTCCTTGGCAAGGGCAGAAGAAATACTTTCGAATCTCCAACCCAATACACCGTATTCTGGCTTTGAATATGAGTAAGCAATAATCACCTAAACTGATATAATTCTGAACTTTCATTAGTTTTGGAGCTAGTTACTTCATGTAGAAGTAACAAATCGTTTACCAGATACACTTGATCAGAATCCTTTTTTTTCTTCACTAATTTGGTGTAGACTACAAGGATTGGGATTTGAGAGAGGTTGGGGTGATACAGCAGAGAGCGTGTTAAACATGGTGCATCTTCTACTAGACATCCTTCAAGCTCCTGATCCAAACATCGTAGAGTCATTTCTGGGAAGAATTCCTATGGTTTTCAATGTTGTAATTGTATCACCAGCTGGTTACTTTGGCCAAGTAAATATTCTGGGCTTGCCTGATACTGGTGGACAGGTATAATTCATAATCTCTTAGAAATGATACAAAAAACTTGAGAAGTTCTTCTACTAATTTTAGTTTCTGAAGAAACTTTCTTGTAACTCTTAATGTCACTCACAATGAACAGATTGTTTATATACTTGATCAAGTTCGTGCTTTAGAGAAGGAGATGCTGGTCAGAATTCAAAAACAAGGACTTGATGATGTGTCTCCAAAAATTCTGATAGTATGTGATTCCGAAAGTCTTGGCCCTTCTTCTAAGTATGACAAATGAAATATTTGTTCACATGTAACTGAAATCCTTGTGATGCTTCAAGGTTACTAGATTGATACCAGAGGCAAAAGGGACAACTTGCAATCAGAGACTGGAAAGAGTTAGTGGAACTGAGCATTCATATATACTGAGAGTACCCTTTAGAACTAAGAATGGAATTTTGAGAAAATGGATTTCAAGGTTTGACATGTGGCCTTATCTAGAGACATTTGCAGAGGTAAGCCTCATCTGTGTTTCAAATCTCCCTTTCTATTCTCCTCTAAGGTAACAGTGAGTGGCACTCCATAATATGTTGTCTTCATAGTCTAATGGTATTCTTGCTTTGTTGAATATGATTGTCTCTTTCTTTATACAAAGGATGCATCACACGAAATTGCAGCTGAGTTACAAGGAATTCCTGATCTGGTAATTGGCAACTACAGTCATGGAAATCTTGTTGCAACCTTGTTATCTTATAAGCTAGGAATCACACAGGTGCGATAACAATTCAACATAATGTTATTATCATATATAAAAAGATCAACCAAACTTGCAAATGCAAAGACTGTTTCATCTTTTATCAATTTTGGTTTTACTTAACTTTCCATGCAGTGCAATATAGCTCATTCATTGGAGAAGACTAAGCATCCTGGCTCTGATATATATTGGAAAAAGTATGAAGACAAGTACCATTTTTCTTGTCAATTCACAGCTGATCTTATTGCAATGAACAATGCGGATTTTATAATCACTAGTACATACCAAGAAATTGCAGGAAGGTGGGTTAGGATATATTTCTTCAAAGAGTAATTGAATGGTATCCTGAAGTAGCACACGATTGCACTGTTTTTCTTCAGTTGGCTATGTGTGATTTTGTATCACATTGTTCCCTAACATTTTTCACTAATTTTTTTCCTCAGCAAGAACAATGTTGGACAATATGAGAGCCACTCTGCCTTCACTCTTCCAGGACTCTATCGTGTTGTTCATGGCATTGATGTTTTTGATCCTAAGTTTAATATCGTGTCTCCTGGTGCAGACATGGGCATATATTTTCCATTCTCAGACAGAGAAAAGAGGCTAACTTCTCTCCATGGCTCGATTCAAGAACTTATATATGGTGATGAACAGAATGAAGAACATGTGTGAGTATATTTTTCAATAGGACAAATGTTTGAATGTAAAAACAACACATGCTGTTGTGAATATAGAGCAGGTTTTGTGTCAAATGCATTTTCTTATAAATGAAGTCAAAACATCTCTTGCAGATCCTGTATTGTTCCTCAGGTAACAGTGATGGGAGATTAGAATCTTGTTTAATATCTCTTTTTTTTTTCTGACTTAGTGGCTCGATAAATGATAGAGCAAAGCCAATTATCTTTTCTATGGCAAAACTTCTTCCAGTGAAGAACATAACCGGGCTTGTTGAATGCTTTGGTAAAAGCTCCAAGTTGAGAGAACTTGTGAATCTTGTGGTAGTAGGTGGCAACATTGATGCACAAAAGTCTAGGGACACAGAAGAAATGGGGGAGATAGAGAAAATGCATAGCCTCATAGAAAAATATAACTTGCACGGCCAATTTCGTTGGATAAAGGCCCAAGTGAACCGTGCTCGTAATGGAGAGCTCTACCGTTGTATTGCTGATGTCAAAGGTGCTTTTGTGCAGGTACGAGAAAGACAAGTATTCAATCACACATCGTTGTTGTTCTTATAATGTTATTATTGTCATAGGTTTAAGTCGGTCACCGAGACAAATCAATGACTCTGATATAGTATAAGTCGATCATCCAGACAAATCAGCAACTCTGATACTACTATCATATACTATGGTGTTTATAGTATAGAGTTTAATAGTGTTTAACTTTACCATTTCTACGGAACGTGGAAATTAAACTTAAGATTATTTCCGACATCAACCATGTTCTTGTTGAATCTCTTGCAGCCTGCATTTTATGAAGGGTTTGGTCTAACAGTTGTGGAAGCAATGACTTGTGGTCTTCCTACATTTGCCACTTGTCATGGTGGCCCTGCTGAGATAATTGAGCATGGAGTTTCTGGATTTCATATTGAGCCACATCATCCGGATGAAGTTGCTGCAAATTTAATAAACTTTTTTGAGCAATGCCAGCATGATCCTGCCAACTGGAACAAGATTTCTGATGCAGCTCTAAGCCGCATTCATCAGAGGTCTACTCTGGCTTGGTACCATTTCAAGATATGAATCTTCCTCTTCTTAGAAACTTACCTTTTACTTTGTTTGAACTTTGTAGGTATACATGGAAGATATACTCTGAGAGGCTTCTCACTTTAGCTGGTGTCTATGGATTCT
The DNA here is from genome assembly GCF_037176805.1 of Vigna unguiculata. Classification (NCBI taxonomy): domain Eukaryota; kingdom Viridiplantae; phylum Streptophyta; class Magnoliopsida; order Fabales; family Fabaceae; genus Vigna; species Vigna unguiculata. Next base: position 870,548 of record NC_140800.1, read on the forward strand.
GGAAGCATGTCTCGAAGCTTGAGAGGAGAGAAACTAGACGATACTTGGAGATGTTCTACATTCTCAAGTTCCGGGATTTGGTAAGCAATGCTATGTTTTCTCACACAAATGTTTGTGTTTAATTAACCCTTTTAAATTTCACTACTAGTTTTAGGTCCCATATCGAATAGAACACGACATTGTTAACCTTGTGCAGGTACAGGGAATTCCGATGGCGGTTGAATAGCATCTTTGACTCAGTTGAAGGAGTTTTTCTGCTTAATGTTTACTGATGAAGTTCACTTGCAGAATAAATGGCAATTCTATATGTTTTTGTTTTGTAAATTTATTTTTCTTTGTTTTAATTTTTTTTGAAAAAAAACAAAATCTCTTTTTTACTATATGTTTTTGTATGCAATTATTCTGTTGTATTAATTATTTGTATGTTCTTTGCATATCACCCCCAAGATGAAATTTCAATAATGAAAATTAATTAAATGCTCAGCAAAAACCAATTTTTGACTGTCTTACTGACTTTGGCTTATAATATGAGTAGTAGGATTTATTTGTACAAATTTTCTTATAAATATTTGTAAGGATAAAAATTATAGTTAAATTGTGACAATTAAAAAAAATATTTTTTATTTATATAAGCTTATTTTAATTTATAAAAACTATTTTATTTTATTTTTCTTTTAAAAGTGGATTTGTAAAGAAATTAGTCTAAATTCATTTAACATCCGCTATCTGAATCCATCAACATCATTTTATGAATAAAAGAAGTTAAAATAAATTAATCTAATAACATCATGTTATGTGAAACTTGCAATATGTGTTTTTTTAATCAAAGTTAAATAAGATGTTGTTGAAAGTTTATAGTTTCAATATTTTGGAAATTACTTTCAAAATCTTTATTTATTTACTTTTTGTTTAATAACAATCTATTTTAGAAACTGTTCACCTTAAAAACAAACCGAAAATATGCATAATTGTTATTATACATCATATGTACAACGTCATTTTATGAATACAAAAGAATAAATTATTACAATAGTTTGAAAAAAAAAACAAATATCTTAAATATTTCCAATTTGTTCTATTTTCAAAGTGACACATGTTTTCAATTTGTTTTAAGGAAATGATTCGAGATCCCCACGACATTCGTGTAAAAAATTTAATTTATGACAAAAAAAAAGTATTTTAACTTGAACTATAAATTTAATTTTAAAAAGTTACTATTAAAAATATAATGTCAATTAATAATTGACTAATAAATAAAAGACGACGTAAATAAATAAATAAAAGTTGACACTACGTTAATAACATGAACTTAAAAGTTAAGTTAAAGTTATTTTCATGATTGAGTTTTAAATTGATTTTTAACTTTGAGATCGATCATTATTACATCATCTCATATATTAAATATTTAATAAACTATAATATCTAAAATAACATATTAACTAATTTATTATAAGTTGTGAAAATTGTTTCATATATAACTCTAATATGATATAATTATAATAATATATTATAGTATGTTGTTGTAAAACAGGTCATTGTGTGGTTTCTTTATTGGAAAAGGGGTAAAAAATATATATTCTCAGTAAATCAATGCTAATTATCAACTACATACATCCATACCAACTTTAATAAATATTATAATATTATAATATTATAATAGGTTAGATTGCTATAAGTTTATCTAACATTAACTTAAACAAATATTAAAAATAAATTATGTTAATATTGACTAAATCAACAATAATTTAAATGAATATTAAAAATAAATTATGGTAACATCAACCTATCATATATTTTAGCTCAAATAAACATAAATATTTAAGTTAAATTAGCGTTAATTAAATTGATGCTAAAGATCACAAGCATACAAAAATTGAAGAAAACATTGAGTTACTGTACAATGAGAGGTGATTAAAATAATAAAATGAATTAAAAAGTGATAAAATGAATTGGAATTGGAAATTACTTCCAAATTGAAGAATAATCTCAACATAAAAATATAAGTCAAACACCACAAGCCAAATAAGTTATGTGCCGCCATTTAGTTTGATGCCTTTAACACTAATTTTGCTTTGAAAAATTACCAATAAATTATTGACCCGAGTAATAAATTATATTACAACTGTTAGAATTTTAATTCTTAATTGTAATTCAGCATTTTATTTTAGAATATTCCAAATATCGTCTTGTATCAGTTAGTGAAGAAGATTAATCCAAAGCTTTCAAGCATCAGGATTCAGGACTAATTTTTGCGTAATGCAATTCTCAAGCTACTTCTTCAATTCACATGGTAGTGTTTGTGACATGACACTTTTTTGCACGTGGCGTCAGAGGTTCTAAAACCAAACCAATTCACCCGCAACCTTTTCAGCTGTCGCAGATCGAGAATTCGGATATGGCGCGGAACACAGCAGACCTTGTAGCGCAACTCGATGTTGCTAATCACTTTCCCTACGACTCTCTCATCCGCTACTGTTCTTCCAACATTTCGGGGTTCCCTCAACCCCCTACTCAGTTCACCGTTTCGCAGGTTTTTGTCTTTTTTGGAACTTCTCTCGTGCTACTGGGTCACCTGGGTTTTCATCAAAATTTGATTTTTATTTTTATTTTGGCTGTGTGATCCTCTGGTGAAATGTTGTTTTAGTTTGGGCATGGACAATCCAACCCCACTTACTTGTTGGAAGCGGGTTCTCATGACTCCGTCGTGAAGCGCTATGTTCTCAGGAAGAAACCTGCCGGGAAATTGCTCGCTTCAGCTCATGCCGTTGAAAGAGAATTTCAGGTTTTTTTTATGTTACATTAATGGAAATTGAAGTCTGAGTTATTTTGAATTTGAAGAAGTAAACGATCATACATTGGGTTCACGTGAGATCTTATAGAGTCATGTTCAAGTACTAGCTAAGATGATGTTAGGCAAATACTTACATGTTTAATTTCATATATGAGGAATTGATTTTCGATCTATAAATGATCGTACTGGAATAACTTTGGATATCTTTTGTTATTAATAAGAGATTGTGCACTTAGTTTTACTACTATCTAGTTTTAAGAATAAAAGCATTCAAATATAGATCACCTTACTTCAAAATTAAGTTTAATTCAAAATCAATTTTGTAAATGTTTATCCAAACTCCCACTTTAAGTGTTTGAAGTGTGGGCAGTGAATAACATTTAGTGAGAAAATGACTAGTTGTGTGCCCCTATAATTCACAGGTTCTCCAGGCATTGGGTGCTCATACCAAAGTTCCAGTTCCTAAGGTTTTCTGTTTGTGCAACGATCCAAGTGTTATTGGAACCGCGTTTTATATCATGGAATATTTGGAGGGGCGCATATTTATTGACTCTAAGTTACCGGTATGATTTGCTTTCTAGTTAATTTTGGTTTCCTTGGTGATTGCTGAAATTGTCACTGGTTTGATTTGAGACATGTGACTTGTAAATAATCAGGGTGTGGCACCTCAGAGGAGGAGTGCAATTTACAGGGCAACTGCTAAAGCCTTAGCTTCCTTACATTCTGCTAATGTGGACTCCATTGGTCTGGGAAAATATGGACAACGCAATAATTATTGCAAAAGACAGGTATATTATTTTATATATGATTATTTATGGTCAATTTACATGGAACTTTGGTTTTCAATTGTGCCGAATGACATTGTATATCCATTTAGCGACTCACTTGGTGAAATAAGACTTTGTTGTTGTTGTGCATTGAATTTTTTCACGTGGAGATATATGTATTGGGATAGAAAGCTGAACATAGATGGATGCGCTGAACAGTTCTTAAAGTACAGTAAAATTTATGAAAGTAAACGTTGAGGAGACCTTGAAAACATCGAGTACTGCCTTTGCTTTTTTAAAATATTTGAGGATGCACTTATCAATTCCTTTCCCTATGTCCATTTTTTGGTTCCACTCCATCTTGTTTCACCACCTCTGCTATTGTACCAGGACAAGTTTAGGATCAATATAGTTTTATTTTATTAAATACTAAATTGTGCTAATAGATAGTTTCTTTTTTGTATTAGATTGAGAGGTGGGCTAAGCAATATGTTGCCTCAACCAGTGAGGGTAAACCTGCAAGTAATCCAAAAATGTTTGCCTTGATTGATTGGCTACGACATCAAATCCCCTCTGAAGATTCTTCAGGAGCAACAGGTGGTCTGGTTCATGGAGATTTTCGCATTGACAATCTTGTGTTCCATCCCACAGAGGTAAGATTCATATAGTAAGATTATGCACTTTCCTAAAGTTTCATTGGATGAAAACTAGTTTTCTTTGTTCTAGTCCTAAGGCATAGATTTTTGATCTGGTCATGCTCAAATTTAGAGTATCATAACTTGTGTTAACAAACAAAATTTATGTTCTCAATGCCATGTATGATGTATTCTTTACTCTGGAGTTAGGACACTGTCTTTCAAGACTCGGTATTTAGGCCTTATAATCTTAGAACCCACTTCTTGTGCCTTATAAATTTTCTTTCTGATGCAGGATCGAGTAATTGGAATACTTGACTGGGAACTGTCTACCCTTGGTAACCAAATGTGTGATGTTGCATATAGCTGTATGGTACGTACCATACACTCACTTTTCTGAAATTGTAACATAAATGAGTTATATTATACTGCCAGAATCATTTTTTGAATATGCAGTTTGCTTTTATAATCTTGATGATTAGCATCTTCATTTAGTCTGATTGCTTGTTAAACTGATGATAGTAGAATCACTGTTCCAGATTACCTAAGTATTTGATTAATTGAATTACCTGTTCAATTCATGTTCCTTTTGTTCTCCTGGAAGACTTATATTGCAGATATTGGGTCTGAAAACGTGCGTGAAGGTATGGAACGTTCTGGACTACCTGAGGGGATTCCTTCACTACCAGAATATTTGGCTGATTACTGTTCCCTAGCAGTACGTGTTCTAAATATATATGTCTCGATAGATTTTCGTATCATTTGTTATGTATGCTGATGATATATTAAAAAAATGTATGCATTATTACCTTTACCTTACGACTTCTTGGGGATTGGAAATTCTGCTATTAAGTATGTGTGGAATTTAGATTCAAATCAACAGTTAGGATAGATATGATAGTCTCCACATCCATCTAGATATTAGGGTATAGGGTTGCCTAGAAAGTTGACGTGAAAGCTGTAATTTTTCGTAAAAGAAACCAAAAAGAAGGATTCATGTATGTGAAGGAGAAAGTATCCTCATTTTCTATATATGTGGAAGATCACTTAATGTCGGGTAAACTGTGGTACATAGGATAAGGATAAGGGCTTATCCTTTTGACAAACTATGCAAGCAATGGAAAACCTATCACAAGGCTCACGACCAACAAAATCCACATGGGTTTAAGTTCTTATAACATCCCAAAAAACAAATGTTATGACAATTTACAACTGGATTATACCAATATATTTGAAATCCAACTATTAAATTATAGGAATATGTGACTAGTATATTCTACCTAAGATTAAAATATCTAAAAGCACGCTCAATGATAATTAGTTAATTCATAACTTGATTTGATAATTTGTTTGAGATTTTAATAACTTTGTATTTGATGGTGGTCATTAACATTAGCTATTTAGCCGGGGATGCTTTTGGCATGTCTTGTATCATACCTGTGCCTATTCTTGAAGATCTAACAGAAGTGTTTTGGATTCCAGGAAAGAAAATGGCCTGTTGCTGAATGGAAGTTCTATGTTGCCTTTTCTTTGTTCAGGGGCGCTTCAATTTATACAGGAGTTTATAATAGATGGGTTAAGGTATCTAAATTTGTTAGTGATGCTGCTGCTGCTATAGTTTTAAGATCTAATATTTTGTGGCTTCTTTGTGTGCAATAGGGTAATGCATCAGGGGGTGAGCGTGCTCGGCACACTGGAGTACTTGCTAACGGCCTTATAGATGCTGCTTGGGAATTTATTGGACAAAATTCCGTGCTTCCTCAGCATCCTCCCTCAGGTAGCTATAGCATGTAAACGTTATGGCCTCTCATGTAGTGTTTCTAAAATGTAATTTGTTGCTCTACTGGAAGCTAAAAATATTACTAGTTTATTAGTATTAAACTACAGCTGAGACCCTTTCACACCTGACAATCAGATGCGAATGTACGAGACTATTCAAAAGAGTTTGTGAATGGGAATGATGCACAGGGCCACTCAAATCAGGGGAAATTTGTTCCTAGTCAAAAGGTTTTGGAACTGAGGAAAAAATTAATTAAGTTCATGGAGGAACACATTTACCCCATGGAAAATGAATTTTATAAGCTTGCCCAATCAGACTCGCGGTGGACTGTTCACCCAGCAGAGGAAAAGTTAAAGGAGATGGCAAAGAAAGAAGGCTTGTGGAACTTATGGATTCCTGTATGCTTCTTTTCCTCTATTTTTTCTGTATTTTGTGATTTCATCCATCCATCAGGTTTGATATATTAATAATACAGCTTCTTAGGAGTTGAGTTATGAGCATTGAAGTAAATATTTAAAGATGTTTTTGGAGATCCCTCACCGTATAAGTCAATTTGGTAGAGTTGAGTTAGGTTCAAACTTACATTCTAAATGGCATGAATATCTAAGTCATTTAGTAGATATTCTACCCTGTCTACCCACCCTCTCAAAATAAAACTTGATAAAATCTAAGCTTGTTAAAAAAACAAGATCCTTAAAAATAAAATAACAAGAGTATAAAGGTTTAATTAATCATAGATTGAAAAAGAACTTGTGGATACTGGAAATGCTGTAGGGATGAGCATTGCTATAACTCAACAGGACAGCTAAGAAAAGATTCAGCCTGAATAGCTAGATGGAGTACTGAATTATTAAACATGTATCATATATGATTATTTCTTAAATTCTTTTATTACCTTTCACTGTCACTATTTCTTTTCCTGAAAAAGAAGTCCTCTGAACGCATTCGTTTGTGTGCAGCTTGATAGTGCAGAGAGAGCAAGAAGCCTTATCTTTGATGGGAGCAATAATCATCTGTCTACCAATGCAAATGATTTGTTATTGGGGGCTGGTCTCACTAATCTCGAATACGGATACCTTTGTGAGATCATGGGTCGTTCCATTTGGGCTCCACAAGTATTTAATTGTGGTGCACCTGACACAGGTAATATGGAGGTAAGATGGAACTTATCGATTTGCTTGGTTGATTATTAACTGACCAACATTAATTGGATCTCTCAGGAGTTGATCATATTCAGTATGCACTCTATTGATGTTGCATTTTTGTCTAATTTGATAGTATTACTTTGCATATTAGGTATTACTGCGTTATGGAAATAAAGAACAACTACAAGAATGGCTAGTTCCTTTGCTTGAGGGGACGATTAGGTCTGGATTTGCTATGACAGAACCACAAGTAGCATCTTCTGATGCAACCAATATTGAGTGTTCTATTAAAAGGTAGTAGTATCGATAATCTTATGTAATTCAAGAGTTCAGTCTTTTCAGTTAACCAATGCAAATGCATTGGCTAACTACTTTAAAAACGTGGGTTTGAGTCAAGTTTCTTGGTAGAAGACAATTTAGACATATGTGAGAGTATGGGCATCTAATTTAGTTATTTTCTTAATTTTTCACCTTTTATAGGCAAGGAGATTCATATATTATCAATGGGACAAAATGGTGGACAAGTGGTGCTATGGATCCAAGATGTAGAATTCTTATAGTCATGGTGAGTATTTGATTGAAAGTTATTTTACTAACAGTCATGCGCCATTCATGTCAATACTCAATAGTGTGATCAAAACATATGGGCAGGGGAAAACTGACTTCAACGCAGCGAAGCATAAACAACAATCGATGATCTTAGTAGATGTCCAGACTCCTGGTGTTCACATAAAGAGACCATTGACGGTGTTTGGCTTTGATGATGCTCCTCATGGGCATGCAGAAATAACATTTGAAAATGTTTGTGTGCCGGCAAAAAACATCATACTGGGTGAAGGACGTGGATTTGAGATTGCTCAAGTAAGTCGAAAAATATTTCCTAGGTTGAATATTGGGATCTGTTGTTGGTTTGAACTCTGTTATCTACTATTGAATATTGGGATCTAATGTTAGTTTGATGCTTCCCATCCCTTGGCTTAAAGAATAATACCTGGTTAAAGTGTCAATTTACTAATTTTTTTCTTCTTGGCGACTAGTATTTTTGACAGCATAACTTACCCAGAACTCAAGAGTTCCATGAATAATTTGAGATAGTATTAAGGCTTTAAAGATTTCCTGTTTTGCCACACGAGACACCCTTTCAAGGGCAAAACCTTGAGGCTCATTCCAAGAGTCCGTAGAGGACAATTCCTTATGTGAACCCATAACTAAAAATCAGCAACATCAACTTAGATACTGTCTTTGCCAAACATTTAGATAACTAATAAATATCCAAAAACCCACCTTCAAAAGGTAACTATTGAGAGCAATCCCGTTTTACAAACAAAAGCATAAAAAAAAAGGAATAGGATTTGAGATTTTGTTCTGAGATGGTCTCCCAGCTTCCTCTCCTTTCTTTCTCTGTTTTTCAGTTTTCAGTTTTCTCTCATAAGATTTTCATTTTACATCTCCAAATTTTGCTCAGTGAACCATCAAACCAATCATAAAGAAGAATTCTTCATCCTGAAGAAAGTGAAACCGCTGAGCAGTTTGTCAAATGACTCGGCACTTTTTGACCATTGACCCAGTTGCTTTCTGGATCCACTTTTTCTCAGCGATTTCTGATTTCACTAAGCGAAAAACTATCAGTGTCGATGTTATTTGTTTCCCCAGATTTGCTGAGTGAGCGTGAAAATGGTTTAACGCTTTGGTTGATTTTGAAACCTTGTAAACTTTGATAGAAATCTGCTACAAAACAAGACTTTGTGAGTGCAACGTCTGTCAACTCTTAACAAGATATAAAACTAAGTTAAGGGAGATGTTTCCTTCTAAAACTCAAGTTAATAAGTGCCAAGAAAGCTAATTCTTTTAGTAAACTTGACAGTAATCAAAGGTGTACTTTCAAACATGATTTACCCGTCTCTGTAATTTTTTTAAAGTTTACCAACTTTAGTAAATTTGAAAGAAAATTGCACCAGTTTGGTACATAAACCTCACCTCTGGAGCTAACTATTTAATGGAGAGAGTCAAGCACTTAAATACCCCCTCTAGACATACCATATTACTTGATGTGAGACTTCAGCACTCCCATAATACCCTAGTTCCTATAAATAACAGCTCCATATATTTAGATAGGGACTTTTCATAAGTATGAATTATCATTCAAAAGTGGACACAACAATAATAGTTTTAGGATATTTTTGGATAAATTTCTCCGAAAACATTTAAAGAGGAGAAAATAAGGAGTTTCTCTATAAGCTAAAAGTAGTATATAAATAAGTTAAAATTAGTTCTTTTGGAGAAGTTAATTTAAGTGAGCATCTACAAATTAGTTTGTATATAAGTTAATGTTAGTTTATGATTTTTTTTTAAGTGTTTCTGAAGAAGTTTATCAAATAAATTCTTACTATATTCTACTATACAAGGAATTGTGGGGTTATGTTTGGAAGTTATTTGGTCTGTCTGACTGCATAATTTACATCTGCCTATCTTCTTTTATATGTTTACTAAAGTACCAAAAAAGTAAATTTTCAGTGAGCTGATAACTAGCATTCTTACAGGGTAGGCTTGGTCCTGGAAGGCTGCACCATTGTATGAGACTGATAGGTGTTGCCGAGCGAGGCATGCAGTTGATGGTTCAAAGAGCCATCAGTAGAAAAACATTTGGGAAGTTCATTGCTCAACATGGTTCATTTCTTTCAGATATGGCCAAGGTATTAGGAATTTGTTGAAATGGGTGAAAAAAAAAAACTTAACTAGAAGTGGCAGGAATAGAAATAAATGTCTCAGTTTTACACTATTAAGATATCTGCTTACTTAGCTTCTGATGTTCAGTGCCGAATAGAGCTAGAGAGGACCAGATTGTTAGTGTTGGAAGCCGCTGACCAACTTGATAGGCTTGGGAACAAAAATGCTCGGGGCATACTAGCAATGGCAAAGGTATTTGTTTTTAGCACAGAATAATAATGTTCTACTCTATGGCTCCTATCACTTCACTCTGATGTTGATTCTTATGGGAGCAGGTAGCTGCACCGAACATGGCACTGAAGGTGCTTGACATGGCAATGCAAGTGCATGGAGCAGCTGGTGTTTCATCTGAAACTGTTCTGGCTCATCTCTGGGCAGCTTCAAGGACACTGAGAATTGCTGATGGTCCAGATGAAGTTCACTTGGGAACCATTGCCAAGTTAGAACTGCAAAAAGCCAAGCTTTGAAAACCTGAACATTTTTCTCCTCAGGGCTAAATGAAAGTCATCAAATTACACCAAGAAAATGTTCCTAGGAGAAAAATAGCCGTGTTTCAAAATGCTTTTGGAAGCATTATGTAACATAGCAGGTTATTCAAAATCAGGTTTGAAATTTGTTACTTTGAATTCCTTAGTTAAATATCACAACCCTGTGGTTTACTGAAAGAAGAAAAACGTTGGTATGCAGTATGTTATTTAAGTTGATAGTAAAAACATAGATGGCTTAATAAGCATATAAAAAAGTATATAGAATGCATGTGGAAGTCTTTTCTCCTGTACAAACAAGCAAAATCATGTATTTAGCCACAAGCAGTGGCATATGTTTACCAATAATTTTGGAAATTAAGTAGTTTTAATGTTCAATATCTATGCAAAAGTACTATAGATCTTTCTTCACAAAAAATATATGTTATATCAGCTTTCCTATTTTAAGCAACTTAATAATCTTTTCTTTCGGACTATCTCACAATTTACTGTATGAATTATATCAATTCATCCATGCATCATAATATTCAAAACCGTTTGTAATCTATTCATTTATCATATGGTACAAATCACTGACTTCGTAAACTATATCAACTAATGGGATTTGGGATTTGAATATGATATTATTATAAAAGCTATGGTTAATGATAAAATATATATATATATATATATATGACCTCGTTTTAACAAATTTCCAGAACTTCACTACTAAATAGAGTTAAAACATTCTTAATGATATTTCAATTAAAATTAGGGATGGCAATGCGGGTCGGCCCGGTCCGTTTAGGCGCGACCCTCATAGGGCCCGCACAATGCGGGCTGGTCCGTGCCTTTCCGTACACTTTATGCAGGCTGCAAATACTGACATGTCCTGTCCCGCACTTGGCCTGCGGGCTGACCCGTTTTTTTTTAATTTTTATGATAAAACTTTCAATGTTTAAAAATTGGAAAACTTTAAGAAGTTCACAAAATTAAGTAAAGACTTTGGGAAGTTGGATGATAAATTGATAATTCAACATTTTATTATATTCATATTCATATTCATTATTCATACTATGAAATACACAATGTATTCTTTAAATTTTAGTACATTAAAAAATACATAATACTTTCTTTTCCAATTATACAAGAATTTGAAACGATAATGCAAGAGTTCATAAAAAAAGTAATTAATATACACAAGTATAAGTTTTCTTTTTTAACTTTTATGCGAGCTTGCAAGCCGATCTGTGCGAGCTGCGAGCTTATGCGGGCCGAGCCACTGCGGGCTTGCGGACTCACTACCTTGGTCCGTCCCGCATTTTTTTCGCGGACCTACGAATCGGCCCGACAGGTCAGACCCTAATTGCCACCCTTAATTGAAATCATTCATTTTGTTTGACTCTTGGATTTCTTTCTAATTATTAAAATATATAATTTGATTTAAATTTATATATTTATTATTCAAAAAATATAAATATATAATAATATTGTAATTTCAATTATTAATATTTAAAAATTAAGTAATTTAATATAATTTTTTCTATCTATACACTAGAGTTTAAGTTCTACTGATTTTCTCTAAAAAAAGAAATAAAGAAAGGGCTACTTTACGTTCCATAATAACCATATTACGTTCCATAATATTGACAAATAATACTAAATAAAGAAGAAAAAATTAAAAAGAAAAATGCCTTCAATGTTAACGAGGACTTTACTATAGCCATACTACATCCTCCACCAACATATGATGGAATTCCTATACCAACAAAATGATATCTCATGCTTTCACATTCAGAAAAAACTCTGCTTTCCCACTCCGAAAAAATTGTAAAAATTTAATAGTTAAAATATTATTATTTATTATGGATTGATTAATTAAGAATGGTATAACATTAATGTTGGGGAATTGAAGTTTGTGGGAGAACAATGTTCTCTTATAAACTATGACAGAGGCCTTGTTCATTTTTCTATGTAATAAATTACAGTGTAAGTGTGCAAAAAAATTATGATATAATTGCTAAAAAAGAAAAAAAAAAAGTTTTTCTCCCACCCTAGGAGAGACAAATGAATAGATATGACAGATACTGTAAAATTTAGAACTTAACCAAAAAAGAAGTTTGATATATATATAACTTTATCCAAAACAACAACAAACATGAAGCGTACGTACGTACACATCAAAAACTTATATTAGCACCAAAGTTCTTGATTCAAGGAGATCCTCTCACAGCTATACCTTTTTAAAATGTTTTCTTAACAACCAGATGCCAAAATTAAACAATAACTAAATATATTTGAAGTGATGATGTAGGAATTACCTGATAATATTCTTGGATGCAGAGAACATATACATCAGAATAGAACCTCCGAGAACTTGCCGAGAATTTAGAGCATGTATAAATGAAATAACATCACACGTTAGAAAGAATAAGAACCCAAAAGATTGAAAATTGAGGGAAAAAGTAACACAGAAGGAAGTTTGATAGGGTGGAATATTGCATGTGTATATAGAGAGGGATATGAGTGAAGATAACAATCGCAACCCAAACAGAAGGTTCGCCATTCTTGGCGTCTCTTCGATCCTCCTTGTGGCTGTGGTGGCTGCGGTGGCTGTTACTATAAACCAAGGAGATGAACCTGAAAGTGGAGGTCATATCGTTAGTTCTCAAAGAACAAGTGTAGACCTACTTTGCCTGTCAACAGAATACGCGAAAACATGCAGGAAAAGCCTTAAAAATGTAGCTGCTAAAGGAAACATAGACACGAGGGCTCTGGTGAAAGCTGCGATCAATGCCACGGCGGTGGAACTTCTGAGGCACATAAGCAACTCGTCCCTTTACAAAGACCTGGGGAAGGACAACATGACAAGACAAGCCATGGATATTTGCAAGGAGGTGTTTCAGTATGCGGTTAATGGTATTCAGAAATCTGCTGATACAATAGACAAGTTTGAATACGGGAAGCTGAGTGAATACATGTATGACCTAAAGGTTTGGATCGCGGGGAGTCTCACGCACCAGCACACGTGCTTGGAAGGGTTTGTGAACACGAGCACCAAGGCCGGTGAGACAATGATTAAGGTTTTGAACACCTCTTTGGAGCTTAGCAGCAATGCGTTGGACATGGTGAATGTGATCTCTGGTGTGCTGAAGGACCTTAACATGACCTCGTTTGGGAATAGGAGGCTTCTCTCTCAGGACATACCAGCTTTGAATGATTATCCTCCGTGGTTGAGTGAAGAAAAACGGCGTCTTCTTCAGATGGGAACTGAAACTCCTGATGCAATTGTGTCCCAAGATGGCTCTGGCCAGTTTACATCTATCAATGATGCTCTTCGGTCTGTTCCCGCTAACAATGAAAAACCTTTTGTGATTTACGTCAAAGAAGGTGTGTACAAGGAAAATGTTGAAATGACCGTACTAATGACCCATGTCACAATCATCGGAGATGGTCCGACAAAGACCAGATTCAGTGGCAGTTTAAACTACGATGATGGAGTCCAAACCTACAAAACTGCTACTTTTGGTTAGTATCTCAAAAAAACCCTATTTTTTCAACCTTTGAATTCATATCCATACCTAATTTCTTATTATCATCATCAAATGACAGCGGTTAATGCTCCAAACTTCGTGGCGAAGGATGTTGGATTTGAGAACACGGCAGGGTCCGAGAAACATCAAGCAGTGGCACTGCGAGTAACAGCAGACCAAGCTGCGTTTCTGAACTGCCACATGGACGGGTTCCAAGACACGCTATACGCTCAGTCACAACGTCAATTCTACCGCGATTGCTCGGTGACTGGGACGATTGATTTTGTGTTTGGAGATGCCGTTGGAATGTTCCAAAACTGCAAGCTGATTGTGAAAAAACCGTTGAGCAAACAACAGTGCATGGTGACAGCCGGTGGGAGAGCGAAAGCCGACAGCCCCACAGCCCTAGTTTTCCAAGGTTGTCTGTTCACAGGAGACCCTGATGTGTTTAGCATGCCGGAAAAGGTGACATACCTCGGAAGGCCATGGAGGGCATTCTCTAAGGTGGTGATCATGGATTCCCAGATTGACGACATCTTCATACCAGAAGGGTACATGGGGTGGATGGGAACTGAGTTCATGGACACTTGCACATACTTAGAGTACAATAACAGAGGCATTAATGCAGACACATCACTCAGAGTTAAATGGCCTGGTGTTAGGACTCTAACAGCAGAAGAAGCAGCTTGTTATTATCCTGCAAGGTTCTTTGAACTTGCTAATCCAAATGATGCTAATTGGCTCGTTAGATCTAATGTACCTTTCAACAATGTTGGCCCTGCGACTCCCCAGTAGTTAGGTTAGCCAGTAAGAAACTAAATTATGTGACATCATTTGAGGATCATTGTCGAGTGTCAAAGATTCTAGTGTCAAAGTATCATTGTCGAGTCACTAACACAAGTGAGGATCATCTACCTCACAGGGGTTATAGTCATATACATACTCTAGATTCCTCTTAAGGTTAGTTCTGAAAGATATATACATTCTTATTTTACTATTGTATATATTATCATATTCTCTTGTAAAAATGATAGGTGAATGTGTCAATATGGGATGTATTGGGATGTACTGCTCTTTCTTGTAAACTTCACTAACATTCATAATTGTTTATTATACAATTCAGTATCTTATGCAACATTTGCAGCAACACTCAATTTTAGAGATGAAAAGGAAGTTTGGTTTGGAAATGTATGTGGTAGGTTTCATGTGATGATTGTAGAATCAACCCAATGGTATTGCCACTGATGCATGCAAAGGTTTTGAGCATGGTTATTTTGATTATTGTACTTGAATTCAACGACCAAAACATGAGGTAAAAAAGATGAACTTTTGACTTTGGTTTTGAACCGAAACCTAAACTTCGATATTAAATTTCGGTTCTAGAACAAATCGAAGTAGGAAACAATTAAGAAATGATGAAAAATTAAAAAAATAAAAGAAATTGTGTCAATTTTTTAATAACCGAAACCTATTTTTCTCTTTATCATTCACTTTTGGTAATAACCAAAGCACAATGTGGACTCTTTTTTTTTTTAAATAATCTTTTTATTTTTCTTTTTGTGTACATATCAAATCTGCCTATAGAATGAATACAACCATAACTAGCACACAAAGTTTATATACAACAATATATAACAATATATAAATGACAATTATGTTATTACACTTTAAATATAATTTACAAGTAAATGTTTCATGTACTATTTTACATTTCTATTATTTCTGTTATATATCTTGCACAAACTTTCTTTATCAATTTCTCGTGCAATTGTGTAGGATTATTAAATCTCTGCACAAAAGATAATATTTTTAATTAATATATAGATAGTTACAAAGTATTTGATTCAATACAATTATTATCATTTTTCAATTAGTTGTAATACACGAACAACAATTGTTATCAATTTCATAATATAATATATTAACACAATAGTAATCGCATTCGTATGAACCAATTTATTTATGACAATATAATATATTAACACAATTATAAAAATTTAAGAAAAAAAAATAATCCAACTATATATGGATCAAAATAACAAATCTCAATAGGCAACCATGCAAACTTTTTTGTTGTAGCAGTTGATCTTCCTAACAAAATGTTGAGTCCAACATATAAACTTTGTAAAAGGGATGTTTAGGATACACTTATATAACAAAGAAAGTTCTTAATATTGAGGTTCTTACCAATCCATTACTTATTTGAGATGCAGGGAGGGAGTATGCAAGGAGCAAAACCATACAACAATATTCTTCTTGAGAGAAACTACAATTAGTTGTCAATGACACCTAAATTGAAAATACAATCATTGTTATACCTTAAATTGGTGGATTATAATTACAATACAACAAACTACACTTACGAAGAAATATAAGGGACTAAATACATTTGTTTCCATTGTTCAAAATATCTGGTGACGTATATTTGTATGTCATCAAACTTATTGCCGCCATAAGTGGCCTTACTAAAAAAACTTATATTTCTTGTCAATTTTTTTTTTTGAAATTTTTTTCATAGGAAATACTTATAAATTTTGTTATGAAAATATTTGCAGAAAATTACTGCCAATATTTTTGCAAAATATTTTGTATAAAACACTTTTCACAAAAAATTTTGTAAGAAATAATTATCCACAAAAGAATTGTTGGTCAATTAAGATTCTTAGAAAAAATAGCAGAAAAAAATCTTTTCTTGTAAATTTTTTTAACAAATTTACAAGAAAAATCTCATGTAATATGAAAATTTTTAGTAGTGTGGGTTGGGAGTCTATAAACCCATATACATCCCTTAACCCCGTATTCTTACTTGACACCAAACATATACATGAACACAACACTTTTATTTATAGAGAATTGTTAGAGACATGCATCTCTATAACTGAATAAGGCTAATTTCAATTATTTTTTTCCCTTAACGGAAGTTTTAATACATCTTCCTTATACAAGTACAACAAAATCTCACTGTCTCTCATAAATGCATCAAATGTAGTACCTTGGACACAAATGGCAGCACAAAACACATGTTTTAGGTAGACATTAACAAAATTTAATGAAAAAAAAAATGGGTGAAAAGAACAAACCTGTTCACAAAGATGGAAATACATAAGTAATGGAGAAGGAATGCAACAACAACGAAAATGGGACATCTTCATAGTGAGGGAAATGGAAGGACAAGAGTATTGGCAAGGAGGAGTTGCAGCGGCAAAAATGGAAGAAAGCAAGTGTTGGCTTCGAAAATGGTGTTACAACGATGGAAGAGTGTACAAATGGAGTTACAACTGCGAGAATGGAGCAATAATGGTGGAGGAAGAGAAAAACATTAGGGGAATGTTGGTAGAACGGAACTTCTCTGCAGCAAGACAATGCAATAGGGAGTTGACGTGAGTGTAAAAATTCATAAAATCTAACCCTAGACAGATGTTTAAGCTTCAGTTGTTTGTAAAATCGAAGCCTAAACACGAACAAACTTAGGTTTTACAAACAACCAAAGTCTAATGTTGCTACTAAAATAAAATATAAAAAATAACAATGACATTTTTTAAATTATTAGAAATCTTTAAGAAATATCTATCGAGACAAGCTATTTGAATTTTGTTTTAATATATTTTGGATTATATAATCCGAAATGTATTTTCATATCTAAAACCAATTTTCGTAATTTATGTTTTGAAATGTATTTTTTTAAAATGCAGTCCGAAAAATATGTTTGGATTGGAAAGTGTTCTGAAATATACATTTTGAAATATAACTTTTTAAAATGTTATAGATTTTGGAATTCAAAAAATACTTTTCAATTTAGAAATATATTCTATAATGTATTTTGAAATGTATATTTTCAAATTGTAAAATTCGAAATTTATAAAAATGAAAAGGTGCATGAATAAATTTTAACTTTTTATTATAATTTTAATCAAGATAATTTGGAGTTTATGAATTTTATGGGATGCACTAAGAAAAAAGATGGTGCATGAAGAAACAGTATTTGATTTCGATTCAGATATAAGAAAGCCCGTAAAGTAGGCCCAATTTACCTTCGATTTCTGATACAGGAGCGGGAAAAATAAATCAAAACATTTTTGAAAAAAAGAAAACGTTCCCTCCCTCTTTCTTTCTCTCCTACGCTATCGATTCTCTCTCTTCCTCTCACTCTCTCTCCATACTCACCAGGTTCGAACTTGACAATACCCGATTTACGTTTTTTTTGGGAAATTTCAAAACCCTATTTGCAGTTTTTGGAGTTTCCCAACTCCTCGCTAGAAAACTTAAACCCTAGCTTTTTCTCCCTTTAGGTTCTTGGCATCGAAAATTTCGATATTACCATGATTTTCAAGAGGATTTCGTCCGCTGAAGATGACTAAGAGTACCTTGGAACCCGGGGGGAGTGGAGGCGGTGGCTTTCACGCTGTTCACGCGGAGCGTGACCTAGAATCTAATTGGGAAGTTGACCTCGCCAAAAAACTTGAGGAGTATTTGCTGAAAATTTGTTCAGGCGAGATCACTGGCGAGGAAGAAGGACATATTCCTGTGAACTTTGCCGAAGGTTTGGTTCATCATACTCATTGGTCTTTTGAATGTTCCCGTTTAATGTTTAAGATTTGTGTTCGACTGAGTTAGTTGTTTCTGGGTAATTGTAGCTGCTCTACTGCTTCAGGGTTCCATACAGGTCTATAGTCGAAAGGTGGAGTACCTATACACCTTGGTCTTGCGTGCTTTGGAGTTCCTTTCCCAGAAAAGGTTGATTCTTTAGTTCAAGTTTCAGCCTTTATCTTCTGTTGTGTAATTTGCAATTTCTATACCTATTTTTCATTTTTTTATGTTACATGGTAATATTCCCTTTCTTTCTTTAATAAACGAAATAATGGGAAAAGTGTAGATACAATTGTGATGGTGGTCACCCTCAGAATCTTAGACATTGTGGGAAAAGTGTAGATACAATTGCGTTTTTTCTAGTTGCATGACCTGTACCTCCACTAGTAATTACGGTTCCATGGGAAAAATGTCAATTGCAAACAATCCTGTTGATAGAGTCATTTAGGCTGAAAGAATATGAAATCAATTGTGGACCTTCACATTACAGTTTAAGCTTTTGGGAAAACTCATCCTTGAAACTGTATCATCCTTTATGACCATGTGGTCAGTAATATGATCCTATCTTATTTGGTTCTTGTAAACACAAAAATTGAATTTCAGCGCCAAGTTGGTATTGTGCATTGCCCCCGTTTCATCCCCTATGTTCTAGGCATGTTAGAGATATGAAACCCATTGTGTGTTGTCTTCACCTAATGATTAAACCTTTTTGGAGCATTGCTAATTGACAAAGCTAACAGCGTATTGTAGGTGACGTGAACTGCAAAGTAATAGTGTGTTTTGATTGACTTTTATTTGTGCTTTTGAAAATTAAACAGCAATGTTTAATCTGACCAAGTGTTTTTGGGCAGACAGCAGGATCATAAAGATGGGGAACCGGTCCAACCTGAAGAAATGGGTTCCCATGCTGTTGCTGATGAGGAAAATGATCAATTCTGGGGCTTAGATGACATCCAAGGTACCCTATTTAATGGAGATGACTGAATGATCACACAAGAACCTGGCAGAAAGGATTTATTGTTGTGATGATTACTTTTAGGTAGCAATATTTAGTCTACCGGAAAAATAGTTTTGTTGCATACCAAGGTTGAAAATGTACATTTATAAATCTATAAATCTATATATGGTAAGATTGTTTTAGCTTATTTTATTCTGGGACAGAATATCATCAATTAAGTTCGGTCAAAATCAGACATTTATTTATTTTATTCGCAATATCTTAATTCTTGGACTCTTTCCTTCCTCAAATTGTATTCTATGCGTGTCCTATCAGTATTTCATGAAGCGTCTCAAAACAATAACTGTTGTTTCATTTATAAATATTTGCAAATGGCTATATCATCTGTGTTATGATGCAGTTGAAGAAAAGAATTCCTTGGATGGCACAACCGGCAAAGAAGTGAATTTAGATCACTTTATAAAACCTCCTGCAAATCTAGTTGTTCTTGAAGGTGACTGCTTGGATGCTGGTGGTGATGGAGGAGAATTGGAGTCTTTTCTGGTATCTTAATTGCTTGCAGCTGTTTGCACAATGATGTTTTTTTTTTTCTTATAGTTTTATTCACTAATAATACGATGATTTGTTGCAGTTGTCAACCACAGACCTGTTCCGGGACTTCATCTTATTGGACACGTCTGATGCTGTTGCAGTTCATGAGTTTTTGGAGGGTACGAAAGCTGCCAAAACTCGAAATGATGCTAGTAGAAGAACCCCAGGTCGTAAAACCTTTCTTTCTCCTGGACGTAGTGGTGGAAGTGCTCGTAGATTATCTGCTGCTAAGAGTCAGTGTGCGAATTCCAACTGCTCCCCTAAACTTAAAAGTGGTTTTGATGATGAAAATGCCGGACCCAGTTTTCCTGCTTCTGATGGTCTTGATGACTGCAATTATGGATTTGATATGGGTCATGGATGTGATGCATCTAGGGATTCAGACAATTCAGATGACGATAATGATGATCCATGGAAACCTCTAAATCCTCATGAACAGGGCAACTTGAGGGTGAAGCCATTCAGAAAAGGTCCTCCCAACTCCTCAAAGTCTTTCAACAACAACTTGCCTTCCCTTAGTTGTGTAACTTATCTGCTTTTATCTTTTTGCTGTACCTGCAGGGAAAATTTTAAAAAAGAATAACATAAATGTGAGACAACCAGTTCCTATGGGCTCCTTGTTTCCACTTGCAAAATTGCATGGCCCTATCAGTCCAGAGCTCGTGGAACTGTGGGAGAGGCAACATAATGCCCATGAAAGACAAAGGGATTCTCAAGCTCCATTCTATGAGAAGGTACTTTTTCATGGTTTCTCTATTTGCCACTATATGATTTTTTTACTATATAAAATTTGATGTGAAAATTGCAGCTGAGGCAATCTCTTGTTAACGAGGGGAATGAAACTGGTGTAACATTTAACACTGAAGGGGACAATGATGACATTGAACATGATAGTGGAATTCCTGATTTTGATATGCCAGACAATGCTTTCATGGAAGAAAATCTACCACCTTTCGGTAACGAGGTTAGGAAAGGAGATCAGTAATATGACTATCTATATATTCTAATGACATTTGAAACTAATTTTATATCTCTACTTGAATTAACAGCCTGAGTTTGATGATGCTGATGTCAATGTTGATGAAGCCGTAGATCTTTCTCAGGCAAGTTTGGAAGATCTTTGCCGCTCTCATCTGGTAAGAGTGCCATTATGACTTGTTCGGATATAAAAGTTGTTATTTATCAATTCTAGAATTATGTTAAAAAGGCGTCTGTCAGTCCCCCTTCCCCTGCCCTGGTCATAATTTATTTTACTAAAATCGTAGAGAAATTTAAATCTTATAAGCATATGCTTATGGTTTGGAGGAAAGATACCATTCACTCCAATGTAGTCCAAATATCAATTAAACAGTATCTATACTGAGTCGTTTGTTTTTACCGAGAAGTTTTAAGGAACGAGTTCTAGATTTGTAGCCCTGTATGATAAATTCTTCAGTTTCTGTTTTCACTGCACTAGTACTGACAATCCTTTTTCCTCATCCAGAATGCTCTCCTAGCAAGCATTGCTGAAACTGAGACGCAGACTGAAATGGCTGCTAGGGTTTCAACGTGGAAACAAAGAATTGAACATAATTTGGAAGAACAGGTGAATTCATCTTTTAGGTGGCCTTCAACTATTTAGTTCTTTAAATTGAATGAACTGTTTTGGCATGATAGGAATCACATCCACCATTTGATATCCAAGATTATGGTGAAAGACTTCTTGACAAGTTCTCCCTGCTCTCCCTTGAAGCAAGCAGTAGCCGTGTCCTGTCCTTTTCTGATTTGGTCAAAGGTCAAGAAAAGTATGACGTGGCCCGAAGTTTTTCTTCCCTTCTTCAACTGGTAATTCCTTTGTTAGCAATATCCAGTACACTTCTTGAACTTTTACTTCATGTTATGATGTTTGACGTTGAAGAGTCCAATTTATCGGGTTATCACTGGATTATTTTTCCAATCTATCATGCAAGTTCTACCATTTTCAGGTAAACAACGGAGAAGTATCTCTAGAGAGAAATGGAATTGATGGGAAGTCTGTCTGCTACACATCTGTTAATCCCTTTCATGTTAGGCTCCTTAAGCATGGTAAGGAACGGGAGGATGCACAGTTTGCTTTGCCAAAAAAGAGAGCAAAGTCTCCAAACAAACCCTCTACAAAAGGTGATAAGAACCAAACTGAAAGACAAAAGTCATCAACGAAAAATCATTCTGCAAAACGTCATAAGAACAAATTTAAAAGAGAAAAATCTCCCACATCTTCTAGGAAAAATGGATCTGCTGGTGTGTCACCACCAACAAATTGTAAACTTTCTGTAAAGCTTGGAAAGGTGAGTGCGATAAAGTTATCTCCTGAAGCCAAAAGAAGGCGTAGATCTCAGTATGTTGAACCAGTTAATTTACATTCAGCAGGGTGACAGTGGCAAGATCTGCGTATTCCATCCTTCTCCCTGAATGATTCAAGACATCTGCTAGATGTCTTGGGCATAGTTAAGTTAAGTAGTCATTATTGTAACTCTTATTTATCACTTAATACTAACATCCATCAGTTTTAGCCTGTATTATTATTGTTGATGAGATTAACACATTGATGTAATGATATTCACATGTAACACCAAATTCTTATTATTGTAATAACGTGTTGTCCATGCCCAATAGTTAGAACTGTTCAAATATCTAACATGTTATATATAAATCACTGATGGATTAAATTGAGATCTAATCTTCAGCTACAACAAATAATACTGTGGGAGTACTTGAATTTCTCGTGCGGGGGAATCAGAAATATATAAAATGTTATGGGTTATTTAATAAACCATAACATTGTATATGACATTTGTTTGCATACGCATTTGATGCAAACTGGAAGTAAGTTTCAACTGCTGTGTAGCAAATTATCTATGGAAGAAAATAATGGAACTTGGCAATTGTTATTATAGCTTTTGAAGCAAAGTACAATCAATTAAACCAGTCTGCGTAACAGTATAAAGAGGCTGTGGGTAGAACCAATAAGCAGTCTTGAAAATTTTAACCAATTTTAGTTTTTTATTTAAAAAAATGTGTAAATTTAGTCATTTTAATCAACTTAACAGATTAAAATTATTAAATTTAAAATGACTTGTCAAAATTTTAAAAAATAACTAATTCTAATTCTTAAAATTAAGAAAACAAAAATATATTTAATTCTAAATATTAAATATAATTAATAAAAATATAAAAACTTGATTGAAAATACTTAAACTTATCATAAATTTAAAATATAATTAAACTTTATACTAGTTAATATTTTCTTCTTAAATTATATGTTAATTTTGTTGATCTAGAAACTGATTCAACATTAGATATTTGATTTTGAAATAGTTAATGGCTTTAAACTGATGCAACTATTAATAGAAAAAAAAATAGAATTTTCGAATTTACATTGCTTTTTTTTTTTTAAGTTTATTTTCAATTTTACTAATACCAAATTTTTATCGAAAAATAGCGTCTCTGCTTCTATTGGTTAACATTTATGCCGGAAAAAGAATAAAGTTTTTCTGTGTTTCTGAAAATTCAAATCACGTTACAATCGAAACTCTAAATATTCATAAGTTGGTCTTCATGTAACGTTGAATATATATAGTTGGAGTGATGAATTAAATCCGCACCAACATGTCAAAGTTCTCATTCAAACCCTGTGATAATAAAAATCATAAATATTCTTAATGTCATCGATGGATCATTCAACCATAATATTTTTATTTAATTAAATGAGTAAAAATAATAAATTTTATAGTTCTATTTTCTAAAGTAAGTAAAATTCATAATTTTGTAACTTTTTAGTATTTTAGTATAAGTATATTGAAAATAGAAATGATTATAAATTAGATTGAAGCAAAAACATAAACATAAATGAATGAATTGTTTTTGGATGAATTGAAGAAAAACATTAACTAACATCTTTTTATAAAAAACACACATCATGTACTATGTTAGTGTTACTAGATTTTAGAAATTTAAGTTAATATGAATCAAATCCAAATCAATCTTTAAAACAAGATCTAAGTGAGACAACATATTAAAATACTTCGTCCATTCTATATTTTTTCTTGTGTACATGCAACATAGGTCTAAACGAGACACTTTACATTTTCATTTCTAGAAAAAAAATGTTAATGTTACATTCCTTAAGAAATTTCTTTTAATAGTTTATATTTTAAATTGTTTAAAAGAATGTATAATGTTAACATTTCTTATGAATGGTGTTTAATCCATCTTATAAATGTGTATGAAATTATTTTCATAAAGAAAATTATAATTTTCTTTAGTGTAATAGATATATTTTTTCAACGATGTAATTTTATCGTGATTACAATGTAATCTCCATGGTTTTTTTTTTTTTAAATCTTAATGTAATGACATATTTTCTAACATAGAACTTATTACTTATTTTCAGAAGTAGAAAAATAAAATATTAAAAAGTAATTAATATTACATCCCTAAACCTACTCAAAGTAATATTATAATATCAAATTTTACTTCATGTCGTTGACTCCAACATCAACTCAATTAGAACATTAAAGTTTTACGAAAATAAAAATAAAATAATTTCAAATAACACATTAAAAAGAAAATATTATAGAAATCATGTTTTACTAAGAAACGAGTTATTCTTTAAAATTGTCCTGATTTGCCGACTATATATACAAACATTGAATGATCAAATAAATTTTGGTATTCTATTGTCACTATTAAGGAACTCCAAAGTAAGCAACAAATAGAAAAAATTGTAAACCTATTTATGTTCAACGCAAAACATTCTAGTCACAGCCACCTACCCTGACGCGCCGCTAAACGCACCGCCTTCATTAAAATCCACACGCGACAACATAAGCCAACCACCACGCGCCACACAGGGTTTTCTTTCTAGACCAACGTCGGCATTCGAGTCCAGACTCACTGAGTCTCCTCTCGCCCACCTCGCTCCGCCTCGCACTGGGCGGCGGAGCTACAATCACCACCGCTAGACGACGGGGACACGTTCCCCCTCCGTTCCCTGCTCAGAATCCTCGTAAACGACAACATGCGACTCATCGGCGACCGAAACGACGACGTATTCTCGTCGCGCAAATTCTCGTCCCGCGGAGGCACCTCAATGGTCACACCAACCAACGTCGATTTCCTAGAGCCAACCGAAGTGGAAGGACAAGAAGTAGAAACGGTTCGGTTCTCCCCCGAACCGGATTCCGGTTCACTAACAGTTATAACAACCGCCGCCGGTTCGGCAGCGCGCTCGACCGGTGCGCGACAAAGTGGACACGTGGCGTGCGAGTGAAACCACATGTCGATGCAGTCTGTGTGGAAGCTGTGGTTACACTTCGGTAAGATCCGACCCGGTTCTCCCAGTTCGAATTCCGACAAGCAAACCGCGCATTCCGGCGCGTTTTCCGGGTGTTCCCTGGGGTCGTAAGTGAACACGGGTAGCGAGGCGAGGACGGCAGCGTCGAGGCCGCGGGAGACCGCGGTGGGGGTGCCGGCTTCGTTGTAGAACACGAGCTGCGTGCGGCGGAGCTCGCGGTGGCGGCGGAGCTGACGGCGGCGCGCGCGTCTGAGGTACCAGCGCGCGTAGATGTGGAGACAGAGCATTAAAATGACGATGAAGAAGAGTAGAACGATGGCAGAAAGCATGATTTTTCCGCTGAGGCTGTAACTCTTGTCATCGAAATCTTGTGGGATTGGGCTTCTCTCTTTGAGTTTTGGTATGGCTTCGTTTCCTCCCTCTTGAGCCATGTCTGAGAGTGAACCAGTGACTGAGAAAATTTTCAAGAATAATAATAAAAATTATTGTTACTACGATTAGTAGTGAATGAAAAAAAGGATTTTTGATTGGGTTTGGGTTTATAGAATGGAGAAAAGAAAGAGACAGGAAGGTTCTGAAGGGTTTGAACGATGAGGTAATGCTTTTATATGCAACCATTGTTGTGTCAAAGTTCTTCAGTTGCCACTGTTGACGCGCTTTCTCTTTCTAAATTTTATGTTTTTTTATTTTTTTATTATCAAAATTTATATTTCGGAAATTGGCTTGCACCTTCGTTGGCGAGTGGAACCCACACGTGTTTTCATTATTTTTTTATTAAAGCGTGTGGGAAAGTAGAAGTGTAGAAGGTGGTGAAGTGAAGTTGTGTATTGGTTGGTCAACGTGTTCTTACTTAACACGAAGCAATGGGTCATCGTGATTTTTTGTCTACACTTTTTTACTTTATTGCAAAGAAAAGAACACTTTTTTTTTTCTTCTTCTTCTTCTTAAGTAATGTTCTTAACTTAATAAAAAATGTATCCTATTTAGTTATGTTCGTAGAATAAAATTGTCACGCTTCCTTATTGTTTGTAGAAGTTTTCACTTAGTTACTTAATTAAGATTGTGTGCCAATAGTTCTTTCTTTTAGATTTAACTTTCATTTGCAATAAGTTTCTCTATCAATTAATAACTAAGTAAAACAGTAAACCACCTTGTGTTAACATCTCACATCATTATTACCATTAAATTTTAAGAAAAAAAGTTATATTTTAGGCTTATGACAGGTTTTATTAATAACTTTTTACACTTTTTTTTTTAATTTTAAAACTTAAAATTGTACATAATTTGCATCCACTTATATACTTTAAATTTGTTTTATTTCTAATTGACGTAAGACTTTCAACACTTCTTTCAACAATATTGATTAAGACTGAGCATTAGTTGAGCTGGATTGAGTTCGGGTTACCAATCCATCATAATCCAAATTTAACATATTTATATTCAATTCAACAATTTCATTTGTTGGGTTATGCAGATATAGATAATTTCAGTTATAATTAAATATGGGTGATCTTCAAGTTACATATCTAAACAAAAATTTAATGTAGATCGAAATAATCTCTCAATTTTGCAGCTTAAAAAAAAACAAATTTGCAATGAATAAATAAGAGCATAGAGAGGAAGAATCTTCACATAAGTATCACAAAACAATGACTTTTACCTAAGTTCCTCAACATCATAGCAACATTCAACTATAAAATAGTCAATGTTGAAGAGTCACCACCATCAACAACCTTCCATACAACTCTATCTGCCTTCCACCAACGTTGGATGTTGTGTGTGAAGAATGAAAGTGAGTGTGCGAAGTAAAAAAGAACATGGCAACTACTAGAGTTTGGTAAAGTGAGGTTGGTTATACATTTTTTCTACTCACTCCTAATATGAGGGAGGAAAATAGACAAGACTAAAATATAAATATACGTGCAACATTTATTAAAATACTAATTTATATACTTTACACTATCTCGTGATCATTTTTGTGTTGTTTGATCTCACCATAAAATATTTGAAGTATTTTTATTTACAATATTAGATGTTAAAATAAAATTAAATGATTTAAAAACAATTATGTAATTTTATGAATCTCTTAAAATAATTTCATAACTTTTGTTTTTTACTTTTATAAATTGTTTATAGTAAATACCTTTCACAAATAGCTTATCAATTAGCTGCTAAATATAGTTTTTGCAAAATAAATATAACTTTTGAACTTTTATATTTAAACGTGCATGTGTATCATTTAAAATATTTTAATTATAATCTTCGATGCTATTTTTAATCTAAAGCGTTTTTTTACTCTAAAATATTGATTTTAGTATGATGAGAGTTTTCGATCAACATTTTTAGGTATATTAAATATGTTAATCCCACATACTCTTAATCACTAAAAATTGGATTGCAATAGGTTCCTTAAGATTGTATTGGAATTTAAACCCAATAGGTAATGCTAATGCATTACATGTTGGATTGATTAACAAATTTTCCAAGATGAACAAATAAATAAATAAATAAATATATATATATATATATATATATATATATATATATATATATATATAATCTCATATTTAACTTTTAAGATATATAAGATTGATGATTGAATACCTAAAAAAAACATAGTAAACTAAAATATTTAACTTTTAATCAATTGTTAAATTGATAAACCTTTTGGTACGTTGTGCCTTTTTTTATTAGTATCTTATGTTACTAACATGAATGTTTTGATTAAGAAAATAAGCATTAGTAAATCACAACACATAATTGATTAGTAATAAGTATATATGTTTATTTATTTGTGAAGTTCAAATAATTTTTGACAACCTACCTAACTATGTCACAACTAAATGGACCGGCAATTCAGCCTGGCCCAACTAATCGTGGGCCCAAATCCGTTAGAAAGTTATCGTTTATCTAATAATAGTAATAATCATTTTCTATTATTAATAAGCTTCCACCCACTTGATAATAATTTATTTTTCGTAAAGACATTTGCAACGGATTTCATATTTGGTAATAAATAACTCTTGTACTATTTTTTTTCTCTCTTTCAAATGCCTTATATGTTTCTCCCTTTATCATCAAAAAACACTTTAAAAATTTATATTAATTTTGACGTTGACAGTTGATTAAACCTTTTAATGTTAAATGAACGATTTATTTGATTTACATTAAGTAATTACTTTCTTAGATGCTATATTTAATATTTAACTTAATTTTTCTTGACTTTAAAGAAAGGGTCACTAATTTATATTATTAACTTTCGAAAAACTTATAGCCGACAAAGAAGTGTGATGGAAATCCATTAAGTAATCCAGAATTAAAACATTAGCTTGTTTTAGACTTTTCCTTTGTTGTTTATCATTTTGGTACAACGACTAAAGACTTTATTTTCAATTATAAATAACATCTGCATATTATTTTTAAAACTAACATTTTCGTCAAAACTAAATATAATTTAAAAAAACATTTAATTTTTGAAATAGTTTAAGCAAATGGGTTGGTTATGTTAGTTTCACAGAAGGTTGTTAACTGAAAATTGATTTTGTATTCATAGTTATCCCCGAAAAGAAAGAGTTTGAGAATTTGTGCATGGATATTGATTTGTCCGATTTGGGTATATTTTTGGGTTGGAAAATGTAGCAATTAGTAGTTGTGTTTTGCCTGCAGTTTCCGTAACTAAGGTAATAAATGATGTTATTAAATAGAAGATACCAAAAGGTGTGAACTTTGAAGCCAAACTGCATTTACTTGTGTTTACCAACTCCTCTTGAGCCACTCACAAACAACACCAAATACACTTCACTTTTCTTCTTCTTCTTCTCTCTCTCTTCTTCTCTTTTTCTTAGTCTTTCTCTTCTCCATCAAAGTTCATACTTTTCACACAATGACCAACAAGTCCCCAGTTTTTCCAATGCCAGACCCTCAACACTTCAGCGACTATGGCTTTGACCCTCAAATAAACTATTTTCAGGTTTCTCTTCCTTTTTCTCTCCCACCCTTTTGAAAAAAAAATCTTTTTTTTTTCTTTTTCTCTTTGCATTTACAAACCATGACGTTATAACAGGTGTTGGAAGAAGCCATGAAGCACAAGCGAGAGACGGCGAGATCCATAGACTCCATCCACTTCAAGCTCCAAAAGCCCATTTCCAAGGACGAATCCCGGAGCAAAGCCCACAGGCCCAGGAAAAAGCGCTGGTGGAGAAGCGCCCTCCTCTTTTTCAAGTGGCGCTGGGCCCATCCCCGGGACAACGGCATTAACCAAGACGACGTCCACCAGGCCCGAGCCCGGGCTTTCCGGGCTTCCATCTCGGGCCCCGTGTACTGGACCGAGAGCCGAAGCGGCTCCGCCACGCCCCACCGCACCTCCAGCCGCCCTACCTCCGGGCCGCTCGCCGGCACCCTCACGCCGCCGGCAAAAGATGACGTGGACACGCCTTACTTGAGTCTAAGAGAACTCAACATGGAACAACAGCACCAACTTCAGCGGAGGATGTCTACCTCAGCCATGCCCATATACTTGGTCACTTAGATAACTTTCAACCAATCACGTGTTAGGTTGTTACCTCGTTTTTTTCTTTTATTTTTTAACCTAAGCAAAGGTGTTTGTTCGTTTGATTTGGGATGGATCATCCTTTTGATGTTTGTTGTTGCTTACTTTTAATATATGCAACTGAAATGTTTTGGTTTTGACCATTCTAAGGTAGTTGTTGTTGTGAATTTCTTAATTAACAGTTTTTCTTGGATTTGGGTCCGAAGGTGAGTGGTTAGAAAGTACTTGTTACTTGCACGTTAGTGACATTTACCAACGTAGCGCCAAGATTTGTGTCCGTTAAGTTGGACCCAACCCTAGGGGGTCCTGGTGTTGGGAATTGAGGTTGTGGGGTCCAAACGGCAACGTTTCGTAAAGGCTGCTAAAGTTAGAGGGAAAAAGTGGATTTTTTTATTTTTGAAAGGTTCTATTATTTCATTGTCAATGGGGCATGGAGAACACTGGCATCAACATGGGGTGTGAAAGGAAAATGAAAGGGCTATGAGCAAAAATCCAAATTACTAAACTATCATCGCATGTGCATTGCCATCACCAAGTGGGAATTTAGGTTAATAAATTCTGTAATAAAATAAAAATTATCAGAGATTTTTAAAAACTAGAGGTTTGTATTTTTTTTACACAATTTGTTCATATTGCATGTTTTTCTATTTATAGATGCAATGCCGTTGAAAGAAGATCTAACCTAATATTTTATTTTGTCTGTGTACTTGTAGGAATCAAATTAATCTTTTTAATTTAACATTTTACTTTAAAAAAAACTGAGTTATTACAGATTAAGTATAATCAGTTAACTGAATCACTGAAGAGAGTAAACTTAACTGAACAGAAAACACCATTTCTGCAAAGAAATCATTAACCATTTTCTCCTTTAACTTTCCCATGTATACCTTCCAAACTCTTAAATCTTTCTGTATTGCATGTAAGTGTAGTTTTCAAGATAACTATCATCGTAATCTCACAATAATTATAATAGTTCTGCAACACACTTAGTAATTCATGTGGCTATATATGCACATTTACAGTTTCTGTGGGGAAACTCTGGGAAGTAGATAACTCTGAAGACCTTTTCTCTCTGTTTCTTCTTTCATGTGCAAGAAGAATTGCACATTTACAGGTGAAATACAGAAGCAAGGCTCCAAGAGAGAATATGATAACAAATTCAATGACAATGATTGATCCTAATGCTGTTACAGCAGATAGAACAAGATTATAAGTCAGAAATAAAAGATTATGGAAACCATTATGATAAGATGAAAGACTCTAAAATATATACTAAGAACCTTATTATCATTAAAAGTTACCTAAGCTTATGAAATATAGAACTTACTGTGAGCCAGAAATGAACTCATTGGTTGTTTTCTCATTAAATTTACTGTAACTTCTGCGTATAATGGCATTGACATGCCATCTGCACAATCTGGATAACATCCGTAGTTTCCCATGTCATTTAATGTCATTGTTAAAACAGCTCCATGTTCACCTCCCTGTATAAAATCAAGATAATTATGCAGTAGAAATTTTCATAAATTCTGCAACATGTGTCATGAAGCTGCGGTGAAGGAACAGAAGGCAATGATTTTGTGTATTGAAGACCGTGTTTGGCCCTCAAACTTGAAGGTAGAAAAGAAAACTAAAGAAAATCACTCACATGATAGAACAGTTGTTGCATAACACTGTTGCAGTCATTGATTGTGCCCTGAAATCTGATTCCATGAGCTTTGACCATAAAGTGCTCTGAGATAGTAACATATGTCTGAAGAGGCTGCCACTGATAATTAATTCTGTGCTTCAATTCAGTTGTATTGATCAAATGAACTGGTAGGTTTGCCACTAACCATCCATCATTTACTTCCATGGAGAACGTCACAAAAAAGTGAGCCTCACCACCTGAAATGACCCATCTTCTTTATGACATTATCATCGTTACGGTTTTCAGCTACTTATATATTATGAATTAGTCTCATCTTTAGTTGATATAGGTAAAATTTCTTTAGGACTCATAACACTAATATCATGGTAAAATGTGAACTTTAAGTTAACTCAATTATACAAAACCAGTTTGTTTATTGATAAGATTTGCATCTACTTATATATTGTGAATTGATTTCAACTCTAATTTAGTCGCTGTGTGACTTTCAACAATAAACCATCAATACCACTGCCAGTTTTCCCTTTAGCAGCTTTTGAATCTAATGTCTATATATTTATGACTTGCAACAAGAGTCTCTGAATTTGATATTCCATGCAATCAATCTCAAAGAAAAGACCATTTGTACAATTATGCATGTTTTGTTGTTTAACAGCAATTGCCCCAGAAATGAACATAAAAATGGCTGTCTCATCCAACTGCATGTTTTATTGCGCAAATCTTAAGCACGCAGACATATTTATTGAAAGAATACCATACCAGGAAAAGTAAGAAGATCGGGATCTCCAATGGAAAAGTCAAACTTGTCTTTCTCTTGGTCAAAGATAAGGGTCTCATCTTCATTACTCCTCAATATGATGAAGTAGGGGGCTCTAATAAATGGAGGGTCATTGATAGGATCAACGAAAATTGGAACACCTACTGAATTTACTCCGTTCTTATTCCTGGTTGAGACTTGAATGGTATCTCCTCCATAAAAATTTTCATTTCTGAAGAACAAAATGCACCAGGATTATTAGCAACAGTAACAACAAACAATAATTGAAAACCATATCTACACTTCTACATGATAAATGTTTTACAAACTAGTAACAATACACCAGGAATAAATTGTTTCAGTGAATTTAAGCAATAACAAAGGTGTAAAAAATACCCCAGATACTGAATTGACTGAAGTGCAAAATTAATTACTTCCACAGAGCCCTCTATTATTAAACTGGTTGCAGTTTCATTTCCCATGTCAACTGTAAGTTCACTCCACATTACTTGCCCAAATTGCATAGCCATGGGAGACAGAAGCACAATTCCAGATTGAGCACTAAGATTCACAGAAATATTTTCCATAGGATTTGAATAAGTTATCTCAAACCCGGTGAAACCACTGCAAGAGAGGCACAACAAGATTTCACACAATTAAACCATTTTCTAAGAAATGTTTATACATGTGTAGCTTATACATACCCAAATCTAGGACTTATTAAATCTTCTGTTGCTTGTAGTTGATTTGGAGCAGAAACAAACTGAGGTGGAACATTGAGAACAAAAATGCACACCGTAGCAGAAGCAAGATTTCCATTTATATCAGAAATTGTATACCAAAAGGAATCATTTCCATAATACCCTTTATAAGGAGTGTAACGAAAGATCCTTCCATTCTGTATAAGTGAACCGTGACCTGACTGACATAAATAGGATTTTTACTGGTGAATGTTAGAATCAAAAAATATATGTATAATAGGAAAAAGACGGTTATGAAGAGTTTTCAGTATGCATTCACAAGATATCTTACTTTTGAGAATTCAACCATACTTGCATCATCACCAGCAAAATAATCATTTGCTAAAACATCAAAGGCAATGGATTGGTCCTCCCAAATAGATATTGTATCATTGTTGGCTTTTGGAAAATATTCACCTGCAAATCAAGCAAAAAGAATCCCTAAAAAAACGCATTCTTGGAGTAAATTAGACAACCCTAGATTTCTGAACTTTAACTGCAAAAGGGTAAATTTTTAACTGCAAAAGGGTAAAATTATAAGGTGCATGTTGTTTGAACTTACTGCTGTACACATTGATACTCAAGGGACATGATAAGAAACGTTTGCCATCAAAGGAAGCACAAATCTCGTAAGTTCCAACATCTTTGACCATGTAACTGCAGCTGTATGATCCATCCTTATTGTCTGTAATGTCCAAAGATGAAAAGCCAGAAGTATTAGCAGAAGCAATCTCCAATTTCAACCTTGATTGTTGGGAGAGGACAGGGTTTAAATATGAATCCACAAGCTGGGCTATTATTTCATTTTTGAACAGCTTTGGCACCTTTGGAGAAAACCTCACGACACTTGATAAGGAAACATTTACTTCACCTGCACCAAGCTAGGTGTACATCATGAGAAATGATTGGGTGGAAAACAACAAATATATGTGAAAATTATGAGCAAAACTCAGATGAACCTTGCAATAAAATTATATCCTATTGAAATATTTTGATCATGAGCTAATTAAGCACTATAAGCTTATGCTGTTCCATGAATGCACTATATATAACAGATTCCGCTATGCAAGAATCTTCGAGGCATGTAAGTATTTTTTTTTCTTTGCATAAGCTAATACCAACCTTATGAAATCATTCCTTTTCATATAATGCATATTATTGTACCTGCTTTTACCTCTTTTCGGAAAGAATGTCCTTCATTCAATAATATGTTTCCACAATATACATTAATATCATAAAGTCCACTTTTTTCTGGTATGTAATTCACACGAAAATCACTTGCCATGATAAAGCTCCCGCTCCCATTTGACTGAAAACATTGTGAAACTTCATTAGAGTCTTTACAAATTGTGCACCAAAAATTAACTATTGTCTTCCTTACATTGTTTCTCAGCACTATTGAAGGTGATGGCACAGTTTCCATGCGACCGATACCATCATATCTCACTCCTGAAGCTATTCTGCTCCCTGATGTCAAATACAATTATGACAATAAAAATGAAATAATCAATTTCATACAGGAATATAGCAAGAAGTTTATCTTTGAAAATACCATTACTGTCAAGCACAGCATATATGAATGGCATAACTCTGTACGAGTCATTTTCTCTTAAAATTTGTACTTGAAGTATGTTTGCTTGAACAGGGGAAGGATATTGATAGATGTCATTCAAATACACAGAGAATTCTTCCTTTACACCAGCTACTGAATCATTTAAACCTGATCCGTTAACAACACTTTTAACCCCATCACAGTAACCTGTTTGAAAAGGAACATGACAAAGAAATTAGATTTTCATTCTGAAATTATTTGCAAGTAACTACGGTGTAAGAAACTACTAAAAGTGAAAAGCCAGATAGAAAGAGGGATGAGGGAGAAGGAAAAATGCAATGTTTATATCAGTAATAGTAAATGTAAATAGTAAATGATGTTACAAATGACAAATCTATTTTTTCAAGAGACTCGGAATGAAACTTTACCTATAAAAACAGTATAACCATATGGCATGTTGGAAATGCTTTTATTATGCTTGGAATCATATATTGTCAATAGGAAGTTCCCTGGCTCAAAATTGCTAAACGAAAACAACTGAATTCCAGCATCCACTCCTTGAAAATGGAGATCTGATATCGGTATCGACAAGTTTGTGTCAGTTTCAACAACTTCAAAATCAAAAGGATACAATCCAGAAACCAGATTTCCGTATTTATCTAACTGATGTATAAAGATTTCCATCTTGGAAGACAATTGCCATGCATGAGATTCAATGTTCCATTTGGCTATACAGTTAGAGACATCTATAGCTCCTGGCAATTGAAAGAGAGAGAAGTCAAACTATTGTAGATTTTCTTGTAGAAGTAACAAAATGACATATGGAAGAAGAAAATTATTTCACTATATCTACAATCTATAACAATAGTAACTTGAACAAATTATTTCACTATTCTATTTCAACCTCACAAGCATGTAATCAAGGTGGTCGAAATATGATAGAAAGAAATTAATTATGATTGAAACAAAAGCACACAACCTGGATTCACCTTCAATGGTAAAGGAGAACCCTTCAAGGTTTGATTTCCTCCTTCTAAGCTCAATGAGAACTTTCCAGCTTTCGTCACAATAAACTCAATCACTATATAATCAAACTCAGTCCACCCCATGTTAAAGATATCTGGAGCACTTGCAACAGAACCATTTTCATGCAAAACAGACAACTTAAAATCAGGCAAATAGGAAACTTGAGTCGTCTTAGAGATACCGTTCCCAAATGCATCTTTAAGTAGCACCATAAGCGTAGCTTTTGAACCAGCTTCATACTCATGTCTCACACCCTTCCATGATGCAACACACACAGAAGGGTACATGTTCCCTTCAGTAGGACAATAATATCAAGCATTACTTAACTATCTGGCACATAAACTAGAATGAACAAAATTATCTTCATTCCCATTAAAGAGTGATGTTTTTCTTTTACTTCAACAAAATCCTTGAAGTGATTTAAAAGGGTAGTTAGTTTCAGTTCTGTCAAAACCTACCAACCTACGAATGAAACATTCAGTTATGTTAAACAGTTTAGAAAGTAAACCTGGTTCAACTTGGAAATGCAAGGATGAATCATCAACTTTATAACGCTCCTCAGTGAGGAGTACATTAAACAATCCAACCCTGATGGGGGTGAAGAAGATCTTCCATTCATTTGGGTCTCCTTCGAAATCTGACAACACAGTAGACACGTAGGAACTGTTCCCTTCCTTTCCATTCACAGTTAGTGTGGGGTTGAAAACTTTTTTGTCAATCTTATCAGCATTCTCAAGCACTTTTACTTTGATTGTTGCTGTGTCACCGGCCTCGAATGTGCCCTTGTCATCCCACCAACTAAACGCGAACAAGGGAATTCGTGATGTATCTGTCTCAAATGAAGAAAAAGAAGTGAGGATGGTGCAAAGAAAACCGGGTTTTTCAACGATGGAAAAGTGATGCTTCGTGGTAACCTGAAGTTAGATATTGAGAACAATAAACTGAGAAGAAAGATAGAGCGCAGAGTGAAATGAGAGTGAGTGTGCATATCTGCATTTTCTGAGAGAATCTCATAGTGCAGTGAAGGAAAAAGACAGTTTTTGAGCATGCAGTTTACGAGAAGTTTTTTATCCTATATGAGAAATATACGAGCAGTTTTTGAAAGGCAAAAGTTTT
Organism: Vigna unguiculata; assembly: GCF_037176805.1. Taxonomy (NCBI): domain Eukaryota; kingdom Viridiplantae; phylum Streptophyta; class Magnoliopsida; order Fabales; family Fabaceae; genus Vigna; species Vigna unguiculata. The sequence continues at coordinate 907,228 of NC_140800.1, forward strand.
TTTTAGCCATTTATTAATTTTTGGCTATAATTTTTTTTTTGAAGTATTTTCTTTATTATGTCATATAATTTTTTGATTTTGAACTTTGTGTTATGGTCCTGGTTAAGTTTGTAATTTTTTGTAATTTTGTAGGCTAAATACACGTGGATATAAGTTTTTTTTTTTCCGTTGTGATATTAGAATAAAGTAGTTGATTTTGTGACATTTTTTGTATGGCAACATTAAAATAAAGAAACTGCGTATTATAATGCATGTAGTATAAATGTTTGGTGTGCAATATTTTATGCAGGTATACAATTTAGCATTAATTATATGTTCTTTTGGTTTCATTTATCGAAATGTTACAAAATATTTATATCAGTAATATTTTTATAATGTTACCTTTATAAAAAAAAAATATCACTAGAATTTTTGAGTAACAATTTGAAAATGTTCCTCTATTTAAAAAACAATGTTACTAAAGAGGATTCCATAATTAGTGTTCATTACAAACATAATTTATGTTAAACTAGAAGATGATTCCATAATTTTTGGGTGAGGGAATGCTGTATCAGTAGTGGCCCGTGCTGCAAAAAAGGGTCTGGTGAAGCCCAAAAGCAATAGCTGCTTACACCATCTATGAATCCAAATTAGATAATGTAAATAGTTTCTAGATTAATGTATTGTTGAGGGACTAATTCGTGAATAATTTATTCTCAAACCAATTTATAAATAATAGTATTAGAATTTTTAGGATTTTAGAAACATAAAAAATATAAGAAATATGTTATTTGAATGAGTTTGCTTTATTTTATTTATGTACTCTAGATTAATTTAAATAAAATATATTAAGCAAATATAGGTCGTGGTAGAAATTTTAGGCAATTGATCAATAGTGTTATTTTCCTTCCCAACTTCTATTAATCTAGTTTATTTACTTAAGTTTATATTCTTACGTTCTCATAAGAATGCAAAAACAAGCTCTCCGTTTTACAGGTCTTGTAAGAACCTAATTTCTGGTACTATTGTTAAAATTATTCATATTTTTAAAATATAAAAGATATAAAAAAACATCTTTTTATTTTATTTTATTTTATTCATGTATTGTATATATAATTTTAAATATGATAAAATATCAAATATTTATAATATTTCAATCTTCATCTCATAAATGTAAACAATAAATTAATATATATTTTTTTATAAAAGATATTTTTAAAACTAAAATATTTTCCGAATAAAAAATTAATTCAAATAAAAATATTAAGCAAATATTCTCAACAACAAATAATTATATAAATAATTTATTTACTGATAATCTTATTAGTAATGCTACTTACAAAAATAAAATTATTTAGTCATTTTTCTCGCGCTTAACTTTATTACACACATTTTTTGTTGGTCATAATTAATTATATACAATATTTTTCTTTAATGAATGTTAATGGTTAATAATAGCAATTTTGTTTGTTGTATTAATTTTTTTATGTTCTATTCTCAAAACCATAATCACATTAATTGTTAAATCTTGTTTAATCTATATATGTTTATTCTGTTTACATTGTAGAGTTCTAGAAGATCTCAGACATTTTTTCACAATACAAATGGGATGCCAATCCAACTGTTTCTTTAATCTAAAAACTTAGCCAATCAAAGGTTCCCAAATGTTATAATAAATAGTTCAAGTAACTTTAAACCAACTCAACCATTAATTCCAACATTCTTAATTAACTTTTGTTGTCTCTTATAAATAATTTAGTCAGATTAGACATACAATTTTGTATAAAATGCCACAACTAACATATTTTTTAAGTGAGGCTCGTGTATTAGCTCTACATAGGGAGTTTCACTATAGGAAGAATAAATACCAATGAGACTTGAGTTTAACCATTAAGGCAAGGCATTGACATCATTCTTAATCCAAAATTTTAAGACAATGAGTTTATGAGTCTTTATTCTTATATAGTGTTCTACTTTCTCATTTCTATCAAATGAGAAACTTAGACGCAGACTTGAATTTCTAACAATCTCTCCCTTGAGGGTGAGTCCTTTCAACCACATTGGTACACTCCCCCTCCAACGGAAGCATTTTCAATTACGAGTACTCATTTTTTGTCTTTTCTGTATCGTCGTTCTTCTTAATAGGACACGCTTATCTGTAATACTTGTCAGATGAAGACTTTTGATACACTGACCATACTACACTTATCTGAGCCGGTTTTAACCATCAGCTCTAACACTACTTATTAGATTTACAAAGAAAGTTTCACCGAAGAAAACAAACATCGATAAGATTCTAGCCGAGATTAAGATTTGAAGGAGACAATAACGCAGACATGGTAAAAAGGTATATGGCATTAAAATGTTGGTATTTTGAGTGAAGAATATTGGTGTTGCTTTAAGGTACCTGAAGAGAGAGACCGAACAATGTGGATAATCTATGAGAAGGATATTCCATCCACCATGTTTTCCCATCATAGAGTATTCAGCTTCGTACTTTTGTCTTACAAATAATTATCATTTTGACTTACCACAACAAATCGAATTTCTGATATATCTTCAGACAACATGTCAAACAAGTGGACCCACACCCTCACTTCCCATACATTATTACCACAACATCCTACCAATCTCTTTAATGCTTCTTTTCACCTCACATTGTGGCCTCAACTTAATTAAAACTTCTTTTTTTGCTCACGGCTTAATATATTTCAGAATATTTTTCATGCCTCTCAAAATAACCAATAATTATAATAATAAAAATCACTAATTGCAGTTCAGAATTCATTGAATTTTTCTAAATATTGTCTAATTTAAACTATGGAGCATGTCCATCTTGTATGTGTCTCCCAAAAATGTAATTGTGACACTAATCATAATCATTCAAAGTTTATTCTAATAAAATTTAGTATTTGTTTGATCTTATCATATCAGTTACTATCGATCTATTTATTAATATTTAATCTCACATTTATATTATCTATTAATATTTAGTTTCATGTTTAAATGTCTCGCTGAAAAAAGATATGTTGACGACCCTATGTTGATTAGAGATAAATCAAATTTATAATATATATAAGTAAATATATATTTCATTTTACAAATAAGTTTTATAAGATCAAATTTTACTTAAAATACATTTTTTGCGAGTCTGAAGAGGTTGGAGTGAGACGAGTTTGTATTTACTCCAACAGGTAAAAAACCAATTTTCTCATAATAGTTTTAACTTAATAGTTTTAACTTAATGAACAAATGTTTTGAAAGATGAAGAAAAATAGAAGACTAGGTATAGGGTAGGTTTATTTGTTTTCTTCACTACGCAGGCTTGCACATATGTATGGTATACCATGAAGAAAGAGAAGAAGACAATAAAAAAAGCAGTGAAGAAGAAACAACTATATCTATATCTATATCTATTGATGTATCTATATAAGCAAAGGAAGAAGAAGAAGAAGAAGAAGCAATATGGTGTTAGATATTATGCATATTTTTAAACTGGGGTAATGGTATAATGAGATAGGACCCAACAGATAATGCAATTGGTTACAGGTGAGATAGACATATCTCTCTTTACCAAATCCTGAAGCGATGATTCAATTGGAAGCTTAAACGTGCGCTCCTTGTCATTCATGGCGGAGAGAAAACAGAAGATGTCGGTTGTTGGAATTTTTCAATACAATGACCAAGATTTTGGGACCGAATTCAGTACCACTACATATTCAAAAACCATGAGGGATGTGACACTTGGATTCGTTATTATTCCTTCCCAACAACCACTCCATCATAAATATCTCTTAACATCACTTTGCCCTACGAACCTATCATCAAATCCCTTCTTAATTAAATATCTCTTAACATCACTTTGCCAGAGATGCAAACCCTCGACAAGATTATTTTTCTGTGGGTTCCTCTCTGCATTTGGTGCAACTACATCGCACATGCATGGTTCCATTTAAGTGTCACAACAATCACTAATAACACTTACTCTCTAATATTACTACTTAACTTCTGTTTCTCTGTTAAAACATGTTCAATTCAAAGTCATGAATTACTTTACCATCATTTGTTCTTTGAACATCTCAGATACTGTGTTCTCGAACAATGCAGATCTATGAATTTAGACAGAATAATTCTATATATTCCCTCTGATTATTCTAATTTATAAATATCGTTACAACTTGTCTCTCCTTTATATGATAGCAGACTAGTTAACTGTTTCCACTTGTTGTCACCCCGTCTTAATTAGGGTTTTTCCTTTATCTTTATTTGTGTAAAACTCAAGACTACATAATTAACACAAACGATAATTTATGATGTAAAAATTTTGCTAGAGAAACAATTCATTTAAAGAAGAATTAAAAAAAGGGTCTTCTTATAATATATATATTTATGAATAAAAATTAGACACAACCACAACTTCAACTTGTTCTTTTTATGATAACAGACTAGCTAACTGTTTCATTTTTCTAATTTTTATTAACACTAGCTAACTACTGTTTCTTACTTGTCACATTACCCCATGTTACGGCTTTTCTTTCTTTACAAAAACACTCAACACATAATCAGCAAAAAGGACCATCTATATAATGTACTATAGAGAAAAGGTTTATGTAAAGAATTAAAAAACGGTCTTTTCATTAATATATTTAGTAATAAAAATCAAATATAGGATCAACGAATTCGGGCAGAATAATAATTTTATACCCTCTGATTATGGTCCCGATTTATAAATATCATCACAACTTTATGATACCAGAATACAGCTAACACTGTTCGTACTAATACTAGCTAATTGTTCGTCTGTTTTTTTTTTCTTTTTCTTGTTAAACTCGAGACACAATATTAAAAGGGAATATTTATACACACAAATATAGATTAATCATGGTGACATGATTCATAAGGATTTTCAATTATATACACGTTAGACAATGCACCGTGAAACTAGAAAAAAAAAAAGCAGTATCTGAATTGGGTGGTTAGGTGTGAGTAAAAGTGAAGTAGCAATCTAGAGAGTAATCATGCGATAGATCTAAGAAGAAGATACACAGAGTGTGAACTTGGTAACTTTATTTTTTCTATAAAAGATCCTTGTAGGTAGTAGGTATAGGAGGGGGTAAAAGAAGCTAAAGAACTCATAATTAAAGGGAACTGGTTCAGAAAACGGAGGCAGGAATAGTTGAAAGGGTGCACAGATTAATTGTTTCTAATTGGTAAAAGTGTGAAATGTTTGACAAGAGAAGAAGCACTTTTTGGGTGGCAATGGAGAAACATTGAATAATCACAGAGAGAAGAAGTTTCAGTGACAGTAGTAAGTATGAAAGAGTAGTTAATGAATTGAAAAGTAGGAAGCACTTTAATCCGACGCCTAATTTGAAGAGAATGAATTTGTCACGGTTCAAGAATGTGGTCATAAAGAGTAAGAATAATGCATGCTTGAGTAGCCATGCAGCTTAAAATAAGCACGACATGCTTCGGTTATACTTATGTATCAAAAGCTCGACCACTCCACTAGTCACCGCCCACGTTCTATAATAATGCCTTCATTGGTGTAAAACCACCTGTCCCTGTCGTAGATTCAATCCTATAAGGAATATGTGTGTACGTGTAGGATGTGCATGGAACAAGTTATTATAAAGGAAAAAAAAAAAAAACATGTACAAAAATACGTACGAAGTAGTCGCTGGCAACGTACGTGGGAGCTATAAGGTTGTACAATACGAATTACTTACTAGGTGGGTGTAGTAACTTTTGTGGACAAGGTGCGTGCTGAAATGGTAAAGACGTTTCAGCAGTTCTGAGATTTTGGATCTATGTCAAAAATATCTTGGTGCCAACATGTGATAAAAGGCAATTTTTTGCTTACGATACAATCTAATTTCATTAGAGTCAGTTTTCTGATGTGAACCCAAAGGCCCCAAAACCCTAATGCTGTTAGCTTCAGAGGCCCTACTCCTCATAGCTTACTGATATGACCTTATACTAACAAATTCTGCAAAGCAGTCTTAATTAGGTCAAGTTAGTGTGATAAATATGAATGTATATATTCATCAGAAATCATAGTCAAAACAGACAACCTGGAACACTGTTATTATTATGCTGATTTAAGTATGAAGAAAAAATGAGAAACAAGACTCGACTTTTTGTTAATCGATTTATCTTTTCACGTTTATCATTTCTCTGTGAGTATAAACACGTCCTGCGACATTATTCTATATATAAAAAAAAAAATCTTTTGGATGAAGAGACAAATGGGAGGAAAAATAATTATAGATGTGATGTGAGACATAAAAAGAAAAGGACCCGAAAGAAGAGAAAGGTGTAAAGTGCGTATAAATTTAGGTTATGAAAAGGTGGAAAGTGAGTATAAATTTAGGCTCTTAACAGGTCACTACATACGTAGAGAAAAAAGAGATTCACAGTATATACTAATTAATACTTTTGACGTTTTTTTTATATAAAATGTAATTGTTGAATCACATGATATTTTCTTCGTGACAACACTATACTAAATTTTAATCCATATTGTATATATGGTTTACTAATTATATCCTTGCATTCACTTTTGTAATTTTAATTATTGGATTAATTTATTAAAAAATCTCTTACCTAAATTCACATTTATCAACAGTGAACTTGTTTTAATTCCAAAGTAAATATTTATAACACGAAGTTATTGATATTCAATATGGACTAACATCCAAGACTAAATGAGCACTTATACTATGGACAGTAATCATTAAGTATTAAACTTCTTGTTAAGCAAATGTGAAAGTACAAACTATTCACTGATGCTGATTAAAAATAATAAAGAGTAATAATAGAGAAGAATATTAAGAAAATTTATGATATTGTTAAGATGTGTGCATGAGAAATGAAAAGGAATGAGAGTGTTAAGAAAGGCAGAAGTGTTATTTCCCAAAATCATATATAATGGATTGTATTGGCATGGAAACACGTCAACTGTGACCTCAGTAGAGCTATAATAGCAGTAGTCTGACTCACATGCACAATAAATAGCTTCTTTTTAAACGTGGAGATGAAATTTCTGGTAATACAACATATATGCATTTCTTATGGGGTAGAGAAGGTGTCTATGCTTCTACATATATGGGAAATGACAAAATAGGAGCAGTAAAGAAAGAAGGTTTCTGGTATCACTTGATTAATGCATATACCGCACGGTTTAAATAAGCTCTTTCTGCTTTTTTACTCTTCTATATATACGCAGTATATTCTACACACTTTATATTCAACTCTTATACTCTTAACTATTATAAGACAACATGTGGTTTTCATTTTTAATTATATTATAGGAACCATCTTTATGCAGAGTTTTTCTTGTTTCTTTACTGTTTCTCTATCTCAAAAAACAGCACATTAAAATTTCACTTTTAGTTTCTCTTTGATTCTGACTATCCAATGTGGAAATCACCAGCAAGATTATAAAAGCTTTTGTACTGAGATGTATATATATACTTGAAGGAATTATTTTCTCTTCTACAGTGATGATGATGATAATATATATAATCAGAATAATGTAACATTGCTTTTTAAATTGTAAAGAATCCACCATGCTACATACCCCACCATCTCCAACCCTTATATAAAGGTTTCTCAGCTTACTCCTCATTCTCACACCCAAGTTTCTTGTTCCCTCCCTTCTCTCCCTCTGGTCCCCTTCACTTTGTACTTGGATCAGTGTTTTCTTTGGGGAGAAAAGGGGCACCCGATATTTCATTAACACTGTTCCTCTTTATCATATACTACTGTCTCACACAACACAGAAACAAGAAAGAGAAAAAACCAAATGTTTAAGATGGTTGCGGAGGAGAAACCCCAAAAGACATACCCGACAACTGCTGAGGTACGAACGAGACCTCACATATATACTTTCAGAAGCTTCCACTCTCTTCCATATGATTTTTCACTCTTTCACTTCTTCACCACCACTTACACTGTATAAAGCATATCATATATATATATATATATATATAGCTTTTAGTTTCTTACAGTGCAATTAAGCATAGCTATATATAGAATAGCATTAATTTCATTGTGTTATGTTTGGTATAGGTAGTGGATGAGTTAAAGAGAATGGGGGACATAGGAGTTCCAATAGCAGCAATGAGCCTTGTGGGATACATCAAAAACATGGTGTTAGTTGTGTGCATGGGAAGGTTGGGAAGCCTTGAGTTAGCTGGCGGTGCTTTGGCCATAGGCTTCACCAACATAACTGGTTTCTCTGTGCTCTCAGGTTTAGCCATGGGAATGGAACCTCTTTGCACGCAAGCCTTTGGTTCAAGAAACTTGTGTTTGGTCTCTCTGACTTTACAAAGGACAATTTTCATGTTACTGGCAGCTTCACTACCCATCTGTCTCTTGTGGCTGAAGCTGGAGCCTCTGATGCTATGGCTTCAACAGAACCCTGAGATAACCAAAGTCGCAAGCATCTATTGCCGCTTCTCCATCCCAGACCTCATTGCCAACAGCTTCCTTCACCCAATTCGAATCTATTTACGTAGCAAAGGGACAACCTGGCCTCTACTGTGGTGCACTTTGCTGTCCATTCTCATACACATCCCTGTCGTCACTTTTTTCACCTTCAAACTCCACCTTGGTGTACCCGGGATTGCTATGTCAGCTTTTGTTGCCAACTTCAACACCCTTTTCTTCCTCCTATCATACATGCTCTACATGCGCGTCTCAAAGGGGTCACTTTCCATGCCTTTATTAATATCTCGCCCCTTGCCATCACGACAACAAGACCAAACCTTAACCACTGTTATCACTTCCACAACATTAACATCATCAACATCAACAATAACAACAACAACGACAACCTCAGCAGGCAAAGAGTGGGGCACCCTGATAAGGTTTTCCATTCAGAGTTGCTTAGGAGTGTGCTTGGAATGGTGGTGGTACGAGTTCATGACAATCCTAGCGGGTTACCTTTACAATCCTCGTGTTGCCTTAGCCACCGCCGGCATAGTAATTCAAACGACGTCTCTTATGTACACTTTACCAACAGCACTGAGTGCTTCGGTGTCAACAAGAGTGGGGAATGAACTCGGGGCGGGTCAACCCGAGAGGGCAAGGTTGTCGACAATTGTGGCAATAGGAATGGCTCTTGCAAGTTCGATATTGGGGCTGTTATGGACCACATTAGGGAGAGAGAGATGGGGAAGGGTTTTCACCAGTGACAGTGAGGTGTTGGAACTTACGATGAGTGTGTTACCCATAATTGGGATTTGTGAGTTAGCAAACTGTCCTCAAACCACAAGCTGTGGAATCCTTAGGGGAAGTGCTAGGCCTGGTGTTGGGGCAGGGATAAATTTCTATTCATTTTACTTGGTGGGGGCACCAGTGGCTATAGTGATGGCATTTTTTTGGAGACTAGGGTTGGTGGGTCTTTGCTATGGGCTGTTGGCAGCACAGATAGCATGTGTGGTCTCTATTCTAGTTGTGGTATACAACACAGATTGGGAAAGAGAGTCATTGAAGGCAAAAAGCTTGGTGGGAAAGACTTCATGTGACACAATGGAACATGGAGACCAAACACTAGTCAAATGTGAACAAGGTGTTGTCTTTCTCAATGAGAACAACAGATCCCTAAACTGATGCTTCTTGCCACACCCAATTGCATCAGGGGAATATATAAACAACCCAGAATCTCATCACACTATATAGTGGAAGGACCAAATGTTAAGAATCTTGACTACACTTCATTACTCTTCTTTTTATTGTGATTATGCTTTTGTATATGTTTTTGCATAACCAATATATTTTCTTCTACTTTTTCTCCCCCCCTTGCTGCATATTGTAATAGTAGGGTTATCTCATTACTGATGATTATAGTATTAGACATATTCATGTAATAACTTTCAATTCTTCTTTTTCCATGGTAATCTGTATCAGTAAACATAATCATCAAGTTAAGAAAATGATGTAACCTCTGTTCACGTTTATAATTCAAAATGGTATGTATTCTGAATATGATCCATTTGAAACCACAAGAGAAATTGATGGAATTAGCTTGAACAACCAATATACATTGCATGAACAGTTACCTAATAACTTAACGCGTAAATTAAAAATACTGTAAAAATTCTCGAGCTCAAGTGTTAGAATAATGATTAAAAGAAAAAGCAGTGAGAATAAAGCATGATTTTGATAGTTGAAGAGTGAATATGCTAAAACTTAAGACACTGTACGTAATTGCTGAATATGCATATACAAGTGTCAAGTGTTGGGAGAAAAATAAATTTGGACCTCGTTGAAAACGAGTAGGATGTGCATGAGTTGTTTGGGGTGGATGCCCTATTCTGAGAAGGTTTAAGCATGTGCTTGCATGTGTTATAGCTAGGAGGAAGTATGCATGTGCAGGGACACATGGCAAGAGGAATATTAGGGTACTTTGGTTTCTGATGAATCGAAAAATCATTGTCCTATGTCATTTCTTTGTACTTTAAGTGAGATATTATATTTTGTGTTGTTTTTTCATAACCTATGATTATATCTAAATTTCAACTTCTATCATGTATTTATATATGATATCATTCATACGATATTAATATATATGTTCTATAGTATAATTCTAAATCCTGATTTGTAAGATGAAAGAAAATACTAATATAGTGTATTTTTAATACTAAGTAGAAGACAACACCAATACAACTAATACCGAATCTGGACTCTGACTTGAGAAAAGGTTTAAGAGAAAAAAAGATGAAAAAGAAAAAAAATTTGTTTAATGTAACTCCCTAGTGTAATGACATGTCTCCTCTTCCCCACCAATACATCACTTCCAATGGAATAGACAGGACATAGACATATGCGAACAAGTTTGGCAGAAATGTACCAATTTGTAAGCAACAGGCATATTTTGGAATAACTACCTATCACTATATAGTAGTTCTTAACTCATGAAATATGAATGGATTAGTAAATATGACTTTTTTGCTTTGTCTAGATATAAATATATAAGAAATGGGCAAAGCTAAAATGATAAAAAATTGAAGAATGGTTAATCTATAATTCAGCTACTAATAGCCCCACTTTCAGGACAGCCGAAAGCTAGGGCAACTTTTTGTTACTTGTCAAGGGGAACCTAACTGGCTAACTGCCACCTATTTTATGTCCCACTCAAAAAAATTTTAAATCAAAAACAACTTTTCTTTTCTTTTTCTTCTGGGATCACCACTTTCCTTGATTAGTTACTACTCAACTCATTTGAACACCACAATCATCATCATCATAAACCTATAAAGTTATTGGATAACTTGGTCCAACATTCCTGCTTACAACAAAACGCCAACAAAGTAGCAACACAACTAGGGTTTATTCAATAACCTCTACATTTCATATGATGTTTAAGTTGCTTTAGTCTTAACAATGGAATATAAATTCAATTTTTGAGTTATTTAGTAGGAATACTATAAGCATAGAGTATAGAGTCATTTGTTTAATAGATAAGGATTGATACAAAATAACACCTTTTTTCAGTGTTTTCAAGCTTGTTATTGCAGATTCGTCTTTGAAAGTGGAAAGGAGTATTTTATGCCACCTTTTGAAGGAAATGAATATAATCAAATTTAAGATGCAAATGCCAACAATTATGTTCTTAAGGTTTTAGCCTCGAAGGTCGATACTATGGAAGCTTTGACATAAAATTCCTTGTTATTCTGTCGGGAAGTTTATTCTAGTTGGATTAGCGGTTGTTAATTTTTTGTTGAGTGTGGACCTTTATCCTCTCTTTTGTATGTTGTTGTATTTACAAGCATCTTTTTTTTCTTTTCCTTTTTTTTTATAAGGGTTGGGGTAACTCTATTGTCCCCTGTATCAATTCATATTTTTTTTTATTGCTGATAAAAAAAAGCATAGAGTAGATGTAGTTAAAAATTAATGTATGCAAAATAAAAATAAATGTTCTTAGTAAAAGATATTTATAATAAGAAGGTTTTAACATAATGAATAACGTAAAGTTTCATCGGTTTCTTTTTTGTTTGAAAAGGAGCACTGAAAAGGTAGGTTTTACGAGTATTTCCACATTTTACCTCCTCCAATAACATTGTGGACATTATTTTATTGTTGGTGCTTTGTTACCTTTCTCCATTTCAAATCTTTATTTGACTATTTTGCTTTCTATTGTGATTTGTATGTTTGCATTACTAACAATGTATTTGTTTGAAATTTTAAAATCAATCTACTCTAAATCGAATGTTGGACTTGAACAACTTTTAAAAGGAAATAAGAGTTGTAAAATCAAAGAGTTTAATATTTTAAATTCAATTGTGATTATTTGTGTTTAATGATGTTTTAGAGTTTGAATTTGTTCTTAAAAATATATAACTAAATTAAAGAAAATACATATTTAAATTATTTTTAATATCAACTCTTAAATTTAATATTTGAAATTTAATTGTGATCAATTGCCCTTATGAATGATATTGTGTTTTTTAGAATTTAAAATTCGTTCCCGTTTTATTATTAAAAAATATTTAAATAAATTAAAGAGAAAAATATATTTAAATTATTTTTAATATTAACTCTTAAACAATATAGAATGTGTACCGAAATAAATACTTTGATAAATTATATCCTTAAATAATTAATATATATCTAACTTATAATTTTTTTTATCAACAATAACTAATATATAAATAAAAGAATAAGACATTAGGATGTCTCAACTCATAAATATTAATACATTTCTTTTAATTATTGTCTCCTCTTCTTTCCTTATTTACTATTGAAAATGACTTATAAAAAAATCATACACCAAAACAACATTGTTTTTGTTTTTACATAACCAAAAACACACTATAAAAGATTCCCTTCACTCTTCGGTTTCCAATCTGAGAGGAGGTGTACTTGCAAAAGATACTTTGAACCCCCCTGCCCCCCCCCCCCCCCCCGCCCCAAGTTAAGAATGTGCATGAGATCATAATAAATACTGTATAATACGTTTCAACTATTGACATCTTCTAATTACAGTTGATTCTCGCTAACCCGTCGTGTTTTTGCCGACATGATTTTATGCTACCAAGGAGATCTCAGTCATACACAATACAATAATAGTTTGAGATGATCTTTATCTTGGTTATATAATCTTGGTTATATAGGTTGAGATGATCTCGGATACACAACCCAAGATGATGTTGAGTATATATAACACACTAACCCTTCATACTAGAAATTATCAAAAGAGAATATTGAAATACCAAAATAATCTAGGCAATGAGGTTGATATGATGGAAAGAAAATTTATATTTTTTTTCCATTTCCTCCCATAGATATAGCTACTTATTATAAATGCAAGAGGAATAAACACCGAGAGGGAACATACACTTTATTTTGATTTTTCGTTAACAAGCCATGATTTGGTTTTTTAAAAATTAATTTTAACAAGAACATAAATGGAAAAGAAATTTACTCTCTCATACAACAATAATTGTCATACATACCATTTGTCTCCATATCATATGCTTTGAGGCTTTTTTTTTTAATAACACGACTATTTTAGAAAAAAATACATTAAAAGTTAGGCACAAAATCCTAAAAAAAATAAAATTAAAAGTTATGTATAAAATAAAATAAAAGTTATGCATACTCTTAGGTATGGCAAAACGGATCAATTCGGTCTATTTTGTCCCAGTTCATCCTTCGCCCAGGCTGGACTGACCTACCACATAAAAACAGGTTAGAAATTGCAATCTGTCTCATCATAGGGTGGGTTGGCGGCTGGCCCACCTTTTGTTTTTAAGTTTTTTTAATTTTTTTAATTTTTTTATTTTTAAAATTTGTTTGTATATATACTTATAAATAAATATTTAAAGCATGTTTAATTGTATAAATATTTTCTAATCTTTGAATTGATTAATTAATATTTTTAATTGAATAAATTAAAATAATTATTATATTTACATGTTAAATTATAACTAATATTTTGAACTTAATTTATAAGTGTTAATAATTTAAATTATAATATTATTGCATATTTATATGTTTACAAAAATATAGTGTAGAAAATTTAATCTTTTTAATTATACAGGTTCCATTTTGACATCTACATTTCCACTATAATATTAAGATTTAGGACTACAACATTCACATATGTAAAACCTACACTCTAGATATACAAGAACTTGAAATACACTTCAATATCTTGTCATATCACCAACAAGGTGAGAACAATACAAATGGATAATTATTCAAAAAATACAAAGGAAAAAATTCACCTTATCTATGAAGATATTATAATTTCACTTATAGTCAAGAAAAAAAGCCTTTCAATCTTTTACTTTTTTAATAAAAACATTTTTTGAAAAGATAGAATACTCAAAACTCTCTATCATACGTTCTGTTAATCTTAAGATATCAAAGTATTGAAATTAAATGAGAGAATATGCAAAATTTAAAGGAAAACTAAGTAATTGTTAAGATTAATCGATTGTATTAGTGACATAATCGATTAATACGCCTTAATCACATTTTTCAAAACTCACTAGATTAATCGATTATATAAATCAATTAAAATTGTCAATATTTATATTTCTCTTTTGAATTTAATTGATAGTACGCCTAGATTAAGAGTAATCAATTATGTGATTAAGATTTATTAAAATGGTTTTTCTTGACTTTACAAACATGCTAAAACACACTAAGTCTAATGTTGATCTATCTAAACAAACACCTCTCATACTTGGACATCATGAAAAATAACTAATTGAATATTCTACTTGACATAATCACAGTATTTTCTAGTATCAATAAATTTTTAAGATTTTAGTCTTAAAAAAAAACTACACCAGTTTAATAAAATAAATTCTACAATGTTAAGATCTCATGACTAAGTTGTATCAACAAGTTACTTCAATTTCGACACCATCACCAGTTGGACTCAGGATAAACATTAAACAAAACTTTGATATGCATGTACTTTTTTTAGTTTGACATTAGTTTGTTTTATTATATTTGCTTTGTTTTATGTTGTGTTAAACCTATTTTATACTTAGATTTCTAACGTGATTCTATTTTCAAAATACATATTTTATTTTTGAAATAAATTACGCAGGATAGTGCAAATTCTAATAAATATAGAATGGAACTAGATTTTCTTCTCAAACGCATCTTCTGCGGGAAATATTTTTGTCAAAACAAAAAACAAAATGAGATTCATGTTGACAAAAAAAGAAAAAAGGGTGTGCAAATAACAAACTCTGCTTTATTAACCAGCAGTGGATTAGTTAGCCCACGCAGGGTCCATTGAAAAACTTCATACGATCCATTACCAAGGTCCACCATATGGTCCAATTTAGATGATAAATAAAACTTTATTTCTCATTACTCAATAAATTAAAGTGGTTAAAAGGCTATTTTAAGCCACCTTTTAAGAAAATTGTGTTTAATTTTTTTTATAATTAAATATTTTTTTTAGGAACTCTATATGACTTAATATTTTATATATTTATAATTTAAACCTGAGTATTCTATTACTTCAATAAGTAAAATAATATAACTTCAAGAAACTATAACAACTCATAATACTTTCGTTAAAGATAGACTAATTTTCACTTCCACTGTTACTTAACTTATATGAAATTTGTTTGTTTCTTTTTTTTTTTTCTGTTGAATACCGTATATAGTTGTATTTACGTTTTTATTCACTTAAATCTTTATTAACAAATTTAAAAAATATATAATCTATTTCTTGTTTTCAATTTTAAATAAGAATAAAAAATTATAACTAAGTATATTTCAAAATATAATACTTAATAAATTAAAATGTATTTATAATTTAAAATACTAAATAAATACTACAAATAAACTAATTTCTAATGTGACAAACTAGTTTATTTTTTTCATAATAGAAAATTTAAATTCTTATTCTAATGATTTTGAAATTGTAACATTTTTCACACATGCAACCGTTGTCCAATTTATTGCACAATGAATTTTTGGTACCTAATTTATTGCAGCAGCTGTGTGATTATTGTATCAACATTCAACATTGGTCCCACATTACAGAAGAAATTAATTTAACAAAATATTCATCTCACTGTTATTTTAGCCTCTCACTTCAATAAAATTCACCAAAATCAATTTAAAACTTTCTAACAATTCTACCACATTCATTCAAGCTATAAATGATTCATATTCTAATAATAATAATTTTTCCACATAAATAGAACATAATGTAATAAGTGGACTCCATTTTGTTGGTGGTAAAAATAAAAAATTATCACATTTATAACTTTTTGTCTCATTCAATTTTTTAAAATAGATAAAATAAATAACATAACCCATATGTACTATGTTATTTATCTGAAACGGACAAAAGAGGGATTGAAGTGAGGGTGGTCCATCCCCAATTTGTCTCTTTAAAATTATACAGGTTCATTTTTTTAAATATAAATGTACAATGTTATATAAATTATTAAATCTTACATAGTAAATTTCAATATTCATTTTGTGAAGCATTAAAGATTTCTCCAATAACTTCTTCTATATTTAGTGTATGTATCAATTTTTACTATGTTATTATTAATTAATATTTCCTTAACTTTATTTAATTCATATATTGAGATATTAATCTAAAAGTATCTAATCTACAGATAGGGATAATATTGACACCTGATATGCTTAGTTGATTCATACAATTTATTTCTGAACTTTATAAATCACTTTTTTTATTTTATTTTTATATAATAAATAAAAACAAGCATTTATGTTTGACAAAAGAATAATACCCTATTAATCCCATATTTTTATTTATGCTAAAATGTATTTTATTTCATATATATTTAATTAATATTTGCACATTTTATCTAAATCTAGATAACACTCATATGTGTAATGTATTAGACTTTTTCCGGTGTATAGTAATAAAGTTCGGTAAAACACAGATGCTATATAAAATTTGATTTTTTAACGTGATTATTATAAATTTTTATATTACATGAGATTTTTTTAAGTTTATTAAAAAATTTGCAAGACTTTTTTTTATTATTTTTTTTAAAAGTTTTAATTGATATATAATTTTTTTGTGAGTAATTATTTTTTACAAAATTATTAAAGTTACAAGTATTTTTTATAAAATTTGTTGCGAAAAGTGTTTTATATAAAATATTTTACAAAAAAATTAGTAGCAATTTCTTACAAATTTCTTTTACAACAAAATTAATAAATATTTCCTACGAAAAAAATTTAAAACAAAACTAACAGAAAATATGAGTAGTGGTCCATTCTTTATTATTTTCTCAATTTTACCTTTACATAGTCTACTAATAGATATTTATATGATAATTACTATAATTAATAGAAGGCATTTTAAGGTAATCCATATCACGTGTTAAAGAAAGGTAGCACATATCAATAAATGGCAAAAGGGTATATTGTTTTGTTTATAATATTTGATGGGTATAAGATTTATATTTATGTTTCATTATTATTTTGTCATACATCTAAAGATAAATTAAGTTTAAAAAAACAATTAAAGCAAAACAAACATAATAGTATAAATGTTTTGATGCCAAAAGAAAATATTTTTTCACTTCAATGTTAAATAGTAAAATAAATTATAATAATATAAGTTTTAAAATAAAATACCAAATAAATAAATGATATTTTAATAATTTAAAGTAAATACAAATATAAAGATCGGATGAAAAATTATATGCAAATCTATCACATTCTTTTATCTTGCTACCGTATAAAAATACTAAATATTTCTCATTTTCATCTCAAGAATATTTAATTTTATGACTGTGACTACTATTTTTATCTACACATCTCTATCCAATTTATCCTTATTAATATAAATAATTTTATTATTTAATCTTCAGATTTTAAAACCATTTTTTAAAATTCAATAATTACTTTCAAAAAATCTACTCATAATAAAATTATTCATCGACAAAAACAAATCATTAAATAACAACTAATTTTAGAGACCAAAATAATTAGTTACTATTTTGACAAAGTTAGATATATTTTTATAAACTAAAATTTATTTATATCTAAAATTATTTCTATTATAAATAAAAAATTGTAATTAATTTGTGAATTATAGTCTAAATTACTCTCTAACATTGATTACAACAATTTTAATTATTAATTTTAAATTAGTCTTTAATTTTAAATTAGAGACTAATTTTGACGTCAACTTTTTAGTAATTAAAACGCCAATAAATAATATTAGAAACCAATCTTGATTATAATTCACATACCAATATTATTCCGGTAAAAAATTGAGAATCTTAGTTCGAAAACTAAAGAATGATAAGAACTTTTTTTTACTTTAAGTTTATCCCCTTTAAGACAAAATTTTCCATTCAAATAAGTATTTCATTTATAGGCCAATTGATTTAAATTTACTTTTTAGCCAACATTTGAGCTGAGTTACTTGATTTCTAAGCCGAGTTTGGAGTTTCTTTTGTCTTGTTTGAGTTCTCAACGCTTTAATGGTATATATGTAGGTTATGGTATTCACTTGTTGCTCTTGAAGCTCAATTGTCTCTTTCTAAATTTGTTAAGCCAGATCATGTTCTATTTCCTTCATCCAAGTTAACACAATAAGCAGGGTTTAGTATGCTCTTTACCAATCCAAAAGGATTACAATCTTCCTTTGTCGAGCTGAGAGCATCGGTCCATCTTAAATAAGTTGGGAGCGAAAAAATAAAAATCACACACTCTTTTGCCAAGCTGATAGCATAAGTCGGTCTTTTATTTGTCAAGTTTGGAGCACTAGTTGGTCTCTTAATTGTCAAGCTTGGAGTACCAACCGGTCTTCTATTTGCCGAGCTGGGAACACTTGTCGGTCTTTTAATTGTCGAGTTGGGAACATTCGTTGGTCTTTTTAATTGCTGAGCTGGGAACACTCGCCAGTCTTTTAACTGTCGAGTTGGAAACACTCGTCGGTCTTTTAACTGCCGAGCTGGGAACACTCGTCGGTCTTTTAACTGTCGAGCTGGGAACACTCGTCGGTCTTTTAACTATTGAACTGGGAACACTCGTCGGTCTTTTAACTGCTGAGCTAGGAACACTCGTCGGTCTTTTAACTGCTGAGCTAGGAACACTCGTTGGTCTTTTAACTGCCGAGCTGGGAACACTCGTTGGTCTTTTAATTGTCGAGATGGGAACACTTGTTGATTTTTTAATTGTCGAGCTAGGAGCACTAGTTGGTATTTTATTTTCCAAGGTGAGAGCCCTAGCCGATCTTCTATTTTTCGAGTTAGGAGCACGTGTCCGTCTTTTATTTTTCGAACTGGGACCACTCGTTGGTCTTCTATTCATCATGCTGGAGTACTGGTCGATCTTTTAGTTGTTGAGCTAAAAGCATCTAAATTAATTAATATAATGACTAATTACTTTTATCTATAAAATTGGTTACAAATTAATAATTTTTTATAATGATTTTATACTTATTTTCTACTTTTATCGTTTTTTTTATAAATTTAAGAATAAAAACATAAACATACATTGTATTATGTATTTTCACCTCTATATATATAAAGTTAACATATTCTTTAAACAGTATAACCATGTACTCTAAATATAAATTTATGTCATTCATAATCGGAAATGAGATGAAATTATATATTTTACTAGTACTTATTTAGCAATAAATCATTTAAAGAATGATTAGAGAAAGTATAACTTCTTAAATATTATATATATATATATATATATATATATATATATATATATATATATATATATATATATATTGTGTATTTTACACCTATTTAAGTTCGTTATCCGTCTAAATCCGCATTTGAAAAGGAAAAATTTATCGAATAAATAATTTTGTAACTTTATTTTCAAAAAAGATTACATAAAGTTATTTTAAGTACTATTTTTTATTCATTTACGTACAATTGTCAATTGACTATTTTGTAAAATGTAATGAAGGGTGAAAAATGCACTCTTAGCTTAATTGCACCCTTAACTTAATTTTACTGATTCGATGATAAATTATATGTAAGGCAAATTGTTTTTTTAAAAAAATATAGGGTTTATTATATGACCGATTGGTGAGAATATTTACTTAATATTTTTTAATAAATATTTATGCTTTTTAAAATATTTTTCAATTTTAAAAATTAATTATTATTTTATAATTAGGAAATCAAGATTGAGATATGGAAAATATTTAATAGTTTATATTCGGTTACACTTTGTTATTTATATATATAGAGAGTATATGAATAAAATAAAATAACAATTTCTCCATATAACATATTTCTTTTATCTATTATATATCTTATATCTCTCATTTTCATACCTCCTAAAATTTTTTAACACCCATAATATTTCGTATTATAATCATATGATTCATAATATTTCATTTTGTAATTATAAGACTCTTAAAATTATATAAATTCACATCCTAATTAAGTACGCATCAAACTCAAAGATTAAAATGCGATGTATAGAATATTTAAATTCTAAAAACATAACATTAGTAAACTTTCTCCCATAAAACATTCCATGAAAAGAAAGAAAAAAATAATAATAGTGACAAATATGATTATTAATGCATAGTCATTATCCATTGTCCATTACACAATCGTAGTACAACCATTACTTGCTTTTTGTAGGTGGGAAGTTCGTTTGGTTTTAAGACAAATCCAAAAGTGTTTCTCTTCAATAGTTTAAATGCACTCATATCACAAGCAACACCCTACCACGTTAAACCATGCAATGCAACCCAACTTTACTTTAAGAAAATAATGATATTTTTATATTTTCATAAATTTCTCTTCATATTATTTATCTTGTTATGTGATATATTTAATCGCTTAATTAGGTTTTGAGTCTGTGATAAAATTATAAACTTTCAATTAAATCTTTATTAAATTTGTATGGTTCATTGAGTGTTCAAAATTTTAATAAGTCTTTGCAATTAGATTGTACCGTTAATATATGTTGCATATATTTTACATCGTTATTTTACTCAGATGTCATTACATATTCTCATAAGAGACTTTAATAACAATGACCCTCTCAAGGATTTATTCTGTATTTAACTAAAATTTTCCTTAAAGTAAATTAAAATTATAAAAAATATAAAATTATAAAATTAGATGATAATAAAATTATTAAATTATTAAATATAAAATATAATTTTATAATTTTTATTTCATAATTTTTTTATTATCAAATTTTACGATTCAAATTTTATATTTTATAATTAAGTTATTATAAAATATAAAACTATAAAATTATAATATTATAAAATTATGTAATTACGAAATTATGAAATTTTAAAATTACAAAAATAAGAAAATTACGAAATTATAAAATTTTGAAATTATTATAAAACTATATTTTATAATTTTATAATAGCTTAGTTATAAAATAAAATAATATAAATCATAAAATTAGATAATTAGATAATTAAAAGAATTTGAATATTTTAATAAGACAATTTTCTTAATAAGAACTTAATTAAAAATATCCTAATTGTGTGTTTACTTGTACCATCCATTTTTTAAATTTGGAAACTAAAATGCATAAAACTTTAAGAAAAAGACAAATCCCTACTCATTGTCTAAGTTTAAAAATTAGAAACATATTTAATCATAATAAAAAAGCATAAAAAAATTAAAAAAAAATCATTCTATTTAAATGTATGTAAATAAAAGATATACTCTAAAATAAATATAAGAAGTTAAGAATAATAGTTTGAAATTTTAGAAGAACAGGAACTACAGAAAAATATTTACCGAGAAGAAAACATAAAGTTACATATATGTTATAAAATAAAAAGATGAAAATGTAGCCGAGAGTATGATACAAAACTCATGCTGTATTGTTTTTATTAATAATAGATGGATGCATGCATCAGCCAGAAGTGTTTCAAGCAGAACATTATCACTACCAGACAAAAACCTTCAACCCCAAATTAACCTAAAAAAAAAAACCAGAAAAATGAGAAAAAAAAAACCTATTCGTGGCAGTTGAATAGCAAAAGCAGTCAAATCATTGATCTTTGTTACTGCTCCGTAGCTGTAGGGGACCCACCACATTGACCCCTCTTTCTTCTCTTCTCTATTATCTCTTCCAACACATTCTTCATCTTCTTCTTCTTCTTCTTCTCTTCTTCCATTTTTCTCAGAAAAAGAGTGATAGAAAAAACGTAGAATGAAAGATGATGGGTCTGAGTGTAGTGTTAGAAGCACAGAAAGGTAGTGCTAGCAAGAAAACTCCACAAGTGATTAGCAAAACGACGGTGTTTAGCAGCATGAACAAACACTCTCCTTCTTCTGCAGTGAATGCTTCTCAGCACTCTCATTTTCAGGAACCAACGTTTCTACACCAATGTTGTCTCTGCAGAAAGAGACTCTTACCTGGGAAAGACATCTACATGTACAAGTGAGTATTAACGTTCCTACCTCACCTTAACGTTTTCTTTCTTTTCTGACACTCTTTTTTTTTTTTTTCACTCTCTCTTCAAACTCAGATCTTGTTTTAGTCTATTTAAAATACTGCATGCTGCTTCTGCTTCTGCTTCTTCGTTTCTAGTTTCTCTCTGGTTTCTGTTCTGACAAAAGCCAAGATCTTTTGTTTGCTTTTTCATTCACACACATTAAATGAGTTTATTCTTCTCTGCTTCTATAAACATGAATGTGTGAAGAGGGGACAGGGCCTTCTGCAGCGTGGAGTGCAGGTGCAAGCAGATTTTCATGGATGAGGAAGAGAGTTTTGAGAAAGAGAAGTTTTTTTTCACTGCCATGAGTCCCACATCGTCTGGTTCCTCCTCAGAAGCTCGTCGACATGGGAAAGGAGGAAGAATTTGAGTGGGTGGTTTTTGCTTATAGATGATGGATGAATGAATGAATGAAGTCATGACCTAGCCATGGTGGAATAGAGAGAAAATAGTGGTTGACCAAAAATGGGGGATTTTTATTTTTTTTTGTTTTGTTTTTTAGCTAGGTTCCTGTTTTACCCATGCTTGTGTGTTGTAGTAATAACTTCCAAGTTTTTGTCCTTTTGCTTCCTAGTATGAAGCCAAAATGTCCTTTCAACTTTTATTTTATGTGGCTCCATTCTCCAACCTGTTTGGTTTCAACCGTACGTGTGATCCAAAATATTAATGTTTTATAGACACGCATGTGTTAAATGTTACTACTACCCATCATTATCCACACAAACAAGTAGAAAATGGAAGTGAACAAAAAAAGATAACTACTATATTATTCTCTTTTTTTCATCTTCTTCTTCTTTCTTTCTGTCTATTTTTTTTTTGTATCTGTATTTCTTCCTTCCAATATAGTACACTTTTAACATAAAATGTCAGTATAATTTTTTCTTATATGATTCAAGATATGATGTGATACGGTAAATAGAGAAAATATCAAACTGATGTTATGTTTTGTAATAGTAAACTGTGTTGTGGTTTTCAACTATCAATGATGATGGCACATAAATATCTCAGTAGTGTAGATCCTCATTTAATAACTTTTATTCTCTTCATTTTTTCTTTTTGTCATTTCACATACATTATCACTTCTTCCTTTTTATCCTGTTTCTTTAGCCTGGACCAAAATTTAATGTCCACACAACATTATTCTATCATTATTGTCCACAAACCGGAGACAAAGTCCTGACCCTTTCTTTTTGGTCACGGTTTTAGGAGTGTCTGAGACATTATTTGCTTTGTTGGAATGTGACTTATTATGTCAAACATGTTTCCACTAGTGTGTATAGGGTATGACTCATCAGGACCATGGTTTTCTATTTGTCATGAATGTTAAAATTTGAATGAGGATCATGGTAGTTTTTGCAAATGGTGAGTGTGTGTGTGTGTGTGAGTCCCATAGAAGCATTGAATTGATGGCTTTGTTTTTAACCAAAATGACAATGCACAACTCTTGTTACTATTGCTCAAGTTTTCTTTCCTGTGACTCGCATTTAGAGGGTTGTCGTACAAGATTCTATAGCACGTTTGATGTTTTTAACTCTCAAAAGTGGCATTTTTTTTAACTTGATCAACTCCAGGTATATTTTTCTTCTCAGGAGCATTTCGTTTATATATCATATTTTGTAGTGTGTATGCCTTGGCTTGTGCCTAACCCTGAATGGCAACTTTGCATATAATGCCATGTTTGCTTGTCAACTAAGTACTAATCTGGTTTTGATGCACTGAGTTTGATGTTTTGGAGCAACCTTGGACTTGAATGGGGAATATCTATGATGAAGTTATAACATCTTTTTGTTGTTCAGAACTTGATAAGTTAGCATTTTTATAGATTAGAAACTATAACATTTGTTTCAATCATCGATGTTTTCAGGATATGTTATATTATTCTGTCATTACTGTAATCTTTTACTGAACGTCGAAAAAAGTTGTTAGATCAACTCGAGATAAGATAAATTTATGATATATAAATAAAAGTATTTTCAACCATCTATCAGTCATTTTCATGTAATTAGAAAGGGAAAGAGGACAAGTAGTTGATTGTCTTCTGTTTTTAACTAAATGAAGTGTTTGAAAAGAGGAAGCGATGCTTAGAAGAATGCAATAATTCACCAAAATATCAATATTTTGTGTGGTGGAATAAGATGAAGAAAATTTTGGATTTTGGTTGCACAGTAAGTATAGTACTGCTTGGAAATTTTGTACCAAACAAGCAACTTCTTCTCACATGGATGAATCCGAATAATGATAATTTGATGTGTGCCAGCTGGAGAACAGACATATAAGACTATAACAGGATAATAAATCAGTGGAATTTCTATCTTTGGAAATAAACATAGCTACCAAATAAAAACTCAAACTCAGATTTATCAAATATAACTCTGATGCTGCATGTAGAGGCTTCTTCAGATCAGTAAAAGGAAATTCTGAGGGTTATCAGCAATGTTGCTTGGAGATTTTGTTATTCTACAGTTCTTGAATTTTCACAGGGAAACACTTATACTGATAGATAATTATTGAATAAGGAATCAAATAAAATTTTATTTAAATATGTTCGTTAAAAATATTACACACTTTTCAATATCACAAGTTTGGAAACAGGTAAAATGAAATTATATTTAATAATTTAGTTTTGGTAAAGGTGTGATAGATATATTGATATTTTATGTATGACAGAGGCTGCAAAAGGTGTTGACCATATAACAGATGTAACACCTATAAGATACAGGAGGAAGTTATCCCTGCACACGTTTCAGAATTCTTATCTTCAGTACACTCTCTTCGGCTGCTCTTTCAGAATTTCTCTTACCCAAACCTCAAAAACTTAACTCATCCAGAACCAATTAATTCAATAATCATATATAATCATTTTATTTATAAAAAAACTCTTCTTTATTAATCAGTATAAAAGTCACACTACTTTTCTTTTTTTTATACTGTCAACATACTTTTATAATATATATATATATATATATATATATATATATATATATATATATATATATATATATATATATATATATATATATATATATATATATTAACTGATTGTTTATTTTATTTTACTAACTGATTACTATTCTAGCAACTTAAATTTAACATCCCTTGTCTTGGATAAAATCAGTGATTCTTGATATTTGTCAGTTAAAACCTTATATGAAAAAGAAAAAAAAATTACAATAATAGATCAACATTTGACAATTTTTTTAAAAATAAAATAGTCTTAATAAAAATTAATTTTTTATATTTTAAAAAATAAATAAATAATAATTAAAAATCACAATCTTTCCGAAAAATCACAAACTTTATCAGAAGAATTTGCTATTTATTTGTTCATTTCCCTTTTTAAAAGTTTGTTCCATACAGAAAAAAAAAATTACATTAACCAAATGATGAAAAAAGTCAACGTTGAAACAGTACAGATCAAAACTATTATCTAAAATGCCTACAGTAATTTCCATAACCAGATACAAACCTACTGTCATTGTTTTTATATTTCAGTGCATGCTTCAGAAAGATTTCATTTTTAAGATATAATATCTTCTTCTTTGAAAACCCTTCTAAGTTAATCCTTAGATATATATATATATATATATATCCAAACCAAGAACTGGTTTACATTACATGAAATATACAAGAAGAAGAATGTCCAGCGAAGATTTTGAATGTCAGTGGAATTAATACAAGGAGGAGTGCAAGCAGCAGCACAATCACAATATAATTCCCATTGCTCTCAACATCTTTGCTACCACAATAAAGCTAGCCAGATTTGAAGAGTAAAACCGCTTTCTGATCCAAATAGAAATAAACAAAGTGGTTTGTTTCATGAGTCACATATGAGCCTGCAAAAAGGAAGAGAACTCCATCAATTCACTTTAATAGTAACTGTAGCAAAAGTATTACCAAGCTAAGAAAGAACTAGAAACTGCCTTCACTTGCATTAATCTGAATTTCATTGAAAAAAGAATAGTGTTCAATGGCATAAGAATAACAGATAAATTAGACTATTCGCGTCAATGTTTGTATAACATTTTTTAAAGAATGCAAAATGAAACTAGGAGTAGCCAAAGGGTTTATTAGGTGTCAACAACACAGGTATTGCTACAACTCTGACATGTTAGTGCTTCTTTCTATGAGTGTTTGTTGTCTAATGTTTTTGTGTGCAAGTATGTGACACTGTTGAGTTTGAAAATTCAAAATCTGCCAAACTGATTCTTCTTTGAGAAATTATTTTCACACAAAAAATCCGTACAGTTATTTTTAATAATCACGTGATGTGAAGATAAGACACAAAAGTATGGACTAAGTTAATTATATCATGCAGAGATAGCAAGTGAAAAAGTTATGGAGAAAGAATTGTAGAAAACTGTTGTGCTAATGGTATCAGTATAACTCTTTTTTTATTATGCTCATGGCCTGGATTATGTTTAAGCATGCATCAGCACGAGTAGCAATTTAAGCTTGATTAAAATTTGATTTGTGAAAGGATTTGTTAACTGAATGCAGGGGTCAGGAAAGTTTATATATGGTTCAACCCTTTGATACTCCCATGTAATGAAACAAATGCTCTCGATTAAATTGTAATACTTAACAATAAAACTACTTTAAAATGATGATGGAAGAACCACATTTTGGGACCATGTTACTAAATAATTTAGAATTAATTCTGCCTAGTTTGTGCTGTTAAGCAAATCATTACATGGCTAATCCTACATTTGGATAACATAGGGAGTTATGTTATGAAGTCAAATGTAAATGGAAAACAAAGAACTTTGCTGAAGTTGCATTACATGGACAGAAAATGTGATCATGTTAATTCTAGGTTTTACTTATAAATAATTCAGAATATGGCTACAATTCCATAATGTGGTTACTTGGATCTATCATGCAAAGTAACTATTAATGAAGTGATAGAGGGGGGGTAAAATCATAGATTCAAGATATATGAATGAAATGGAGGAATAAATGAGGTGTTCTTAGCAGTTTAAAGTAGTCACTCAAGCTTGGATGAAAATTTCATCATCGTGTAATAACATCTACAGATAATGCTCTACAGTGACAAATGTTGGACAATGAGATACCAAGAACATAAGATAAGTATTATAGAGATGATAATGTTGTCATAGATAAATGAGTATGGTCTTACAAAAATAGATAACACAAATAATGGATGAATTAGAGAACAGATAGAGGCAGTGCCTGTTAAGGGAAAGACGGTAGATTGATTTTTTGGTATTTTTGGTAGTTGGTTTGTCAGTTTAATTTTAGCAATTGCAAATTTGCAATAGATTATATCATTTTATGAACAACCTTATCTCGAAAGTGTTTGAAATTCTACTCAATACATGTACCAGATATTGACATAGAAGATTAAAACAAATGGAAAAGATAATCCATGACAGAAAGAGCTCTTCATTCTGCTTAAAATTAATATCAACTAGCGAATCATCTAAAAGTTTGAAAAGCAGATCACAAGACCAATTCATAGACTTACTCAGAACCTTAAGATTTATCATGCTCATATATTTGCTATTTTACCAGATTACGAAGAGATACAATAGTTTCATTAACATGAACTTGAATAATAATATGTGCAATCACACAACATAAATATTTGAGCAAACGCCTCACATTATGGACTGGACGATACTTTAAAGGTTAACGGCACTGAACTTGACAGGTATTTAAGACTCAAGAGAAACCATCAATTGTAAATACTTTTTCGATCTTCAAAAGGTTCTTGTTAACAAGCACCAGGGTTGTAGAATGGAGTGTTGACATTAAGATATCCATAGAAAATGAAAGACAGACAGATGAAGAGGGGAAGAATATATAACAGTAATGGCCCAGCAATGTGATTCGCAGCAAAACAACTCATCCAGTGATGATTTCATGAATTCCTGATCTCCAACTAGATAATAGCTTGAAAATTGTAGCACCCTCACTTTTCATTAGCTCATTATCAATTAGACCGTATCTAAGAATACAGAGCATCATCAAGAACATTTCATCCAACATGACAGGCCCTACATGAATCAAGTCAAGTTCACGACACTAACATGAAATATCAGGGAGCATTTGTCCCCAGCAACGCACCACACACCACAGGTCCACAGTACGTAAGTAATTGTGACTCATCAACACAACACAAACTACACCAATTAAACTAAATATACCATTCAGCTCACAATTTTCCGCTGGAGAATATAAGAAAGCAGAAAGCCTTTAAATCTTATTCTACGACCAGAGAATCATCCATATGCAACAACAACAAACCTAGGTTTCAGCATCAGTTCTAAATTCCAACCACGAACAGAAGCAAACACACAAGGACCAACCTACACAACCTTAGATCTACTCAATTTCACCAGAGAAGAGTCACATAAACCACGAATCCGAGTATACCTAAGTACCAAAATCATTTAGAACAAGTAATAATAATAACAATAAATAACAAAATGAATTACCAAAATTGCGACCAACGATGCAATGCCAAGTGGGGCCATGCCTCTTATCGAACTCCTTCTTTATCTGCTCCGCAACATCTTTCTCCACATTGTACTTCTCAAAGGCCTGATTAATCCGCAAAAAGCCAAGGCTTTACGACACAACACAGCAAGCATAAACAAACCCAGAAACAGAATCCAAAAGGGTGAACCACGCAACAAAGAAAAGGAAGAGAGGAAAGTCGTTAAAACTAACGGCGACGGCGATATCAACGGCCTCCTTCTGCATGTCGGGGATCATATCGGCGCTCTTGATGATGACCTTCTTCGGGGGAACGGCCGGTGCCGGTAACGGTTTCCGGTCATCGGTGTTAAGCCTCGCCGTTGGAGGTCCGGCAATGTTCCTTTTCACTTCTTCACTCATTTTGTATTTTTACAATTTCCCTCTTTCTCTCTCTATCTATCTGTGTGTGATATATGAAATTTTGATGATGAAGTTGGGTTTCCGGGAAGTGAAAGCGACGTGGGGGGGCTAAGCTGAGAAATGCAGGAGAAAGAAAAGAGTTGCAGTGGTAAGTGTAGAAACAGCAACACCACACCACACACTCCAGAGAATGCTTCCGAGTTCAGCAAAAGGCCCACCATAAGCACTGTTTTGGAGAATATGTTGTTTCTATTATTGAATAATAAATAAATAAATAAAATTGGTGTCTTTTGAATTTAAGAATTTTATTTTGACGAAAATAAAGTGTTCTGAAGAATATGTAAAAGGATTGTGGAGCATAGTTGGTGTGGTCTACTGATGCGAATCCTTGCACGACAGAAACTAGGTGGACCAATGGCTGGGATTGATTGAATGATGCTTGTGAGGATGAACTTTGTTGTTCTGTCTTTTGGTACCCGTGCGTCTCATGCATGGCAACACCATTTCATTACAAATTTTGATAGTATGAGTTTCTTAGGTAATTGGTTTTGTAACTTATTGCTCAATGTTACGCAATGTTTTTGCAACTTGTTGGTTAGTGTTTTAAGGAAAAATCTTATCTTATTTTACGTTTCAATGTAAACTTTTGCTTTCAATACAAAGATTTATCTTTTATCAGTTAAATATCAGTATATTTATTTTTATAGTTCGCCTAAATAACATCATTCGGTGAAGAGTTTTACTAGTTACAATGTTATTGCATTATTAAGAATCATATATTTCTTGAGGTATTATAACTTAAATGTGGTTATTAAGCATGCTTAAAGATATATTTGGTTAACTATTGTTATTTCTGGAAATACTTTCTATTGTTACAGAACATTATAAAATAACTTCATATTCCTGTAGAAATCTAACTTTAAGACCCTCTTACCGAAGCCATGTTTCTGTATAACTTTTCTGAGAATGAAAGATGTCCAAAACTTTTTTTATAACCTTTTAAGAAATATGGGAATAAATATTCTTACTTAATATTCCCAAAATGCAAAAAATACTCCATGAAACAATATCCCCGAAAATATTATTACATGCATCAGAAAGCTTTTCTCTAATTGATATTTTCTTAAAAAAATCCTGAGAAGAAAAGAACACTAATCTCAAAATGAAGTGATCCTTAAGTTGATATCCAAACCGAGAACTAGTTTACATGACATGAAATATACAAGCACAATGATACATGGAGGACTGAATACATCAGCAGCATAATCACAAGACAAATCTCATTGCTGTCATCTTCTTTGCCACCACAATTGGACTTATCCAGACTTAAAAAGTAAAACCGCTTTCTGATCCAAATAGAAATAAACAAAGTGATTTGTTTCATGAGTCACGTAGGAGCCTGCAAAAACGAAAAGAATATGATGTTTTGACAAGAAAATGTAATAAAGTAGATCATTAATCATGTCAATACTCAGTTTTTCTAGCGCCAGTAACTGTGGTTTCAATGGCACGAGTTTCATTTTCTACTTGGTTTTTTGTTGGAAGTAAAAGTACTTTTGAGCCCCCCCAACCGCATCCAAACATGCACTTAAAAGTTAACATGAATAACTGTAAAATGCTATCATTAATCTAATCATAGTGGCATTCTCATCTATATTGGCTTAAAAAATTCAAAAAGAAAAGAAGAAAAGAAACTGCAAATAGGATTATCTGTCGAAAGTGATTCTTGTTAGAGAAATTATGTGTATACAACTTCCTACAATTTTGTTACAATGGGATAAGACAAGAGTATGCAGATGAGTGATGTGATGGAGAGATATAGAGTGAAAAAGTAATGTTGTAGGAAATTGTTGTGCGAATAGCAACTCTTCTATTCTGGTCATGGCCGAGACTATGTTTACGCGTACAATATAGCATGAGTAGAAATTTAAACTTAATAGAAGCTAGGAATTATGAAAGGACCTGTTAGAGTCGGGAAAGTATATAAATAATTCAACCCTTTGGTACTCCTATGCAATGAAACACTGTTTTCTTCTTAAATTTAGTTCTTAACAATGTTTTATAAGCAATCTGAGAACAAAAATCAAAAAACAGGTTCTGAAATTTAAAATAAAAACAGAGCAGCAACTAGATGGAGCAGAATTTTGAAAGAAAGACGGATGACAAAGGAAAGATTAAAAAAAAAAGGTATAAGAAGAGAAAATTAAAATAAAAACTCGGTATTCAAGGTTCTGGTTGTCAGAGCTAGGTCATTGCGGCAGTTCAGGTTGCTAGGGCACAAAAATGCTGAAAGGGCACAACAGCTACAAAAATGCTCGGAGAGAATGGCAGTTGCCAGAGAGAAAATAATGCCACAGTGGATATTGTACACCCAAAAGAGAGACAAAGTGACAGTCAGGACCAATGTGTCTACGAAAAAGGTCATTTCCCAACAGCGAATTACCAATAAAATATGTCACAGAGGATGGTATGGCTTTGATAGCATATTGAAAGAATTGCTTGTAATAGTGTGTAGTATACACATGAGAATTCTTATTTATAATGAAAAGAGATACACTAATAAGGAACAAAATCAATAACTAATAATGAGAAATATCTGCAAAGATATTTCCGATTTGATGAAATAAAATCATGTCATACTATATTATATCATATTTTTCTATTTAATGTAATCAAATCATATATTTAACAAACTAGTTCTGTAATCAAATCATATCATATCATTTTCCATATAAACACTCGTTATCACAAAATCCTAGTGGCTGACATTGAATTTGAACATTACATTCAAGTTTGAAATATTGAGCAAGTGCAACTGCTTATATGGATGTTAGAAAATTTTCACAAGTACATTGGATGATACTGAACATTTCAAGCAAATATATGAAAGACTGAAAACTATCAAATTCTACTCTCATACATGCTAGTCTAGGTCTGCAATATCAATAGCACTTAGTTAATAGTAGACATAATAGTTTCTTTCTATTGACAGAAAAGAGCACAACTGATTCCCTGGACTCCCACAACATGAATTTTGGTAGAAATCAAATTGAAACAAAACAGTAATGAATATTTATATTGGGAGAACACTACCACATACGGATCTTCCTCAGTACAGAGAATTTAAGACAAATATGAAGAAAATTGTTAAACAGAAATGGTATGGAGCACTGCTCCTTACAATATGAAGACTGAGTTACTAGCTACGAGTGATAAACTGCTAAGAGAGAACCAGCTGCTCTCCTAACCCCAAAATCACCTTGAAACTTTTCAAGAATCTGTTCATGCCCTCTCCATTCTGTGATTCCCCCCCCTTTCTCCATCTCTTCTTAGCATGATTACCACATCCTCCTCTTCCATTCTCAAACTGCCAGCAGCCAATTGTCATCTCGATCCCACTACTCTTTCCACTTGTTTCTTTCACCTCATACACCTATAGGTCTATTTAGGCCCATCAATACTAACCCTCTATAGATTGCACCTTGTCCTCAAGGTGAAAATCAGGGAAAACCTTATCCAGAAAACTGCTGCCTCCCAAATGATACTAGACTATGGTGGGTGGGGGTATCCCTCCCATAAAGTGCCTTAAATGGAATCCATACCAAGAGATACATTGTGGGAACAATTTTAAACCAAAATTCTTCCCACACATAATCCACTTTAGGATAAGACTCACTGATCCTGTAAGTGATGCTAGCACAAAGAATGAATGGGCAGACGGAGGTCACTAACAGGATCAATGAGTCTTATCCTAAATCTAAGTACTTCTAGAATTCAATCATGACCACCCATACCTATCCAAAGCAATGAAATTCACAAAACCATGAAGGTGAATGATTTCTGAAATGAATACATCAAAACCTTCTATCACTGAAAATGGATGACTCAAATCGAGACCTTTCCTTTATTTCTAGTAATGTCCCTCATAAGATCTGAATTTCATCTTATGAATATCACTCTTCGTCATTATAATTTAGTGATATCTAGATTTTAGAAACCAATTTTGAAAAAATCATAACACCATACAATTCATCCAAGAGCTCCTCTATAACCTGAATTGGGAATTTACTGTGGGTAGTAATGCTATGGAAGGGCTCTACAATCAGTAAAAAACTCCAATTCCCATTTCTTAATCTAAAATCAGAGAATAGACTTGCACTTACTTATGTCTTTCACAAACATCTCTATTGCATCCTTTAGATGGTGGGGTACCTATAGGGCTTGATATAAGGTAATCGAGACCTTTCCTTTATTTCTAGTAAGATCACGCCTTCCAGTAGGTGGCAGTTTAGTGGCTTCTTGAAAAAACTCTTGACATCCCACCTACGGATGAAACAAAACTGGAAAAAATATTGTATTACGAGAACACTTCCACCTACGGATGAATTCCTCCTTGCGGTGAATTTTACAACAAAAGAACACAGATAAAATCTTAAATGGTATTGTAATAGAGCAGTGCTCCTTACAATAATGAAGAATGAAAGACAGTAGCTAAGGAGGTTAAACTGCTCAGAGAGAACCAGCGCCTTTCCTTACCATGAAACCAACCACCCTGAACCATTTTGATAATCTATTTAACACCCTCCATTTTGTTTCCTTATCTCTAGCATGACTCCCACATCCCCCTCTTCCATTGCCTCCCCCACCTCCTCCACCACTGCCACCTGGCAATTATGTTATTTCCTTTCTCAAGGCCTCTCTCTCTCTCTCCCTCCTTGCTTGCCACAAGCTCTTTTCCACTTTCATACACCCAAAGGCCCCTTTAAGGCCCATTTTCCTCTAGCTTTTGTCCCTCAGCTTTGCCTCCCCTGAAGCACTTTAATTATGGGCCTACGAAAAATTCCCTCTCAAATCACAAGATAGAATTCTTCTCAACCATGAATATTGACTCACTATGTAACCCACCAATGGACTAACTAACCTATATTAATCATAACATAATTAACTGCTAATAGAGTCAGTCTAACGGGCATATATCCTTGATATAACAGGGTAACTGAAAACAAATGGAAAATATTGTCAGAATTGTGTAATTTATGCATTGTATTACCTATCCGACCTATATGTGCAGGATTAATCATTACTTTTCTCTGTATCTTTGATGTACCGAACTCCTATAGATGAATGAAAGTACTAGGATGAATTTCTCGTTTAAGCACATTTTCGATACTTCTATCTCACGTAAGATATTTCATGAAAGACAGAGCACATCATTCGCCTAGAATATTAATATCAACTAATTTTTTTCTAAAAAGTTTAAAAAGCAGAATAAAAAAGAGATCAATCCATATACCTACTAAAAACCCTAAAGCTTTATCATACATACAGATTAACTACTTTGGCAAATTTCCAACTAGATACTACTAGAGAATCCCAGCACTCCCTAGAGTCATTAGCTCTTTATTAATCTAAGCGATAGACCACATATTTGCCCTCTGTACAAATGCAGAACATTGGTGATTTCATCCCACCTGGCAGGCCCTCTCCATGCGTTAAGTTTGCATTTGAGTAGCAAATATAATTTGTGTCTGTTTGGACGTTCTTTTCCATAAGGTCTTTTAACAAAGAATAAATAAATAAATAACTTTATCCATAAGCTAACATAAACCTACTTTTTTGGGAAAAAGAAGCTTGTCCAAACAGACCCCTGGTTATTATAAATTTTGAGGGACCAGAATCATGGGACACTAACATGAAATATCAGGGAGCATTTATCCCTGTCACAAAATGTAAATAGCCAATGTTATATTCAACCATTTTCTCCTCCACTAACCACTGATTCAAGAAAAGACTTCTCAAACCAATAAAGGAAAACCCCATCCTCTACAGCTTATAGGCACAATCAAAGTGGAACAAATTATCTGTCAAAGAAGTACATTAGTCATGGTGACTCATTAATACAACACAAACCACACCAACTAATCTACATATTCATATACCATTCCGCTAGTTAATCGAGCTAAGAAGAAGGCTGCAAAATCTTATTCCATAACTACAAAATCAACCACATGCACCCACAAAAGCAAAAACCTAGGTTTCAGCATCACTTCTAAATTTCAATCATGCAGAGAAGCAAACAAGGATTAACTTACACAGATCCACATCTACTCAATTTCTAGTAGAGAAGAATTACATAAACCACAAATCAAAGTATACCCTAGTACCAAAATCATTGAATACAAATAATAACAATTTAAAAAAGAACAAAAGGAAATACCAAAATTACGACCAACGATGCAATGCCAAGTGGGGCCATGCCTCTTATCGAACTCCTTCTTTACCTGCTCCGCGACATCTTTCTCTACATTGTACTTCTCAAAGGCCTGATTAATCCGAAAAAAGTCAAGCCTTTACGAAACAACACAGTAAGCACAAACAAACCCAGAAACAGAATCCAAAAGGGTGAACCATGCAACCAAGAAAATGGAAAAGAAAGTTGTTAAAACTAACGGCAACGGCGATATCAACGGCCTCCTTCTGCATGTCGGGAATCATGTCGGCGCTCTTGATGATAACCTTCTTCAGAGGGACGGCCGGTAACGGTGACGGTTTCCGGTCATCGGTGTTGGGCCTCACCGTTAGAGGTCCGGCAATGCTCTTTTTCGCTTCTTCAGTCATTATTTTCTTTTTCTCTCTATCTCCGATTGAGCTCTGGTTAGCTTTTAGGGGAAGTGACGGAATCAGGTGGTGTGATTTTTGAAACCGTATCTGAATAATATATATTTTTAAGCTAAAAAATAATTTAAAAATGAAACTTTTTAAAAATTAATAACATTCATTTTTTAAAAAACCTATAACAATATTAATGTGTTTCATTACCTTAAGTAATTTCTTTTTAAATATTATTGATAAATAGAATTATATATTTAAGAGACTTAAAGGGGGGCTTTATTAACGTGACTCTCACATGTTTCATACTTGTTTAAAAAGGATTTTGTGTCCATTGTTTTATTATTTTTATTATTCAAAAAAATTAAAATAAAAAACAGACATTTTTCAAAATCATCTCTAAATCATAAAAAATATGCAATGATTTATAAAACAAAGTTTAACACTTTCTCTCTTCTTTTTTCTTTTAACAAAATGAGGAAAACTTATATCTTTTTTCGTTGTTTTGGAAGATATATTTCTTGGAGCAAATAAAGTAAAATTGGCTCTTTTGAATTTAAGAGTTTTATTTCAAAATAGAATATAGTAGTGGGATTTTTGATAAATATATAAATTTAATTGTGAAGAACACCTCTGAGAACCTTGCAAAGAAACAAATTAGGTAGTGTAGTAGATTAATATTTTTAAAATTGGTTTGGTAATTGAAATGGTCAAGATATTAATTCAATGTTTAGTAGTTTAAATGCTTGTAATTAAGTACTTTAACCTTCAACATAGTAGTCAATACAGGAAAAAAAATAAAAGGTACTATAAAACATGATAAACTTAATGAAATTTAGTTAAAAAAATTAAATTTACACATTTAATGAAAGACTAAATTAACATAAATATTTTAAAAAGAGTTAATTATAATTTTCACTAAATTTTAAAGATAAAATACATATTTAATCCTTAAAAAAAAAATTTTAATGGTGAAAGAAACTTTCTTTAAGAAATTGATATGTCATCAACTTGAGATAAAATGTATTATATATAGTAACACCGAATTAAAATTTACTGATTTTTAAGTCATATTTATTAAATGTTCACGTGAAATAATATGTACAAGGAAAAAAAACAAATTATTCATTTAAAGAATTTATTCGAGAACATCATAATAATATACAGAAAATTTGAGTAATTGTGTCATAAAAGAAATTACAAATTTATTAAAAAAAATCATAAAAAAGTTTGGAATTTCTTTCGAGAAAATTGAAAGAAAAGATTTTAAGATATCTAACTACAAAAAATTGATTGTGTATTTTTGTTTAAGTTTTATGTTTTATTTGACTGTATTTATCCTTAAATGATTATTTTCATTTTGAACTTAGTTAAGTTTTTTCTTTTGCAAGTTTATGTCTATTTAGTTTTGAATTTAACGTTGAAGAAATAAAATTAATTTATAATAAATTAGTGGGCACAACTTCGTCTTAAGTTAGTCTTATAATATTGAATTAGATTCAAAATATACTTTTTAATATTGAATGAAAGTTATGGGTTTATTAATGTTTGGTTAAAAAAAAGTGATTATTTCATTCCCCACAAAAATATTGATATAGCTTAATTCAGTCAAATGAATATCTTTGTCTTGAATTACCAAAATCATAATTTGGAATTATTTCGAATTGAATCTGATCGTTCGTCATCATCTGATGCAAACGAAGCACATTCATGTGAATTGAATTCTATAATCTCTTATTCTTTCTATTGACGAATGACTTTCAATTTTTATTTAGATAAATAATAACTATCATACTAAATTGTCATAAAATCTAATTTTTATGTTTAATAATTTATAGTTTCAATATTAGTTAAATCCATATTAGTGAGTTGTTTTTCTCTATCGATTGTTTCTTTAAATATTTTCTTCTTACGTCAACTTTTGAATTTGAATTATATTTTATTATTTTTTTTCTTTGAGTTCTTAATCACTTGACTCTATTTGTAGGTATAGTGTTATGAGATATGTGGTCTTACAATATCTTGGTTTTCTAAACGAGTTATTTATTAAATATTCAAATTACTTACAATAATTTAATAAGACTTGATTAATTTTTTATAATGTTTTTTTAATCGTTTAGTTTATTTGTTTTGTTTTCCAAATTTCTTGATATAATTCCAGGTTCATTATTTGGTCTTTTAAAATTACTTAGTTTAACTTATTTCTTGATTTGATACTCAGTCTATTTTTAAATTTTCTTTGAAGTTTTCTTTATTCTCGACAACTTGAGTTCACGATAAATTTATTACATATCTTTTTTGTTTTTAGTACAAATTTGTAATAGGTTGATTGAGAGTTATTCCTTAAAAATTATAAAAAGAATTTGAGGAAAAAAAATATGTATAACCTTTTAAGAGTAACACAAAAAATAATATGATATTCCAATTGAAAAGGACCACCAACTTATACATGACATACTTTGAAGGCTCACACTTTCCTTCTATATTATGAAAAAGGAGAATAAAATAATAGAAATATAAAATTTTGAAAAAAATATGAAGAAATAGTTTTTTTTAATCCAGATATTGTGAAGAAAGAGGAAGAGAAAAATAAAATGAGTTTAGAAAGAAAGAAATGCTAGAAAAAGAAAAAAAATGAAGTTACTTTTAAATTCCTCTAATAAAATGATTGAGAAAAAATCTTTAAGGGGAGAATTTTAAAATTTTGTTCTCTTTTTTATTCAAATTATGAGTCTAGATTTTTTTTTAAAATCGTCACTCATTTGAATTTTTTTTGTTCTTGCCTATATTATTGAGACATGACAAGAATAATTCGGAGAAAGACAAGAGATAAATAAAGAACCAAGGAAATGGAGATATTTTATATATTAAGTTGTTTACTTTTAAATTTAATAAACATTATATGGACTTTAAAGAACTTTTATCTTTTAAATTTGATAAATATTGATTTGCATCGGAGTTAATTAGTTGTGAAACTTGTTAATAGTCAATTAATTTTGATTGTTGTTTGATATATATTTTGTATAAAGTTATAAATATCAATGTTATTATTAAGCATTTTAAAGATTTTATTGTCAAGCTTTTTATTACAACAAGCATATCATATATTATATGAATATTTATTTTAATTAAATAATTTTTTTTTTTGGAAAATAGAGTAAAATGAGTTAAGGTATAAAACAAAATAATTAATATAAAAATGAATTTAAATTTTGGAATTATAATATAAGTTCAATTTGACTAAGACATCTTAATCTTAATATTGATAAAAAGGAGGAAAAAACTTTAAACTCATGAATGTTTAAAGAAGATATAAAAGTTAATATACGTGACGAGGAATAATCTTAAGAACTTAAGAAAATTAACAAAACAACAAAGATAAAAACATTCTCTGTGTACAAATTTGACAAGTGTCAGAATTATATTTCAAATGATAAATGTTTCACCTGACAAGTTTTAACACATTGTGGTTCATTTCATTTGTGACATTTTTTTCTTAATTTAAATCAATTTTCTCTATTTACGTTATAAACACAATCATTTTCCATATATATTCCTTTGAATATGAAATCTGGATAACAACGACAATCCGAAATCATCTTTGCCGTTCATTACTTGGTTGATGATTTTATAAATAGAACTAAAATTACTTTAAATAGAAAAATAAAACAAGCACCTAAAGTATATAATCTAATCTAAAATTGAATAAAAGTTATAGATATAAAAAAAAAAAAAAAAAAAAAAAAAAAACTCTCTAAAGTTGTGTAAAAAGATAGAGACACGTGTTTTTTTTCTTTTCTCTCATTTATATATGACTAAAGTTTGTGGTTCTTAATTACTTAACCTTTTTTTCTATAAAAAGACGTGAGGCCACTCATCATGGCAAATCAATGAGACAGACATCGTGAATATTGTTACAATATTTTGATTAAAATTTTCAAGAAAACTTTATCTTTCACTACTAGTAGTTTACTAATTTAAAGTATATAATATGTATTACTAAAATAAATTCATTAAATGGTTCTTTACAAAAATTTTTTGTAAAAAACAATTTTCCCTGTGAAAGCAATTATTCTGTACCCTAAAGCCTGATTTAAGTTATCTAAAAAACGTGTAAGTGTTAAAAACAACACATTTTGAGATGGGAAAAAACCTGTCTCAACTAGTGGCCATAACTCCACCAGCCACTGTTTAGGAGCAATAATTTTTCTGGTTTTGACGTCAATTTCTTATGATATTTTCGTTGTCAAGTTTCAATTCTTGTCCAACACAGGTTACAGTCTTTCAACACCTCTTTCTCACCCATCTTCTTCCATAAATATATGCACAGACACAGAATTTCAACCTAACCATTCTCAAAACAACAACCTATACTTTATTTCTTCTGCAAAACATCATATGGAAGACCCCAGTTTCGTTTTCGGAGTCATAGGTAACACACAACAACATAGTACACATTTTCGTTGTTCCTGTGACACTCTCGGTTTATGCCCCCAAAAGGGTGTTTCATCAATGACTTTTCTTTTCTTTGTTTGATGCAGGTAACATCATCTCAATTCTCATGTTTCTTTCTCCTGTGTTAGTTCTCTTAAACCAGAAGAATTCACCTTTTGTTACTTTGATCTTTAGATTATATTTATAGATATTGATTGATATCTGATGTTAAATTTATTGCTAACTGATGCAGACCAACATTTTGGAAAATAACGAAGCACGGATCCACCGAAGATTTCTCAAGCCTTCCATACATTTGCACATTGCTTAACTGTTCTCTCTGGACTTACTATGGAACCATCAAATCTGGAGAGTACCTAGTGGCAACTGTTAATGGTTTTGGCATCTTGGTCGAGACAATCTACATCATTCTTTTTCTCATATATGCACCAAAAGGAATCAGAGTAAGTATATTACTCTGATCGATATATTAACATAAACTTAGAAGTTTCACGTCGACCAGAGATAAGATCAATTCATAATATATAAGTGGGTGTAATTCTTACCTTACATGTCAGTTTTGTGAAATTGTATTAAGCTTAAAGCTCACTTTTAACATTGTATCAGAGTCTGATTAAAGACTATATTAACAAATTTTCTTAGACATTCTGTTCTATCCACTAAGAGACTATCCACTAATTTCTTCTCCCACTGAATGCAAAAAATGTAGTAAACAAGTTTTTTTCAGACAGAATTAAGTGGTGTTGTGATGCATCAATCTGATTCAATTTCAGGCTAGAACTGCGATTCTGGCTGTGATTTTGGATGTGGTGATCTTTGCAGCAGCAGTAGCTACGACTCTTTTAGCTTTGGAAGGAGATTCTCGTAGTGGTGCAGTTGGTATTATGGGAGCAGGTTTGAACATTGTTATGTATTCTTCACCTCTTTCTGTCATGGTAAGTTTCACCAAATCTAGTTCTGTATCTCTATTTTCTTGAATTTTTTTCATCAAATTTCACACACAGATTCAAACTTACATGTCACTGATTAAG
Organism: Vigna unguiculata; assembly: GCF_037176805.1. Classification (NCBI taxonomy): domain Eukaryota; kingdom Viridiplantae; phylum Streptophyta; class Magnoliopsida; order Fabales; family Fabaceae; genus Vigna; species Vigna unguiculata. The sequence goes on from NC_140800.1 coordinate 948,595, forward strand.
ATTCAGTTATACCTATAAGTATAAACCAGTTTCTATATATATAGAAGCTGCAAAAGACAGCAGAAATTGATGCATCAAAAATAGGCAATCTAATGTTGCATGTTTCTGATCGAAGGATTCGATTATTTAAAAGGGTTTCTTTTTTTCTTATGTTCTTGGAGAAACCTCCAAAATGTCCTTGTTCATGATACTGTTTCTCTTTGGTTTTCTTCGTTATGGAATTTGTGTCCCACTGGTCATAGATTTTTTGAACAGCTTCTCCCACTTGCTCAACAATCATGGCTTTTTGCTGAACTAGATCCAGCACGTGATAAATAGCATTGCACCTACTAGTTACACCACTGACAACTACATCATACCACACCCACTTCTTTTCATCCACTTTTCTCTTCTAATTCTCTCTTACCACCATTAAAAGTTTAGGTTATTTCCTTTTAAAAAATCTTAAAATCAATCCTCAAATAAATAAATAAAAAAAATTCATCTATTTTTTCTCCATGTTCAGAAAATGGTTTTTTATTTGAGATTTTTAAAATGGGACATTGATTTCTATTAACATTTTTATTTTAAAAACTATTGATTATTCGTAAAAAAGAAAGACTACTGACATTTTTTAAGTATAACCCTCGATTAAGAAACAAAAAGAAAGTATGGTTGTTAGGTTGAAAAAGTATTCTAAGTATTAAATGATAAGAGAGTACGTGGTTTAAAAATCTTCCTCTATCTTACACAGACTATTTTATGAAATTTGATGTAAGAAATGAACCATTTTTTTTAATTAGTTAGATCATATTCACTTTTGTTTAAATGTGTCAGTTTGGTGTCTACTTCTAAAAATGTGTCAATTTAGTTTCAACTTCTAAAAAAGTGTCTTAATCGAGGTTTTTTTGGACAAAAATTATTAAAATTGTTAACTTAATTCATGATTTTTACCACTAAATTTTAATGTAAATATCAATACTTAATTTTGTAAGTCATTCTAAATATCGACATCATTAACGATGTTAATAACTTTTTGCTAAAAAGGACCTAATTGAGACATTTTTTAAAAGTTGAGACTCAATTGATATCTTGTTAAGTGAGTATCAAACTGATACATCTAAATAAAGGTGTGTATCATCCGACTAATTAAACTATTTTTTTTATTAACTACTAGTAGAAGATTAACTATGTGTTATTAACCTACTTTCCGATTCATTTTGCTTTTTAATCAATAACTATCATTCTTTTAACTCTTGTATTCATTTTCAGAAAACAGTAGTGACTACAAAAAGTGTGGAATATATGCCATTCTTGCTTTCATTTTTCTTCTTCCTAAACGGTGGCGTTTGGTTGTTATACGCTGTTCTTGTTCGTGATGTTATCCTCGGGGTAAGTTCAAAATTTCAATCACAAATAAGTTTATTAATCTTTATAATAACTATCTAAAAATCAGTAAATTGTTCAAGAATTTGTTTTTAGAAAATTGAATTAAAAATTTGAAGAATTTGTCCCTTTAAAGTACTAATCACTACTTTGTTATATATATATTGAAACAAAAGGTGCCAAATGGTAGTGGATTTTTACTGGGGGCTATGCAACTGGTGCTATATGCAATATACAGAAATGGTGGAAAAGAAGATTCAGAGAAGAGATTGGAAGAAGGGTTGCAACATGAACCACTAATCTCAGAGACAAATAATGAGTCATATCAGAGGGAACACAGGGCCACCTAGGTTGCTTCAACTTTTATGCACCCTTCATCATTTCACCTCTTTTCTTTCTTTATTTCATCTTTTCAAATTATATATCAAAAAGTAATTCAATGTTCAATTGCTTTGTAAATTAATCCAAATAGAGAGTGTTTCAAACAAAACATGTGAGATAAATGTTATTCTTTTTTTTTTTAATCTGTCACAAATATTATATGGACACTGTTATTTTGATATTATTCTTTTTTTATTATTATTTGATATTATTTCTCATAATTATTATTATTTTTTAAATATAAAAGTTAACTTTTATTAAAACTATTTTACTTTTTATATAAATTATTAAATCATCATTAAATAATGTCAAACGATCCTTTTTCCGTATAGAAAGCAAAAATTTACGTTAATGAATGAGTGATAAATTTTCTGTTTATATATAGTAAGAAAGTTTCTTCAGTTTTATTATTCTTATCTAACATATTTATAAGAAAAATTAAGAATGTCCTTAATTTTTTTTAATGTTTTTTTTCTTCTGTGTGTATTTCTTTATTTGATTTTCGTGTTTTCCAGATTTTTAAATGGAGATACAGTATTTTTTATATATTTATTACAAATATAAATTGGTGGATAACATGCTCTAGTTGATAAAATTGTCAGAAATGGGATAAGATATGAAAGAGTGTACAGATTTGAGCCACGCAATGTCCTTTATTCCATTATCTTTCTTGTAAGTTTAGTTTGTATTTTTTTTTTTCCTTATATTATGTGAGAACAGATATATATACTATCAATAAGCTTTTAAAAAAATAAAAGGAAAAATTAAATAAAGTTAAAATTAGTTTATATCTAAATTAAAATAACAATTTGAAACAAATGATTTTTTTTTTCACAAAGTAACATAGTGTTAATTTACAGAAAGTTTATGATGGTAACCAATAGACAACAACTACGAAACTACCACGATTAATGATAACTAAGCTTAAAGTGGATTGTAAAGATAAAAGGATTAACAAAATGTAAGAGAGGAATTTCATGACTAAGTTGTTGAAAAGTTTATAAACCAATAAATGAAAACAACAACAAAGTCATCATTACTTTTTAATTAAGCATCAAAATAAAATTAACAAAAAAAAAAAAACGTTTTCCCCTTTTTCCTACTTTTATTTGAAATTGGATGATTTTAAACACCAATATCTAATAATCCACACTACTCCATAAGAGTCATCTAAAGTTGTTTAATATCTAATTAGTTGAAACGATTGTTTAAAGTTAAATAATATCATTTAACAAAATTTATTCTTAGAGCATATTATATGACATTATATTATAAGCATAGTTGTTTCAGAAAAAAATATTTTTAAATTAGTAAAATTGATGACAAAATATTTTTAAATTAGTAAAATTGATGAAGATGATGTTTTAAGTAATAAGAGTTTTTCTTTTTGCACAAATTTACAAAATTAACCTAAATACTCCATTATGTGGCATGATAAGGTTAGACCAACAATAAATATTAGTGTATAAATATTATTTAAGTTTAGGCATTGATTTTAAGAAGAAAAAAAACATTTCAAAATGCGACGGTGTTTTTTAAATTATTTTTACAACTATAAATTTTGGTTTTAAAATAATTAAAGCATATACTAGTATAGATTTAAGTTCTTTAAAGAATCAAAGCTTACATGATGACATTTTTTAAAATGTTTGCACAATTATAGATTTCGATTTTAAAAAATTGAAACTTATTCTTTTATCTAAAGTTAAAGTTTTAGAAAAGTTACTTTTCTGTCACAATAATGTGCTGCTATAGAATCTTTATATCTCCTCTGTACATGGGACTTAATTGTTAACATTCTTTACATTTTTTTTATAAGCATTAGCATTAATATTACGAGTGAAGTACTTGATCAACAATGTTTTTTCTTCTAAGTGTACTTTGCAATATTAAGATCTATTTAATAAATTTATTTATTATTTTTTAATCAATATTTTATTGTTGTCTCATAAGTTTTAAAAGTGCAAAATCTAAATTATAAACCCTAAACTTAACTAAAATTTTTTAAAATATTAAACAAATTAGTTAAAGGTAATCTATTACTGTGCATCCATTTTTATATCAGCTTTAGTATATGTTAAATTCATTATTATGTTAAATCTTATGATATTATTATAATCAAATATATAAGAAAAAACGTTAGAAACTTGAATGTGAATACGTGATCCTGGTGATTAGAGAAATTATATAAAATGTGTTTGTCATTAGGTTATTGCATTATTATAACAAGTGTGATATTACTTAAAATTTATACCTTTATAGGGGATTAGTGTAACTGTAAACATTATAAGAACACTGCAATTTCATAAAACAGAGTTTTGCAATGTGCTTTGCTGTTTTCAAGTTTCACATGCGAAGATTTTGGGCCAAACAATATAGGCCTTAGGGTTATATGTTTAGAGTGTGGCAGATACTTTCTGCACCTCCATATATTTCTTTTTTTTTAATTTCTTTTTTTTTTCAGATCACATAATTTAAGATTATTTTTATTTTTAATTTGTATAATATAAAGTCATTCTTAATTTTTGGTTATGCAATTTAAAAATTATTTTTTTACGTTTTCGATTATACTATTAAAAGAATAATGTGGAAAATATTTTTATTTAAAGTGCAGCAAGAAACACATGAAAGTTTTCTATTTAAATATTATTTTTTTAGGTTTATTAGCTCAGAAATTAATTTCACTTACAATATTGTGAGTAATATTGAATCTACAATTTTTTACATATACTATGAATTATTCTTAGAAGCTAAAAAGTTAATATTATTTATGTAACATTATCGTATTTTCCAATCTCTTCCTTTTTAATCTTTTATGATCTAGTAATGATGTTCTTGTGTAAAGATATTTTAACAATAGTAATAAATAAAATAATAAATTTACAATTATTAATGTCTCATCTTTTTAGATCGTAACATATGTATATAATATATATGCATTGACCTTGAAAGTAAACTCATATCATTTCTAATTTTCTAATTTTAGTTTAATCCTTTTCTAATGTTATTATGGATTTAGATATTCTTTAAAAATGTGAGGTAATTAATCATTGAGGCAAGATATTTTGTATTGAAAGAAGTATTACAACCACTAAGTAGACACCAATTATTCAATTGATATATCATTAATGGGATTGAGTTTCTTTAAATAAAAATTTAAATTTTACATTATGAATAGAAAACATCATTAAAGTAAACAAATACTTAAAAGTTATCAAATGCTTTCAATAAATATTTGTTGAAGATATTACACTTACTAATTCAAATCTAATTATAGAAATTAACTTTTAATATAAAATTGAATTAAACATAAAATATAAAAATTATTTAAAAATATATGAAAATTTTAAACTAAAAGACATTAAAAAGCAACATTAAAAAGTAAGGGGCAATGGAAGATTGAATAGAAAGAAGAAAAGTGTAGGGTACCCCTTTTCACTAAGTGTTTTATAGATTTGAGATGGGAACATCTGAAAGAGAAAAAGCAAAGCCAAAATCAACCAAACTTATTCAACTTTTCTTTGCTTCAATGAAGAAATGGCCCATCATAGCAACAGACAAAAACAATCAACGCTTTCATTAATTTTATGTGGATGACAAATTCTTACATTTTTTAATTTAATTTTATTTAATAGTGATGAAAGTATAAAAAAAATATTAAATATATTTTTTTAACTTTTCTATTATATGAAATTGATATTCATCTCTCAAACTTTAATATAGTTTAATTGTTAAATTAAAAAAATACAAAGAAATAATCCTCCTCCTATAATTATATATTTTTGGGTTAAATATGTTTTCGGTCTCTTAACTTTCAGTGAATTTTGGAATTAGTCTATTTCGAAACTTTGGACCAATTTAGTCCTTATCTTTAGAAATATGTGAATTTAGTTCTTTTAATCAAATTTTGTTAGGTTGATTTGATGTTTCGTACGCATTTCAGTATTGTATTTGAGTTGTTTATACTGTTGACACATTTTTGCTTTAATATTAAGTCAAATATTATTATGAAACATGTTTCAAATGTCAACTAAACTTAACAAAATTTAATTAAAAAACCTAAATTCACGTATTTCGAGAGATGAATGTCTAAATTGGTTAAAAATTTCAAAATGGACTGATTCTAAAATTCACTAAAAATTAAAGAACAAAAACATATTTAATCTCATATATTTTTACTTATTAAATGATGTTTTAGCTTAAATATCAACATTTAATAAATAAAAAAATTATATTTATTTATTATTAAAATTTTGGATAAAAATATATCAATTTAGACATAAATATATTTTAATTTCGCATCTAAATTTAATGACTACGAATATATATAGATTAAACTCTTATCACTATCGCTATATGAAAGATATATTTTATAATTATGATACAATTTTGTTATCTAAAAGCTTATTAGATTAATTATTAGAATTTGATTATGACTTATTTGATCTAATCTTTGTTATGAGATAATTAGTGTTTTGAATTTTAAAAATAAAAAATAATGTTATCTGAAATAGTTTTGTCTACTAATTATTTGTTGTACCAATAATCAAACTTATATCTTTAATTCTGATAAACTTTTGGATTGCTTTTTGAATTAAACTCTAAATCAAATTTGATAGTTCAATAGTTTTTTAAGATATAACTTATTTTAGTTTATGTATATTATTTTAGTTTTATTACTTATGTATGTTTTCTTTTTCAATATAAAGAAGAATATTTGTAGGTAACAGGTATTTCTTAGTCATTATATAATTTTCTTTTATTAATTTTTTTTTATTTTCTTGTGTGTGATAAGTATTATAACATCTAACCAAAAAACAAAGTTCTTTAAGTACATTACACGTGTTGGATAAAACACTTTATAACTATAACTTTTTTAGTTTGAAATTTAATAAATTCATAAAACAATAACTTATATAGTTTGAAAAAATCTTATAGTTTTGAACAAAAATTATAAGTTACGAGAATTAATAAAAAAGATAACAACAAAAAAATATAGGGTTTAGATACGTAAAATTAATACCATTTTTTGACGTATCGATCTCGTAATAGCTTATTCAATTTGATGACAAAAGACACGAGTAACTACTAAAATTTGGGAGTAAAATTAGTTTACATTCCTCAAAATATTTATTAAGATATTGTGTATTATTAATTTTTTAAAGAATAAAGATACAATATTTTTTCCCCGTGTTACCAAAAATATTCTCAAAATATATGATATTAACATTAGTGTTTAAGTATGATTCACAAAAAAATTGCAAATGTATTGTTTTTTTTCGATACTAGCATAACATAGGCGCTATCGCGCCTGTGTGTATGCATTTTTTAAATATGCGTGATATTATATTAGTAAGTGATAATATTATAATGTTATTAAGTTAATATATATATTAAAATTATATTTATTAAAAATAAAGTGAAATGTATCAGATCAGATAAAAGAATAATCATTGATAAATAAAGAAGAAGAGAAAAAGTAGAGACATCTGATTTTATAAAAAGTTTGTAAAAGTAACGGTCAATTTTTAAAAATTTAATAAATTATTATATTTAAAGGGTAAAATCGTTATTTTGAAAAGTATACACAAAAAAAAGATTCTCCTTTATATATTGTTATAGATGTCTCGGCTTTAAATAATTTCAAGTAATTTTAATTTGCTTCTATATTACAATCCTTAAACACAATACTAAAATATTATCCACTCAAAATTTGAACACTTAATTTTATGTTTGGGTTCCAAAGAGAAATTCTTATTCAAAATTATTTTTTAAAATATTATAAAAAAATAAATTTTTTTTGTCAATCTTCTATCATATTTTTTTATGTTTTTTTTCAATCTCTTATTTTTTAGTTCTCTTCCCATATATATTCTTGTACTTACTCCATCTTCTTATGACATAAGTATTCCACATTCCAGCATACCATTGTTTTTAAATTAAAAAAATAAAAAAACTCAATATAAAATTATGATCGATTAAGATCAACCTATTTTTCTTACATTTGGTGGTCTTTATACAAATAATTATTATCCCAAATATTTAGCCAGAACATAATTTAAAAAATAACATTTATAAAAGAATTTAAAAATACTTTATTTATATGTAACCTTATTAAAACTAAAATTAATAAAATACTATTTTTTATTTATTTATCTTATATATTTTTTTTAATAGAGGTAGTTGAAAGGTGGAGTTCACATCTATCAACTTCACATATCGGCAAGAAAAAATAAAAAGGATATCTATGTTGAAGGATTAGGGTGCATTGATTGGTGGGATTTAATAATTATCACTTTATTACATGCAAATTTTTTCCAAATTATAATTATGCCCTTCTTGCATTTGTCTCTTGTTTTTGGATCTACTTTGCCAAATTAATCATTCAACCTTTGTTTTCTCTCCAATGGAAACTGTTGAACAATCACTCATTACTAAATTATTGCAACTAAGATATCATATAATTAATAATTAACTTTGTCTCTCATTTCATTCAACAATACCTCTGTTAAGTGGTCCTTAAAATTATATAAAAACTTTAGAAATTAATTCTCAAGTAAGATGAAAAATACGTGGGTTTTAGTATTTCACATATTTGTATCTACCACTGTCACAGAATATATGTCATATATTTATGATTTTTTTTTTTACGGTGGGTAACAATTTGACGTGAATATGAGTGACGTAAATTTAAATTAGATAAAATATTCAACGCTAAATTTACGTCAAGCGTAGTAAGATTTAACGTAAATTTTTGTGTTTTTTTTTTCTAAAATTTAATCAATTTTAATGTAAACCAAAATCTGAAATACAGGATAAAATATCAATATAATTTACATACAATAATGAATCATAGTGTTAAGAGAACTATAGTAACCCATTCTTTTACGACAACTAAGTTAAATTTTTCTCCCAAAACATTTCAACTTGCCTCCATCTTACTAAAATTCTCAGTTCATGTAACCCACACAGATGCAAAAAAAATTACAAGCTAGGAGAAAATTGTTATTTCCTAATAAGATAAAATAGTTTTAACTTATACGTAGAACGATAAACTTGATGATTCTTTTTAAAATAAAAATATTATAAAAGTCAAATAATCAATGACAATATAAAACGTCATATACTCATGAAGTATATCCACATCATTCTACAATACCTCTCATCAATTATCTTAACATTTATAAGAAATGGAACAACCAAATGAGACGAAATAATACAAATTTTTTTATCAGTTATATGTAACTTCTGTTTCCTGTATTGTTGTGTACGTACGTCAAATTGACTTATTTTTTGTTTAGTCTAAGTTAAAATATATAAACAAAAACAATACTAAGGTCATTAAGTTTGATAATTTTTAAATCACCACCATTAAGTTCATCCAAATTGATCTAATTATTAACCGATTTACATCATGGTAACATTATCTCTATAATCAAACGTTTTTCGTTAAAAAAAAAACTATAATTATTAATTGAGACGTAATTTTTTTATTTAAAAATATAGCATTTTTAACATCACAATTTAATTGTAACTGGATCAAATTTAAAATATATATATATATATATATATATATATATTTATTTATTTTGATAAGTTTCTAAATGATTTTAGAATATAAAAGAATGAAAAATAAAATGAGAAACTATTTAGATGTTATCAAAAGAAAAAATAGTTAAAATTTAATTATTAAAAAATGATTTTATATATATAATAATATATTTTTTTTAAAACTTTAGAAGTATTTAATAGAGGGTCTGGCACGGGTTGTCTCATTTGCAGTTTTTTACTGAGTTTGAAGTCAGATTCCACGTGCTTCTGGGCACTCTCCACACCTTCTTTACATATCTCTCTCTTATCTTCTCCTCACACCATTTTCTTCTCTTTCTCTTCTTTTCTTCTCCCTCACCTTGCAGCCATGGAAGAAGGAGCAAAGAACAATGAAGTTGGTGATGGAATGCAATGCATTCACCACCCTCACCACACCACCAACACCACCACCACCACCATTAACCCTGGTGCTATCTGTGCCTTATGTCTCCAAGAAAAACTAGGCAAGCTTCTCTCTTCTTCATTCCCTTCTCCACCTTCACTTTCTTCTTCTTCCTCTTCTCCTCCTTCCCCTTCTCCTTCTTTCACTCCACCACCTCCTCCCTCACTCAAAACCAACCACCACACTCGCTCCCGCATCCCCTTCCTCCTACCAAACAAAAACACCACCAACTCTTCCTCTTCGGGTAACATCATTTTCAAGCGCAGCAAGTCCACCGTCACATCCACCAGGAGCCACACCCACTTCCTCCACCATCACCACCACTTCAGTCCCCGGAAAAGAAACGGTTTTTGGTCTTTCTTCTATCCTTCTTCCAAGACCCCAAATGGGAAACACAAAGACCAGAGAAAGAGTGATCACGTGATTATCGAAGAGGAAAAGTGTTTGGGCACTTCTTCATCCTCTTCTAAGGTTTCGAGATCTAGATCTGTCGGGTGTGGTAGCAGGAGCTTCTCTTCTGATTTCTTCGACAGGATCTCTTCTGGTCTCGCCGACTGCACTCTCAGGAGAGTCGAGTCTCAACGCGAAGGAAAACATAAGGTTGTAGCTTCTGTTTCTTCTGCTTCTTCTTCTTCCTCTTCTTCTTCTGCTTCTTCTGCTGTGAACCATTGCATGAAGGAAAGAGTACGGTGTGGTGGAATCTTCGGTGGCTTCGCCGTGACTTCGTCGTCTTCTTCTGCTTGGGTTTCTTCCGCTGTTGATGATGGCAGAGGAAGGAGTTGGGGTTGGGCATTCGCTAGCCCCATTAGAGCTTTTACCACCAAAGGGTCTTCTTCTTCTTCTTCTTCTTCTAAGAGAGACGCTTCTGATAAGAACGCCACGCCAAATTTATCAGCCATTCCTTCTTTGCTCACTGTTAGAGGCTGAACTCAAATTATGCAGAAAACAAAAAAGTGGTGTTTTGGAGGCATTATTTTTTGTTTATGATGCTTGTTCATCTTCGTTAATATAATATATAATATTGTAACACTTTCAAGTTCTAATTTTCCCTCACATTAATTCTTTCTTTTCTTTGTTTATGACACTGGATTGTTGTTCATAAATTATGATTAGTTGAGTGATTTTTTTCTCTTATGATCATTGCTTTATGCCACCGTATTTTATGTAGTTATTAATCGAAAAAAATATATAATATTTTCATATGTTTTTGTTGGTACTATTTGCTGCCTCTATCTCGATGTTCATGTAATGCAATGTGATGACAGAGACATGTAATCTAGTTTCTGCAAAAATCACTGTTCACACTTGTACCCATGAGGACGCAACGAGAGAGACTAATACAGCATCTCCAAATCTAAGAAATGTTAATAATACACATGGCTATAATTTTTCTAAGATGGTTTTTTTTTCGACATTTTCCTAGGATGGTGGGGAAATTTTTATAATTTAAAAGAAAAAAATATCGGTTAGAAAATCAGAAAAAACTATCAAAATTTGTTCTGAGTCAAAGTAAAAATACTTGACACAAAATAGTTTAATTTCAAAAAAAATGAAAATCAACATAAACTATTGGTTATTTTTTATTTTATATTATTATTAATAGATTTTATTACAGATTATCAAGTATCCCTAAATATTACTATATGTTTTATTCGAGTTTAATGGGATTTTAAATGTAAAATAGAATTTAAAATTGTATTAAACCTTTTTAGTATCATAAATATAATAACATGTTTAATATTATGTAACTATTATTATTGTTATTATAGTTAAATAGCATCATCAATTCAATAATTCAATAATGGTTTAATCAGTGGGATTATACTCGTATTCATTTACATGTGTCAGTTTGATATCCGTTTTTAAAAATATGTTAATTGAATCTCAATTTTTGAAAAGATGCCTCATTAACGGTATTAATATTTAAAATGACTTACAAAATTAAGTATTGATATTTATATCAAAATTTAGTGATAAAGTCATGAATTAAGTTAACGGTTTTAGTAATTTTTGTCTGAAAGAGACTTGATTAAGACATTTTTTCAAAAGTTGGGATTAAATTGACACATTTTTAAAAACGAGTATCAAACTAACATATCTAAACAAAAGTGAATATCAAAACAAAAGTGAATATCATCCGACTAATTAAATTTTGAATAATTAAACATTTCCCATTGCCCTTATACACATAAATACGGTGCAGAGAGATAGAAAAATTGGAGGAAAGTCTCTATAATTTGGTAGGGTTGTTCTTGTGAACTTCCATGAGTTAACACTAATATGTGATGGTATGGCAGAGACATGTAATTTGTGATAGTTTGTGTGGAATCACTATTCACATGCATTCACATGTTTGAGTGATGCATGCAGAAGGGAGAAGATATATAGAATTAGTGATGGCCATGTTATAGGTGTTTTGTGTTATCTCAATTATAAGCAATGTCAAAAGCAAGTTTGATTTTTCCCTTTGGATTCGGCTTGTGATTGTTATTCTTTTCATATTTTAGTTCTTAATAAATTTTTGTTCATATATTTTACCAGAGTTTCCTCAATAGTCAAAGACATGAACATGGTTGGAGATGAAGTTTGAGTGGTCCCAAGATTGCATTCACCAACAAGATCTTGCATTCACTGTTTCTCACATTTATTATAGGCATTTGTGGCCAACTAGTGCCACTTCTTCACTTCTTTTTTAACATTTTCTCATCACTTATCATCCATCTACACAGCTGTATATAAACGCTAATATTTTATTGTGAATCCAAAGAGCTTAATGATTTTGAGAATTTTGTTAAAAGGAATCTGAGTGTCAACAATCTCATGTATAACTCTAATGTTAAGTGATAATTTCTTATAAAAAAGAATTAAGATTTTTTTAGTTTTATTTATTTTTAATATCTAACATAAGGAGACATTTGTACCGTCTTATATTTAATCGATATAGAAGTTTTGATATATTTTTTGATTGTGAATATTTGAAAGTAAGACCTGATATCAATAACAATATCATAAGAGATGACACATTAAATTTAAGAAAAAAGAAAATTTAAATAGGATAAATTTTTAAAATTTTTGATATCATCTTAAGAAATGATTTTTTTAATCTAATTTAACTTTAGAAAATTAGTTTGTTAATGAAATTTACATCGATTTATATAATATATAAATTTATCTTGATCGATGCGAGATCTTCGATATAATATTTTTTTAAAAAAATATTTCTATAATATGTTATATTTTAATATGAATTATTTATCATAAGTTTAAATATGTTTCAAAAATATTTATTTATGAGGAAAATTTTATTTTTAGTATTAATTATATATTTATCTCTTAAGAATTAAATGTTATCTTATGCATTAGATAGATAAAGGACTGGTTATTAACATAATTTTAAGAAAAGTAAATATTTGGAAGAAGAAAGAAGGTGAAAATATTTATATTATTGATTATAATTGAGTTAAATTGAAATGGGAAAGAGTGATGTTGATGGATAGTAATATAGAATGAATATATGGGAAGATAAGATGTGGGAAAATATGATGGAGACAATTGCCTCCATCAAAAAGTACACAAATGGAACAAGGCAAAGAAAAAGCTGCTTCAAACACACATTTTTTTGGTCCACCTATTTTATTTATTTATAAGATAAAGAGAAAATGGTGATTTATTAGATACATATTCACAAATATTTATTTTATGCTTTTACTTTTTTTTTTCTCTTATCACATTGTATATTATATTTACCCTCTTTTTTTTTCTTACTCGAGGCATAAAGAAAATAGCTTAAGGTGCTCAATTCATGTATGATTCCAATAATGGACACACTCTTAATATTCAAAAAGAAGAGTGTACAATACTTGTTTTATTACTCGCACACTCATTAATATTTTAGTTCGTTGTTGGTATAAATATATATTTTAAGAAATAAATATTTTATTGGCAAAATTGAAAGTTTTGTTTGTTATAAGTCTCACTCTGTATATATCAATGTTAGCATTGTTTTGATGCTTTGATGTTACTGGTCTTCTAAACTCGTGTATTTACTATTTGGAACACTTAGTGTGTGGGCCATTTTGGGCCCAGTACTTTTTTCTTGCTATATTATTTCTCTGTCATTGGGAAATTGGGCTCAGAAATAGAACGCGAGTTTTCTCATTATATTGTTCGTACTTTGTAGGTCCAATTTTTTTTTTTTTTTCATTAGAATATATAATATATTTACATAAATAGTAAACTAAAATATTCGACCATGTTAAAAATCATATAGCATGTATTTTCTTCCTCAAAGTATTTGATAAGGACACAAATGCAGTTATAGTTCTTTTATTGGAAATATATTAGCAACCTTAATTTCACCGTGAATGTAATGCATGGTTAAAATTATATTCAAAATTTGAACTTCAATAAATAAAATCTATGGGTGAAATCAATTGCATGAAAGATTATAATCCAATCATCTTTTTTTTTTTAAGATTTACATTCATTACTTATTATAATATTAAACGAAAATTTTGCACTTTTCATATTATATTAATGACACTCACATCTTCCTCTAACTCTAACTGTAAAATAGTCATGTCCCTTATATTTTTAAGAAAAATACCATCTACATCTCCTCTAATTTTTTAACGATATTTATAAAAAGTATTATATTAATTTTAATAGACTAAATATCAAACAAAATAGTTTTTTCTTTTCTGTATCTTTAATTTTATAGTTAAGATAAACTTTTTATCTCTAAAAAATTTCTTCTCTAAATAAAAATCTTATCTTGAACATTCTAAGCTAATATGTATCAGATAAACATAATTTGTTTGTTGTAATTTATATCTATATATTAAGGTGCAAACAAACTAATATAATACATTATACATACTAATCTTTAGATGCTTTATCAGAATTTGAGTTTTGTTTCGTACAAAATTTTTGTTAGGGGATTATTTTCACTGTTCTAAAATAACTGTAATTTTTAACTGCTAATGTTTTAACATAAACTGACGTTTCCAGGTTTTATAAAATAATATTTTTACTTCAAAATATATTATTTTAATATACAGCCAGTAAAGAGTATTGTAAATTTAACTTAATAAACAATACTTAATGTTTGAAACTCTAATAGAATAATATTTAACTTAATAAATACAAAATTAATTATTTTATCAATAAAATTAATTGGTATTTAATAATTTTGTTTAGTATTAATTTCTCTATACTCACCCCACCACGAGATTATAATTCTTTAAAAATATAATAATTTGAGTTTTCTATCGGTCAAAAGTAGTCATTAATCTTATAAATTATCATCAGGTGAATTGTCTAAATTGTGTATCATTGTCAGAGAAAGACAATCAGATTTTTATTTTATTTAAATATTATCCTGTAAGAATAGCTAAAAAAAAAACTGTATACAATAGTTATTTTTAAATAGAGAAGATATATAAGGTTGTACAGTATTTTGTTAAATAACTTTTTTTTATTTACTTATTAAAAATTAAAGTTACCCAATTAAAAAATTACATAAAAATAATTGAAAGAAGGTTTAATTATGCTTTTGGTCCCCATTTTGGAGTCAAAATCTCAAAATGGTACCTAAATTTTTAAAAGTCTCAAAATGGTCCCCTTTTTTGTTGAAACGTCTCACGTTTGTCCTTCCCGTTAAGTCAAAGTTGACGCCGTTAGAGGGAGTGCCACGTGTCAGTTCCTCAATTTTTTGAATTTTTTTATTAATTTTTTTTTATTTTTAATTTTTTTTTTGAATTTTTTTAAAAAAATCAAAAAAATTGCCACGTGTCAAGCTGTCATTGTGCCACGTGGCAGTGGCAGTGACACGTGTCAATATTACACCACGTGTCATTTTGTTAGTCTCAATTTGGTCCCTTTATTTTTATTTATCTCAATTTAGTCCCAATTTTTTGTAAAAATGAGCAATTTTGTCCCCCTTTCAAATTGAAACAAAATTTAATTTTATATAAATGTTATACCAATATTTTTATTATATATTTTTAACATAGCTAAGTTTAGTTAAAATTATGTTTCACATTCAACTTTACTTAAAATTGTTTTCAAATTTTAAATTTATATGTGTTTTATTGTAACATGAACTAGGTAATTTATGATTTTTTTTTTCTATTAACATTATTTTCTATTAACAACTTTTAAACCATTTTAAATAAAGTTCAATGTAAAATATTAATTAAATGAATTTAATTTTGTTAAAAATTATTTACTTGAAATATCAATTTTGATGGAAATATTTGTGTACATTTATACAGAAATTCAATTTGATTTCAATTTGGAGAGGGACAAAATTGCTCCATTTTTATAAAAATTGGAACTAAATTGAGACAAATTAAAATAAAGGGACCAAATTGAGACTAAGAAAATGACACGTGGCGTAATACTGACACGTGTCATTGTCACTGCCACGTGGCACGATAACAGCTTGACACGTGGCAATTTTTTTAATTTTTTTAAAAAATTCAAAAAAAAATTAAAAATAAAAAAAATTAATAAAAAAATTAATAAAAAAATTCAACAAATCGAGGAACTGACCCGTGGCACTCCATCTAACGGCGTCAACGATGACTTAACGACAAGGGCAAACGTGAGACGTTTCAACAAAAAAAGGGACCATTTTGAGACTTTTAAATATTTGGGTACCATTTGAGATTTTGACTCTAAAATAGGGACAAAAGGCATAATTAAACCTTGAAAAAATATAGATAGATCTCTTGATACCAAAACCTGAAAGACGTGCCTGGTGAGTAACTCACCTGAATGTTAGGAAAATAATAAACTCAGAACACAGAACAACCACAAACAGAAACGAAACGATAACGTTTTATTATTGTAAAAGCCAAACCTACTTTGTTAATTTGTTCATGCATGAAAAGGATAAAAGAAGATTCTAGAAATAGATAGAGATAAAACCACACAACAAAACATTTGATTGAAAAGAGGTTTGTGTTGTGTCTCTAAGATGATTTGCCTTTGTGGTTCAACAGCATCTTTCGGAGCTCCACCGGGTCAATCTCATCCCTGTGATTGATGGGCCTGTAGTATCCCGTCACTGGGTCTGGGGCCCAAGCCGATGATGGACCCGAACCATTCTTTGCTACACCCTTCTCTATTCCGCTCATACCCCCTCTCATCGACGAAGAAGAAGAAACATCAGAAGCCACTGCATACCCTCGCCTGTACCAGAACACATAAGATAATAATAAAAAAGAAAATTGATTAACTACATGCTGAATAACTATTTTTATTTCATGCGAATTTAACATGAGAAGAAAACATGGTGACATGCAAGAGAGAGCAATTTTTTTTTTTGCATGTGAGTGGAACAAACCGGTTAACGGCGAAAACAAGGGCGCGTTTGGCTTGTGAGATAGATTGTGCCATCTGAACCGTTGGATTGTTGCTGCTGCGAAAGGTGTTGGGCGCAGAACCGCTTCCGCAGCAGCCACCACCTATCAACTCTTTCTCTGTGTGGAGGCGCAACACACAGTTAGGGTTTGTTTGGCACCTCTTTATATATGTCTTTGCTTCGTCTTTCGTATTTTAAAACACTAAATATTTAATAAATATAATTATCTTTACGCATTCAGACACAAACACTGTTTTTTTGTCCATAACTTTATTTCTTAGCTAACCTTTATTATTTATGTATTAATTAATGAGTACATTAAATTTTAAATTTAATTTATCATTTTAATGTCGTTTTATTTAAATATAGAATATATATTTTAAGAGATGTGAAGTGAGAAGAATAATGCGTTTTAACGTTTATTTGAAAGATCAACAACATAAAAAAAAGTTTTTTTTTTTACGTAAAGCAAAATATGTATTAAGAAATAAAATGTGTTGAAAATATGTATAAATGAGTTTTTTTTAATGTATGAAATAATAATTATTATTTATATTTTAAATATGTAGTTTTTTAAAGGAAAAGGAAAGTAATGTTTTTTAAAGTTGACAAGAAATAATATTAAATATATCTTGGAAACGGAAGCGTAGAAAGGTTATGCTTGTGTTTTGAAAGGTTCACGGGAACTGCGGAAGCAAACACACCATCCGTGGCTGTCAAACCCCGTTTTTAGCGCGTTGCTAATGTGACGTAATAGATCTATTCGTGTAGTACTAGGAATTAAGATATTTAATTAGAGTAATAAGATCTTATTAATCAATAATATACTAAAATCAAAGTCGAACTATTCATTATATTATAGTTCAATATATAGAAACTCGTTCCAATCACAATAGAAATACAATATAGAAAAGAAAAATAACAAGAAACTAATTAGAGATGGCATGACTTTATTTAATTATAAGTCGTTAATTGTCATGCTATACATTTAATAAATTTTCCCTAATTTGATGATGATTAAGTGGAAGGTACATAGTGAAATCCGGAGGGAATAATGTTAGCAATAATTGGAGTGGCAAGACGATTGATCCCAGCAAAGTTTAGGGTTGAAATGAGAGTTCCGGAAGAAGGAAGGTTTGTGTTGCAGTTGGAGAGAGGAGTGGGAACCACTAAGTTGCAACCATTCAGCAATGAAGAAACATCCAACAACAATGGATCCATCATAATAGAAAACTTTCCATCATCGTTTGTTCTAGCGCTTGAAAACTCCTTTTCTCCACAAACTAGTTGCACTTCAGCATCTGAAAAATATTGTGTAGTTTCTTTTCACTGTATATCAGACTTTCCAACATTGTGCATTGTATATACTAAATATGTCTCATTCTAATGGGTTAAATATATTTTTGATCCCTCAAATTTCAGTGAAATTTAAAATTAGTCTCTCTTCGAAACTTTTGACCAATTTAGTCATTCATCCTTAGAAATGTGTGAATTTAGTCATTCTAACCAAATTTTATTAAGTTTATTTGATATTTCAAACGCACTTTATGATAATGTTTGAGTTAACATTGAATCGAAAATGTGACAAATGGTATAAGTAATTCAAATACTATCATGAAATGCGTTTATAACTTTAGATAAACTTAACAAAATTTGGTTACAAAGACTGAATCCACGCATTTTTAAAAATAAAGGACTAAATTGATCCAAATTTTTAAAAATGGACTAATTCCAAATTTTACTAAACTTAAGGGACAAAAACATATTTAACCCCATTCAAATTCAGTTCACTGAGACACTTGAATTTCTTTATGATTAACCTAACTTTATATACACCAATATAGTATTTTCATTTGTGGGATACATGTAGTAAATAAATGCTTTTAAACATATAGATTTTTTTATGAAAAGAAAAACTTGTTATGTATAAATTATATTTTAGGTTCACGATAAACAAGTCTTATTGTATTATGTTTTCCTTATTGATAAATTCTTCTAAAAGTACTGAAATTTAACTGTTATAAATAAGTATACAAAAATTATCAAAAGAAAAATGATTAAAAATAAACAACTCTTAAAATTAGTTTCGTTTATGGGGAATATATTAATTTACAAAATATAAAACACTGGACTAAACATCACTGCAAGAAAATCATAATTTATATGTCGATTATTACATTTTAACACATGCTTATACAACTTTTGAAAATTTCATTGTTTTACATGTTAACACCATCAAGTAAAAATTTCTTCAAACTCTTTGTGGATTAACCTAAATTTGTTTGTCACAAAATCTTATTATTATTGGAAATATAATTGGCATTTATAGGGAAACTTTAACCGAGTAAAAAAGCTTTCGAAAAAGAACTGAGTAAAAAAAAAACGGAACTTTAGTTTTTCATGCTACGTTTTTATTGATATCACGCTGTTTAATATATTATTATATTAAAACTTTAAATAATATTATTTATCACTGATTTAATCGTCATATACTCTGTATTAATTCAGAAGATTGGTCCCACTTTAATTCACCGATTCGTTTTTTCCAAATATTTTCTTTTACTGTATAAAAATAATGTTTTGCATAACGGAAAATGAAATAAAATATTTTAGTTAACACCAAAAGATTATATATAACCAATTATTAAAATAATTTATTGTCCAAACACACTAATAATTGAATTATCCTCGAACTTTCCACAGTACTTCCAAACAAGAAGACATTATTATTACTTAAGGATGAAAATAAGTAAGAAAAATTTGCAAAATGAATGAATTATTTGTGGCCTTACTTGGAAAAACAGGGTTTGAAGGAGCTTTGACAGCGACATTATCCTTGGAACTGCAAAACACAGTCCCTTGAATGTTACTAACCGAACCAAGAAGAGCACTGAGAAACCCTAACTTAGCTTTGGTTTGTGGAATAGCCATTGCAGCAATCAGAAGAAACATCATAGGATGTTTGAAACTCATGATGATGTCTGTTGTTAGATAATCTTAAGTTGTGTTGCTGTTGCAAGAAGTTGCATGTGTAGATAAACAATTTATAATGCCATGTTACGTGATTCAACATTATTACCTTTCACCAATTTGGAATTTGCGTATTCCTGTGAAAACCTACATAGCTATGCCCTTTACTAAAAAAACAAACATACATTCTTTTTAGAGTCTTCGAGTTTTATTCTTTCTGTATTTACACTAAGGTGGACATCGTAGGATGAAATGTGGAAAAAATTAAACCTTTTTTCACGATGATATCTTGATTATTAAATTTTGACAATTTTTTCTTACAACATGAAGTGTTATCTTTTAAGTGATTTTAAATTATTAAAAATGAAAAAAAATGAAAAACCACTTAAAAGATGACACCTAGTGTTATAAGAAAAAATTATTAAAATTTAGTAGTAAAAAAATCATTTTTTTTTATCAAATTTGTAAAATTGTTTGATATTCCAACTGAATTGAAAAAACGAAGAAAATCCACTTACACAACATCTAATTCTCATTACAAATAATTTAAAAGGACATTAATAGTAAATATAATACAAAATTGAATAAGCATTTTTTTTAATATTAAAGTGCATTTATATGTTTTTTAACTTCTACTAATGAGTTAGCAATAAATATTTAATAATCGAAATACTGAATTTAATTTTCGTATGAATTTGAATATGGTGGCTTACATATATGAACATTAAAGTAAATCAATTCAATTTATACGAGTTTCATTCGGTACGAATTAATTTAAAAATGAACAAATTTAATTTGAAACACTTTATGATAAGTCATTTTATTTTTCACCACAAATCGGTGAGTTAACTACTTAAAAATATTTTATTTTTTAAAATTTATTTTATAAATTTATTATAGTAAAATTAAAATGAATCAACTTGACTCACTTTTGTATATAATTAAAGTTTTTATTTATTTCACCAAATATTAGTATAAAAATATTAATTAAACACTATGATATCATTCTATTTAACAAAAAATAAAATAAATATCTAAATTATTTAAATATTATTAAGCAACATTTTAATGTTTAAAAAAAATAAATTATCAATTTATATAATTAAAAATAATAAATAATTATAATAAAATATTTAAAGAAAAAAAAATCTAGTTACGGATCAATTTACTTTCAAACCAACTCAAACATATGTTTAATTCACAATTTAAGTAAGCAAGTTCATCTACTTAATCCACATATATATATATATATATATATATATATATATATATATATATATATATATATATATATATAAAGAAACTAAATTTTTTTAATCAATTTGACCTGACCAAATTAATTAAGATATTTAAAATTCATTATATATATATATATATATATATATATATATATTAGGATCGCAATTAAAAATCGAATTCGAGTGTTTATCATTTTTTAGTTATAATTATTAGTTAGAACACAATTCTTTTTACTTAAGAGTCTAACCGTTCAAACACCACGATTTGATTGTAACTCAGTCCACTTAGCCTTTGTCACAAGACAATTAATGTCACATACAAAAAGAAGAAATATATATATATATATATATATATATATTTTTTTTTTTTATAGTGGGTAAATGTCAACTATTGATTCTATTTATAGATAGTGATCTGGTTACAGGAAAAAAGAAAGAATGTTGTGAGCATATTTGTGTGATAAAAGTAGTAACTGTGATATTTAAAGTGAAATAGTTGAAAATTTGATATGTAATAATGATTCGCATTATCTCATATCACACACCCTTCTTTCCACCGTTCATATCATATCATTACTTTTTCTAGTGGACACTCACTCAAATTACACTACTATACTCTATACTCTACCCTAATTTCCTGCATTTCATTTAGGTCTATTTTATAAACTTATGAAAAATTATTAAACTAAATAATACATATTAATATCATTAGGAATTTAAATTCTAAAATATTTCTCTCCGCTTCATCTCATTAGTGTTTATAGAAACATACGAATAATCGTAAAATCTCTCATACGATATTTTCATTAACAAAGTTAAAATATTAAGAAATCAACCCTAACACCACTTAGATTAATGATTTTTTTATTCACTATAAGAGCTCTTATTAATGTAGTAAAAGATATTATTTCGGTCTCTTAATCATGAAAGTGGCACTAAAGTCATGAAATGTGACACAAAAAAGAAAGTCATCGTTTCACACACACTTTGAAAGAAAAATAATTATCATTTGTAAAAATAAGTTGATGATGAATATCTATATATAGATAATGTGTGTGTTTAGATTCTTGTTTAAAGGATTTTAAACATATATAAGTTTGTACTTTGTAAAAATTGAACCCAAAAGTGATGAACTGAAGGAAAAAAAAAACGTAAATTATGTTGAATTAATTAAATGTTAATCCTAAACATATTGAATATCATCTTCAAAGCATCCACAATAGTGTTAGGAAAGTAAAAAAATCAAAGATTGATTATGTTGTGTTTATTAATTTAAAAAAAGAAACAATGAATAAGTCAGTATTTTTTTATTTTTGTACGTGTTTATCTTGAAAATAACAAATTTCTAATTATTTTAATAAAAAAAAACTTATTTATGAATTATCTTAAAAATCACATTAAACCATCCTTACAAAACATTTTGACCTTTAAACATATATACAATATGAATTATCCAATTACATGTATTTGTGCATCAAAAATTTAAATACATTTGAACTATTTTTGACAATGTTTTTCCTTTTTTCTATCACTAAATATCATAACTTTTTTGCCATATACTCTTTCATAGCCCTGCAACCCTTTCTATTGCAATCCTTTCACAAAGCACTATAGAAAAAAAAAAAAAAATCACTTTTGGTAGTATTTTCATCTCCGAATTAACTTTTAAAATAGTGCTGTGTTGACTTTCCACTTTGAGCATGTGAATAATTGCATACGGTTTAATTTGTACTTTTTTCATTTTATTCCATTTTTTTACTATCATTCATCCTCTAATCTTATCTTCATCTCTACCATTTTTATATCTATTTCTAACCTTTTTCTTTTTCCGGCAACTTTTTTTTCCACTCAAAGATCTCCTTTCTGCTAAATTTTCCAACAACACATGTATTATTTCAAACTCTCTATCCTACACGATCTGTTTGTTTAATTAATAATAATATCATAACATAATTTGGATTATAATGTTGTTGTGAAACCATATTAGTCCATAATTTTACTTTACTTTCTTCATTCAATTTTATTAAAAAGTGATAAAATAACTTAGAGGTTAGAAAAAATAGTATGAAGAGAAAGATCTATGGATTCGATCCCTCCTTTCTGTTAACAATTTGAAAAAAAATAATATTAGTTTGATGTGAGGTTTAGAAATGAAGGTGAGAGAGGTAACAATTGCCTATAGAAAAGAAAAACATTCAATTTCATTAATTACATTTGTTTTTATGGATAAAAAAAATCGAAAACACTCTGGTTTTTATAAATCATTTTAATATTCCTTTTTAATCTTTTTGACTAGTACTTTGAATTATTTTGTAAACACATCCTATCCTACAAATGCAATATGTTTTAGTTCTACCAAATATCTTATATTTTCCACTTTAGACATTAAAGTAAGAAACAAGAGATTCATCCTTTTGTGTATTTCTCCCTTAAATGGAATTCTTCATAAAGTTTATAAAAAAAATCAAACAAATAATAAATATACTTGCATAATAACTAAAAAAAAATGTTTTCTATTATTAATCAATCCTAGAATGAGAAAAAAAATAATTTTTTACTATATTCATGTAATTTATTTTTATAAATTATTGAAATGGACAACTCTAATTTTTTTTACGAATAATAGTAATTGATACTTGTATTATACAACTTAACCGTAAAGAAGTCATGTATCATAACATAACTTTAGACTTCTAAAAGTAAAATTGTGTTACTCTTACTCTTATAAGACTTGTGGATAAGAAAAGAAGTCGGGTGGACAAAACACAAATTTAATTAATTTATTTTCTTTGAACTGAAATTATGTAACATTACTTCAATTCAAATCAAATTATATTAAAATTGATTCACTCTTGCACGATTTTAATTTAAATAAAAATAATAATTTAAATTGTATTAAGTTTTAACAATTAATCTTCTCATCCATAAGTGGTGTACAACCAACACCACTCCACAATAAAATCATATAATGCATATACAACTTTTCATAATGTATATATTCGTAATATTTGAAAGAATTTTAAAACAAAGTTGCACCATTACAATGAAAAAAAAGTACATACTTTTTTATCATAGATTGAAATTTCCTTTTAAAAGCAACCTAAAATTTGGTGGATGTCCAAATTTAATAAGTTGCAGTTGTTCTAATTTCAATAATTTCATTGAGATTATTTTTAATGTCAAACCAATGTGATGCTCTAAGAAATTAATCCTTAATTTTCTCCCAAGAATACACCCGTTCATTCAAATGAAAAAGAAAAAAAAAAAGCTCTTACACTTACAATATTAAAATAAACATTTTTGAAGACGAAGAACTGTGATGAAGTAACTAAACTAATGGATGATGAATGAAATGCGAAGATGATAAATTCTCGACATGGAACAAGCAAGTTTGGTTGTTTTGGTAAATCATGGAACAATGTTCATTCTTCCTCTCATTCCCTCTCATCATCGTCATCATCATCAACATTTCACAGTTCAGTCACAGCCACAGGTACCCACACACTCTGCTATTATCATTTCACACTTTCAAGTTGAAGGGCACTAACAAAATTGAATCTTTTACACTACAAAACGCTTCATTTAATTTTTATTTTTTTTTTCAGATCACAAAGTACTCCACCGAGTTCTCCAAAGTTGCAGAGGTTCTATGGATTTAAAAACTGCCACCAAAACCCATTCGAGAGTTGTTGTACTGGGCCTTGCCACTTACCCTTCTCTTGTGTCATCTCTCATATCAACCTATGCTCGTTGCCACCAACCCCAGATTGGTCTTCGCGTTTTCTCCAAGGTTTTAGACCTCTTCAGCAGGAATCTGGTGATTGACTGTTTGATGAAAGGGGGGCAATGTGATGTTGCCAAGAAGGTGTTTGGAAAAATGCCTGTGAGAGATGTGGTCACTTGGAACACCATGCTTGGAGGTTACGTCAAAAACTCGCGCTTCCTGGATGCGTTGAACCTTTTCCGGAGGATGCTGAGTTCCAAGGTTGAGCCTGATGGGTTCACCTTTGCTTCTGTGGTTACTGCATGTGCACGCCTTGGGGCACTTTGCAATGCCGAGTGGGTGCATGGTTTAATGGTTGAGAAGAGGGTTCAGCTGAATTATATATTGAGTGCTGCCTTGATTGACATGTATGCTAAGTGTGGTAGGATTGATGTTTCAAGACAGGTTTTTGAGGAGGTTGTGCGTGATCATGTGTCGGTTTGGAATGCCATGATTACTGGGTTGGCAATTCACGGACTTGTAATGGATGTGACTCTGCTTTTTTCAAGGATGGAGGTAGAGGGTGTTTTGCCAGATTCTGTTACTTTTATTGGGATTCTGACTGCTTGTAGCCATTGTGGATTGGTTGAAGAAGGTCGCAAGTATTTTGATATGATGCAGAACCGTTTCATGATTGAGCCAGAGCTGGAGCATTATGGAACCATGGTTGATCTATTGGGAAGAGCAGGGCTAATGGAAGAGGCCTATGCTCTGATTAAGGTGATGCCTATGGACCCCGATGTTGTTATATGGAGAGCACTTTTGAGTGCCTGTAGAATACACAGAAAGAAAGAACTTGGTGAAGTTGCGATTGCAAATATATCTCGCCTAGAGAGTGGAGACTTTGTGCTGTTGTCAAATATGTATTGCTCTTTAAAGAACTGGGATGGTGCTGAGAGGGTGAGACAGAGGATGAAAATGGGAGGGATTCGGAAAAAACGTGGTAGAAGTTGGATTGAATTAGGGGACAGCATTCACACATTCAATGCAGCTAATCATTCACATGAAGAAATGAAATCAATATACCTAGTGCTGGAAGGTTTGGTCCAAAGAGCCAAGTTGGAGGGATTCACGCCCTTGACGGATCTGGTTTTGATGGACGTGTCTGAAGAGGAAAAGGAGGAAAATTTAGCATTTCACAGCGAGAAGTTGGCTTTGGCCTATGGGGTCCTGAAAAGTAGCCCTGGAACCAAAATCAGGATTTCTAAAAACTTGAGAATCTGTCTTGACTGTCACAACTGGATTAAAATTGTATCAAAAATATTAAACAGAGAAATCATTGTAAGGGATAGGATTCGTTTTCACCAATTCGAAGGTGGTGTATGCTCTTGCAGAGACTACTGGTAGAGAGTTAATTCTTGGTTGAAAGGTTGAGTGACCAATAGCTTATGCTGTTACTGATTTAGAAGAAAGTCTCTAAGATGTGTGAGAAAGATGGACATTATACATCTCTTTAGCATACCTGTTAGCTTTGAAGAAAACCATTTTGGACATAATTTTTGTGTCACAGTGATTCTAAGTTGCTACTGAGTAAATATGACGGGCACAGTGAATCAGGACACCAAATAAAAGTTTTGGTAGTAAACTGGTTTAGAAGGTGGCATATAATACTGGTGGTGGAAATCCTCTTCTCCTTTTTGGTGTAGCTGCTCCTTCATACCTTCTTCTGGATT
Source organism: Vigna unguiculata (assembly GCF_037176805.1). Classification (NCBI taxonomy): domain Eukaryota; kingdom Viridiplantae; phylum Streptophyta; class Magnoliopsida; order Fabales; family Fabaceae; genus Vigna; species Vigna unguiculata. The sequence continues at coordinate 975,347 of NC_140800.1, forward strand.
CCCAGTGATAGCTGTCACTTTGTGTCCTTCTTGATTCACTTCTCCTAACCTTACAATGGAATATTACCAATTACTAGAACAAGGAATAATATTGAGATTAGGTCATTATTCATCAATCTCTTAAGGAAACATAAAACTTTTACTGCTCACGCTGGATATTGAGATTTCTTGTATTATCATGGTATCAAGTGTTAGTGTTGCTTAAGCTGATAATTTTGAAGAAATAATTGTTTATTTTTATTACCTTCATAAGGGCTTCTGTAAAATAATCTATGATTACTCTTTATTTAAGTCAAATCAACTATGAAAAATCTGTAGCATTCGCTTTGCTTAGTAAAGGTGGGAAAATCAATCTGAAATTCTAAACTAATTCCCAAGATGTGAAGTCCCTAACTTTTTGTACCATGTAAAAACTAAAGCCTACCACTTTCATTCTAGAAAGGGTATTTTGAAATGTGATTTTTACGTTCTAGAATAAACTTAACGAAAATAAGTGTATGCCTTGGTTTTTGTAAACTTTTATAAAGAAATGTCTAAATATAAAATAAACCACATTCTAAGTCCAATGATTATGTCAGTTCTCCTGTATTATATACTAGGAGAGGACAATTTTTTTTTTCTCGAGTTAATTTGTATTTAAAATGCTTTTCTTTCAGAATCTGGTGGGCCCTCACTCCTCTCTAGGTAATGGTTGCAACGAGGAGATAGAACCATCCATGAAAATAACATGAGAGAATGAATGAGATTTTGGGACGTCATGTTCTTGTAGGTAATTTTAAATACAACTGAAAATAACATGAGTTGTAGGGTATGTTAGGTTTAGTACAAGAAATAAAGGAATAGGAAAGATTTCTTTCTTTTAGTTTTCTTCTATTCTATACAACTGAAAAGAAAAGAAAAAGTGTATAAAATGACAAATATGCTAATTAAGAATAAGATATGGTATAAATAATGATAATGATAATTTGTTCTTTGTATAAAAAATACTTGGGACTTTTATTTTCCTTGTAATGCATCCCAACCCAACCCTCTTGTGAAATAAATGAAGTCTTTAAATACTGAGAATATCAAAAATACATGCAAATATTGAAAACTATACCATTGGGAGAAATAATTGTTAATTAAGAAGTGAAACCAATGCAAAATTTGTAATTTCAGATAAAGTTTAATCATTAATAGGTTCGAAAGATATTGTTGTAAGCACTTCCCTCAAATATTTTAGTCAAAGTTGTTGTGGTGAAGGATGTGCTAATTAAGATAAACTTACACTCATTTTTAGACGAGTACATAATAGATTCTTAGCAATGTTTTAAGTGTATCATGAAATTTATTAGTTTGCTGGTAAATGATTAGTGTGTTCTTATAATTTACAAAGACTAATATGCAATGATTTACAAAGACAGTCACATGTCTAATTTTTACAAATTTAGGTTACTTTAATGTTTTCGCCTTTCTATTAATATGCCATTAAGAAAATCATATTAAACAACAAAGTCATATTTAAGAAGAGTAGGTTTCTTTTTAAGGTGATAAAAATGGACAACTCCTTGCATGACATGATTTTACCGAACACAACGCCATTATTTATGAAAGCACTAAAAGAATGGCATGCTAAGCTCCATCCACATTTTCCTTTTCCATTGGACTCTCTCTTTTCATGCCAAACCATATCATCTACAATCATAATACTCATAACTCCATATAATCACATCACAAAGATCAATCTCATATTCACACTTGTAAGTTCTAAGAAAATGGAACATCACAGTTTGTGTTGCTCATTGCAAATATTGACACAACATATCAACACCATCACTGAGCTTATTATCTCACCCTGCCATTGTTTTGCAGTGCTTTTGGTTGCATGTGTTGCAACCCTCTACGCTGCATGCAGAAGAAAAGCACCAATTTATTTGATAGACTTCAACTGCTACTGTCCACCCAGTTCTTATAGGCTACCACTGGCCATGTTTGAAGAGAATCAATTTTATGATGGCATGGATCCAGAGGCTGTTGCTTTCCAATGCAAGATCATGGCCAAATCAGGATTCAGTGAGTTAACGTCAATTTCTCCATCTCTTGCACAGATACCCAAAATCAAAGCTCTCTCCTTTGCCCTTGAGGAAGCTGAAACAATCATGTGTTCAGTGATAGAAAACCTGTTTGAGAAAAACAAGATAAACCCTAAAACCATTGACATACTCATCACTAATAGTAGTGTCTTCTGCCCCACCCCATCTCTCAGTGCCATGGTGGTTAACAAGTTCAGAATGAAGAGCAACATCATGAGTTTCAACCTATCTGGTATGGGATGCAGTGCTGGAATCATTTCAATGAGCCTAGCTAAAGACTTGTTGAGAGTTCATAGAAATTCACTAGCTTTAATAGTAAGCACAGAGACTCTGAGTCTGAATTGGTACACTGGTAAAGTCCCTTCTATGCTGTTATCTAATTGCCTGTTCAGAATGGGTGGGGCAGCTATATTGATGTCTAGTAGGGTCCAAGATAGGCACAAGGCAAAGTATAAACTACAGCATATTGTTAGAACAATCACTGCACAGGATGATGAATCTCATGGCTGTGTTTACCAGCAAGTGGATCCAGAGGACAAAGAAGGTATATCCATATCAAAGAGCATAGTTAATGTGTCTGGAGATGCACTGAAGAAAAACATAGCTTCACTGGGGCCATTGGTTCTGCCTTTGAGGGAGCAATTCTTGTATTTGTTTTCCATAATTTGTCGCAAAATGTGGAGTACTGGAAGAATAAGCATCTACACTCCAAATTTCAACCATGCTTTTGAGCATTTCTGCATACATTCAGGGGGAAGAGCCATCATTCAAGCCGTTGAAACAAACTTGAGGCTGAGGAAACAGGACGTGGAGCCATCAACCATGACTCTCTACAGGTTTGGAAATATTTCATCATCTTCAATTTGGTATGAGCTGAGCTACATAGAAGCAAAAGGGAGGATGAAATGTGGGGACAGAGTGTGGCAAATTGCGTTTGGAAGTGGATTCAAGTGTAACAGTGCAGTGTGGAAATGTGTTTGTGACATGAAACCAGACACAGCCACTACATGGAGGGATACAATTCATTCGTACCCATTGGACATTTTGAGAACAAACTGAGGATACAGATCGCTGAACACATTCAAAAATTAATATTTGATTTGAAAATGAAAATTTCTGTATCAACTGTTGTTGCAATTCGTTAAGGAATCTATTCGCTTTGTTAACCAATAACTGATTAATGAGTCTATTCACACTGTATCAACTGTTGTTGCAATTCGTTAATGGTATTAATCAGACACTGTATTATGGTCATTCCAAACTAGCAAAATAAAAAGCCAGAATGAAGCCCATATTGGGACATCAGTGCCCAATTTAGTCAAGTCTTTCAGCAAATCCGTATCTAAAAATATACAAAAAATTAAATTAAAAAAATTTCAGAGTTAAAATCGATTTATATACTACTTTTAACTTTTTATCTAAAGCTCTCATTTAACTTCTCCAAAACTAAAATACGTGACTCAATTCAATTCTACAAAGAGTCTATTCAACTAAATTGCAAAGCTATTAAGATACACATGGATCTATGTAGGAATAGTCCTTAAAAGCAATCCAATGATACAAAATTGACTACAAAAGGCTGTTAAAAGATAACTCAGAATCACCCCCAACAAGTGCATTTACACCAGGACCTCCAATCTGTGTATTGGAAGAATGAACAGTCTGATATGACATACGAAAAGAATGTCTAGAATCGACGGATGTCTTTAGGAGGCCTGAAGTTAAGAGGGTGGGTTTCTGGGGTGGCAGTCTCGTCTTCCTTCCACATTTTTATCGTCTTGTCGGCTTCGCATGTTATAAGCCTTGAACCAGTCATATCATAGGTACAAGCATAAATACCAGCTTCACTGTCCAGTGATCCTGTCGGGGAAAGAGGAAAGAAAATAGAGTATTAGACTTGCCAATCTCGAGGGAAGGATAGAACTAAATAGCATCAACTAAACATCCAAGAATAGCCAAAAATGCATACCGGGCTGTACAATGGTTTGGGCTTGTTGAAAATTATGACCACTCTTCCAATCCCAGAACCACATACTGCCATTGTCACCTTCAACCAGGAGAAAAAAAGGGCATAAAGATTAACGCAAGGGACACAATACCCATATCAAAAAATTCTTCAGTATGACGCAACAAGTCAAAATTAGGGAGCATTACTACCTAATACCATGGCCATGAAAAATTGGGACACAGATTAGTTGAATTTATTCTATTAAACTTATTTCCGAATAGTTTTTTTAACTTGTTTCCGTACCTCCAGTAACCATCACACCCTCCTCATTGACAGCCATTGCATTGATGATAGTTTTCTGTTGAGAGCTGCAGATAAAAAAGAATAAATGAGAAGACATCAATTATTTCAGAAATATATTTCCAACCAAATTTCGATCAAGAAGTATAAATGAACTTGAGTATATAGAAACTGATATGAACAAAATATTCCTGTTTTTGCGCTGTCTTCCAAACTACCCAAGCATCAATTAATGATTCCTTAATAACATAAATTTGGTACAAATAAGTTTATGAACTCACAGCATATTGTGAAAAAATTCTCCTTTTGGAAGGCTGAACTTTTTAATATTGTCAGCTGAAGCAGATGCAAAAGATTGCCTGCAGCCAACAAAAAACACAAAAGACAGTGAGAAGACAATAGAACAACAAATTTAACTAACCATACATATCTTATCATTCTACAAGAGCCAACTGATATCAAACACATACTCTTTGGGATGTTGGGCCATTGCACGAACAGATTTTTTATGGTTAGTGAGAGTTAACATTGTTTTACCTGGATGAATGGATCACATGTCAGATTGTGCATATAATCACTACACAGATAAGCAAGAACTTGAAAAAAAATAAATCTGTAAATTACCGTATCTTAAGTCCCACATCTTGATGGTAGTGTCGTGTGAACCCGTAACAACTTGGGGATCCTATAAACAAAATAAAAGCAGAATAAGGCCTCTGAAGAGCAGGTAAAAAAAGGTTAAAACATAGAAAGATTACGGCATATCATCTTAACGACAGTTTGCTTTCATATCTATCATATCAAAGAACTGGAGACCATACAAATCTGATAGTCTGAATACCAGTCTTGCAGATATTAGTATGTCGGAGTACAAAACTTGATAGCATGCATATAGAATATGCAATATCGTGTCACAACTAAATATCAAGAAAAAAAAATGATATAGACAATGGTAGAAGCTGCATACCGTCGGCCGTGTAAACACAGAGCAGACAGTGTTATCATGACCGGAAAGGGCATGAATCTGCATTTTACTACGTATATCCCAAACCTGAAAATTTAGCATTAGCAAAGCATAAATCTGATTTTTCTATTGCTCAATAACACCTTTGAAAAATAACCCAAATGTAACTGTCAATAAAATCCATACCCGACAGACAGAATCACGTCCACCAGTTAGTAAAACATCAATAGTAGGATGAAGTGCCAAGCAGTAAACACCACTCAAATGGCCATGATAAGACCTAATAACCTAAACACAATATCAAGTATTTTAGTAATCAGTTATTTGATGGAGTTCCAGCAATTGCGGAAATATTCAGCCCAGAAAAATTAACACTGAAATGAAGATTTGACCTTATTCTGTTCAAGATCCCAGCATTTGACTTGTTTATCGTCACCGGCAGAGAACATGTATGTATGCCTGTTGCTAACAGCAAGTCCTGTCAAAAGAAGACATTGTTATTATTAACCCTATTCACAATTGCTGCCACCACCAATAAGACCTTGGTATCTTACCTCTAATTTGTTCAATGTGGCCTGTTAATGTGAGTTTTAACACTCCACTTGCCAAGTCCCATATCTGCCCAAATGAATAACTCAGCAAAAAAAATCATCTAAAGTTTTGAAAAGAACATAAGATCATATACTTTTAGCTTCAGCTCGTACCAAGTTCAGGGTAACAACACCCACCGATAGTTTTAATAAATAAATAATTCACATAAAGCCCAACCGATGGAAAAGAGCAACCTCACAAGGTCAAAGTAATTTTGTGACGGCATTGAAGAAGCTCTAATTTCCAAAAAAAAAAACAAATATGCAGCAAATATAAATTTCAATCCAGAAACATTTATAAAGGAGGTGCTAAAATATAAAGAAAAGTAACCAACAGAATTAACAATTCAACATGGCCCACTACGTTTCCCTTCTCATAACAAGCAACTATAACATGCCTTTTGTGATCAAATCAAATACCTTGATAGTACGATCTGCAGAACCAGTACAAAACCATGTGTTACTGGGATCAATTGCAACAGATCTCACCCATCCTAAGTGACCGCTGATGACCTAAACAAAACATATCAAGGTTCAAATCATTCAACTAAAACTATATCAAAAGTATTACAATTTAAAAGGCCTATTTAAATGGTGTAAGTCAGACCGCATTAGAGCAAAAGGCTAAACGAATCAAGACAATAACATAGAAACCAATAATTTTTAGATATTATGCCAGAGTTTGAATGGCTGAGATTCAAAATTCAAAACTGCTCGAGAAATTGCATTCCTACAGCAAAAGAACTATATCCAGATACACCAGAAAATGGTCTCCAACACTGCTATTCTATGCTTCAAATATATTTAAAGAATTATTCTTCTTTACCATGTAGCACATTCACAACAATCTATATGAACAAAGGGTGATCCGTAAGAGCAACACGTTAAAACAAAACACATCTCCATCTAAACGAATTAAAGAGATAATGGGTTGTCATGCGGCACAACCCAAGCATACTGTGCTAGGATTATGTTTTGTCGGTTATTCATCTTCAGATTTCTCTATCATTACAAACGATGGTTGATAGAGTTGACCTTCAGATTTGTAAATAAAGAATACACTTGAAATAAGTGATACATCCCAGATTAGAGTTGTTGAAGTAATCACAATCATAATTGGGTGGTCATAAAAATACACTTTGCAAATTCAACTAAACAACCATGAACTTTAAGAAATGTGTTGATTTAAATTCAACTAATTCTAGTGAGCTCATCTTCGTAGATGTATTTTGTTTTCACTAACAAAACAAAATAAAAAAAGCAAATAAGATCTAAGATTCCCTCGTTGTTTGGAATTGTCCAACAGATCTTTATACAAATGATATACCAGGATTTTCTATGCATTGCTCTACTTTATCTGAGCATGTACATCAAAGGTAACCTTGTACTAGTTGCAAGAAAAATGGGGCAATACATGGCCGATTAACTAAGCTGAGGTCTTCCTCAGCTAAACTACAAGCTAATGCATCATACATGGTCAATTAAATTTTCCTTGATTCACAAAATCTGAGGATGAAAAATGAAAATAAATAATACTTACACGTCATTAAATATAAAGTACAACCAAAAAAAGGGTTGAGGTTTGTACCCTGTAGTTCTTCCATGGAGCATGCCATACAGGACGTGGCCATTTACTTGGCATTCTTTCCATCAAAGCAGATGTAGATAAGTTCCTGTAATGTAGAACTCATCAGTTTAGTCAAAATGTCCGTTTGAATGTCAATCCTAAATACATAAACAGTCCAACATCGGCAGGAAAATGCATAGACATATCGAGAGAAAAAACACAAGATCATGGACAGACGAACAAAATGAGCATTACATACTTAAAAAAATATAACGTAACAATGACATCTACAAGTCACACATTAACTATCTTGGGATCCCTTTGAACTATAAAAAGCATCAAGAGTAAGCATGGACCTCTCAGAAGAACCAGAGGCAGAAATGATTGCTGTACTTTTGCTCTGAAAGCCAGTATCATTCCTGTAAAGGAAAGGAAGAAGAAAAACATAAAAACCAAAAGTCTTCAATAACAACAATTCAAAAACATAGCATGCTGTGTGACACTTCAAGCTTCGATTTTATAAGGTATTGCTATCCTTTCTACAATGGCACAAAGTTACAATGCACGTGACTTCAAGAAATCATACTAAAATCTTCGAATATAAGCAAAAATCAAAATGAAAGAAAAGGCAAATGGAACCGTATATTTCCCAACATGGAACCCCATTTATTTTTCTTATGAAAATAAAATGTCACATTAGCAAACTTCGACATTTTTTACAAAGTATACAAATTCTTGTTATACTAAAAACTGTATAAGTTCTTGAAACAATATTTTAGGATATTCATGACTTATCATTCATTATTAAACTTCAGCAAGAAGAATATATAATTCAGATCTTACCTGTTATATAGAATGATATAATATGTCAAATAAGGTTTTCAAATAATTGAAGAACTATAAGTAAAACAATCTGATAAGCATGAGCCAAACAGACTATTTGTGAGTAAAAAAAGCTCCAAGGGTCCAGATGCAAAAAATTCATGAAAAAATGGAGGAAAATATTCTTACGCTGCTGTGGATGGCATAGAAGGACCAACAACCAAGGCATTTTGCGATCCTCCTTTCTGAAAATCTTTGGAATCTTTGGGACCTGTTAAATATGGTTCTCTTAATTGTGGAGGAATAATTACACGGAAAAATGCAGAAAACACAAGAGATAGCACACTAAATTTTCGAGTAAGAGAGGAGGACTACATTTGGGGCAAGGCAGACTTGTAAGAAAAATAATATACAAGCAGGAATACTAAACTCTTCCCAAATGAAAAAATTGTGTATATCATAATATAACAAACAAGGGGATCAGTTGAAGAATCAACAGTTATGTAAAGGCACACGCAACAAGAGTTTGCATTCTTTATTATATAGTTATAAATGATCTGTTTTCATAAACATTTTTTAACGGTGATCACAACAAGGATATCATTAAAAATCACTACACATATCCTTAGACCAGTAAGGCACCTGGAAGAGCAAGAACATTAGAGGTCCCTGCTTGTTGAGCGCGATCCTGTGCAGCAGAATTTACTTGACGAGCAGGCTGATTGGCAGTGCTTTTGATTCCAGCATACTCCAGGCTCACCTAATTTTCATTCCAAACAACACAAATAACTACCACAGTTCACAATCCAAACATTCAAAACCCCGAAAACACTCACAATAAACCAATCCACATCCATCTTCGTACCTTAGGGTTTAAGTAGAAAACTGAACGAAATCAAACGAAACTCGCAAGCATTTTAAAGATACAGATTAAGTAACAAACTGACTAACCTTGTGGCTAATGCGAATTTTCTTGCTGCAATAGAAAATCGGAAGCATGAGTCAGTGTGAGAGTGTGAGAGATTCCGGAAAGAGCGAGAAGAAGAGAAAGAAGCGAAACCTATCGGCATCGGGAGGAGCGAGGTGACCGTGAATGGGAGAGAAGAGATCGAGAGCGCGTTTCAGAGACTTGAAGCTGAGCTTCTTCAGGGACTGTGGCTCCACGGTCTCCACCTCCATCTACGTCGTCGTTTCCGTCTAGGGTTTTACAGAAACAACGCTCTCGGAGGGAGTGTTGCTAACCCCGCTAGCTTGCCACCGCAGCTCGTATTTCTTAGTTAAGCGTAACACTCTTTTTCTTCTTGGTTGCGTCGATTAATTAAGTTTTATGTCTTAATTATTTTTAAAAAAAGTAATGTTATTTTAGATATAATAATTATTTTATAAAACAATTTGAACATAAATTATTTTAGATATAATTACCTGTTTTGCAAATTGTTTGGATTCATACCTTGAATCAACCTATTTTCACAAAGAAGAGATAAAATGAATTAAAATATTATGTGCATAAATTAAATTTTATTAAAATTAATATATGTGAGAGTTAAAACAAAAATTATGTTTTGGATTCAAAATACTTTTTTTCTTCGAAAAAAAAAAACTCACTGTTTAATGCTACAAGCCGAGTCACAATTTTTTATATATGAAAAAACAAAGTAATTGTAATTCAAGTAGAGTTAGATCGGCTTGTGTTACCAAAGTAAGAAAAAAAAAGTTATAGGTTACAAAATAGGTCAATGATTTATGATTTTTTTTTTATTTGAAGTATTTTTTTTCTTCATTTAACTGTCATAAAAAGTGAAAAGTAAAAATAAATAAAATAAGGTTAGAATATATATATATATATATATATATATATATATATAATTTTACACGATTATTTTTAGGTGAAATAGGTTTTCAATGCATTTACATATAATTAAATTTGGTTTCACTCTTGTAATTGTATTTGTTTTAATCCTCATAATATGCATTTAAATATGTAATAACATGATAATTTAAATAATTATTGATATAACAAAGTTAGATACATTGTGTCATCGTTAAGTGATAAGTACAACCATATAAAAATAAAAATTTGGAAAACTAAACCCAATAAAATAATTTTAGAGAGCTATAAATCTAGCAAATGTAAAAGGTGAGGTCTTTTTAAGAATCTCGCAACTAAATTTTCCGACAAGTAATTTTTAGCAATTAAACACTGTTTTCATCACAATGTTTTTTCTAAACTATATATTTGAATACTCTCTTAAAAAAAATATCTATTTTTATTTCTTATAAGTAACATGGCATTAGTTATTATTATGCATTTTTTGTAAAGAATAATACTTTATTCTTTTCAAAAACTACTATTATTAGTAAATTAAAAATTTAATATCTGTGCATCAGGGTTATAGTACTTGTTTTAATTCTAAGCTTTGTTATGTCATGACAAAGTAATAGACTTTGAGATCATACGTTTTGAAAGGAATATTATCTTTCTCTAAATTTGCAAGCTCATGATTGAAAGGAACAATATCACATTGGTATTACATATACAACATTTCTGTACACAAAAGACAATCAAAACTATTCACACTGGTTTTCACTCAAAATTTATATATCTGCTATAGTCATCCCTGATGCAAAATTTGTTCTTAAGCTAAGCCTTTGGCTGTTGCAATCTTCTCTGCATCACAAGGTGGTTTTGCAATTAGCATCACAGCATGACTGCATGAAAGATCCTTTGTTGTAATACTTGGCCAAAGGGTTGGAACTTGAAAGGAAAAGTATGTACAAACAGCAAGTTGCTCTTCCTACAGAGGGATCCAACCCTGTGGATCACATAATTGAGAAGTTTGGATGAGAACAATGTCACATGCAAACGTTGTGTTTGTTGAAATGAGTAAATAGAAAGAGCTTTTACCTTGATTAGTCCCGTCTCAGTACCACAAAAAATGATGTCATTGGCTGCAAGGATGCTTGTTATCTTGCTTCCTGCTGATATTCTCCCCAACTTTTTTGGTGCCCCTCTCAACCATATCTAGTTTGGGAAGGTAATTTCAGATTAAGAAGTTATCTTGATGTCATTTGTTTATGGGGTACAAGTACAAATCAAGGTGAAAATCCAATGGGTCGGTTCTATTGGTAATTTTGGCATGTTTGTGTAAAGTTCTACTTGAGTACTTATAGAAAAGGGAAATAAGAAAGTAAAACAAGATGAGTTCATTATATGTTCAATTCAATCTAAACATATTAGAGCTAATGATCCAAAATATATACTTCTGGGTATAATTTGATGGTAGTTAAATTATCTTGTAACCCTATCAATTCTTTAGGTACCTGAATGTTGTTTGGTGAGGAGCTGGAGATTAGGTACAAGAAGTCTTCTACCACTTCCATGGCCACCACATTATCTCCTTTGTCAGTAAGAATTGAAAGTTTTGGTTTCCTAGTTCTTTTCCATTCCTGTGTAATCCATCCATGTCAGGAGAGATCAAGGTTTTTCTTGAGCTAAGGTTGCAATTCTCACCTTGAATGTTGTGCCTTGAACTTGCTTATTTGCACTGTAGAGCCAGTCTCTATATGCTACAACTGCATTGATGGGCTTACTTTTCTTTCTCCAGCTCCTTGTAGGGGGTTTGATCTCTAGTTCACGGTTGTGTGTTGTGGAATACTCCTGAAACAAAATATCATGTCATGCTTGCTGTTTATTTGGTTATAGAATGTATGTCAAACAACAAAAAACACTAACCTGTATGCTTGAATCTGTGCATCCAATATATAACTTTCCTTGAGCCACCGTCATGCACTTCACATGCTTACCTTTGAGAATATCTCTGCTCACTCTTGATTCATTAACTAGCTGCAAATGGTTAAAAAGATAAATCAAACAGTCCTAATTTTTGTCTGCTGGCTATACATGGAAAGTTTTGAAGCATCACCTTTAGTCCCTGGCTTTCTGCAATAGCAAAAATTGTTTCACCATGAGCTCGCAAATGATGAATTGGTTCCTTCAATGCTATAACTTCAACACATTCCAGCTTTCTCTGGATCATTTTCCACACCTATATTATGTATGTTATATAAGATAATCAGTTCATTTTTGTTACTAGAGGTATTGGTAGAGAAATTGAAAGTGGTGACCTTGTAAAGGATGTAATCTTACCCTTATGGTTTTATCAGTGGATCCGCTTATAAGGCAATCCGATGGTTCATAAAGTGAAAAGCATGTCACAGACTTCTTGTGCTCCTTAATGTCCCACACAAGACTGGCTGAGTGCCCCCTAATATCCCAAACCTATGACTCAATGAATGTTATGATATGATTTAGAATGTAATCTATAGATATAAAATATGCACCACATGAATCAGATCATTTGCTTTTTTACCTTGATTGTTCCATCTGAATACCCACTGAACAGCAATCCCTTGAAGTAGATGAGGGAGCAAACTGCTAAACTGAAGCTGCAACCTGCCTCAAGGATTTGTGTGTGAACGCAAGAAATACGCTGCTCTTACCACCATCATGATTTGGGTGATGCCACAAAATAAATCATTTAGTGCTAACTATGCTAACTAAATAGGTAGCAAGATTGTAAGAAATTCAGAATGTGCTCCAAAGACTAACATCATAACTCATTTACTTTTACAGTAGTCCTTTCTCAACCCTCACTGTGTTTATTTTACCCCACAGTTGCTATAATTCTAGCTTGTTCCCCATATCCAATGCCTGACCAATTTGTATCTTTTACTTAAATGCTACATCCTTAAACTACTCTCTATTAGCTTCAAAAGTCCTTATATTTTCAGTTAAAATGAAGCTGATGATGAAAACTCCCCCCATCAAGTTGGCCTTAGGCTGCTGGCGTACATACTTTTGGCTTCAAAATCCTAAAAGTGTCGTGATATTTATGGAATAAGCCAAAGCTCTTGCTTACTAAATCAATGGTGGAGCATCATTCATGTTAATTATGTGAAATTCATTAATTCTGTGCTCATAGAATATTCATGCTAGTGTTAAACTTAGTACATTAATGAGGACTCACTGATATGTTTGGGAGCAAGAAATCAGCTACTCTATGTAACTCCTCAGCCATCCAAATAACATTTGAAAGGCGCCTCAGTGATTCCTTTACTCCTTCCGAGAAATGCATTAGTTTTTGCTTTCCTACATGAAAATCAGTGTCTGACTTAGTGAGGAAATTCATCATTCTTGATCAAGAAGTACTCTGTCTGTCCTCTGACACAGCACTCATAGGACTGGTGTCAAGTCCAACATAAGAATGAGAAAGACAAACATAGCAAAGATTTCACACTTATACAATCAACAAGTACGAAATGCCTTTGTTCATAACCATTTTGTGTTTATCAATAGGGTATGACATAGACCTTGTTGGGGAAAATACCTTTTCCGGAGGCATAATTAAACATGCACATACATGCTAGAAGTCTTTCCTCCAACTCCATCCCAGGATGCAGAAACTGCTCAACTCCACTTACTATAATCTCAGATGCAGAGTAACTGATGCTGTCTGGACTTTTTGATATATGACATCCAAGCCATGCAATTGCTACAAGGCAATCTCTAGAAACCCTCTTTATCTTGCTTCTAAGAACCCTATCTAAAGTATGGAAGACAGAATCCCCTAGGCTTATGATACATTTGGCAATTTTACTGCACCACAAATCTGTGCTTGTATCCTGCATGTAATAAAATTTATTAACATCCTTAAACATGTTACACAGCACGGTTCATGCTGTCATGCATAAACTTTGAACATGCAGACACACAAAGCATTTAGGAAGCTTACCTGTAGAGTCGGATCCAACCAGTTGAAGTTCCTTATCATATTCTGGTGATAGGGAGAGGTCAAACCTGTCTTTCTCAACAACCATGCAGTTGTGTATGGTTCTCCTGTCCAAGCATATGTACCAGCCAGATTTGATAGAATGGATGCAGATAATATCTGCTCTGAGCTTTCTTCTGATGTCATTGCCCTGAGAAGAATTTGCACTGCTTCTTCTCTAAACACGCCTTTATCAGGAGAGTTCTGCATTATAATTTTTTTGTTAGTAATTAAAGGCTTCAAGTTTCATGAACTGTTGACTTATATGTTTCTGAATTTTAACAATCACCAGTATGTCTAACTGAAGCATAATATTTGCTGCTAAAAGCTGGTGATCAGGTTGTAACTGATGTGCACAATGCATTAGTATCTGCATAATATTGATGCTTCTTTCTTGCTGTACTCGTTGCAGCAGACTAATAGCCGACGATCTGGAAAAAAGTTGAAAAGAGTTACTGAAAACTCTCTGAACAAGGATTGCAACAAACATATGAACAAACCATTGGATCAATCTGTTAAATACATATATGCTACAAGTACTACTCAACTACATTCAGATAAAACACGAATTGAAGATATGGTTGCAGTTATATATACCGAGGTGTACAAAGGATTTCATGAAAAAATTCAAGAGCCGTGCATTTGGCGCGGGTGTTTTCTGACTGCAAAAGGTGGATAAAGGGAGCAAGTGGAGTGAATTGTGATACATACTTTCTGCACTGAGCATCATACTGCATGCATTTTATAAGAATGGTGGTTAAAGAGAAAAATTCTTCTAGATTATCATTCCTGGCAACTTCTAGAAATCCACTGAGAACATGAGGAGAACTGATGGTAGCCAAATGCATGTTATTTGTGGCATAGTCAAATGAAGTTACTAGCTCTTCAATGATCATCAACGATGCTGCATGAGGTGTCAAATGAAGTGACTCTGGCCTATTCTTGTAACTATTTGAAGTGCATACAATCTCCACTAATATTGGCAGAAGTTCCAATGTTTTTATATCTATAGGTGAAGGATTTATCAAATAAATTAGAATTGCTGCCTCATGCACATTTTGTTTTAGAGCACTTGCCAGATCACACAACCTTAAACCTTTCTTCTTGACATCTTCTATGATTGACTTGTTCCTTGAAATTATTGTTGTCAGAATAGATACCGATGCCCTTATTTTTCTTTCCTCTTTGGAAGTAGAGATAGCTATTAGCAGCTCATCCAAAATCACATCCTTTAAGGAAGCATAAGTAGCCCCGGATGAATTAATCAGGCTCTCATAAATTGATTCAATGTCTACAGTATATTCTTCATCACATTTTCCTAATACCTCTGAATAGTGCAGTTCTCTAATCCTCCTTTCAGTCAGTTCTGACAAGTCTTGCAGGGAATACTTTCTGGAGCTTGAACAAAGTTCATCAAACTTTCGTAGGCTATACACTCTTTGTATCTCGGAATTTTCCTGATTTTTCTGGCTGGGCCTATGTTTGCAAACAGGTGTAAATGTTACATGATCAAACAATTTTTTTGGCTTCGATGCTTCCTCATCTAGTTCATCCTCTCCAAGACAATTTAAGGGAGTATTTCCAGTTTTATCTCTGTATTGTGAGATAGATAAAGTAATATCTTCTATGGACCTGTTGAATCTACTAGAATCAAGCTTAATTATGTTTTTCTTGTCCAACTGTTCTTGAATAGGATGTTGATGAGCTTGAGGCAAACCAGAGTGTTGTTGTAGCTTCCTGGAAGGTCAAATTACATGAAATTCCATGAGACAACTATAAACAAAAATAGTGAAGAGCTACATTATATTTGAGATGAAGTTTGAGAAAAACAAGACTGTTAAGGGGCCAAACCAGTTGTGGATTTCTGGTGGTAGATCATCTGCTTTAGTTATTGTGGTTTGTATATAAATTTTTCTGTCATCCACATTTTCCTGAATATGAAGAGATATGAATTAAAAGAAGTTCTGTCTGGCTTATAAGGTCAAAATTTGACGAACAAACACACTTTAAGTGGTTACGTGTCAATAAGAAATCTTCTGAAAAGTTACCACTAACCATGTTCTTTCTGGCTCTAAAATCCTTATAGAATGCATCCACTGATACTGGTGTCTTAGAGTGTGCCTCTATCATCATATCTTTGAAACCTTTGATACTTGAAATTGTTTGAATCTCTTTGTCGTGATACTCAACAGACTTAAGTTGTTTAAGGGCCTTCTTGTCACCTTCATATTCAGCAATATCCATGAATTGGCTAGATTCATGTTCCATTGTATGCATCACATCTTGAGAATCAAGTGGATGAACCTTTTTATACTGCATACTCATCACACAGAATTTAGGGGATATAAAAGGGGAACAAGAAAGAGAAGTTGTTGACTCATCTATGATCTAACATTGTATGTTTCCTCTTGCATATAATTGAAATGAATTTGCAATGCCATAGCCAATAATAGAAATAAATTAGAACAAAGCTTACCATATTGCAACTTTTCAATCTTGATTCATGTTGAACTGAAGTTGAAGAAACACAGCTAGTATTTGGTACATCCCTGTTCGTAATAGTAACTTAATTTTAGATGATACAGTACCATTCCAAAAATATAATGTCTGGACTTCAACAAACAGTATCTTATCTTTTATCTGTATTCTTTCTTTTGTTATTAGAAAATAGTTATGGAATATGACTGAAATTATTCTATAACATTCATTAAATGTGTGACATTTTTCAACCTATTTCACCATTAAAATAAATGGAAAACTAACTGTTTCTCTTCAAACTTAACCATTTGCCTTTGGAATATTACTGTTAGAAAGATGCTTTTAGATGGAACTGTTGTATTAATTACCTACTGTGAGTGAAAGAGATGGAACAGAATGGGATTGAATAGAACCCCCATCTTTTGTTTGGGCCTTTTTACAATGGAATGAAAAAAGAGAAAGAAAGAGTGGTTCCATTCCACACCCACAAGTTGGAGAGCGAGAAAAAAAGGAGATTTTCCATCCTATTGTACACAATTGAACATAGTATCATTCTATTCCATCCCCTTTCATCAATCCAAACATAAAAGTCTAGCTCTCAGGTCCTAGAACTTCACGTGGTTTACACTTTTACTGCATAATTTTTGCCTCTTTTGGTTGAAACGTGTTTGAGATAGAAATGAACTGTTTTGGAACTCTAGTTCTCGTGATTCAGTTCACATGAGTCTTTACCAACATTACATTGGCTAAAAGTCCCCTTCAAACACAAACTTGAATGTTGCTAAATGCCTAAAAATCTAGTCACTTTTCTAAGCCACAACAAAGAATTTTAAGGTTTTAAATCCTAGTTTTTTTCCTCGAACTATTGGACGTCAGAACACACCAGGTTCCACCTATTGAGCATTGTTTGAATGTGCATTAATGTTGAACAGCAAGGATTAGTCTTACACAGAACGTGGTGATTGTTTGCTGCAATAATTGCGCCACCATGGAGTTTCTCCGTAAAGCATGACCTGGTAATACACCAGACACTCCTTGTACCTCCTTGCCACCTCCCTAATTGCTTCATCCATTTCATCCTCAGAAGACACAGATTCCAAACTTCTACTGCTGCAGTTACCCTGCACCATGCGAATGCTCGATTGGGGGAAAAGGCTTTCACAAAGTTGTGATGCAAATTCTGTCCAAACAAGCCTTGGTGATACCAACACTGCTTGGAGAAAATGCAGTGCAGCCTGCCACTCATCTCCCTGTAGCTTCCTCACCACTGAGAGGTAAAAGTAGGAGCAGCACACCAAGTAACGGTTTGGAATTGTGGCTGTGACCTCTTCCTCATCAAGCATTGCTGGCACCTGAAGCATTTGTTCAGAGTTCATTAGCCTGAAGGATCTATCTTCTGGCCTTTGAGCTTCAATGGCGGCCTCAATGCTGTCAATGCCCCAGTAAAGATTGGACAACACTGACTGCTCAGAGAATTCAAAAAATTCCTGCTTTTGAATCCTTAACTTGGAGGTGCATCTCAATTTCAGACCATTCCTGGTCTTCTCATCTTCCAAGGTGTCTTGAATGAACCTGTTGATGGAAACAAGCACCCATATGTTTTTGAGGTCCAACATCTCATCTAGCGTGTTTGGAAACCTGTTGAGAGGTGAAGAATCACGTTTAGAATACGAAAGTTTGGATTTTTAGCTTCCTAAAATCACATCTGAAACGTGAAACCAACTCTGATAGTAGTCCTGAGATGGTATGAGTGAGGGAGATGAAATTGAAGAGGAAGTTTGGTGTTGAATATGAGAGAGGAGTTAATGCAAGTTGTGTTTGTGATTAGATTTTGGGTAGAAGTTTAGCATCTGGTAGCAGGTTCCTCCCGTGACTGTTTTTAGCAAGATTCCAAATTTCATTGGACCCTTTAATCTTCTATTGCTTTCAGACAAAAAAGAGACCGTTGTCTTTCCTTCAGTGGGAAAAGTTCCAAAATAATTAACATTATAGTGCTCCACTTCACGTGTACCTTATCACCAAGCCTTTTCTTTCTCTTTACGTTTTTCCATTGCCGACTTTCTATCATGCTGAATTCTCGTACATGGTTACATACACTTGTTCATGAGTGTAGGTGTGTGTATTCTCTATTCTCAGCTTGTGTTCAATCATTTATGTGCCGTGCTTCTGCAGTAGACACACAACATCACATGAAAGAGGTGAAATTTAGTACACACGCTAAGAATACTGTAGGGAAACTAGGTTGTCATGTCATCTTAGGTTTAATTATTTGCTCCCACTACTGGTTCATTTCATCATCAGACATGCACAAACTTTATGCTAAAGACCTTGAAAATTAAAATATTCAACTCACATTTTTCTAACATGCATTTTCAAATTGAATTCTCAACACAACTTTTATTATCTTCTTAGTTTCTGGCAAACTGATCAATCCTTTGAGATGGCACTGTTGTAAGACTGTGCTTGGATTTCTGTACCTTTTAAGTTTTACCTGTGGTCCTGTGAACATTGAAATGATGAAAAAAAAAAACAAAAAAAAAAATGCAACATGTCAAGGATAGAGTCATAAGCTTAATTGGGGTTTGAGTTAACAGCTTCTTAAGCACTTATATAGAGTAAACTTAACCAAACACTTACTTTAAGGGTCATATGATAAAACAAACCAGAAAAGTACCTAATTAGGAAGGTACTTTTTACTTTGAAAGTTTACTGATATGTTAGTAAACATACCAACATGCAAAAACAAATCTAACAAAAGTTCTTCTGAAAGCTTCCTCAAATAGAGTTTGTCCACAATGTTCCAAATCAAGATGAAGTTACCCTTTAAACAAGAGTAGAAGTAGACATTGGTTTAGAGTGAAATTGAGAAGAAAGTCCATTTAAAAGAAAGTTACCATTATAGCAGAATGCATCTGCAAACAAAAAAGATTAGTAGTTGTTATGTCAATTTAGAAGTTGGAAGTATTGTAGTGAAATATGTGTCTAAGGTGGAATTGGCATGAAGTTGATTCTTTGACAACTGTGTCCTCGTGGCTCCACAGAGAGTATGTTGACCTGACAGGACAAGTTTCATCATGATTTGGAATCTGCTGGACCATTTCCTCTGTAATCACTCACACTCTCATTCTTACTGCAACATTCTGCACATTCACGGGACAACCAACACACTAAGTTACATTAGGAGTCAACCTTGTATTATCTTATTATTCACTTTCATGATAATTATGTAATACATGCTTAATTAATGTATTAGTTCATATGCACCCTCACAGAAATATGTTGTCTTCTTTCTATAAGATTATAGAGAAATTGAATGAAACATTAATTACTATGAAAAATAATTTACATCAAATATTTTTTTGTAAAATATTTTATATAAAAAATTTTTCATAAAAGTTTTTATAAAGAATATTTACAATTTTGTAGAAAATAATTATCTAAAAAAATTATTTGACAATTAAAAATCTTATAAAAAATGGCAAATTTGATAGTTACTAGTAAGTATAGTGCAAAAATTTGTGATAGATAAAAATAATAATATTTGACTAGGAACAAATGAATAAATAAAAATAAATAAGAAAATATGGTAGAATTATATTAAAAATAATATTTTTTAGTTTAAATATATAGATATATAATAAAAAATGTAGTACATATATATAAAGAGATTAAATTACATGAAACTTGTATCAAATATTATATCATAAATATCTTTTAAAAAATTTTATATTAATCTAAAATTTATTTTGTCTTGTTCATATAAATCATTAGTTTACATTATTATTGTTAATCATATATAGAGAGAGATAACTATAATGACATGAGACTATAATTTAACTATTGAAAAAAAAATAACTTTTATATAAAAGAATTGACATTGTGATTTTTCCTAAAAGTTACACTAGTATAATATTTTGTAGCATTCTAATAGTATGTTTCTCCATTATTTGTGAGGTGATGTCATCACAAAGAGTTTTCAGCATGTGTTTACATGATGTTTTGTATTATAGATTTCTTTGTCTATATTAATGTCAAATGTGATATGATAGAGATGGTATTCATTTAGTTATTTTAAATAAAATTTCACATTAGGAATAAAAATCAAATTATAATAAATAAGTAGGTGTAAATTTTATTTTACAAATTAATTTAATTTAATTTAAATTTTACTTTATATTTTTTATATATTTTAATTGTTGATTAAATTAATTATTTTGGTGAAAAAAATATCCTATATTTTTCAAAAACCAAATCAAAGTAAAAAACTGTATTAGCTAAAAAATGTAAAAAAATAAAAAATAAAGACAAAGAAAGAGAGAGAAATTCATATCATGGTTGTGGAAAAATGAATTACAACCATTAGAAAAGAATTTCCAAACAAATAATTTGGAACATTTTTCATTATACCATGATCTGTAACGAAAAGGACTTGACAGTTGGGAAGTGATGAAAAAATCATTTATTTATATATATATATATATATATATATATATATATATATATATATATATATATTGGAATAACACTGTATACCATGATCTGTCACTGTTTCAAATTTATAAGATACAATTTTTTTCTGTCAGTTTAAATATATGACAAATCATATTTAAATTACTTTAACTTTGAAAACAATTTTACATTTTAATTATTATAATAGATAAATTTATCCAAACAAAACTTAAATAAATTATATATTCCCATTTAACTGTTTTCTATACTGTGACAAAGGTAAAACTTAGTGAGATTCGGTTATAATATAAGTCTTACTTTACTTTTTTCTATTAAAAAAAATACAAGTCTTTACTTTTTCCTTTCTTAAATTGTCAAGGCTTTAATTTGTATTTTCTTTAATCTTTGAAAAGATATTTTTTTCACAACTTAAATCCACTGTTTGTATCATAAAAAGCACTAATGCTATTTTTTTCACTTTTTAAAATTACATAAATATGTTAATTAGAAGTAACTTTTAAACTAGAAAAAGTTAAAATATTATAGTTTAGATTCTTTTGTATTTTAAAGGCGTGTGTAGAGAAGTTAGTCCAAATCCAAACAAAAAATAATAATAAAATTATTCTTATGAAAGTTGAGATAATAGAAATAGGAAAAAGAAGTAGAGAATGACCATTGTAGTGATAAATGTTAGTGTAATAATACCAGGTTCATGCTAGTGGGTGTAATGATCCTAATAATAGTTACACTAATAATGATAATGAATTGAAATAATGATAACATTAATTATATTAATTATGATATGTATTTTTTTCTTTCTTTCTTTCTAAGTGTAGTTTAACATTGTTTTGGAAGAATGCGTATAAATGTAATAAATGCTTTTAACTTTAAATATATATATATATAATCCTGCCATTTTTTATTCTTTTGCCTAATATTACAAAGACTAATCTAGATTGTAATATGTTAGAAATGGCTTTCTAATAAATAATAAAATACTAAAGTTAAATAAGTCAATTAGAAATATAATAATAATGTTACAAGCGTTTATTATTAGGTTAAAAATTATAATTTTGAATTTTAATATAATTTTGCTTGATTTAGAAGTATAATAATCTTAACGTCACGATTCGATTATGATCCAGACTATTCTATTTTTTTTACTGTATAAATAGTGTTATCTGTAATAAACAAAAAAGTTAAATTTAAATTATTTTCATCTATGAAGAAAAATTGAACATTGTATTATTATAAATAAAGCTTAAAATTGAAGTATTAAGTTGTAACGTGTATGGTAGGTTGTTTTCATTGATATGGATAATGATTGATGATTAAATAAGTTATGCTATACATTCACAAGTTTGCTTTCTATTCCCAATGATCTCATTATTGGTTCTATTATTGAGTAAATCCAAAGATATTGTGGTACCACTCTAATAGTCAAACTACACCCTTGTCAAAATAAAAATTTGATTTTGAGAAATTCCAACTTAGAGATATTGTTAGAGTTCATTTTTTATTATAAGGTTTTAATGTAATCTCACTTAATTAATGATATTGTTGGGAATAGTCTAAGTATGAGTCAAAAAAGTCTCACATTAGATAAAATAGACAAAGTTAAACACTATATAAAAATAAATATCTATAACATAATTGTCTGAAGGTTTTGAGGTTAAAGTGGTGTTAAATGTCTTATATGTGTAAGACCAATTTCATATGTATGTATGTATGTATGTATGTGTATGTATGTATGTGTGTATGTATCAAATAAACACTATATAAGAATAAAGTCGCATAACACGATTCTTTGGAGTTAAAGTGGTGTCAAATACCTTATATGATATATATATATATATATATATATATATATATATATATATATGTGTGTGTGTGTGTGTGTGTGTGTGTGTGTGTGTCATTTGGTCTTATTCCTATCAAGTTTAACTTGATTTTAACTAAAATAATTCAAACTCTACTTCAACAAAAATAATTTTACTAAACTTAAATTATATGTACTTAACTAGGTTTGAAATAATTTTTTTTTAACTTAAAAACTTGAATAAATCAAATTTTAATAACTTAATTTTGAGTATTTTTAATTTAAGAGTTAAAGTAATTGTTCTTATTGAAAACTTGACGGGAAGTAGATGAAAGATCTTGAATTGTTCAAATCACTCGATTCAAACTCCTTTAGGAACTCTTTAAATGATCTCAATTGGGCAAATTTTTTCTTAGTTATTGTTGGCTTAATTATTTTTCACCAAGTCTCAACCATCACATTTTCAATTATCCAAGTCTTTATTAAGATTTTTTTTTTCTTAATCTAAGTTTTAATTATGCATATTTATTAAAACCAGGGTTAAGATAACTTCGACTCAAACTTAACAACGACATATTCAAATTATTCTCGACCTATTTCTTTCGGTCTGGATCAAAATATTTTTGAAATAACTTCTATCTAAACATCTTTCATAATTGAAACATTTATCAATTATTCTCAATAAAAATATTTATTTAATCAATTTTAGTCAACTAATATTCAACTTTTTAATTTAACACGATATTATTTTATATTTTTTATTCCATGTATAAAATTAGAAAAAAAATTGATTTGGTGAAAATTTAAAGGCCTACCAACTAAAAAGATAATATCTCTCTCTATATATACACCTCTCCTCTTGTATTATGTATCAAATAGAACGATGAACTCAAAAAATCATTTTCGAATGTTTAATTATAAGTACATCACAAATAACTTCAGTAAATGTCTAGTTAATTAGATTAAATATGATTAAAAATTAGATATAAACTAGCTAATTAATATAAAATAATGGTAAATGATATATTTTGTAATATTTTTATTTATTTTTAATATATATATATATATATATATTAACCAGTTATTTTATTTTGATGATTAGATTTAAGGAGTATTAAATAAAACTATTTTTTTAAGATTGTTTTAATTATTGATTTAAATTAATGTTACATTGAAATTATTATTTACAGTTTTTATTATGTGTAATTTCCATATCGCATCACAAATAAAATATATCTGCTACTTTAATTCATAATATTTTATATTTTCTTTAATTTAAAATACATACAAAAGTGAAAAAAAGTATTAAAACTATAACTATAATTCTTCAGTTTATGAAATTGGAATAAATAATAATAAATAATTTTAAATTAAAAATAATTAAATATTTTAATTAAATATAAAATATAACATAGAAGACAATT
The DNA here is from genome assembly GCF_037176805.1 of Vigna unguiculata. Lineage (NCBI taxonomy): Eukaryota > Viridiplantae > Streptophyta > Magnoliopsida > Fabales > Fabaceae > Vigna > Vigna unguiculata. The sequence goes on from NC_140800.1 coordinate 999,608, forward strand.
AATTCAGTTATAAGTTAGAAGCTAGTTTAAATAATAGAAGATTTTTTTTCTATTTATCTATAATTAAGATTACATTAATTATTATTTTTTAACTTTCTCATTATTTGTCACAAATAAGATGGAAATCGTAATGTCATTAAGAAGTTAAAAATAAGCAAAAATGTTAATTACATATTTTAATCAATATATTATCTTAAAATAACAATTAAATAAACATGGATAATAAGATATTTTATTCAAATATATAAAAATTAATCCATACTAAAATAATGAAGAAGATTTATATCAAAAGAAGACAGGATGAACTTACTCTGAATAAATGAATATAAATTTTATTTTATGAATCAATTTTATAAATTTAAATTTAATCTAAAATTCATTTTTTAAACTGATATTAAAATCATCTAACTAATTTTTAAAAAATTATTGTTTGTTAGATTTATTATGATATATGTTTTACGTGAAAAATAACAAATTTATAGTATAATTTGAAGAAAAAATAATTTTGCGTTAGTTTAATTTAAAATTGTAACAAGCGAATAATTTGAAATATAAAACTAAAACTTGAAAAAAATGGATGAATTTGTAGGGACCATATTTATTTAAAGTTAATTAATGAAGATGAAAGTGTTGACCCAACACTCACTTTGAGGCCATTAATGTCACAACACAGCATTCAATGTGTCTTCCTCTTAGTCCCATCTATTTTGTCCACCTAATTAATTTTTTCACATTCTTCTCTCTCTTTTCGTCCTTTTAGCACATGCAAATGTAAACAAAACTTCATTCCATTCCACACAAACACCATTAATAATATCTAAATATATATTCTTACACAAATTACAAACGTGTTTATCCCAAATTTTAATAAGTCAGCTTGTTATTTCGATGAAATTAGATCCTCTATTATATCTAACATTTTTTGTTTTTCGAAATTTGGCGAAAACATGTAAAATATGGAGAATAATGTATAAAATAAAAAGAAATGACAAAAACATCCCATTCAAAATATCGTAATGCGAAAAGCATTTATTTGAAGCTTCATTGAAAACGAAAAATGAATTTGCATTATTATTATTATTATTATTATTATTATTATTATTATTATATTAATAATACATTGTATTCTTTCTTTATTTGAAGAGTAAAGTTAAATGTAGAAGAATGCTAGGAATTGTTTGGGTTTGATTTTATGTTTGAACGCTTCATTGGTTTCGGAAATTATCAACTTTTTGAGGTTCAGGAAGGAAAGTTGCGGAAGGGTGGCCAGTGGCAATGAATTTCAATATAAATAGTTTAAGAAAAAATTGAGAAGGTACATTCCAAGTACAAATTCTATTTGATAAAAAGTTAACATTCTTCTTAAAATATTCGTATTTAACTAATTCAAATTCACGAAATTATAAAGAACTTAATTAAGCAGGGAACGTGATTTAGGGTGTTTAAAAAAACTTCAATTGTAAATTAATCAGATTACTCAAGGAAAAATTTAATCGTGTTTATCTTATGATGATGATATAAACTTATAGGCAAGTATTTGGAAGAGTTAATGACTTTTTTTTAATATGCCCAGAGATTTTGTATAGTGCATTTTAACAAGTTTTTTTGATAACTCAAAACCTATATAAAATGTTCAATTTTATTTTTCCTTTTCACCTAGAAAAGCAGTGTATACACTATTGCTTACGTAATAAAGACTTATTAATAAATATATTTATCGAAATGTAGTAGTACTGATATATCATGTTTTAGTTCTCAGCATTTTTATTTTAAAATAAATGAAAATTTGGAAAAGTTAGGCCTACCATTCATCAAATATATTTTATTTATTGCCGTTACAGTAGCACAGAGATTAATTTGGCTTCTTTTTTTATCTGTCATTTGTATTGTTCTTTTATATTCTCATCTAATTTAAAAAATTAAAGATAGTAGTAATTATTTTTTACAGATATGTTGGAAGAAAAGTGAAGTGAAGTAGAGATATGTTTGAAGAGGGGGCAAACAAAGGTGGGTGTGTCTGGATTTGAATATGGAAATGAAAAAAGTTGCAGAGAGAGAATGGTGGTGAACCTGAGATCTCGTGTCGGTGATGCCTTTCTCTAACTTTTTTACTCTTCACTTCACATGCTTTTTATCATGCTTTTCTTTGCTTTCTGCTCTTCCCTATACTATATTTCAGCTTTCATGTCGACCCCTCCCTTCTTTATTTACAGAATGAAACAGAGCACTCTTATTAGATGCCAAAAAAACATAACTTTTTTTAGCTAACAAAACAGTTTATAATACAACGTTGACCAAATGTCTTCAAATAAAGTAAAGAAGGGTTTACAGATCATTTATACTAAATCAATTTTCCACATTTTTATGGGGCAGTTCTGTGCAGTGGGTGTTATGCAAAGGCGTAAACAAGGGGGCAAAAAGAATCTTCTTCATACAGTAGGTAACAGAATATGTCAATACTTGAAAGTGTTAGATAATAGAATACCAATTAATGAGCCATGGAACTAGAAGAAGTAAACGTGAAAATGTGTTTGAAGATTTGAAGTCCAACTACGTTGGATGATTCAAATCCATAAAGGGGTGGGGTAAAATAACGAAAAGGCATCCTATTTTTCACATCCTAATCACTTGAAAGTTTCATATATTGGGAAGTGAACTAAATTGAAACTGTATGAGTAAGCAAGAGGCATTAAATTATTATTTTGCCAACTTTTTTACAGTGGAATGGCGTTACCAGAGTCCAACATTTCATAACCAATCACACAAAATTAATACTCTTACCAGATAGAAAAGGAAAATTCACAAACCTGGTCAAAATCAAATTCAATAAGATGACTGCAACACTTCTTTAATTGACGAAATAGTGATTCACCTTAATGAAGCAATAGGTTGTTTTCCTTCATCACATATACGCCTACAACTAAAATAACCTCTTACCCTCAAGTAACTAAGAAAACTCGGGTCTTGGGCTTGGGCTTGTATATAAATAAATGTCCAACACTGATGATACTTTTATGACTTTGACTGGTGTAATTATTTGCTGACATGTTATGCGTCATTAACAATCGCGTATAGCATAATAGATAATCACATCTATATATCCCTCAAACAATACAAACACATGTTTCAGCACATTCATCAGAGACTTCTCACAGGAAAAAGTGTACAGCAACAGACTGGAAGCTACTCAGTTAGGATACAGCCTATAATAAGAGTCACTCCCACGGATATATTTGATATCCTGAAAAAAAAATGTGCACAGAAACTCAGCAAGTGATACAATACTTCCTTAAGCCATGAAAAAGTTGGTGTTGCAGCAACTGACGCTGCAAGGAAAGGATACAACATAAAAGAACTGAGAAAAAGTACATCAAAGGGTGCTAAAGGAAATACAGCCATTTTGAAAGATGTATTAAAGACCCTTCTTTAAATATATAATATGATATGAATATTTTAATTCGTTCTTATTACTTTTGTTGAGAGGGGGCAGGGATGAGAATTTGCATCTGGCGTGGCTTGTCAAGGAACTATAAACAGTATAATTATAAAAAGAAGAGCATGACGGTGACAAATTAGAATTGGAATGATAATTGACAACTGAACACAGCCATGGAGAAAAGAGAAAATAAAATGTTCAATAGTATGTTTTGGATAGAAGTGTTTAGAGTGGATATACCAAATAAGAGAGTTTAGTTGTTAAATTTGTTATTTTCAGTTCATGGTCCTAGTTATGTCCAATCTGAGGGGGGGTTTCTTTCTCTTTTCCTGACTGGTCTTTTAACCCTATGCATTGTATCAGAACTCTATAACTACATCTGAATTGTATATGGGTTGACTACCCATTATACCTCAATTATCAATATCTTTCTCTTTGCCGATAAAGAAAAACTCACCTAATTGCCTTTCCCCTCAAACAAGTTATGAAACAAGAGGAAATCTATCAACAGTTGCTTCTCTATCCCTTCCCTGCCCTTCTTTAGTGTTGATAATTGAATCCAAGGCAAAAACTTCTCAAGTATCTTGCCAATTTGGGCACCAGAATTCGAATCCCCCCTCTACCTCACTTTGGAGGAAGATCTGTAAAATGGACAGGCTGAATAGGGATCATAGGAATAAACAGAGGAAGAGGAGCAATAGAACCAGTATTGGGTTGGGGATATACTTACAAGGAGAAAGGGGAGCAAAAGTAAAGTTTGTTGATCATAAGTTAGTTCTTTCGCATTGTTTTTCTATGAATTTGTATCAAAAAATAGCCTTTTTTGTTCAAAGTTGTTTAATATAAAATATTATGGATGTTGATTCATACCAATGTTGAATTCTTGTATGATGGTTCACTTTTTGTTTCCTATGGTGCCAGCTTTATTAATAAAAAACTTTTTTAAGTTGGACATAAAATTTTGGACTTAGATTGATAACCCAGGTTGAGTTCTTGCATAAACGGCTTGGATATATTCACTGTTTGTTCTAAGTTGCTTTGGGTGCCCTCTTTCATTTATTTGGACAACTTTTAAGTTTTGAGTGATAATTTGATACCTGTGACAAATTCATGCAAGCGCTGATTGAAAATGTTGTGTTTGTTGCTTCTGACTCACCCATCTTGCTGTTGAAGGATTGTTGGTTCTGTCATCTGTGGCTCCCAACTTTTTCTCTGAAATACTCATCAGTCATGAATACTCTTGGTCCTCGTGAATAATTAAAGATTAACTGGGTTGAATACGTGCAGGAATTTCATGTTTTCTTCCCGTGTATGCAACTATGCATTGCGGCACTGCTTAATTTGTGGAAGATATAGTCCTCCCCTAGGTCGTAAAACTGTGTACATGGATTTCTTGTTGCTGTTCAGGATGCCCAAATATACCTTGTTTCTGTTGGTTACAAGACATTTCTTACTAGACACTTTTTTAAAAAAAGTGAACTAGTCTTTTTTTTTATTATTAATTTCTTATGTCTTTCCCTTCACTTCCTCATTCCTTTATATTTCTTCACCATTTCTATTCTCTCAATTTCATTTCATTTCGCACTGAAACAGTGCTAAACAGTTTTTAACAGAAAGCAAGCTGGGCGAGAAGCCACTACTCTAGTTAACTAATTTTTTCAGCAAGCAAACTAAACCAGTACTATAGTTGCAGGCATACATGAGCAACTCATTAATAGATGCACCCTAACAAACCTAGATTGTCAAACGAACCCCAGTATTTAAAGCTTAATTTGAATGCCACTTCACTAGCATATAACCTAATGAGATAATTAGAATTTTAAATCAGAGCAATAAAATAGCCATATCAACTGACCACACCCTAGAAATCAATGCAAAACAAAGCTAGGAACCCTGGACAGCAAGCAAAAGTTACTTCCTCTTATCTCCTCCTCAGAAAACTTCTCTCGCAGTTCCAATGAATTTATCCAAACCGCTTTTAAGTTCAAAACAATCATAATCCGACAAATAACAGTGATAAATAAACACATTCCAATCCATGAAAAAACTAACCCAATCCGATCAATTCCTTGACCGAAACAAAGTGAATAGACAAAAAGTTACCTTCATGCCATGACTGCAAAGTTCTGCAGCTTATCACAGTGAGGAGTAGGCAGATTCCTATTCCAACTCCGCCTCTGCATCTCCACCTGACAGTATCTCCGAAGCATACTCCGGTAATCCTTTAACACACTTTCCTCAACCGCCACACGAGCATCACTCCCCACCGGATAATTCGCTTCAAACTCCTGCGATTTCACGAAGAACTGCACACCGTGCAGCTCAGTCGTTTTCGGAATCTGGTAGTTATAATGCTTGTGCAAGGAATACTCAGGCTCAGAAAACGGTAAGTACGCGAGCAGAACAATAATCAAAAGCGGCAAAAGCTGAATCACAAGCATAACATTGTGATGCCTCCCTCCGGATCCATCATTAACCTCAGTCCTATGGGGATTCCCCATGCCGCGGGGCCTGAAAACATGGTTCCTCCCGAACACATCGGAGTGTCCGAAGAAAGCCCTAAATATCTCGTCAGGATCGAACTCGTCTTCGAAGAAATCGCGCGTCGTGGTTGCCGTCGTCGTCCTTCTCCTCCTCCGCCGGAAATGATTCACCTCGCCCTGGTCGAAATCATCGACGGTTCCCGTCTGGTCATACATTCTTCTAGAACCGTCATCGCTCAAACACTTGAAAGCCTTCGAGACCTTCTTGAACGCGTCTTCTGAGCCCGGCGCTTTGTTCTTATCGGGATGAACCTTCAGCGAGAGCTTCCGATACGCTTTCCGAATCTCTTCGACGGAGCAACTCCTCTCCAATCCAAGAATCGCGTAGTAGTCGCTCTTTCCTTTGATTTCCCTAATCAGCCGAACGTTCTCCTCAGTGTAACTCACGTGACTCCTCTCCCCGTTCAAAGGTTCGCGCCGCGAAGAAGTACCGCTGGCCTGCGCGCCATGAGCGGCAGCGGTGGATGACTGAGAATCGAGGCCCTCGCACTTTTGGAGCAATGATTGAATCGGCAAATCGCGGTTTAGTCGCTGAGCGATTCTGAGGAATTTGACGGCGCGGTCTTTGTTCCCCGACGCGATTGCTTCCTCTGCGATCCGAACGCAGCGCAATGCTTCGTCCTTGTTACCTTCCATGGCAGAAACAGCTACTTCCCTAACTAACTCGGAATTTGAGTGGAGCAGTGGCACATGCTGAATGAAATTGATTGAGCAAAACCTAATTACAACAAATTAAGATCGAGAGAAATTAAACGTTGCAGTGATTTATAAGATTTATAAATTTTCTGGGGATGGAATGGAAGAGGGAGAAGGTGTTGTTTACTGAGCAATAATAAACACGAATGGGAACTGAAAGGAGAATCAATGTTATACCAAAACTTTTTTGTGGAAGAACTTTTCGTTTCAAACTGATGAGTCAAATCATTTATAATCTCTCGCTGCAGAAGCATTTTAATTTTTTTTTTTAAATCTTCCTCTAATGCGTGTTAATTGTACGAGTAATTATTGTTAATTGTATCAAGAATGTGTAAAATTGTGTAAGAGAAATTGTATTTAAATATTGAAAGTGTTTTGACAATGATTAATAATTTGATTGAAGTAGTTATTGAGAAGCTTGATTTGGATAACTTGATTTGCTATGTGATTAATATATTATAATTGATTGATACGGGTAGTTAATTTTATTTTATGTACAAATAATTGACTATAATTAAGTTTGCTTGTTGTATCTAACTTAGCTAAGTTTGATATGTGAACTTTTTAGAGCAGTTTGTCTAATAATCTATGGTCGTATTAATTATAATCAATATATTGAAATGTATTATGTAGTAAGTGGGATAAGTAGATATTGAAAAGAGTAAAAAATAGAAGAACAAATCATGTTAATATAAGGTATTATTTGCTTTTATTGAATTTTGTTGACCAGTCTCTGAAGTAGACTGACCGAATTATTAACATATGATCCAATTTTGATAAGAATTTTTTATCGATCAAGTTAGTAAAATTTTAAGTAAATAATGAGATAGATTGTACTTCTTATACTGACATGTATTTATAACATTTTTAGACCTACGGATATAAAGTGTGTATTGACATATAAATATTATCAATGAGTTATGTTTTTATCATATATCAAGTAAATATTATCTTTTTCTTATTTCATGTGGTTAAAATATTTTTTGGATTTCATACTTACATCCCTAACTATCGGGTTTTAGACATGTTAACATACATAGCTAATTATAATAATGAGTAGGGTAGATACATTATTAATCAAGAAAATTGACATTGTTTTCTATTATTATATAGTTTAATATATATTTTACTCTTAAACATTTTGGGAGGCAATAAATGATATTTGACAAGTGTTGGGATATTTAAGTAAGTCTAAATATTATATTGAGTAAAAATAAAAAAGTTGAACATCATATAAGATGAAAACCCATAAATTTATTGATTTATAGTTTTGAGTTGAAAATGGTGTCAATCCCTTATGTGTGAATTAAGCTCGTATTTTATTGGTATTGATTAGGGATGGCGACATGTCTGGTTGGACATGGACAATGCCTACCTGCAATAAAAAAATTCACATGTTACCCGTTCTGTTATCCATCAAATACCCATTTAAAAAAAATATTTTATAAATTTATGAAATAAAATTACAAAAATATATAAAATAAAATATAAATTATATTTTAATTTTTTTGCAGGTAACATATACTTGCAGGTACGGATAATATTGCACCCGACCTATTTATAAACGAATATTAAAATATCTGCTACCCGTCACTCATAGGTAATGAGTACCTACGAGTAATAACTATCCGTCATGAATCTTATCCGTGAATACATGTGGACACAAATATTTTTGTCATCTTCAGTGTTGATCATTCCTCAAAAGATCCTTTAATAGTATCATAATTGATGGTTAGTCTTAGTGACTGACTCAAACGAGTCTTTGTATAAAACGTCTTTTTAACAATAATCAAGTAAATATATCCCTTATAGATAAGTTAAACTTATATCTTATTAGACGTTTCATTTCGGCAATCATCGTTAAAAAATACTTCCATAAGTATGTTAAAAATGAGACCAATCTAAGATATGGGTGGTTATATGAACAAATATTATTAGTGTCAATTTGCTGAGTCCAACTTAAACAAACGAAAGATTTGTGGCTCCAATTTTACTTCTAACTTCATCAATTATTATATTTAGTTAATAACAACCTATGTTATTAAAATATTCAATGTCAATTAACTTTATCAACAGATTACTGATAGATAATATATTAATTGAAATACTTCTGAGGACGAAATTATTAAAATATTTCTCAAGAGAAAAAGTACTATTATATTTGTGAACAAATACACATATTTTTTATGGTTTCACCTAGAATCGGAAGGTCACTTACCAATGTTATGTCACCTAATAGGCTAAGGAAGGTGAAACGTGGGGCCATCTACATGACAAGAAAAAAATGATTAAATCTAGTTGCTTTTGTGGGTGTGGAGTTAAGGGCCACATGACAAGTTTATGTTGCTTTGATTGTCAGTGTTGGGTGTTCTATGATTGGTTTGGTTGTTTTGCAACAGTGTCTCATAATGATTTTGTACGTGTCATCATGTTTAAATGTTATTTCATGAAGGCATATTTGTACATGTTGTGCGTACAAGGAACCATCCTCAGTTAATTTTATGAATCATGTTGTCGCTTGCATTGAAGAGGGAAAGGATTGGCATCTTAAAGAGCACACGGACAAAAAACTTAAATGAAAGACGTTTTTTTGTAATGTTTTCTTCTGCTGATCAGCCTTTTGGTTTATGAAACTGTGCTGATCTGTTAAATTATTTTCTGAAATTCACAATAAAGCAATATATACACTTGCAATCAAGTATCATACATACACTTTATTGGTTATTATTTTGTATTCTTAACTTTTATTACTTTATAGTAATTAAAGAATTTCTTTTGTGGTCTGAACACACATTCAACAGATTCTTCAGGTTTTATCAGAACAGTTCTTATAAAGTTCTCATCATATTTACATTAACATAATGTCGCATATAACTGCGATTTTGGGATGCTAAAATCTAGAATAAAAGTTTGTTAGTTTTCTTCATCAGAATCGAAAGACTGTTTTTTCCTTACAGATTTTATGGCATCCATGCGATTCACATCTCTGGAATTGAACATACCAGTACAAGACTTGACTTTAGGAACACTACAAGAACGAAGAGGTGGTGTACCCGTTCCCTTGTTTATTTCCCTGAGCACAGAACGAGCAGTTGCTGCAGCTGCAGCATCTGCCATTGCTGAAGCCACTTTCGAATCACTTGGAAGCTCGTCACTTGACATACCTTGTCCAACTGCTTGTTCTTGTGCCTTGGTCTGGTTCTTAGAAACATCAGGTGATTGATTTGAACCTGATTTTGACTTGGTTCCAACCACAGCTTCAGCAACTGTAGCTTTAGCTTTTGCAGCTTCATATTTTTGAATATCATAAATAAGCTCTTTCTGCAGCTGCTTATCAGCAACCAATATGTCGTCAATCTCATTCTTGTAGTCCTTCAGAATAATGCGGAGGCACTCCATGAGAGAACCTATGAGGGGACTGTTCTTGGTTTCCAATAGACGTTTTAATTCTATGAAGATGGGGACTGTATTTTGGATAAGGCTCTTCTTCACTGCCTGTGTTACGGCCTTTCCTCTAGCTGCAGATCCATTGTCTCCTTCTTCCTCTATATCTGCTGACTCTGTTGATGCCCTAGTAGATGGAATGCGTATCTCTTTACAGCCAAGAATTTCAAAAGCATCCTGATCCCACAATTAATTTTAGGATTAGAGCATAAATTACATATGAAATAAGACAATAGTAAAGGCACTGTAGGCTTCTTTCCTATTCCAATATATTCGCATTACCAAGACCTTACACACACACATATGCTTAGCATTAATGACAACCTGGTGACCATAGGTGGTACATATTAATACCTGTAGAACAGACTGTGCAGTTGCATCTTCTATATTGAGCATACCATCAGAAGCTGCAGCTAGAATTTCTGCACATAACTTGGCAAAGGTTGCTAGAAGATGCTCCGGAGCCATTTGTTTTAGTAAAGAGACATAAATATGCATCCTTTTGGACCTTGACTCTTCATCAGTACCCCTGTAAAAGAAACAATACAGATTTGATATGAATATATAATCTGAAACAAATAGCTGTCTTGCCAATTGCTAATCTGGGGTTCCATTACCTGATGGAGAAACTTTGACTTTCCTTTCGCGACCCTTGGGACTCACGATGTCCATTATGGGCATGACAATCGTTCAGTACAAAGACAGCCTCAACAAAACTATTGTATGCTAAAAGTGGAGACTTGACTGTTGAAAGAAACAAAACAGTTAAAGCCCAATGACAAAGATTTTACATCAAATTATATCACTGCAAATGTAACTATCAAGATAAAGCTTCACACCTTTCAAAATATTTCCAAAAAGAAAATCCGCTAGCTGTCTTATCTTTTCTGATTCGTCAACAAGTGACAAAAGGAACCGAAGAAATAGCACTCCTCTCCATTTCACATAGTCCCTCTAGATAAAAGAGAAAATATGTTTAGCAAATAAATAATATAATTATTCCCCTTCCCGTTTAGAAGAGATAAAGGAAAACAAGCCAAGGAAAACAAGCCGTAAATTAAAATTAGTTGACTCGTAAAAAATACCTGCAATAATCTGGATAGCAATATGAATGTTTGCCTTCTCACGAGTTCACAAGGATCTAAGAGGCACCTTGTGATCTTTGTTATGTAACTGATAACTTCCATGAAAACAAATTAGTATAACAAGAAGAAGATTTACCAACTACATGTATGTATGTATATAATAAAATTTAAATACTTCTTTAAATATTGGACCTCTCCCCCGACTCAATACAAAAATTACTGCTTTGCGTATTGTACAGTGTGCTACGTGTTTACTACCATAATGAACAAAAGAAACCTACACTATTCCATTACAATACTACCCCCTTTCAAATTCAAAGTCACTTAAAGGCAGTAAAAAGAGGCTAACCAATCAACAAGTGCGGTGTACCGGACACAAAAATCTGCCATCATGACCACAATGTTGTTTCGAAGTGCTGCAGATTCGCTCTTTTCAAGCTCCTACATATATGTATTTTGTAACAGAGTATATATTGATAAGTGAGAAAAAAATATAATAGTCAATGAGGCATAACATAAACATCAATGCGACAGGAGCTACCTGTACAAACAGAGGAATGTAATTCTTGGCTAGCTTCCCATCAGCGAGGCAAAGCTTGCCCATGGCAAGCCACCCTTGAATATAAAAAGAAGGAGCTTCATGTTGTAAAGAAGTTGAAGGGCCAGGTAGGCTATTTAATTTAGGACCAGACCTCCCAGAAGTAATGATGGTATGTAATAGGGGAACTACATTGCTCATATCAGCAGATGGGCAAACAATAGCCAGAGACCCAACTGTATAAATCGCTGTAACTGCTTTAGACAATGCCTTGGAAATTGCTACTGATTTCCTGCCTTTCCCGGTCCTACTTCGGGGAGGAGTGAAGAAGCTTCCTTCCGCATTTTTTTCTGAATTATCTGAAATGAATTTTTCTATTATTCCAGAAGCCCTGGTGAGAACTTGGTCGATCCATTTCAAGATTAATGCCTCTGCTTCTTCGAGATTTGAAGCTTTCCGCTTGCATAATGTTTTTAGTGCTTTTAAATGAGCGTCAACCTATCAAGCAAAAGTAACAATTCAATATGGTATACGTTTTAACTATATGATTTACATAGCGTCAACCTGAACAATTATCATTCTGTTCTGCCTCCGCACCACTGAGTTTAACTTGTCCAGATTTATTAACTCGGTTACCAGCTAATTTTTTCAATGAAAATAGTAGTTCCCTTTACTATTAATAAATCTATTATGCCAGCTCTGTTCCATATACAAGTAAGATAGCTTGGCTAATTGCTCAAGAAACTAAGATAATCATGGGACTAATATTTCTTTGTTCAATGAAAATGCTGTTTAAAGAGTTTTCAGTTTTTTTCATTGTCGGGGTAGGAGTGTAACTAGAACAGAGATAGGACATTAACACAGAACTCGGAGAATGATATTTACACAGCTAAGACCATGCAGAAGTGTTGGTTTTAAGGCAACCGTCAGTCCAGTCTAGTCCACAAGAAATTACCATCATAGACAGATTTTGATACCAAAATATTATGTGTTGAGAAATTACAATATATGAAGCAAAACATGATAATAAGGAAAAGAAACGTCCCAGGGAATTCGTTAAGAACTTTTAAATCTGGTGGATGAAAATGACTTGCTTAACATCCAGATATCGAATTCAATTTTTAGAAGCCAATATCGAATTCAGTCATTAATACCATGCAATGATTACCTCTGTTGAATGCATGTTGAATGCTACAACTCGTTTGAGCAAGTTATGAGCTAAATCAGCTGCGGGTTCAGGGGGCAGCTCCACAGAAACATTAGAAATTGTTTGTAAGAGGAAAACTCGGTCACTAGCCCAGGCAACAGTATTGCATTCTGTGCTTTCTTCTTCAGATGAATTTTTTTGTGCAATTGGGCTTTTGAACTCACCTTCCACTTCATGTTTATCAAGAAGCTGCCAATGATGATGAAGAAAACCCCAGTCTACTGCTTTTAAAAGGAATGCCGACACCTCTGACAATAGAAACCAAGCACCTGGCGGGGCAGTCCACTTTTCAATAGGCAAGGAATGACTCAGCCAGATAGATTCCGATTGCCTGATTATATTTTGCAGTGCAATAACAATTTTCTGATTCATCCGTTTCTTTTTGCCAAGATTTGTGCAAATTTTCTTTACCCAAGGGCTCACCTCCCCGTTGCAAACCTCTCTCAGGAGATACAGAATTCCGTCGGGAAAAAGCATCTCCATCTCATTGTCTATAAATTTTCCTTTCATCTTTCTATCAGAAGATACACTATATGAGGAAGAAGCAGATGCAGCTCTAGATATCCGGTCCAGAACAAGTTCTTGAAAAACGTTCTCACATTCGTCTTGGATGCTTGATTCATTGTCTGTTATCATGCGGGGAACTGAATGTAGCCACTCGGTTATTACTGTTTCAGAAGAGAACGTTCTGAAAGCCTACATTTTTTAAATAAATTTCATAAATTAATTTTCAGTTTTTACATATTAGAAAAAAGGAACCAAGAAAAACATATTGGGGGACGACCAGTGAGATACACAACCAATGACATTTACTAAGATTATATAAATAATTTTTCAAACATAAAATTCTCCAAAACCATGTCAAGCAGAATTCGATAAAAACACTGGGCAAGCTAAGGAACCATCCAAGTCATACTTAAGAATTTGAAATAAGTATTTCATTCGGAAAAAAAATATAGTCCGAGTATTCATTCAGCCATGTGGAACAAACTTATCACAACAGACTGATACGCGTTCTCCATGGATAGAGCATTGTTTCCCTAAAAACAACTCATCTTTATAAGCAACAATGTAATTCAATTTTATCTATGCTACCTAACAACAGTTGGTAGAGAATAAAACATAAAAGCTGTCCAACTGGAGGGGAAATGACGAGTTGAAAATTCATGCATTGTAGTCTTTCTATTCAAATACATTCAAGGAAAACTGGATCCTAACAGCACCAACCAAAACCTACAGTTCTCATGACAAGATTCTTCCGTAACTACTCAAGTAAAATGAAGCATATACCTCATTTCTTAAACACTCGTGTCTGTCAAATAGATCATCATGCACAAAAAAAAATAAAAATCATGCCATAGCTTACGAAAAGTAAATAAACTACCTGTGAAAGAGCTGTAATGGCGGCTTTCCGCATGCTGATAAGTGGGTCCGAACAAGCCATGCCCATTGTCTTGAGAACCACTTCATCAATTGCACCTCCAAGAAGAGAAGTCAGGTTAGTAACCAAAAGCAATGCAGCTTTCCTCACAGCTGCCTTATCATCCATACACCTTCTCCTCAGCATATCATTCATTGTACCCTCAACATTACCATCACCAACATTTCCAAACCCCAAAAACTCCTTCAAAACCACACTAGTCCTTTCACCACGGGACAACAAACCCACAAGCTGCGCCAAGCTCGACAAAGCCCGCGCCCGGATCGCGCCACTCACATCAGAACACCTCTTCATCAACGCCTCCAAGCACCACATTCCCCACGCCTCACTGCCTTCACTCCCCACACCTAACGGATCCTTCAAAGAAGTCATCAAATTCAGTATAAGATCAACCGCCAAAAGCCGAAGATTCGCCTTGCCTTGAGTCATCTGCACCACGTACTTCACAAACGCAATCTGATCCTCAACTTCCACCGCCCTAACAACCTCCATGATGGAGTCCACAGCCAAGGCTCTAGGCTCGGCCCTCTCTGGCGCCTTCTTCACCAAATACCTCGGAAAATTAACCAGCGCCTTCTTAACCCCATCGCAACAGTCACCAAGACTTGTTACAAATTCAATAGCAAAGCTCCGAGCCTGTGACTTCGCCATGAGAACAAGCGGACAGAGCGACTTCAATACCTCGGCGGCAGAGTTGGAAGGTTCGCCATGCTCAGGTTTGAGAACCTCCCTCAGCACGCGAGAACACAGGTTGAGCAACTTGCTATACTGCGCCGCGTTCCCGCACGCGTCGAGCGCGGTGACGGGGATTTCGGCGACAGTTTGGACAAGCGACCGGAGAGTTTCCGGAAAACGGTCCAGGTGGATAAAGTCCATTACCCGGACTAGCTTCTCCAGCACGCGGAGGAGCAACATGGGGTCGTGTTGAGAACTGATTTCCGCCGAATCGTTGTCGTTTTGAGGATTTTTTGCACGGGTCCGTCCGGCACGCTTTCTCTTGCGGTTTTGCGAGGTGTCTTGAGCCGGGCCTGGGTTGGAGTGAGCTTTGCAGGAGCGGCGGAGGGAGCGGAGGAAGGAGAGGAAGGATATGGGAGTGAAGAGGGTGAAAACGGGGGCGTTTGGGGCGAGGAGGAGCGAGAGGAAGACATCGGAAGCGAGGAGAGAGTGGTGGGAAGGGGAAGAATCCATTGCGGAAGCAATTGGAGCAATGAGAGCAGAGGGAGCGAGATTCTTCGATGGAAGCTCATCGTAGAGGCTCTCCGATAGAGAATTGTTGAGGAGAATTTGAAGATCCCTTAGGCTTTGTTCTGAGAGCGGTGGTTGTTCATGGTTTCCGCGGAATTCCTCTATCTCAGAGATTACTCGAGCCACAGTTTCCTCCATTTCCATCGTGCTGCGTCTTCCTCCGTCACTGCAAGATCTGTTCAAAATCTATTCCCGCTCAAAAGAAGTGTTTTCAATATTGGGCCTGTTTTTATGTGGGCCATATTACAAGCCCAACTCAAAAATATGGAAAAGATAAAGCGCATGAAGAGAAGGGTGTTTTGGTAATTGTAAAAGCAGGAATCTAGAAACCCTGGACTATATATAGCAGCTGCGTAACCAACTTCAGTCCCTCTTCTGTCTCGCGTCGCTCCGTTCAAGCCTTCATTGCACAAAACCCTCTAATCGTCGGAGCGATCCGAGAGAAATTCTGCAAACATGTTGGTTTACCAGGACCTCCTCACAGGTAAGTTAAACATGCTTTAATCTTTAGATTTGATTTTGCTTCTGTGTTTAGATCTCTGGATTTGATTTTGATGGTAACGTATTGAACTTTTTTGGGATGACTGGATCTGGATGATTTTTTCGATTTGAATTGATTGATAGCGTCATGTGTGTAATTCGGGAAAGTTTGATTTTTTATTTTTATTCTTATTACCCTTAAAGTTTGTGTATAAAATTCTGATTCGAACGTTTGGGTAAGTCCTGTTTGTCAGTGATTGTGATTTGCAGGTTTGTATGTTTGCGTGATTCTTATTATTTTATTATTAATTTAATTTGGTTTTTTCATACCTTTTTTTGAGTGTATAATAGTTGTATGCATGGATTAATCTTGTTAACTGTCTTCTGTAGGTGATGAGCTTCTCTCTGACTCCTTCCGCTACAACGAAATTGAGAATGGGATGTTGTGGGAAGTTGAGGGAAAGGTTAGTCGAATGTTGTGCTTTTATGCAGATTTTATGTTGCAGATGCGGTTTTGTTATGCAGATTTTTCTTGTTTATATACCAAACGTATTATTATTTCAAGCAAAGACATAGTTGATTGATTGTTGCGGATGCAATTTTTTCACATTCCTTATGTGCTTTTCATAAGCTAATAATCTTCTTATGTGTTAAACAAAACTTTCTAAGTTCAATACTTCATACGTGTTGGCATTCATGTTGTGGATGGGATTTTTTAACATGTATTATGTGCTTTTCGGAAGCTAGTAATTGTATTGTTTACATGACAAACGTACTATTTTAATTTCAACGCTTCTAAAGTTTTGTTCTATGTTATGGATGCAATTTTGTTGTCACGTTTTTTACGTTCTTTTGAGAAGTTAATAATTTTCTTGCATAGTCAAATATAATATACCGAGGAAAATCCCTTTACCATTTCTGGTTGCGTGTTGCGGATGCTTTCTAGCATTTTTTTCTGTGATTGTCCAAAGCTAATAGTGATTGCTTATGTGATACCTTCAATTTCAACAAAGTTAGCAAACTTTTTTGTTTTGTATTATTTTGTTTCTGTTCTTTCTTGTCATATTTTGGATACTTGTGAAAGTTAAATCTATATATTTTTATTCTTTCTGATATGCAGTGGGTTGTTAAAGGAGCAGTTGATGTAGACATTGGGGCAAACCCTTCTGCTGAAGGTGGTGATGAAGAGGGTGTTGATGACCAGGCCGTCAAAGTTGTAGATATTGTTGACACCTTTAGACTCCAGGTTTGGCAAACCTTATGCCTCTTGTATATTTCTTATATAATTTATGTCATTGCCATTTGTCAGATGGTTTAATAATAGAGGTTTTTTCATCTCTGTAGGAACAACCTACTTTTGACAAGAAAGCATTTGTTACCTTCATGAAAAGATTTATCAAGAATTTGACTGCCAAACTTGAAGGAGAGCAACTGGAGTTGTTTAAGAAACACATTGAGGGGGCAACCAAATACCTGCTCCCTAAGCTTAAAGACTGTCAATTGTGAGTATTACCTTCGGTGAAATGAGTTTGTTTGTGTTTATTTTTAAATTCTTGTTGCTTGTGCTTAATTAAAGATTTATGTTGCAGCTTTGTTGGGGAGAGCATGCATGATGATGGTTGCTTGGTCTTAGCCTACTACAAGGACGGTGCCACTGATCCGACATTCCTGTACTTTGCTTCTGCCTTGAAGGAGATTAAGTGCTAAGTTGCTCGATATACAAGGCTTATTTACCATCAGTTTATCTTTTTCTTTTAAGTTACTTGGAACTCTGCCTTGGTAATTTTGATTTTTAATGACTAGACATTTGGTACTTTCTTATATTTTCTATCAAATTTATGGATTGTAGTTTCATTAATTTATGAATTTTGAATGTGAGTGGGAAGCTCTTTTTTTGTTTTCGAAGTAATAAATTATTTCCTTTTTTATATCTGTATTTAAATTTGTGATTCCGCATAGCAGCATTTTTCAAAATTTAACCAAATAGAGTAAACTAGGTGCAGATGTTTGTTATCCTTTGTTTCAATGGGGAACAAAATGAAAGGAGAGAAAAAATAAATTTGAATTAAAAAATTAAGGTATTTTACCGTTATTAATTTTCAGGTACGTGAAGTTAATGCTCTCAAGTGTTTAGATATGGTAATTTAAGGAAGATAAATGATAATAGAGGAATTTCTCTATAATAAATTCGGGTATTTATTATGAACCATTAATTCTAGATACCCATTTCTGGTTCGTAAAAGTCCATATTATTTATGGATTGAAGTACAAAACAATTTAGTATGTAGAATGAGAAAATAGATATAGATCTGAAAGCTTAGACTCAATTTGCTGTCATAGTTCAAAGCAATTCAAACATCACCATAGATTGCCTCTTTGATGTGAAATCTAACCTAACATTCAAACTCTGAATTATTTTGACGGCAAAAGCATGTAATACGAGTCCAACGACTCCTTTAGCGGCAAGAGGAGCACTAGGATTAAAATTGACAGAAAAGGGATAAAAATTGAAGTCTAAATTGTTTATTCAGATAAATAAATTTTCAAAAAATAAATAAGTGGTGCCGTGAAACTTCTGAGTTTCAAATTTCTCGAATTCAATTTTCTTTTTATTTATCAAAATGTGATTCTTTTCTAAGTTTTTCATGTTGTATTGAGAACGAAACATTTTTGTTCAATAAAGCTTGAAAGTAATTAAATATTCATTTTTAAATTTCATCGCGTGTTACATAATCGAATTCCATTCTTGAATATATAAAGAGAAATAAATTCTTTAACTATCTCTTTGTTTCAATATTTAAAGCAATTCACGCGTTCTACTTTCACTACTCGTTATTTGTTGCTGTAGTTGATTTACAGACACGATCTTGTTTTGCATGTATATGTATATTGCAGATTATATATAATGAGTTCAAAATATTAGTACAGACTATATAATTTAAATTATATTCTAAAATGTGTAATTATAACCCTTAGAGTATAACTTTGAAAAAGTTGAAATATGAAATGTAAAAGATTATCTAGATATCATGAAAGGCGTAAGGTTTTTTGTTTAAACAGTAAATAAAGAAATAGGGGGTGGAAAAAGAAAATAAGAATGGAGGAAGCCATGTCCAAAAGAAGGTTTTTGGTTGTAACTTAGAAGGAGCTGAGGTTGTCCCTAGTTATATCATTTCATCATTTTTAAGTGTAAAAAGATAAACCAAAATACTTGTTCTAAAATAAAGAAATCAAATCAATGGAAAATTTAATCAAGTAAATGTATATCTGATTAAGAAATTATTATTTAGTTAACAAATTACAACTTATTAGCATTGTTATGAAAATATGTTACTATATAGTCATATAATATCATAATATCATTTGCTACCAAAGTTTAAATTAAATAGTCTTTCATTGAGCAATGATAAACGTTGATTTTATATTTCAGGATGGATTTCACATGAAAAAAACTAAATATGTAAGTAAAATAAGAAGAAGAAGAAGAAAAAGTATATAAATACAATAATATGTTGTGATGAAAAAAGAAAAAGGAAACTAATTGACAGTTTTGTTTTTTTTATTTGTTTCTATTTATCTTTCTTCCTTTTTATATATTTTTCTCCCATCAAACAAGTTTAACTTCCGTTAATTTTCCCACATCTAAATTTATTTTCATTCACCATATTTCCTTCACTTTGCTAAACACAACAAAAAACAAACATAAAAAAAAAAAGTAAGATGAAAAGTTCAATATTTCCCTTTTTCACTTTCTACCCATATTCAAAATCAAAACTTCAAATTCATCTTTGGTAACTTCCAACCCCACACTACACACACAAAAATTAAAGAAGAAGAGATATTTTATAAGGGTTCGGTAGAACTCTAGTTCAATCATTTGCTATGTAGCTTTTTGATAGATTCATAATATTCATTAACAAAGAAAATGTTATGTTGTTGTTTGATGTACATTTAGAAATGATGGGACAACTAATTTGGTCAATGGATCCATCTTTAGTTTAAATTTGTGATCCTGCTTACACACCTTTAACTTCTCCTCTCATGCTTTAAGCAAAAGCAAACACTTTTTTTCTATACAATAAGTGAAGTGTAATCAATATGTGACAACAAATTAGGCATAATTTGAGAGCATTCCCTCTCTTTTTTTCTTCCAAAAAGAGAAAAATAAATGGTTGCTTTGCCCCCTTTGAGATTCATGTGGGTCATAAATGTCACCAAAACAATACACACAAATCTTCTATCTTCAACTTGAACGAGTTAAAAAAAAAAAAGAAAAAAAAAAACTCATTTTATGTAAAAGTTACCACACGTGTGTCATCCAAGAAAGCTTTCATGAAAATTTTATGTCAAAATTCTTAGCTTCTCTTTTAAAAACAAATATATATATATATATATATATATATATATATATATATATATATATATATATATATATATATATATATATATATCGTCTAAGGAATGACCGATCTTAATATGCTCATTTTAATTCTGATGCGATAAATATTTGTCATAAAATAACGAATTTCATTAAATATCTATCATGGACCGAGGTGACGACCAAGGAATCCAAGCAGGATTTGGACCGAGCAAGGAATTCGGGCAAGATCTGGGCCGAGTTTGTTGGTAGAGAGTTATGATAGAGTTAATGGATATTTTTTATAGTGAGAAGATTTTCGACTTTGGGGGAGTGGAGATCATGTATGATTTTTTTTTATAAATAAAACACTCACTCCTCTTGCCAAGAAAGATAGCTATTTTGGCCTTAGTGTTCTTAAGTCTACTTAGGTTGAGAAATTCTTTTTATATTTTGTCTTCAGTGAGGAGATAAGAAGTAAAAAAATCACTTACCAACTTGACGAACAGAGAATGAAATTTTCTTAAAACTTAATGGAAAGGTAACATCTCTTCCCGCATTGGATGATACATCCGATATATTGTACACTTTGAAGCATTGACTCTATCGTGATTTTGTATTTAAAAGATATCTTGGAGGACAAAAGATAAAGAAAAAAAAAATTTAAACAGTTTTATGTCTTGACTTCTACGATAATATTAGGTACGATAGAAATATTTTATAGTACTTAATATAGAATGAAAAGGAAAACAAATCTAAAAACTATAAAAACTACAAAACATATTGTGAAAACGATGAAAATTTATTGAACATGTAACCACTCATGAGAAATTATATCGTTAATAATTATACACCCACCAAAACAAAGTATAACATTAACTATATTTATTGCGAATGTACTGTTCTCATCATGGTACACTATGAATGCTTTGGTAATTATTGATACTATATTAAATGTTTTAGTGTTTTATTCAGAACCTACTTGAAAAGTGAGAGAATAGAAAATAATAAAAATAATATAGATATATATTAATGGTCATGGTGATAATTTTATTTTCATAAAGTTTAATTCGTAACGTGAAATAGTGCTTGTGGGAACACCTACATCTACCACATATTAATAAATATTTGTACGTAATGTTCATGTAAAAATATTGGTCCTCACATTAGGATTTCGTAGCCTTTACCTTTAGGCATACCCACATTTATTACAACCCTAAAATCAACATCCAAATCTATCAAGAAAAATATAAATGATATAATTATTATCATTATCTTTTACTACACAGACGTCACAGTATTTATGTTTACATATTTTTTAAATATATGTAATATTATATTAGTAAGTGATGATAATATAATATTATTAAGTTATAATATATATAAAATTATATTATATTTATTAAAAATAAAGTAAAATATATCATAAAATATGAGAGAATAATTGTTGATAAATAGAGAAAAATAGAAGAGTAGAGATAAACGATTTTATAAAAAGTTTGTAAAAATAATGGTCAATTTTTAAATTTTTTATAAATAATTATATTTTTAAAGGATAAAATTAGTATTTTAAAATGTGGAAAAAAAATCATATTTATATATTGTTATAGATAAAAATGCATAATATATTTAAACAATCAAAGAAACATATATACTATAAAAATATACTTTTATTCGTCTTGTGTGAATAAATAACACTCTTATATGATCAAGTTATTGTTGATCAAATATATCTTCTTTTTTTCAATTCTATAACTTTGTTTATAAGGAGAATTTTTTTCTTCGTTGTGTAGCAATGCTCTTTTATTAAAGTACTATTTCAAATTTAAATATCATTTCAAATATTTTGCAAGATATATTAGATCAATATATGGAATATATAGAATATAAATATTATTAGAATAACCAATACTAATACTTATTTGTTCCGTTTATTATTACTAATACTATTAGAATAACCTCTTAATCAATAAATATATTAATTAAAGACAAAATAAAAAATTATAGAATATATAGAATCAAGCTAGATTTAAAAGTTTATTTCTTTTACAACCAATAAGGAAAAAAATTACAACATAGATACAATTAAAGCAATGAGTACAACGTAAGAAAATAAAATTATTATTGATATCACTGTATAAGTAAAGCATAATGTGAATGTTTACCACTCATTTAGTTAGTTTTTTATAAAAAAGCAACAAATCATATAAACTAAATATAAAAAAATAAACGTGGTTCATTTTCATTTGATTTAAATTTAATATAAATTTCAAACCTAATAAAAACAAAATCGCATTATTTTTTTTATTTTTTGCATTGATTTGAATAAGTTTTGTGATTTTTCTTTTTAATAAATTTGTTTAGCATTTTATAATAAATTTTGTTAAATAGAAAGAAACGTGACAAAAAAATTTCTACGTAATTGTTATTGTATTCACATATTTTTATTGTGACAGTTATAAATATATTATAAACAATCTTCAGAGGAAATAATTTTATTTAATAATAAACTGTTTGATTTATTCTTTTGTTTTTTAAACCTATATATCTGAACCCAATCGTTTAGTTAGTTAAATATAATATATATATATATATATATTATTTCTTCATATTAGTTGGGTTTTCAACTAGCATAGTGGACCTTGGATCTACTGCACATCAATGATGTGGGATATTTAAGTCTAACTTGTCGGTACTTGTTAAGAAGAATGATGATATAAATAACAATTAATCGTGATATAAAGTGTATTTGTAGAAAAAAAAAACACTTAACAAAATTATTGATATATAATTAAGGATTAAATATGTTTTTTTTTCTTTACCTTTTATTAAATTTTGGAATTAGTCCTTTTCAAAATTTTGGATCAATTTAGTCTTTTATCTCTCAAAATACGTAGATTTAGTCTTTTTAATAAAAATTTATTGAGTTTATTTGATATTTCGTATGTATTTTAGGATTGTATTTGAGTTGTTTATACTATTTAATATATTTTTACTTTAGGATTGTATTTAAAATGTGAAATAAACTTAACAAAATTTGATTAAAATGATTAAATTCACGTTGTTCGAATGATACAATATTTGAAATGAACTAATTCCAAAATTAACTGAAAGTTAATGACCAACATCACATTTAACTCTATAATTAAGAGTATAAGTTGCACATTAAGCAGTAAAAATAAAAAAAATAAATAAAGGAAACATGCTTTAAGTATAATTGTTGTTTATGTCTTATACAACTTTTTAATTTTTATTCTATATAAAACTCAAAGTCACACTTAAATACTCAAAATTAATGTAATTTAAATGTTATACAACAACAAATTACAAATACAACAGTTGAATAAAACTATCCAATTAACTATGTAGTCGTGCAATAAAAAAATTGTATGATTTAGGAATTTGCGATCTATGTTAATTATGTAAACACGATTATTTATTTAACTTTACATTAGGCTGAGTTTGTTTCGTTCTGAAAATCATGTGACACCCATGTGTACTTTCTCAGAAAATAAAACAGATTTTAGATTTTAATTATCCAATAGAAAAAAAAAACAAGAATCAATATTTGTTTAATTTGACACTCAATAAATATAAAAATAATATTTTTTACCAAGAATACATTAACATATCGACAATAATACATATAGATTATGTGAGAACACTTTAATAATGGATGTATAATACTTTATATATTGATGAACACTTAAATAATTATTCGCATGACTACTGAACTGAACTCAATATGAATATACCATCAAAATTCATACTACCCCAAATTCATCGAAATATTATTGACAAAAGAAAACAATGTTAATGTTTTATTATCTTAATTATTTATCGTGAATATTTTCTAAAACATGAGTATTTAAATATATATTTTTTATTCTAAAGTCCCCATGCTACAAACTGGAAATTCACATGTCTTTAACACATAAAAAATCTTACAAAATCGTGTAGGGTTTTAGTTATTACAAGAAACAAATGTTAGATATATATTCTAATATTGATTGGATGTATATACAAGAAAAAAAGAGGGATTTTTTTTTTGAGTTGGAGATGCAATAAAATAAATTATAATAAAAGATAATATAGAGTTAGTGATTTTATTACAAATGAATGTCATATTTTTTAGGTGGAAATAATGATATCTTTAAATAACTGAGTTGATTCTTTTGATAGATCTGAGTTGAATTGTTCATTAAAGATTGATGATAGTTTTACTTGTATAAGATTTTTTTAACGTTCAAGTTAAGCATATATGAAGTAAAAGAATTTACTAGTTCGATTGTAAAGCTTTTTAAAATCTTCTCCCGTTGATCTTGAAAGATAAAGTTTTTATTTATTTTTTCATAACCATTTTGGATAAAATAGGTTCGCATAAAAACAATATTTTAAGGTAATTAATTAAACTATGAAATATAAGAATAAGACGTGTCTCGAATCGAATATGTTTAATTTTAACCATTGTACCAATATTTTTTGTAAAACTCATATTTTCGTAATTAATCGATTAAGTCTCAATTTAATGGATTAGGTTTAGAAAAAAAAAATCCAGCATGTCATAGTTAGGAACAATGATCGGAACAAGTCTCCCATTCCGATCCAAATTTGTCCGACAGCCATAGTTAGGAATAACGACTACGTTCCCGAAGTATTGTCCGCTTTGAAACGTTTGAGCTTCATCACAATTTTGTCTTTAAAAGGCACTTCGGAGGATAAAGGAAGGTAGAAGTATTTAAATTTCGCTTGACCTCAATTCTTAAGCGATGTGAGACTTATTGGGTGTATCAGAATAAATATAAAGCGTATCGGGGCATTGAGTAAATATTTTTTGTAATATTATAATGTATTTATATGTTTTTCTTTTGTCTTTATAATTAATGTTTGAATATTACATAAATAATATCTCATCTCTTTTAATCCAATAATATTAAGTTTTATTAGCTTATTAAACGATATTTTGATATTTAAATTAAAACACAAAATATTATAAATAATTTAAATATCATCTTAAAACACATTCGACACACATAAAAAAATAATTACAAAATATATTCATTTATGTATAGAGGTAGGGACTGAAAAGATATTTAATATTTTTTAATATAATTGAAAAAATTAATTTGGTTTAAACCAAAGGGGAAAACGGATAACCCAATTTTTTTACTCACCTACTTTGTCACTTTTCACCCATTTCTTAACATATATATTCTGCAGAAAATCTGATGCAAATCAACCTCTTAAAGAACGAAAGTGAAGAATAATAATAATAACCACGAAGGAAAGTAGGCACCAGCCAAAAAGAAAATGAAAAAGAGGTTGTAAAGTAAGATGGTTGAGGTGCGTTTGTTTGATTCATTATTTCCAATTATGCGTGTAGGTGGTGAAATAAAAGGGTGGGAGAGTGGGAGGGTATATCAGACATTTCAAAACCTTTCGGTAAAAGCAGCACGAGCCGGTTAGTTCAACGTAGCCGTTTTATAGATTTGAAAATTAGACGATTATGATTATTGAATTATGATATTTAACGTTTTATTAATCTCCAAAATTTCCATTCAGAGGGTTTCTCTCTCTTCTTCTCGTGCATTCTCCTTCTTCCGCCATAATCGCCCAAGCAAGTGGAATTCCAATTCGACGCGTTCACTCCTTCCAACGCCGCCGCTTCAGATCTGAATCGCCGCCGTTTCGGAGATCCACAGTGCCGGCATTCTCCGTTAAATTTTCGCACCGTTCATGCTCTTCCCGTGAGCCTCGTCGCTTTATCTTTTTTCATTTTCGTTTCGATTTTTTGTTGTTGTAAGCGTGGTCCTGATTTCGACGATTCGTTCGGTGTGCAGCTCGTGCGAACAGATCTTGAAAATTGGCGCCTCAACGACGTTCGCAGCGCCACGCGAGTGGCCAGATGCCGCAGGGCAATGCCGCCGCCGCCGCTCTGTTGGACCACAGCGGCGATGCTGGAGACGCTGTCATGGCGCGGTGGCTCCAGTCCGCCGGCTTGCAGCATCTCGCCTCTCCCCTAGCTTCTACCGCCATCGATCATCGCCTCCTCCCCAACCTTCTCATGCAGGTGCCGCTTTATGGCATCGTCAGCCTCTTTGATTTTGCAGTTTCTCGATATTTCATTTAATTTCTGTTAGTTAATATGATTCCGTGTATAATACTCAGCGTTTTGTTTTCATCTTTTGTTTAGAAGGTGTTAACTAGCGTATTACGCTATTGCTGCTTGATTTATTTGTATACTTTTGTTGTACTTTTTTCTTATTTTTCTATTTTGTGATTTTTTTTTGTTGGTCTTTGCTTGATAAAGGGGAGTTTGGTTGACTATGCGTGTCGTAAGGTTTTTTCCAGTTTTGGATGAGTTTGAGTAAGTTGAAATTTTGTAGTACTTGCTTGTAGGTTATATTACTCTATATGATTCTTCAGCTGTTCTGCATTTTGAGGGGTAATGATGGTACGGTCTTATTTTAGTCAGAAGCATGCATTGACTGCAGTACGGGTTGAATTTGCTAAATGTTGTTTGCTCTTTTTTATGGTAGTTCATTAGGTGACAAAAATGGTTGTGATGTTGTTGTAGGGTTATGGAGCACAGTCGGCTGAGGAGAAGCAGAGACTTTTGAAGTTAATGAGAAACCTCAATTTTAATGGGGAATCTGGTTCAGAGCCATATACGCCCACCGCCCAGTCTTTAGGTGGAGTGGCTGGGTCGGATGGGTTTTATTCTCCTGAGTTCAGGGGTGATTTTGGAGCCGGACTTTTGGATCTTCATGCTATGGATGATACAGAGCTTTTGTCTGAGGTATGGATATGATTTGGTGTATCATATCATAATGGTCTGTTAATTCATGTAAGCCAATAGACTTAGTTTGGTTCAAGTACTATTACCACGGGGAAATATCTTCATGTAATTTTGACACGTTGTAATATCTATGGGGGAAAATCCTAGAACCTGTAATTCAGACAGCAATGATGGATCTGAATGTCTGAACGAATTTAGAATTTTTCAGTTATTTTGTTTTAGTTGTGCATGTTTAATTTCGGGATCCCTTCAGTATTCCTGGACAACGGGCTTCTGTTTTCTGTTAGGGTGGCATTTGATTTGAGAATATTCTTTTTGTTTACCGTTTTAATTACAAGAACGTCACATCAAAATTTTGTTTATATAATAGTGAAAACAAACATAAAAATTATTTGCCCAAACTAAATGAACTCTCAGTTTTAGGAGCTTTTAGCTTCTACTTATTTTTTTCTTCTCTTTCTTTATTCCAAATCCCAAGATCTAAGAATACATTACTCAAAAAAATTAATTCATTTAGTAATTTTGAAGCTTGAAAAAATTATAGAATTACCAGAAAGCTTCAACTTTTATTTTAAACCTCTGAATTTCAACTTCAGCTTAAAATAGCTTTCACCTGCTATAAAAGTCATGTCGTACACTACCTTAGCATTTTTCTTTGGATGTATTTGTTGTTCTAATTCTTTTCCTTGTTGTCAGCATGTAGTTTCAGAACCTTTTGAGCCATCACCCTTCATGCCTGGAGATGCTAGAGTATTTGAAGACGATTTTTATCCAATTAACAACAAGCTGGAAAGCGGGGAAGCAGATGCTGAAGCATCAATTTCTGTACCAATCAATGAAAAAGAGTATAGCACAAGAGAAAATAGTGTTGCTAAAATTAGAGTTGTGGTATGTCAAAATTTCATAGGCACATGCATAACTTCATCTTTTATGCAACTTATTTTTCATGTGCTGCTTCGGGGACGTGACATGCATTGAGTACATTTTTGAAGTTTGATTTCTATCCTCTGTTCCCTTAATATTTTCTCTCCTGATTCTATCAAATTAATTACTTTGAATGCTGCTGTATATATTAAATTAGATTGTGCTCATGATGTACGCTGTCGTTAGGCAAATGTCATCTTTTTTCTCTTTTAATTTCAATTCCTTTGACTTAATTGGACATATCTTATGTTTAATGTCAGTTTCTCTTAAATATTATCCATCTATTGTCTATAATTGTAAACATTTCTCCCTCAAATAACTTTCTTTCAATTGTCATTTTTTATGTTTTACTTGATTTAATAATATTCGTGCTAGCATTAGATACTTGATAGATAAGATGTTCTTGATTCTTTAAGATTCGAATTGAATGAAAATTTGATTGTTTTTTAATGCATGTCTTTAGGTACGCAAAAGACCATTAAACAAGAAGGAGCTAGCTAAGAAGGAGGATGATATTGTAACTGTACCTGACAATGCATATTTGACAGTCCATGAACCCAAACTAAAGGTTTGTTTAGATATTGGATTTAAGCTCTATGTTACATTGAAGTAAAGGTTGAATTTTATCCATTTATTTATGTTCTCATTTTATTTACTGCTACGAGATCTGATTGTTCTATCATGATGAAAAGGTTGATTTGACAGCTTATGTGGAGAAGCATGAGTTTTGTTTTGATGCTGTGCTTGATGAGCATGTTACCAATGATGAAGTAAGACTTAATCTTGTCGTGGACTAAATTTTGTTATTTAATAACTTATTTAGGTGTTTTGATACCATCTGTTGATTTCTTTGTTTTTGGTGGAATTTGAGGTTTATGAAAGTAAAAGATTGTCTCTGTCTTGATCTTGATTTGCTTGATTTATGGTGTGATTGTTTTATAATGACAGGTATACCGAACTACTGTTGAACCAATTATTCCTACAATTTTCGAGCGAACCAAAGCTACCTGTTTCGCTTATGGTCAGACGGGTAAGAAATTATCCTATAAAAACTATTACCAAACTATTAATTACCAGTTTACATTTCAAAGGTTTTAGCTTTTCATATCTTCTATCTGTGTGTTTCTTTTTGGGTTTAAATTTAGTAGTTTTTGTTTATATACTTTATAGTATTCCTTACTGGTGGTCAGTGTGAGAATCCAGTGAACAAGGGAAGAATGCAGTTCTTTGTCTATTTTTGGGAGGGGGAGGGTGTAGTGTTGTTCCTAGCTGGTGTTTTTGGCCTCTAAATTCAACATGTAAAAAATTATTATTGTTGAAATACTTTATGACTAAAGTTATGACCAATGTAGTCCTTCTAAAGTTTAGAAATTTCCCATCTTATGAGTTTGATTTTGTTTGGTTAAATTAAAACTGAAGTGAGAAATCTAAAAAAATGGTATCAAAGTGTATTCTAAGTAGTATCAAAATGTCTTGATTATGGCTAAATTGAGGCCTATCTGATCTGCCATTATTGTAGGGTCAACACTCGGGTAATTAGATTCCACAGAGATATGATCAGTGCAGTCCTCATAAAACTTGGACAGTTCTTTCAAACTGTTTAGTGGGGTTGAGTAAGTAGTAGCCAAATTCTAAGAATTCCAATATTTAAAATGCTCATTTGTTAATGGGGAAATCATGGAGTTTCAGTTATAGAGTAAGGACATTGATAGAAGAGTAGACTCCGGATAACGGATAATATTCTCTTAAAATCTAAAGCACTAACCCATTTTATACTAATCATCATAACTAAATGAGGAAAAAAATCATGAAATACATGGAAATAAGGAAACCAAGGACATAAGGAAACTAAGCCTAATAGATGTTAAGGAAATATGGAAACTATTCCTAAAGGGTAATATAAGACACTCCCAAAACATAGTCAACATTTTCATATATTATAACAGTTGAGAGGGTGGGAAGATATTAATGGCCCTGTAAATGCAGTTGATATTTTGCATCCAATGATAGATGTGATTATGCTTGAAATTGAGTGTTTGAAATTTGTCCTGAAAATAATTTTTAAATAAAGCTGTATTTGTTGTTTTCAGCATATTAGAATGTTTATTTCATGTTCAATTGATATGCTTCCTCAAGCAACTACTGCACCTTCTTTATTGTGATGCTAATAATGTTTTGCTTTCAGGAAGTGGCAAAACATACACAATGCAACCCTTACCACTCAGAGCTGCAGAAGATCTTGTTCGACGGTTGCATCAGCCAATTTACCGGAATCAGAGATTTAAATTGTGGCTCAGCTATTTTGAGATATATGGCGGAAAACTTTATGATCTTCTTAGTGACAGAAAGTAGGTATTGAAGTTATAATGAATGCCTTTGGTATAAGTTCTTTATATATTGTTGACCTAGGGGCTTAATTAGGAGACAATACTTTTACTGTTTTTGTTGTTGGTTCAATTGCTTTACTAAAGAACTGTTCTAATATCAAGTATGAATCTAACTTTATCTTATATCATGTATTCATTTTTCTATATTGCTGGTCCCCGTATGCCTAGGGGCTTAATTAGGAGACAACATTTTTACTGTTTTTGTTACGGGTTCAATTGATTTACTAAAGAACTGTTCTAATATCAAGTATGAATCTAACTTTATCTTATATCATGTATTCATTTTTCTATGTTGGTGGTCCCCGTATGTGGATGTATTGTCTTTCTGTTTCAGGTGCATAGATATATACTTATCTATGTATCTTGCTTGGTGCTTCTACCCTGCATTTTGGTTTACAGTGTTAATGTATTGTTGAATGGCTGTATTTATTTTATTACTATATATGAACAGGAAACTTTGTATGAGGGAAGATGGACGGCAGCAAGTTTGCATCGTAGGACTGCAAGAATTTGAAGTTTCTGATGTGCAAATTGTCAAAGAATTCATAGAAAGGGGAAATGCTGCAAGAAGTACAGGATCCACTGGTGCCAATGAGGAGTCTTCGAGGTCACATGCTATCTTACAACTGGTTGTAAAGAAACACAGTGAACTGAAAGAGAGTAAGCGAAACAATGATGGGAATGAGGCAAGAAGTGGGAAGGTTGTGGGGAAAATTTCTTTCATTGATCTTGCTGGAAGTGAACGAGGTGCAG
This sequence comes from Vigna unguiculata, assembly GCF_037176805.1. Classification (NCBI taxonomy): domain Eukaryota; kingdom Viridiplantae; phylum Streptophyta; class Magnoliopsida; order Fabales; family Fabaceae; genus Vigna; species Vigna unguiculata. Next base: position 1,030,943 of record NC_140800.1, read on the forward strand.
ACACTACTGATAATGATCGTCAGACACGGTACTTCTGCATTTAAATTAATTGCTTAATTTTTAAACTCTTGAAAAAAATCAATTGCTTGATAAGAATACTCTTAGAGTTTGGGAGGGTCTCATTATTTAAGTGTCATATAAAGCTCCCTATTATTCTTAAAATGTGAGACCGATAAGAAAATTACACATGTATTCTTAGACTCTGCTTAGAATTTTGAGTCATTGCTTTGTTGTGTTTCATACTTCAAACTGGATTTAATATTGTAAACTGTGGCCTACCAAGTCAAGTTGTACAAATTACTATATCTAGATGACAGGTCTGTGCTTTACACAGTTGAAGCCCAAATGCTTCAATTTTAACACACTGATGCTGGATCTACAGGTGGCCTCCTTCTGGGATAGATTTGTAAAATTTTAGATACTAAGGAATTACTTTACAAACATAAACCAAATGTACTTCTAGCATGTTGTGCTGATGTAACTGCTAAATATAATATTTTGCAGCTTCCTTCCACTCTTTCTGATCAAGCACGTTTTATTTTATTAACTATCAATTTACTCTGCAATTTTTCATCTATCACTGCTATAGGATTGAAGGAGCGGAAATCAACAAGAGCCTGTTGGCTTTGAAGGAGTGCATCCGTGCTTTAGACAATGACCAGATTCATATTCCATTTCGGGGAAGTAAACTTACAGAAGTGCTTCGTGACTCCTTTGTGGGAAATTCAAAGACTGTAATGATCTCTTGTATATCTCCGGGTGCTGGATCTTGTGAACACACGCTTAATACCTTGAGATACGCAGATCGGTATGCGTTTATTATGTGCTCTAACATAATGTTTCATAGCATGTTCTCTCCTTTTTTTTTTTGTGCACGTTCATTTTTTATTATACTAACTGTTCTATCATAATGTGAACAGAGTTAAAAGTCTGTCCAAAAGTGGGAATCCTAGAAAAGACCAGGTCCTAAATCCTGCACCACAAACTAATAAGGAGATTTCATCCACATCATCTATTCCTGCTAGTGCTGGTGCAGAGGATTTTAACCATCAACGTCAAGAGAAAACAACGGACATAGGCAGGAAATTTGTTGAAAGGGAAAATTCTTCGTACAGCTCTGGTGCGACTGCTGTTGACAAACAGCCATTAAGTTTTTCTTCAAATTATTTATCAAATGGGCGAGAGGAGAAAGGCTTGTTTTCTGCTTCATTGGACCGGGATAGGTTTGAACTGAAGAACTCGTATGGTGACTCTACTAGTCAAAAGATGAACTCTTACTCACAAATTGATACAGGTGAAAAATTGCAAAAGGTGTCTCCGCCACGCAGAAAAGGGTCTAAGGATGAAAAAACTGAAAGGCCCGCAAATTGGATGAAAAGGGATGCCAATGGTTCTGATCCCTCTAATACAAGTTCCAAGCAGCAGAGCACGGGGAACTATAACATTGGGCCTAAGGATGAAAAGTCTGATAGGTCTTCAAACTGGATAAAAAGGGATTCCAGCGGTTCTGATCTTCTCACTACAAGCTCCAAACAGCAGAGCACAGGGAATAATGTGTCTAAGGATGAAAAATCTGAAAGGTCAGCAAACTTGATGAAAAGGGTTGCCAGTAACTCTGATATGTTCTCTACAAGCTCCAAGCAGCCGAGCACAGGGAACTATAACAATATTACCACTGGATCCAGGCCTTATGAAGGAGAATCTTCTCCTAACGGGAATATCAATGCAGTGCTTGAGGTTTGTCAGATATATGGAATTGCTCATTCTTTACCAAATTTTAGTTGAATAATGAACTTCTTTGTGCTTGTTTTGTTCTATCCATATAACTGAACTTGTGCAATAAAGCTTCTGTTATATAAACTTGTTTATGGTGTCTGTTTAATTCTTTATTGTATTTTTTCAGGAGGAAGAAGCACTCATTGCTGCTCATAGGAAGGAAATTGAGGATACAATGGAGATTGTTCGAGAAGTGAGTTATTACATGTTTTTTGTAGAAGTTATTTTAAGTTTTGGAATTCAATTTCTAATTGAATTTATCATTTAACTGTAAAAGTTAAGTTTTTGTTTCGTAAGACAAAGTAGAAGCTAGTGCCACCTTGACATGTATTTCTATGCCTTTTCATTTTTTTTCAAGTTAATCTATAGAATAGTAAAAGGAAAATTATAGTGCCTTGACATGGACAAAGTATGTTTTACTTTTTTCACTTGTAAAATTTATAAAATAGTAAAAAGGAAAATTGGTAAAAAATTTAAATTTTAGGTAGGTGACTTGTTGACAATTTATCATTTTGTGGTCATGTTTTGGTTCGTAGGAAATGAAACTCCTGGCAGAAGTGGACCAACCGGGAAGCCTTATTGACAACTATGTTACCCAATTGAGTTTTGTGCTTTCTCGCAAAGCAGCGGGTCTAGTGGGTCTTCAAGCTCGTCTCGCAAGATTCCAACATCGACTAAAAGAGCAGGAGATTCTAAGTAGAAAAAGAGTACCGCGTCAGTAAGGGATTTCTCGCTTTCTCTTGTTCAACTTCATCTCTATTCTCCTGCTTGTTAGCAAAATAGTTGAAAGGTTTTGTTTGATATAAGCAAATCTTTTGGTGAATATGCTCTAATTGAATTTACTTAAATGTATATGCCCTTGTGTGAGTCGTGTGACTTTTGGGCCACCTCATGCCTTTGCAAATTTGGTGTAATCTATGTAGGGTTATCTGCGCCGTTATAAAAAACACAAAAAAGGTTGTATGCCCCTAAATTTTAGTTTGAGGGCAAAAAAATAAAAATAGAATTTGATATATGCAGATTCAAAATTAATAGGTTTTAATATTTCTTTCTTTCTAGCCATCCGGAATTTTTCTAATGTATTCATTTTCAAGCTCACGGGATGCACTAATGTACAAGTAACAATTCGCATAGAAGAGACTTGAAATAAAAGCCTCTCCTAAAGGTTACTTAGTCGAGAATTCGTCTATGTATATGTTTTCGTTTATTTTTATTGGTGAATCCGTATCATGACTACGGATTCTAGTTCAATCTTGGAACATTTTGGGCAATGACATCAAAACAGAACGTATTCTCTCGTGTCTAAATTGAATGCATTTCTCCATTTTATTCCTTTTAGGGTTAGTAAGCTTTCTGTAGGTATGTTGTTAATTGAACATGAAGATTTGATCCTTTGGAGGGGAAATCTATTTGAAAAAGTTTTGTAGCGATCTTATCATTATTATAACTTAAGAAAATGTAAAAAACAAAAAAAAAATGCATTTGCGATGAGACTCGTTGAAGGGAGCGATTTGAGCATCATTGTGTCACGAATTCCCCTTCAGAGGTCCTTCTATCCCATACAGGATAAGATTCAATTCTTGGGTTGATGGTCTATTTCTCGGAGAGAAAAAGAAGGACAAAATAGTCTTTTTACCTAACCTATGAAGGTAATGGAAGAAGCGCCCTATGGTTGCGCCCTATGGTTTCTATTGTTGAAAAAATTAAAAATATTCATGCTTTAGATTTTCAGATTGGACACATGTTTTGGACTGCAGTCTAAAATACATTTATGAAATCTAAAAATATTATAAATTACGTAATTCGATAACAATTCATAAACCTAAGATATAATAAATTTTTGGATCAATTCGTATTGCGTTTCCAAATTTTGCAATCCAAAATAAATATTATAAAGTCCTAAAATATCCACATTAAATAATATAAGAATAATGGCTTAAGATCTAAATTACTAAAGAAAAGGTAAAAAGTCTAGTAAAACATTGTGGTATCCTGAGAAAGAACAAAAGTTATCGATTGCATGGATAAACTCGCAAAGGGTTGCTTCAGTTCAGTTAGGATTTAACGGGAGAATTCTGCCTCTCATTGTTGATTTTATCCTTCATTGAGCATGTCTATAATATGTACAACAAATAAGACAATTAAGAAATAGTTGTGTGAATAGTAAAGCTTTGTTATACATAAAAGCAACAATGCAAAGCTGCACTGATATAATACAAAAGAGTATGAGATAATAACTACATGAGGAACAAAATGTCCCATTGATGAAAGAGAGTAGAAAGAATGGGACTAGGGAGGAAGAAATGACACCTTAACCATAAAACTATGTATGCCTCGTTTTATAATCCACTCTGTATAGCAGCAATATACAACCTACTGCACTTTACACTACACACAACTTGTATCCAAACAAACTCAATAACCAATACATGTATAATCATTTCGGTTTTCAATCTAAAACATTCTTCAACTCTATAAAGGTCACTAATAAGACATCATTCCTCAAAAGATGCCCTATTAGAGAATAATGTAACGACCTTTGAAATACATACCTTTCACACAAAAATTTGGCGACTATGTATTGGACTGTTGCCCCAGTCATTCAGCTTTCAATCTCAATATCTCCTTAGCTGTTCTACGCCGGAAGTAAGGCATGTTTACCTACAAATGAAAAAGAGTATTTCACTTCTCAAACAATTTTAGTTATTCAAAATCCAATTGTATCAGCAGGATCTTCCATATATCTCAAACAATCTTAGTTCTTTAGGATCTAATAATGAATCAATTGGGTCTTTCAAATATCAAAATTCAGTTGGAATTTTCTGAGAAGTAAAGTCACATAATATTGATACTCAAGGGAACCAATTAACGCAATTAGAATCAGAGGGGTTAAACACACTGCGGTAACTAGGGGACCCAGTTGACACAATGGAAATCTGAATAATTATAATTGTACAATTATGATATCTGAAAGATAAAAATGTCACTAAGCCATACAAAACTTTACACGCCATCTCATGAGGCACGAAATAAGCATCATTGAACTTTTGATGCAGGTTGGGTTTAAATATTTGAAGAAATAAGCATCTTTACTTATCTTTGAAAAAAAAAAACTATTCTTTCTTGAAATTTAAGTTTGAATCAAACATGTCTGGGTACGGTACTGTCAGAGTAGGATTTTTTCATGCCATGCACCATATGCAAATATCACCAATTTTAACAAATTTAAAATATTTCAGGCAATTAATTAAAGCAAATACATAACACAAGTCTGTGGCTACTAGGTTATTGATTTGGAGAGATTTAAAGCAAATAATTTCCGTTTCTTAATAAACACGAGTTATAAATGTTTAAATTTGACAAAATATATGGAATATAAAAACTCTTATCCTGTTATAAATGAAACGCTCCATGTCCTACCTGGTCAAAATACAGCTCCAGGCCCCTGCTATAAAAGTCCACATATTTGATCATAAACACCCCACAATCACACCTGTTTAGATACGAAACAAAAAGTGTTCAAAAAGCATTCACCAAAAACTTATGCTAGCTTGAACCGGTCATAGTTGCAACAGATACTTGGGGCATGCAGAGGCAAAGAAGAAAAATAAGAATAAAAATGGAAAACTGTTAATGTCAAAATGCGACATCGTCGTTCCTTTGAAATTCTCATTAGAGAAGTTCATCCGCAGAAGTACACATAGAAAATATCTCAAAAATGCCGAAAACTTGTCCACCGAAACCATATTAAGATCGAGTTTCACTTTCCTAAATTAATCAATTGCCCTAATAAAAGAACACTCTACAGCATTTCCATACTATTGACGACTGATTAGTAACTACCACCAATGATTGACCTTTTAGAGGAACATAAGACTTAAACTTCCATGAAATAAGGCCCTGATGAATAGGCTTAAAGCCAATATATTTCTCTTAATTTTATTAATCATTTAATGAAGAAACTTTTGTCCCTCTTATTAGTCTAGTACCTTTTTCGTATGCACATTTGCTGTAGTATCTCCACAATAAAAGAGATAAATTGATATGCTCAAGGTACTTTGATCACAAAATTCTATTAGGCTCTTTATCTGTGAAAGATGGCATACTTGTGGGTTTCTTATTTTCAAAAATGTGTCAAGGCCTACAATTCACTGCATACATATGTTTTGAAAATCTGGGGGGAAATTCAATAAACTAAATGATCCCATAGAGTGATTTGCGATCAGAATACAAACCCATTTTTCTGAACAGGAAGGTCTTTCACAAATTCTTTTTTCCAGGTATTTACACCAATATCTTTTCCATTCTTGTCCTTTACTTCATCAGCAAAATATTTAGCCTGACAGACATCAATGAAAAATAATAAGTGAACTTAACAACAGCCAATTGTCATATAAACTAACAATTTTCCTCAGTTCTTACAAAGTAAAGACATAAATATCAAATATCAAAACATTGTCACTAAAACTTAAACTAAAGACAGCTCTTGCTACAATGGCTACCTCTGGTGTTTTAAGTGTAAGGCACCAAAGGCTAGACAAAAGCCTGTACCTGACCAAAGCAGCGTGTTAAAATATTTAAAAATCAACAAGATAAATTGACAATGCGGGAAAAAAGACAGTTTTCATGTCACATAATTAAGTTTGTTACTTATAGTATATTGAATGTCTATGCGGCATCCTTTGGAAATAGATTTATATCTACAGTGTATACAATTATAAATCAATTACCTAAATGTTTAAATTCATATGCCACATACACACTTCTAAACTGGACTAGGAATGGAATTTCAAATCTATTGATATAATTTAAATATGTCTTCCTCATCAAACCTTGATTGAGAACTTAATCAAATTACACACTTTATTGATATCGATAGGGTTCAATCAAATCACTCTAGCTCCAAAACACCTCACATTGCAAAAAAGCACAGTAAAAGGACAAAAATAAAATAAACAAAACAAACCACAAGTTTGGGTTTTCATGAAAAATTATTAAATAAGAAAATAAAAAATAGTTCCTACTTTGGTCAAAATTAGCATAATAGATCTTGGAATATGGAATTTACAATTAAATTACTTGAAAAAAAAAATTACCAGCTTTTCTAGCACAGAACTATCCTCTCCTTTCATTGAGTCAAGATACTGCAATTTCTTATCTTTATTATTGATGACTGCCAAGCACCAATGTATCTCTTGATGGATAGGTACAAATATCTGGTAGTAACAATAAAGCAGGTGAAAGTTCAATACAAAAAAACAATCAAAATTGCTAGAAGCAAAAACAATTAGTTCCAACATAATTACTTTATCACATTCAAGTAAACTGTATCCCAATTTCCGTTGGCTTGTCCATCTTCTGACAGATTTGAAATCATAACCATTTGGGCCACTTATTAACTGCAATAACATTCAAAATAATAAACATCAGTGTCTGGTCAATATGACTAAATTACAAATATAATAAAATGCATATCATATTAAGACAATCTACTTTTTTCATCTGTGCTTTGGTTCATTATAATATTAATGAGTGAGTGCCAAACATAAAGAAATTGTCAATCAGGAGCACTATATATTGATAAAGTTGCACCTTGGTAGCAATGGCCAAAAGTTTGAATCTCAAAAGTGCCTTTTCACATACAAGTAATATAAAAGTATACGAAAGAAAGAACAGAGAGAGAGCACAGTTCCACAGTGTGCAAGTTAGCTGTAAACTCCACTAGAATTGGCCACAAGCACACTTGGGAGGTCGAGGTCAGACAGTTGGCATCAAAGAGAAACGACAACAGCGTCATTTACCATTTAAACATGTGAGTAGAACATAAGACCAGATATATCGAAATGGAGCACATTTTCTGGCTGCCTTTGTAGTTCAATTGGATTAACATGGATCAGTTTGTCAATTAAACTGGTTGGTATGGTTACGCTTTTCAAACATATGTAAGTAAGGAAAGGCCAAACTATGCAATAATGAATATCTGCAGGCTAGCTTTTTCTTCACATCTACGCACACATGTAAACATGTTTGTATATAGCACAATATATAAGTTTTGGAGTATCAATCAACTAATGGTATACAAACATAAAAATTTCTAGTTTGAAACAAGATTCAAATGTTAATAGTTTCTAGGTCAACAGTAACCAATGCTTCAAAAGGAGGGAAATGCCCCCCTCGCCTTAGTAATGGTATGGTAATCAATCATATGAAAGCTGAATTGTTTTTCTAGCTCAACAACACTAAATAATCACGTGAAGAATTATCCTACCCTTTTGTAGAAAAAGGTATTGAAAAAATGACATTTCAGAAATTTATGTGACTGTCTTTGTTCCCTCTCCTTCAGCAAAGCTAAATACAAATTTATCACCTGCACAATAAAGGTACATGATCTATCACTGAGTTTCATGGTACCAAAATTTCAAATCATGATACAGTTAGATACTAAATTCTTCTCTACTTCAGCAACTCAACAAAGGGATAAACAAATAATAAAGCAAACAAATTTACCTCATCATTTAACCATCCAGTTGACCTAAGGCATTGAAACTTTTCTCCAGTAATCTCAATATTAGAATGCTCATGGGTAACCAAGATTGTCCAACTGCAAAAGCAATGAATACATTATAGATTATACTCAACCTCCCACATATAGCCAAATCATAAATTCATACCGGTTGGCAGAGAAGGCACGCTCAACCTCATCTTCTTCCTCACTACTAAGAGCAACAAATGGTTCTTGCAGCGCTTCTGATTCCTGTAAATCATAGCAACACACAGGGTAAATTGACACTAACATGTATCCTGCCTCTCATTCCTCAACCAACCAGACCAACTCAACTTACACATTAGTACTAATACTTAAAGTAACTTCCGTATTAGGTTTCAATTTTCCATTTCCACTAATAACTGCAACCAGTTGTCACACTTTACGTTCTTCAATTTTCCAAAATTCATACTAAAAATGGAGAAAACAACCCAAAAAAAAATCTGTCAACCAGAAACAAAATACAAACAAGGACCCCGTTCTTATTCCTACGGAAATAAAAATTAACCATTTCCATAAACAAAACACACCCCACAAAAGATGATTGATTGCTAAATGCCAAATAAGTAATCATAATCACCTCATCCAATTCCTTCTTCGGTCTCAACAAATTAAAATGGTCCCTGCGCTTCTCATTCAGGTCAATCTCAAAAGTCAGCCTCTGAAATGTGCCATTTCTCCTCCCAACATCCTCAAGCAACTTCTTATACGCATGAACACTTTCAACATCAAGCTGCGTCTCAGAACCCCACAACTTCCCTCTACTCGCTACCTTCAATTCCGCATTCCTCAGCTCCGAATCAAATGATAACGTCGACTGCGACTGCTGCTGAACCCTAAACTTGTCACCGTCACCATGCGGCTCTTCCACACTCGAATCCGCACAAGGCTCATCACTCTCCGCGTCCACTACAATCACCTCCTTCCCCTTCTCCACTACAGACCTACACTTCTCCAACGCCGAACGCTTCGCCTTCTCGAACTTAGTGATCAGAGCGTTCCCCATGGCATCGCCGACGCGAATGCTAACCCTAGCAGCGAGTGGAAATTTTGTCGGCCGACACGGCGCGTGAACCTCCCTCGCCAACGGCGCGGAAACCTGCGGATACCGGGAGAGTCGCGCGACGGCACTGATGGCGGAAGGAGCGGGTTTGGTAGATAATTTGGAGCGTTTACGGGAGGAATCTGAATTGGTGAGGTTCACGTTCATGCATTCTTCGGTACGCTTGCGGTTGGTGGTCATCGCACCCATTGATTGATCGAATTGGAAACGTACAGTGATTGAAGCATGTCCACCGCGTGAATTTGGGGAATTAGGGTTTCTTCTGCTGAAAATCTTAAACCGTAAACAATTTTCGCGGGGTTACGGAGCGACTGTGAGTGAGAGTGAGTGAGAGTGAGTATCGTTTGAATGAAGGGAAGCTTCTGTTCTGTCTCTTCTCTGAAAGGGTTAATTAGGTTTTAATTTAGGGAGAAGATCGAAATTGAGTTGTTATATTTTAGAACTCTAAATTTGGTATCACAGGGAGATTTTTTTTTTCAAATTCATATATATATACTGGTGTAAACACAGGCGCTATCGCGCCTGTGTGTACGCATTTTTTGAATTATATTAAGAATTGATGATATTGTAATGTTATTAATTTAATAAACAAAATAAAAGTATATTTATAAAAAATAAAATAAAATGTACGAAGAAAATAAGAGAAAAATAACTATTGATGAATAGTAAGAGAAAAAAAGAAAAAAGAGATAAGTAAATAATTTTATAAAAACTTATAAAAATAACCGTTAATTTTTAAAAATTTAATAAATAATTAAATTATAAAGGGTAAAGTTGGAATTATGAAATGTGGACACAAAAGAGGGAATCCCCTTTATATATAGTTATATATATATATATATATATATATATATATATATATATATATATATATTTTCTCTTTATATTACAAAATGCATGATAATATTATAATATTATTAAATTTATATATATATATATATATATATATATATATATATATATTTATTAAAAATAAAGTGAAATGTATAGAATAAATAAAAGAATAATTATTGATAAATAAAAAAAAAGAAATAAAAATATTTGATTTTATAAAAAGTTTATAAAAGTAACGATCAATTTTAAAAATTTAATAAATTATTATATTTAAAAAGATAAAATCGATATTTTGAAAAATGGACACAAAAAGAGAAATTCTCTTTATATATTGTTATAAATATTTAATTATCGGTATAAAAAATTATTATTTTATATATTTAATTAAAAAACAAAAATTAGAAAGAAAATTCAAAAGAATTCGTAAGATCATACATTATCTAATTTGGAAGTGGATATAACAAACTTCATACTAGGTAATTCATAATATATTTTCACACGGATTAGTAATAAATAATGTATTTATGTATAGATCGTGTTATTGTTTCTACAATCTAAAAGTTGTGTTTTACATTTTCGGGGATTTTGTTTATTTTTTTCTAAATGGACTTCGTATGTTTGATAAAATTGCAATGAATGATCAATTTTTAAATGATAATAAGTTGAATATTATAAATGAAGTTAATATTATGAAACATGGTCCAAGAACAAAATTTTTAGTTAAAGAGAATTGTAGTGAAGTTTTTCACAACGGATAATATAAATATTTTATTATTAAAATTATTTGTACAATACAATAGATACTTGACACTGTATAATTTTTTTTTTTCAAATTTCGAAGTGTTTACCGAAACACAATTCTGTTATACTCTCTGGAGTAAAATAGCTTCACACGAAAAAAAGGGAATGAATACACATATCAAAAGAAAAAAATGAATAATGATGATAATAATAATTGCATCTAAAGTGGATATTTATAACCCAATAATTAAAAGAAAAAAAAAAAAAACTTATTGCATACTATCCTAGTCTAATTATTGAACCAGTGAATGGATAAAACATCAAAATCTACCAGAGTCATTTGACTTTGGTGTCATGTGTTCCAAAGAGAGTACAAAAATTATCCTTGTCAGAATCTAAGCCTATATTTATGCAGATCTATTGGAGTACTCCTTAACCAATGCTGCAAAAAGTGAATGCCTTTCTAGCAACCGTGATGGCTTGTCATATTCTTTTGAAAGCCCTGTTAAAAATTCAAACACCCAAATCATTGTTATAGCAGAAAATTTGTGTTGAAATTGTAAAAATTTGTATGAATTTTGTAGTTGTAGTTACCTGCATCAATGACTAAAACTTTGTCACAGTCCATCACTGTAGGTATTCTATGAGCAATGCTGATAATTGTACGATCTGCAAAATCCTCTCGGATGATTTTCTGTATTACAGCATCAGTTTGTGAATCAACAGATGCTGTTGCCTCATCCATGAACAGTATTTTGCTGCGTTTTAGCATGATCCTTCCCAAACACAGAAGCTGTCTTTGCCCCACACTCCAATTGTCTCCGCCATCAACCACTACCAGATAAAATCAAGTACATTATGTATATCAGTTCATACTTTCAACAAACACAACATCATAAAGCAATACCAGAATTTTTAGCTTTGGAATAAACTTAAACATATCAGTCTTAATGTGTTATCTAGTTTTAGATGTTGTTTGTTTTGAGTCTGTTAATTGCATGAATAACACAAAAACAACATTGGTGACATAGTAAATATGTTGTCAACAAGAATATCTTAAGCAATGCTTTCTAGACATATTGGACCAACTAAGCTATTAAAAGGAGATTTGTGAGAGGAGTTAACACCTGAAGCCTCAAGTTTCTCAGGCTTTGCAGCCACCACATCTTTCAGTTGGCAACGTTCTAGGCTCTGCAGAAACAAAATTCAAAGCCAGTTATTAGTTCTGAGAATCTCAAATTACAATTAAGAATTGAACTTTAAGCTTAACTCAACTGGTTAAAACGAAAACGGACTTATAAACACACTTATATGTTATTGTGAAATCGAAATCACTTTATCTATAATCGTCGTGAGATCTTCAGAACTCTCAATTATATACCTTCCAGATTTCTTCTTCTGAATACAGGCCAAGGGGATCAACGTTGCTTCGTACTGTTCCTTGAAAGAGAACAGGTTCTTGAGGAATAATTCCAAATCGAGATCTGAGATCATGAAGGCCCACAGTACAAATGTTGATACCATCAACAATTATTTTCCCAGCTGAAGGCTCAATCAACCTAAACAACACCTGAATGAGGGTTGATTTCCCACTCCCTGTTCGACCAACAACACCAATCTTTTCTCCTCCTTCAATGGTGAGAGAGATTCCTTTGAGAACCAGAGGAGTATTTGGCCGATACCGAACCTGTTCATCACCATTCAATAACAAAGGTTATGTAAGAACTAGTTACTGAATCACAAGGTGTTGGATCTTTCAAGAGAGGATTACCGATACAGGGCCTTATCTAAGCTAGTCACCACACATATAAGGGATTGACACCACTCTTAACCCAAAACTTTAAGGCGATGGATTTATGGACCTTGATCCTTATATAGTGCTCAACTTTCTCATTTTTACTCAATGTGAGACTTAGACATACACTTGGATCCCCAATACAAGGGTCATTGAACAAGGAGCAAGACATGCACACTTTTTTTATTTTAAACAAACTTAAGCCTAACATATACAGTTTGTACTTAGATGTTTGTGATTATTATTGATGTGTCTAGAGGGAGGAAGTTCACTGAAAAGATACAACACCAGTGAAACCTGAGTCCGACACATATAAGAGATTGACATCATCCAAAACCTTATAATGCTCAATTTTTTATTTTAAAGCAATTTAAGTCAAATGTAAAAAAGTTTGTACTTAGATGTTTGTGACTATTACGTACCTGCAAATTGTTTAACTCAATGTGTCCATGGCTGGGCCAATTCTTAGGAGGAGAGGTATCAGCCATTTTCCATGGCGCTTCTGAGGGAAGGTTGGTGAACTGTTTTATTCTCTCAACTGAAACCATTTTGTTCTCAACAGAACAAGTCATTGATATGGTAAATGCCAAAAGACTACTCAGAGCTAAACCATAGGACAAAGACAGACCAACATATTCTGCAAAATCCAATGTTTGATTAGTTCTTGTTTTATCTTCTATAAGAAAATTCATGACATAATAATTGAGTAGTGTGGTGTACCTGGCCTCATGATAGCACTTGGGAGAAAGATCATAAAAACAGTGCTGATGCTAAGGAAAACAACTCCCATGTAGTCCAAGCGAAAACCAAGCCATTCATTGGCCCCATTGTTGTGGAAATCCATTCTCAGACTAGCATTGACTTTGTCAATATTTTCTTGACAAAATGCGTTCTGTTTTTTAAAGCCACGAATGGTCATAACACCAGCAATGGTTTCTGAAAAGTGGTGAATCACAGGAGCTTTGGTGATAGAATCAAGGCGAGTCAATTCCCGAGAAGATGCAAGGTAATATTTCTGCAAACCAGAGCAAGCAAGTGTCAAAATGCACTCAATATTTTGTTTCAGGATTAAATATGGTTTTAATATAAAAACTTTAATGCAAAATTGAAATTCGTTTCTATCCCAAATTTTAATATATTTTAGTCCTGGAACTTTTAGAATGAATGAATATAACTATTTTAATCCAATTAGGTTAAACTTTTTTAAATGTCAAACGCAATTTCCGGCCAACATTGAAACGGAAGCATGTGAGACGGTGTAAACAACTTAGATGCTAACATGAGACGCATTTGACACGTGAAAAATATTTAACCTAATTGGATTAAAATGATTTAAATCCATTCATTTTTTAAGTTTAAAAACCAAAATATATCAAAATTTCAAACAATAACGAACTACAATTTCGCGTCAGAATACAGATACTAAAAATAGAGTTAACCATTTCTTTTACGAGTAATCACAAGTTCCTAAGAACTCTCCACTATCCATTCACAAATATCAACAAAACTCCATCATATTTTTTGTATCATAACATTATAGAGGCTAGAATTCAAACAAGAGTGAGTAGACATATCATACCCGATACCAGTTATTAAGATAGAACAGTGGGATTAAGAGGAAGACCGTTTCCCAAGCATTTTGGCATGTCACAAAGAGGATGCTGATCACCGAGAAGTATGCAACCATTACGAAGTTCACCAACATTGGAATTGATATGTCAAGCCAAAGTATATCAGTAGATACCTAAACATTTCACACAACACAATAAGTCCAAGCAAACAGAATATGCTAGCTTATGCAGTTTACTAGAAAAAAATGAACGTGAAATATGGCGTTAAAACTCACACGACTCAAAATTCTGCCAGAGGGAGTGGTGTCAAAGAATGACATTGGTGCATGCAGAATGCTTTGAAGCATTCCACCGAAGAAGCTTTGAGATGTCTTGAGACCCCAATAGGTAAATAAGATTGATCTTGCCATCACAACAACAGTTACACCAAGTGCTATGCAAGCATAGACAGTGATGAATGTAGAAGGAGCAAAGTTAGTGCCTTCTGCAGTTCCAATTGCTAGCCAGTAATCACCAGCCAAGAAGGATAAAATCCATGTTAGAGACATTGCCAGCATCAGCACAATACCCCACCACCCAAATGCTTCAGTGAAGTAGTGTTTGTACACTTGAAGGTTCACACGACCGGTTTCTCTTTCCTCATCTTCAATGAGCTTTGCAGTGGTGTTAGCTGACTTAGCTTGATTTTGAGGTTGCTTTTCACCTGCTTTTTCCTTTTCTTTTGAAGGGATTCGAGCCAGTTTCGGAGACTGAATCGAATCATCACCACCACCTTTATCGCTAGATTCTGCAATCTCCATAGATGATTCATGAGCAGCCACAAGTGCACCAAAATCCAGGCCTGCATTGAGAAGTTCATCATACTTCCCACTTTGCACGATTCTCCCTTCTCTCATCACCTTGACGATGGTATCAAAAACAAGAAAATGTGCTCAGTTGAAAGATTAGTGAAGGACACCAAGAACGAATCTAAATTTAAATCTATGAAGCTTGGATACGGATACGGACATAGAGATACGACTAAATTGCAAAATATAGGACACAGGACACGGCATGTATATACATATTATTTTCACACTTTCAACTAACATATAAATAAATCTAATTTATTTATCTAATATAAAAAAAAAGTGAAAAGTAGTGATCATATAATACTTTTTCCTTATTTTTATAATCATAATAGAAATTTATGTGATAAATTTACAATTTTATGGATTTTTTAGAAAATTATTGAATTTGTAGTTATTAATATTATGTTGGAATCATGTCAAAATCATGTTAAAGACAAAAAAAATATTTTTCAAATTGGATACTTTACTGATACGTGTCGTACAAGTGTCATACAAGTGTTGGTGTCCGATACGTGTCGGACACGGGACACGCCCATTAATGAGGCTGTCCGGACTTCATACATCAAGAACACCTCAAGTGGTGTATTTGTACACTCTCAACTACTACATAGTCTATCGCAGAGCACCGACCAAATTTAAATATATAATATTAGGGAACAAAATAAAACATTTTCAAATATTCGGTAATAATCGTAACAAAACTACACCTTCACACCCTTGTGTACACATAGGTTTGTCACTGATCGACACGATTAACATAAGAACACTAGAGTAAGAAAATTGTCTTTATACACGTACCATTATACAGTCAACATTATGCAGGAAGTCAACTTGGTGGGTTACAAGTAAAATGGTCTTGTTTTTTAGAGCCCCCATGATACATTCCTGCAACAAGGTGAAGAAATTAGAAACTTCGTTGGTTATGGCAAAATCTTTTTTCATGGTTTATGTGCATTTCTTATACATAGATACTTTGTTTTTCATTTTCTTCTGGCATGAAAAACATTACACCATAAACCATAAAACGTTTAAGGAAATGAAGCTAGTGAACAATGTCTGTTGTTCTTTATTTACTTACCTTGAAAATGAATGATCCAGTTTGTGCATCAACAGCACTGAATACATCATCAAGGAGATAGATGTCACAGTCTTGGTATACAGCTCTAGCAAGTTGTATACGTTGCTTCTGGCCACCACTGAGGTTAATACCCCTTTCTCCAATCTCAGTTTGGTCTCCATATTCCATCATTTCAAGATCCTTTTCCAGGCAACACACTCTTATAGCTTCTTGGTACTTCTCTCTGTTCATTGGTAAACCAAACAATACGTTCTCTTGGATGGTTGCATTCTGAATCCATGATGTCTGTGCTACATAGGCTATTGACCCACAAACTCTAACCTAAAAGATTAAAGAAAACAGAAAGTAATGATCACAGAACAATACAACTAAATTTTCATTTGCTAGAACATTCATAAACCAACAAAACACATTTATGTACATGTATTCCTACAAGATATCATGTTATAACGAGTTAAATATGTTTTTAGTCCCTTAACTTTTAGTAAACATTGAAATGAGTCATTATTCGAAACTTTGGATCAATTTAGTTCCCCGTATTTAAACTATGTTATAAATATAAGTCAATGCATCTAATATATAGTAATCAGCATGCACATAATGAGTCAAACCAGAGTAATTACATACCTTTCCTGATATCTTGATCATTTCCCCTAACAAAGAAGCCAGTAACGAAGACTTGCCTGACCCAACTGTTCCCACAACAGCAGCATGTTCCCCTCTCTTGATCTCCAACTCTTCGACTTTCAGAGACACATTTGCATCTGCATCATCCCAGGAGAATTCTCCATTTTTTATCTCCACAGCGATGTCACCATCACATCCCTCCAATCTCTCCACTGCACCCTCATCCATTTCCTTGCTCATCATGAACTCATCCAACCTCCCAAGAGATATCATCGCTTGGGAGATCAAGATGAGAGCCTGAGGGAAGGTTCTCACAGGCTCTTGCAAAATCTTGATCACCGAAGTGACGGTGAACACAGTGCCAGCGTTCAAAGGAACCCCCTGAAGAACAGCAGCTCCAAAAGTGAGAACACATACCAACAAAGGAGCAGTGGTGAGAACCCCCATGTTAATGGCAAAGTAGTACAAGAACTTTCCAATCCAACCGTGTTCGGCTTCGCGAAACTGCTGAATCTTGTTGCCAAAGTACTCCTCCCAAGCTTGAAACTTGATCACACGCATGTTGTTAAGCAACTCATTCGTGGCCTTCATCCTCAGGTCACGGCTCTTCATTATCCTGAACTGGAACGTGTTGCTCTTCTTGGTGCGAATGAGAGTGAAAACAAACACCACACTGGTTCCAAGCAGCGCTGCAAGCGCTGACACGCCAATACTGTTGTAGATAAGTGCCAATGCTGCAGCTACTTGCAGTGGCATCAACCATATGGGATGAAACTGCATCATCAAATCTGAGAGCTGTTGTGCATCAACGGCCATGTGGTTCACAATCTGGCCGGTGCCATGAGTCTGCCTTGAAGAACTTGACAGCCTCAAACCTTTCTTGTACACGGAAGTTATGATGCTGGAACGCATTAACATGCCTAGTTTCTGAGAGTTGAAGTTGAATTGGTGCACAGAGAGGACCTCAACAGATTTTGCAAAGAACAGGATCAGAATCAGAATAAGTCCTTCAAGAGGGGTGCTATCTTTCCTTGCGGTGAAATCAACAAAACTCTGAATAAGCATTGGACCAATATACATAACCGCAAGTCTTATAACTGCAAGAAAGCCAGTGAAAGCTATGTGCTTCCAAAAGCATCTAAACAAGGTGACACCAACCGGGTGCTTGCTGTTATCCTCTTCCTTCGGCCAATTGCTTTGGAAAAGCTCTGACATTTTTTCTGCTCGGAACTCCAGAGGAAGAGAAGGCACATCATCGAGCTTCAGGGGTGTTTGGTACCCTTTGTTCAGCAAAGGGTTCATCCAAAGCCACACTATTTTGGAAAAAATCGAAGAATGAGCATAAGGACTCAAATTTCTCTCGCTGGAAAGGCACTGATATGCTGTCACTTCATCAGAAATTCCAACCACCTGAATCCCCGTTACTCCTTTCACTGCTACAACGAAAAGGAACGCAGAAAGTGGGAGATTAACCAAAGAAAACACGTCATCCACTCTCAAACTAAGCTCCAATCTCGCTCCATCCACAATCACAAAGCGAACAATAGCCGAAACGGCAAAAAAGCACGAAACCACCATGTTTGCAATCCAATACATTCTCAGCGACAAAGGGTGCTCCAAAGCTTTGAACTTGTTCTCGTGAACCAACAGGATCACAACCACTATGTTGGCCGCAGCTTGAAAGAGCCGAAAGAGTGCCTCTATGACTGTCCATGAAGAAAGACTCGTTTGAGTATAGGCCAAGACACCAAGAACAGCATAAGCTGCGACCAAAAGGGTGGTCACCAAGAAGGTTAGTTTAAACCAGAAGGTGACTTTATAGTGAGAGCGTTTTTCCTCCTGCAAAAGGGGTTTGGTAACGGAAGAGGAAGAGGTGCGAGGGGAAGTGAATCTAGAATAGAGTTTAACAGCTGAAAAGGCGAAGACAATGAGCAAGAAGATGGAATCAAGACCAGAGAGAATAACTCGTTGAGGGCATGGTGATAGGAGAAGAAACCTTAGCCACTGAACTGTGAGAAACGCGGTGGGTGAAGATGAATCTATGTCGAGAGTGGAACATGAAGGGGAAGTGAGCCAGGAAGGTGGAAAGGAAGAAGACATGTTAAGATTAAGATGAAGTGGTAACAGTGTTTGAAAGTGTGGTGACATTGTTGTAGATATATGAAGGTGTGAGAGAGTAGTGCAAATATGAGAAGATTTAAGTTCAGTTGATCATGGTGGTGGTGGTGATGATGGTGAAGAGGAATAATGGCGGTGAGAAATATGGTGACTTGGAAAGGAAAGTGTGGGGTATGATATGGAAAGTGCTGTGTGAAACGAGGTGCATTGTTTTCCTTGCTTGATGAATAAAAAAAGGTTCCATGCGAACCACGCATCTAGAACATCAAACAGCGTGGGTTTTAGAGGATGAGGTCAGCTCCACCATTAAGGTTGTTTTTGTGTCCATTTTCATAAATACGATTGACATAAAAAGTTTTTATTTTGTCCAGACTTAAATATCTTTTTCATCTTCACGTAGTATTTGTTGTGAATGGTTTTTATTTTGATAAAATATGTAAAATGATCCTCATTTTTTATTAAATGTTTAAAATAATCTTTATTTTCACAATTCGTATTTTATTTGGTCATTTTTTTTATTTGTATTTGGATTGTTGTGATATTTTACATGATTTCTAAATTACCACACTGGACAGTACACATAACACTCCAATGCAACATAATACAAGCAGTGTTATATGTACAGTGTTCCATTATTGATTTAAACGACGTCACAGAAAAAGACCAAATAAAACACGAATTGCAAAAATGATAACCATTTTAAATATTCAGTACAAATGAAAACCATTTTAAATATTCTATCAAAATAAAGACTATATGCAATAAACACTATAAAAATGAATACGAAAAAAATATTTAAAGCCCATAGAAAATAAAAACTTTTTATGTCAGTTGTATTTATGAAAGTTAATAAAACTGTATTTAAACATTTTCTATGTGTGAATTTCTAAACTCGCACAAAAAGTTAATATTGTATATATTTACTTTTTATGTGAATTATAGAACTGGCACATAAAAACTATATTCTATATCAATTTAGGAATAATGAGTAATAAAAGTCATGTTCTATGTGATTGTGACAAAAACCGGTTTAGATAACTAACGTAATCTTACGAAACAAAATAATTCCTGAGACCAAATTCTCTCGATTCAATTTGGTGTTTCCAGAAGATATAGAGATATAGAAGATTCAATATGTCAATAAAATTCAAATCAAACTTGGAATAAAAAAGTTGACCTAATTTTCGTTCTAAAATTTGAAGGTAACGAGTTTTCATTCTTAATTGAGTAACTCTTTTAAATAAATATACCATACTACATTTATTTCAGAACTTACTTTACAAAAAGAAAATAGTAGTCTATATATATCATCATAAACTAGAACGTAAATGTATAGACTACTATTTTGCATTTAAACGTAGTATTTTGAGAAATTTTATTATTATTTATTCATTTTAGTTTTTTTACCTAATTAAAGAGAATGAGATTATTATTTGTCATTATTATTTCACTTATTTTATTTTATATTTCTTTTCTCTATTATTTCTAAAATGTGAACAAATCTTGAAAAAAAAATTTACGTTTTTTTTTTATTTTATTTCTGTACTCAATTACCTTCTTAATTTCTATCGTCTTGGAGTGTCTAAAATTTGAAAGAAGAGTATTTACTTTTTGTTACTTTTGAAAAGCAAAAAATAATATTTCAAAAATTTGTAAAGAAAAAAATATATATTTAATTTGTGTAATGATGTTGATATGTTTAAAAGTTAGTGTAACTCTTAAAAAATGAATGTTACGAAATGAATTTAATAAAATTCCAATTTATTTAGACATTTTAATTTAGTTTTTTAATTTTCGTAAATATATAATTTAATCTTTAAAAAAATTATTAACAACATAATTAGAGTAGAAGTTTATATATTTTATTATACACTAAAAACATGATCTTTTAAAGTACTAAAACATCAATTAATTTGAAAAAAAAAGGATTATATGTTTAATAGAAATTAACGGGGAGATATAAACTTAACAATACCAAATTGTCTAATAACTGTTTCGGATTATTATCTATTTAGTCTTTATAAGTATATGAAACTTATTTTTATTTTTTTATTCATTTTAATCTTTAAAAATACTATTTTAATCTCTTCTAATTGTTATATATGTTATTTTTAATCTTTTTATTCCCGATGTGTATTACTTTTAACGTTTTCATCCCTAAAATTGTAGGATTGAATTTTTTTTAAATATGTGTAAAAAAATAGTTTTTAAATAAAAAATCTAAAAAGTGAAGTTGTTGGTGTAACTTGTCTTCTCTACAGAATCTATATCAATACGAAAATTCTTCCCAAATTAAAATAAAAGATATCGTCACGTGCACTATATTAAATATTTTTTATTGCATAAAAAATATTATTATTTTTTACTAAGCTTTGTGTTACTACTCAGTGTCACGTGCCATGCACTTGGGTCCTAGACTGCTGAAAACTTTTTATGCATAAACATAATTTCTTCTAGTTTTATGTATTTAATTTGTTGTTTGTATCAATATATTTTATCTTAATAAATTCTATTATTTGGAATCGTTGGTTAAATACAAGATTTATAATAATTCTGATTTTTTTTATAGTAAAAAAAATTATATATAATTTTTTTAATTTTATGTATTTAAAAAATAATTTAATATTTTTTTATCAATATATTTTATCTTAATAAATTCTATCATTTGGAATCTTTAGTTAAATACAAGATTTGTAATAATTTTGAAACTCCAACTATTTCATGAAAGAACAAATAATTCTTTATCTTTTTCTATAAATTAAAACAATTAGGTAAATATTTGTGATGGACATATGATAAATTATTTTTGAATCTTAAATTCTGGCGAGTCATATAAAATATATCTAATTTTACTAATAATTAATCCCAACTAAAAAAATGTAATTTTTAATAGATCTAAGGGAGTTTTATTTTTATGTATAATTGTAGGAAAATCTAACTAAAAGAAAGGCTAAAATGTTTTCGATAGGACATATATTTTGATTTATATGTTATAAAATAATTTTATCTGTAATCAATATAAACTACTAATACCTTCGACATTCATAAGCAATCTAATAACTATAAGTTATGGTACAATAAATTCAACAAATTTCAATATAAAAAGATCTAATATCATATTTAAAAATCAATTCAAATTAAACTTATTTTCAGAATACTAATTTAAAAGATGAAAATTATAATATAAATTAGTCTTATATGAACCCATTCTATAAATTCCAAACGTATAGGAAACCACAAACGAAAATGGCAATAATTGATTACATAATAAAGTTCGCTCCCATTTTTGGATTTTGTGAAGCAAATAGAATTTCATCACACTCAAAATTAAAGTGATAGGTACAAAAAGTTTTACTCGGTTTCACGTGTCACAAAGGAATAATAATACCAACTTGTATCTTTTTTAATATTTCAAAAAGACTCAAAATCCCACATATTCAGAGTCTTTAATAACTAGTAGGATGAGAAATAGGAAATGAAAAAGAAAAAAAAAAAGTGAAAATAACTAAAACGTACAGTAATAATTTTAAATAATTACTATTGTAATAAATAAAACATTAATATTAATAACTATGACATCATAACTATATAAAATACCTAAGATCAATATATATGAATATTATTACAGCATTTACAGCACAATTTATTAAATGAAAAATATAATTGGTTGGGTCAATTTTTAACATATATTTTTAATTAGTTTTTTTCTTATAATATAGTTTATAATAATATTGATTGCTATATGCATAATATATCAGGATGCTACAATATTTATTGATATAATATGATATTTAAGACGTGTGAAAGTGAGGAAAAATTTATGAACATTTATGTGTCTGTCTTATTTCCTTTTTTATATTGAAGATGTTGCGTACACTCATTACACCAAATAAAAAAGAAAGGGAAACCATTCACACCACTTCGTGTCTTCAATCCAATCCAAATGCAAAATAAAAATAATATTAAAAAATAATAATAATAACTAAATATGTTCCTAATCCTTAAATTAGGACCTAAAATTAAAATTCAATTCTCTTTTTTAAACTTTAATGCATTTTAATATCAAAAAATAAATAAATCCAGTCCAATTATGTATGTTAAACAAAATACAGTCCCAATTATGTATGTAAAACAAAGTTTTAGACTGATATTTAAGTTGTAATGTATCAAAGAGGGATAAACAACTCAAATATTCAATTTAAAACTCAATTTAACATGTAAAAAAGATACAATGAAGTTGAGTTAGGAAGATTATGTAAATTCATTTATAGAATTTGAGAACCAAATCATATCAAAATTTAAAACATAAACTAATCTCAATTTCACGATAAAATTTATAAACTAAAAATATATTTAACTCTCATAATAATAATATATTATTATTATTTCATTATCATTGTTTTTTATAAATTTAATAGTAACAATATTGGTCCATGTGAATTCATTTTTTCTTGTCTTTTTAACAAGCCCATTCACATATGTTTATACCAATAATAACCAAACCACTTGAAGTGGATTGTTGTGATTGCTATAGGCAACCTTTTAATCAATTTCATTTCTAAAAGTATAATATGATTCCAAAATTCATTCTCAAAAAAATTCATGAATATAGCTAATAATTTGCCTTCACACTATGCACAAACTCATTGATTCGGCTCTTAGAAGTTATTTTCCCTCTCCTATATTTATGAATCACTACTTAAGATTATCAATGTTGTTCTACTATTTATGTTACTAATGATATGGTCTTTAAAATAATTATATATTCAAATTTGAACACTATTTGTTATGACTATAATTAAGAGTAGTTTGAGAATTACAATTTTTTTATTTTATGGAATTAAGAGCATTAAATGAATTTAACTAATACCAACATTCTTAATCACAATAAGGTATAAATCAAGAAGGTAATAAGTAACTAACTTTAAAAAAATAGTTTTTGTATAAATGATATAATATTTAAAAGCAACATAAAATAATAATTATTGATTCATAAATCTATCTGTGTTATCCCTCTTAGTCTATAAAAGAAAATTTTTTGTTTTTGTTCATAGAGTTATAGTATTGTTTTTCTTTACATGATTCACGTATTAAAGTTAATAAAATAATATTTAAACATTCTAAATGGGGTCTTATTAAATGATTTTATTCAAATCATAAGCTTGGTAAAGTTAATATCCTATAAGCATAACTCCTCTAATACTAATAGAAAAAATAATATTTAAATAAATTTTAGAATAAATTATTACTTAGATTGGTCAACTAAATTTTTTTATTTAAATTACTTTTGTAAAAAAAATTAAACTTGTTTTAATTATTCAATTAATTTATTTCTCCTTTTCACTCGTCAATTTAAGCAAAAACAAACTTTTTATTTCTTTTCTACTTTTTTTGGTTATTGAAATACATACGTTGCTCTCGAACTCTAATAATATCATACATCGTTTCACTTTCAAACAAACATTGGCATTTAAAAATGTTACCGTTACGAACCAAAACCCCAACGTCT
The DNA here is from genome assembly GCF_037176805.1 of Vigna unguiculata. NCBI lineage: Eukaryota > Viridiplantae > Streptophyta > Magnoliopsida > Fabales > Fabaceae > Vigna > Vigna unguiculata. Next base: position 1,055,450 of record NC_140800.1, read on the forward strand.
CTTTCCATTTTTAGACCTGAGCCCCAAAAAGTTGCGATTTTTATAGAAGGAATTAAATTTTCTTGGAATCTATTAAGTCTTTCACTCACTCATTCACTTTCATTTCTTGATCATCTTTCTCTTTGCTCTGCAACACTCACAATGGCTCTCAGACCCATCGACAACGCTCTCCCAACAACAACCCCAGAGAGACCCAAAAAACAACCCAAGATTGCTGTTGCAACCCAGAAACAGCAAGATCGTGCTGCTGCCGTCAATGGCGAAAACCAAGTTCCCTTGCCCTCATCAGGGGATGCCACTGTTGACTATGTCTCCTCCGACAACCTTAAACCCTTGTCGGATCCCGAAGTTCAGATTCAGGTTTGTGTGTGTTGTTCTCCTTTCTTTCTCTCGTTGTGCGATTAAAGATTTGGAATTCAATCTTTTTGGAGCATTTTATCTTAAAAGTGAAAATGTTTGGAAATGCAGAGTTTGATTGAAGATTTGAATTCGAAAAACTGGATCAAGGTTTGTGAGTCGCTGAACGATGCTAGGCGATTTGCGTTGTTCCACTCGTCCCTTCTATTCCCTATCTTGTAAGGAATATTTATATTCATTGTTCTTTTTCTTTGTTTAAATTTATATTTTTCTTTTAAAGTTTTGAGCTTTGATTGTGGGGGCAATTGGGTTTCGAGGAATTAATGTAATGATGTTGTGGGCAGGGGAAATATTGTGTTGGTGGTGGCGAAGACAATGAAGAACCCTCGTAGTGCTCTTTGCAAAACCGCAATTATGGCTGCGGCTGATATTTTCAACGCCTCTGGTGACAAGTTGCTTGACCCCGAGACCTCTGATGCATTTGATGGCCTGGTACTTGGACTCAGATTTTTCTTATGTGATCTCTTTTCTAGGATAAATTTTGTAGGGTTCATTGAAAATGTGTTTTTGATCAAAAATTGGTTTTAGCTCTTAAATTTGTAAAAATGTTGTGGATTTGTTCTTAAATCTTAAACCTCTCACACAATGACTAAGATAAGTTTTAAACATTTTGTTTTTTGGTTATCTAATGGGTTGGAATGTGTTGTTTGGTTCAACATCAACAGCTGCTGCAGCTGCTGCTAAAAGCTTCCCAAGATAAAAGGTTTGTGTGTGAAGAAGCTGATAGAGCACTTGGCTCAATGGTTAGTTCCATGACCCCTCTTCCTCTGCTTCAGAAACTAAGGGTATATGTTAGTCACAAAAACCTTAGGGTCAGGGCCAAGGCTGCTGTCTCTCTCTCCAACTGTGTCTCAAAGATGGTGAGTAGACATTATTACAAGCTCATGTCTTTAACGTTGTTTGTTTTTGTGTCTATGCACTGTTTGTTCTAAGGTTATGTGAATGTGAGCAGGGTCTTGAAGAAATGGAACAGTTTTCTTTGGCTGAACTGATTGAAGTTGCAGCTGATTTGCTGAATGATAGACTTCCAGAGGCAAGAGATGCAGCTCGAAGTATTGCAACTGACGTGTATGAGGCACTGACTAAGGACGCAGAACAGAAGATGGAGTTGTGGCAGAGCTTCTGCCAATCCAAATTGCCACCGATTCACGCACTTTCAATGATGAAAATAGTTAAGCCCTGAAAAGGAATGTTTTCTTTCTCTCTTAGTTTAACTGTTCTTCAGCTCATGTTTCTTCATGAGTGTCAATTTTTTAATATTCAGTGATACCTTGTTGAGTAGCAATATTGAAATAACATTTCATTCATGCAGAGTAATGTATAATTTCCTTATATATAATTATCGATTGGTTTCCTCTTCCTGAAACCAAAAATCAAAGAAATATTTGAAAGAATTTTTATATCTCATAGATATTGAGTCTTTCGAGAGAGAGTTACTGGGAATATACAACATCAATGAGACATGAGTTCAATTATGAGTGATTGATACCATTTTTAACCCAAAATCTTAAGACGATGAGTTTATGGGGTCTTCATCTTTATATGATACTCAACTTTCTCATTTTTACTCAATGTGGAACTTAGACTCACACTTTCCAACAATTTCGCCCTTAAGTGTGAGTCTTTACATTGAGATTTCTCTCTCGAGCTAACCACAAAATATTTCGTACCGTCGACCGTCGCTTTTCTTAACGGTACATGCTTAGCTGACCCACTACCAAGAACTCATGACAAAGCAATCAGCATCTCCATAAGCTATATGAGCTTTGATTTTATAATCCCAAGGTGATATTTTCTTTGTAAAATGAATCATTAAAATTTTTATTCATTTCAGTTTTCTTCATTCCATCTTAGTCTAATTTACGTGCATTATTCATCATAACTCGAGATTGAATCTAAGGAAATGATGCTTGTCAACTTTAGCTTATGAAAATTGATGCTATGCATGAGTAAATCTAAGAGGAAATGAAATGCACGTGAGTTGGAATGAAAATGAAAAGGAATAATGCACGTGAATTAGACTAAGATGGGATGAAGAAAACTGAAATGAATAAAAACTTAAATGAAATGAAAATGAATGAAGGATGAAATGCAGTGCACGTTACACGTTATGACCATGTGCACATTATCAATGATTCATTTTACAAAGAAAATATTACCTTGTGATTATAAAATCAAAGCACATATGCTTATGGAGATGAGGATTATCGAGAATATACAACATCAATGAGACATGAGTTCAACTATGAGGGGTTGATACCATTTTTAACCCAAAACCTTAAGCCGATGAGTTTATGGGTCTTCATCTTTATATGGTGCTCAATTTTTTTCATTTTTACTCAATGTTGGGACTTAGACTTACACTTTCCAACAATCTCGTCCTCAAGTGTGAGTCCCTTCTTTACATTGGGACTTCTCTCTCGAGCTAACCATCGAGTATTTCATACCATCGTCGACCACCACTTTTCTTAACGGTACATGCTTACCTGACTCACTACTAAAAACTCATGGCAAAGCAATATGCATCTCCAGAAGCATATGTGCTTTGATTTTGTAATCCTAGGTGATATTTTCTTTGTAAAATGAATCATTTAAGTTTTTTTTCATTTCAATTTTCTTCATTCCATCTTAGTGTAATTCACGTGCATTATTCATTCATAACTCGAGATTGAATCTAAGAAAATGATGCGTGTCAAGTTTAGCTTATGGAAATGATTGATGCTATGCTCTAAGAGAAATGAAATGCAATGAGTTGGAATGACAGTGAAAAGGAATAATGCACGTGAATTAGACTAAGATGGGATGAAGAAAACTGAAATGAATAAAAACTTAAATGAAATGGATATGAATGAAGGATGAAATGCAGTGCACGTTACACGTTATGACCATGTGCACATTATCAATGATTCATTTTACAGAGAAAATATTACCTTGTGATTATAAAATCAAAGCACATATGCTTATGGAGATGAGGATTATCGAGAATATACAACATCAATGAGACATGAGTTCAACTATGAGGGATTGATACCATTTTTAACCCAAAACCTTAAGCCGATAAGTTTATGGGTCTTCATCTTTATATGGTGCTCAATTTTTTTCATTTTACTCAATGTTGGAACTTCGACTTATACTTTCCAACAATCTCGTCCTCAAGTGTGAGTCCCTTCTTTACATTGGGACTTCTCTCTCGAGCTAACCATCGAGTATTTCATACCATCGTCGACCACCACTTTTCTTAACGGTACACGCTTACCTGACTCACTACCAAGAACTCATGGCAAAACAATATGCATCTCCATAAGCATATGTGCTTTGATTTTGTAATCCCAAGGTGATATTTTCTTTGTAAAATGAATCATTTAAGTTTTTATTCATTTCAATTTTCTTCATTCCATCTTAGTGTAATTCACGTGCATTATTCATTCATAACTCGGGATTGAATCTAAGGAAACGATGTGTGTCAAGTTTAGCTTATGGAAATGATTGATGTTATGCACTAAGAGAAATGAAATGCAGTGAGTTGGAATAACAGTGAAAAGGAATCATGCACGTGAATTAGACTAAGATGGGATGAAGAAAACTGAAATGAATAAAAACTTAAATGAATGATATGAATGAAGGATGAAATGCAGTGCACGTTATGACCATATGCACATTATCAATGATTCATTTTACAAAGAAAATATCACCTTAATCAAAGCACATATGCTTATGGAGATGAGGATTACCTAGAATATACGACATCAATGAGACATGAGTTCAACTATCAGGGGTTGATACCACTCTTAATCAAAAACCTTAAGGTGATGAGTTTATGGGTCTTCATCTTTATATGGTGCTCAATTTTTTCATTTTTACTCAATGTGGGACTTAGACTCACATTTTCCAACAATCTCGCCCTCAAGTGTGAGTCCTTTCTTTACATTGAGATTTCTCTTTCGAGCTAACCACTGAGTATTTCGTACCGTCGACCGCCGCTTTTCTTAAGGTGATAAGTTTATGGGTCTTCATCTTTATATGGTGCTCAATTTTTTCATTTTTACTCAATGTGGGACTTAGACTCACATTTTCCAACAATCTCGCCCTCAAGTGTGAGTCCTTTCTTTACATTGAGATTTCTCTTTCGAGCTAACCACTGAGTATTTCGTACCGTCGACCGCCGCTTTTCTTAACAGTACACACTTACCTGACCCACTACTAGTAACTCCATGGCAAAGCAATATGCATCTCCATAAGTATATGTGCTTTGATTTTGTAATCCCAAGGTGATATTTTCTCTGTAAAATGAATCATTGATAACATGCGAATGGTCATAACTTGCACTGCATTCCATTTCATATCCATTCATTTAAGTTTTTATTCATTTCAGTTTTCTTCATTCCATCTTAGTCTAATTCACGTGCATTATTCATTCACAACTCAGGATTGAATCCAAGGAAATGATTAGTGTCAAGTTTAGCTTATGGAAATGATTGATGCAATGCATGTGTAGATCTAAGAAAAATGAAATGCACGTGAATTGGAATGAAAGTGAAAAGAAATAATGCACATGAATTAGACTAAGATGGAATGAAGAAAACTGAAAGGAATAAAAACTTAAATGAAATGGATATGAATGAAGGATGGAATACAATGCACGTTATGACCATATGCACGTTATCAATGCAGTGCAAGTTATGATTACAAAATCAAAGCACATATGCTTATGGAGATGAGGATTACCGGGAATATACAACATCAATGAGAAATCTTAAGACGGTGAATTTATGGTCTTCATCTTTATATAGGGCTCAACTTTCTCATTTTTATTCAATGTGGAACTTAAACTCACACTTTCCAACAATCTCGTCCTCAAGTGTGAGTCCTTTCTTTACATTGAGATTTCTCTTTCGAGCTAACCACAAAATATTTCGTACTTGCATATTTCATACTATCGACCGCCGCTTTTTTTAACGGTACACGCTTACCTGACCCACTACCAGGAACTCATGGCAAAGCAATCTGCATCTCCATAAGCATGTGTTTTGATTTTGTAATCCCAAGATGATATTTTCTCTGTAAAATGAATCATTGATAACGTGCATATGATCATAACATGCATTGCATTCCATCTTTCATTCATATTCCATTTCATTTAATTCACGTGCATTATTTATTCATAACTCGAGATTGAATTCTTAAATGATGAGTGTCAATGAATATCCTAACCAACACTGGTATAGTTGAGTTTTATCTTCATTGGTCTTCCATTCTCTAGCATGTATATTGTCCCATCGGATTTCTTGTGCAATAAAATACAAGAATTATTATAAAAACATTACATGAAAGATACTCAATTTTTGTAGAGAAATCAAATTATTGTACAATTTAGGGACATGATGACACTTAAAAAAATTATGAATAGGCTTATTTGGACCTCTCTTTGTTAAAATATATTGAATATGTAGAGAAGTATTTAGGTAGTGGAGATGGAAGGTCAGCAACTCCAGCAGAGTCTAGTAGCAAATAGTGAGAAAAATGTGTATCTAAAGTGAGTTGTCTATTATAAGGTTGTTCCTACTCTACCAAGGTATGCTTGACAAGCTTCAGTGTAGAAAATTACAGAGGAAAAAAAGGGTATAATTTAGAATAAAAAATTTCACTTCCAATTAGCAATCAAGAGCAAAAAAGTCTTTCAACTTAAGTAGTTAACAAAAAATAACGCCCCCCCTATGAGCCTGACATGTCCTTTCAAAGCCAGATGCAATACCTCAGAAATAATGAGGCTCACAATTTTACCAGGCTTGAGAATGCAATGTGTTGCTGGATAAATTACGATGCAATTGAATACAGGATTTTGCAGCACAATCACTCACAATAGATAGAAAAAAACATCGATGTACAAGGAAGGGGTATATCCAAATAAAGACGGACATATACCCCTAACAGATTGATTCATGTTACAAAGCATAAAGTATTCATTAACTTATGCAGTCTGCATGAGCGAGTCAATTTGAGCACATGACTTGGGCGAAGGCTGCTGCATCATCTCCACCTCATCCAAATCTTGAGATTGGATGTTTATATCCTGGCAAACAAACTTACTGTTAAAAAAAAAAACTAGTGCAGTAAACAGGAAGAGATTACATTTCTTCCATAGATTTATACTCACAATAAGCTTGCAGAAAGAAGTTAAAAAATAGATATTGGATTATGAATTCAATACCTGTGACGGTAGAAGTACTTGAGGTTGCTGATCCTGGTTTAATGGATAAGCTTGAGGTTGGGACATTCTATAGTAAGGTTCTTTCAGATCAAGTTTACAGGATGATGTTTGAAGAATCCCTCCTTGTTCAGCACCAGGGCCCCATGTTTTAGCTAAATGAAAAATTGAAATTTGTTCATCCACAACATGGTGCAAGATATAATATAGTAATAAATTAGAAAAAAAAACACACAATTACCAACCTGACAATGTTAAATAGATTGTATAACTCTGAGCAGTGTGGGCAATCAAGTGCATCCTGCCAGTGATTTCTTGCCCTGCCACAACATATATTGGCTGTGAGAGAACACAGCGTAACTGATACCAGTGGGTTGTAGGTGAACCAGGGGCAGTGGTAAGCCACCTTCGAGCAGTACTGCGGATTTAGAATAATTGAGTGACAAATTAACTGATGCAAACAATAACAAAGCAATGATGCATGAAAAAACAGAAAATGTATCACGAAGAAGTGCAAGATTACCTTCCATTGAACAGTACATCAAACCAACATGCCAACCCATGTAGCCTGGCACCCACAGTGGCTACGAATTTGAGAGGAATGTCAATTTCATATAGCTCTTCTTCCTACAGAATGAAACATGATTTGAGCACACTCGGATGTTTCTTTCTAAACATTGATCCGATATAATCAAGAAGAAATACAACCGCGATCCAGCAATAGGCTCAAAGGATTAACTGATGGATACAAACTACCAGGTCACATATTTCTATTAACAAGTTTCCTGTCACAAATATGGTGGTATAGGCTATGTATTAGCTGGAGTACTACGATGGAGATATCAGTTTGTTCCACGAAAAGTGGTATTTATCAGCCAGTAGGATCTCTGGAAAGTAACGATCTAACCAAATAAAACTGAGAAGGTTCTCACCTTTATTTTGGTAAAGTCTATCACATGGAACATAGGAGCAGCTATTAACAACCTTGGATCAAAAGCATCCACCACAGGCTGCATGGAGAAGAGAATATATGATAAATTTATTCACCACAACATAAATTTTAAAAACCATAGCAGTCCAATTTTACTCCTTTGACAAAAAGCACCATAATGGAACACTCGTAGAAATCCCTAGAAGCAAAAGGCTAGTAATAGAAAATGTTGAGAAACATTTTCATTCTATTCTACCCATTTCTGTTTCGCACATGGGATCCTTAAAGGATTCAGAAAACAACACAGATCCTAGAAAAACAGAAAGCTGACACGTTCAATTTACCCATCTTAGTCTTGCCCATGGGATTTGAGGATTGGAAAAACTAAACAAATCGTAAAAATGTCAAATCATGGTGATAAGACACCATTTATAAGGACTATAGTTTTTATAAATGTTAATCTCCTAACAGGAAAGGTTAATCCTTCTTAATGGTTTCAACTATAGTTTTTCTTAGTCTCCCTCTACCTCTAACAATAGGGCTACTACACTCATCAAATCTTTTCTTCTAAATCCTGCTCCTACTGATCTTTCATCATGCACATCTAAAGCACTTGATTAGATTCTACCATTTCTCTACACTTGAGATTAAAGAGTGAAAATATTTTGAGGGCTTAATGAGACCCCTCTACTGTTCCTGATATTTATATAGATGATAAAAGAGATACAAGGGAAGTTAAAACATTAAAGGCTACAACTAGGTGCTAGGTGCACAGGTTATCCACACTCAACCTCCTAACTTACACATAATGATTAAGTAGATATACTAACTATTTCTAAACTCCCCCTCAAGCTGAAGCATACAAATTGTACGTACCAAGCTTGGAACAAATAAACTCAATCTGAGGTCCCCTTGGAGCATACAAATTGTACGTACCAAGCTTGGAACAAATAAACTCAATCTGAGGTCCCCTTGTCAACATATCTGCGAGTTGGTCATTCGATCCCACAACTTTTCACGAACAAAATGGCAATTTATTTCTATATGTTTTGTTCTCTCGTGCAACACTGGATTTGATGCAATGCGGAAAGCAGCTTGATTATCACAATACATCTTCATAGTCTGGATGTCACAAAAATTAACTTCTTGAAGAAATTGCTTCACCCATATAAGTTCACATGTTAGTGATGTCATGGCTCTATATTCAGCTTCAACTGTCAATATAGCTACTATACTTTGCTTCTTACTTTTCCATGAAATAATATTACCTCCAAGGAATACACAGTATCCAGTAGTAGATCGTCTGTCCATAGGAGATCTTGCCCAATCCGCATCACAATATCCAAAGACATGAAAGCTTCCTCTATTTTCATATAACAACCCTTGCCCGAGAGCCTTTTTTAGGTACCTTAGAATGCAAGTGATAGAATTTCAATGGCCAACACATGAAGACTGCATAAACTGACTAACCACTCCAACTACAAATGATAGATCTAGCCTTGTAATAGTGAGATAAATTAGTTTTCCGACCAGCCTCCTGTATCTCTCAGGGTCAAAGAATAATTCACCTTCTTCAGTTGTTAACTTTTGATTTGGGTCCATAGGACTCTCTACTGGTTTACAATCAATCATACCAGTTTCTTGTAGTATATCAAGAACATACTTCCTTTGAGAGATTACAACGCCATGTTTAGACTGAGCCACTTCAATGTCCAAGAAGTATTTAAGGTTTCCCAAATCCTTGGTTTGAAAACGCCTACACAGGTGCTCCTTTAATTGAGATATGCCAACAATATCCTTTCCTGTAATGACTATATCATCAACATATACTATTAGGTAGATACATTTCCTAGAAGAAGTATGTGAGTAAAAGACTGAGTGATCTCTCTCATTGCGTCTTAACCCAAAATTTTGAACAATGAAGCTGAATTTTCCAAACCAGGCACGTTGTGATTGTTTGAGGCCATATAAAGAACGATGCAATTTGCACACCATACCAGACTCCCCCTGAGCAACAAACCCAGGAGGTTGCTCCATGTAGACTGTCTCCTCAAGATCACCATGAAGGAAAGCAGTCTTGATATCCAATTGATGAAGTGGCCAATGACGAATGGCGGCCATTGCAAAGAAGATGCGAATATTAGTCATTTTCGCCACGGGAGAGAAAGTGTCACAATAATCAAGGCCATAAATCTAAGTGTACCCTTTGACAACTAATTGGGCTTTGAGCCTATCAACCTAACCGTCAGAGCCAACCTTAACTGCATATACCCATCAACAACCAGCAGCCTTGTTGTCCGATGGGAGGGGCATGAGCTCCCAAGTATTGTTGTGTTCAAGAGCTTGCATTTCTGCAATCATGGCTTGTCACCATCCAGGTTGATCAAGTGCTTCCTTCACATTTTTCGGAATAGTAGCAAAAGACACCGAAAATAAAAGAGAACAACAGGGAAGCGACAATATGTGATAACTAAGAAAATTATAAATGGGATAGGGGTTCCGAGTGGAACGAATACCTTTTCTAAGAGCAATGGGCCAACTGGAATCACCTTCATCAGGAGGCATGGGAGCAAGAGACGAGCGAGAAGGATCCGAAGTCGGGGATTCACCAAATTCATGGATAATTGGACTATCCGTCAGAGTCCTGTGTTGGAGGTTGGGACTCGGGAGGGTATCAGTAAGTGGGGATGGGGCTCAGGAGGACTTTGATGAGGACTCGAGTTGATAGAGACATCCGAGATAGGAGACTCAACCACTGGAATAGGGAGGACTTGTTGTATGACATGAGCGTCTTGAACAGAGGAAGAAAAATAAAGGGTCTATTCAAAGAATGTAACATTGGCAGACATGTATTTCTTGGTTTCAGGAGAGTAACACCGATACCCTTTTTGGAGTCGAGAATAGCCCAAGACACATTTGAGAGCACGACCAGAAAGCTTACCTAGACATGGAGACATGTTGTGAACAAAACATACTCAACCAAAAACCCGAGGAGAAATGTGAAAGAGAGGGTTATCCGGAAACAAGATGGAGAAAGGGTCTTTATGATTGAGAGAGGAGGACGTCATCCGGTTAATAAGAAAAAATGCAGTTAAGATGGCATCTCCCCAATGATGGACAGGAATGTGGGCACCAAGCAAAAGTGTACGAGCAGTTTCAACCAAGTGTCGATTTTTTCTTTCTGCTATACCGTTTTTAATGTGGCGTATGTGCACAAGTGGACTGATGCAAGATACCATGTGAACTTAAAACAACAGACAAAGCAGATGAGAAGTACTCTTTGGCATTGTCACTTAAGGTTTTGATTACTTGATCGAATTGATTCTTGATTTCGTGTAAAAAGGATGTGAAGATGGATAACAATTCAGAACGATCTTTCATAAGATAAACCCTAGTACATCTTGAAAATTCATCAATAAAGTAACAAAATACCTAAAATCAAAAGACGAAACACGACTAGGTCCCCAAATATTGGAATGGATGATAGAAAAACTAGATTTACATTGTGATTGAGACCTTTTAGGAAAGGCACATCTAAAATGTTTGCCTAGTTGACATGACTCACATTCTAAGATCTGAAGACCACTAAGTTCAGGACACATTTTTTTTAACTTGGACAGATGAGGGTGACCAAGCCGATCATGTAACATTTTAGGACTATGGGCTACAACACGACACTCGTGGACGAGATCCAAAATGATATAATCCTCCTGCTTCATATCTTTCTCCAATCTGTCTTCCCGAACCACGCTCCTGTATAACAAAAGATTTGTTATCAAAGGTTCCTGAACAGTTTAACATTTTGGTTAATTGGCTTAAGGAAATTAAATTGAAGGGGCAATTACGGACAAAAAAGGCAAATTTTAGATTTAAGGAGGGAGACAGGATGACTCGACCGACTCCCTTTGAGGAAGTTTTAGAGCCATTTGCAAGAGTTATAAAATTAGGTTTGTCTTGAAATAAAATGGTTGAGAACAAGGAGGTATTACTAGAGATGTGGTCAGAAGCACCGGAATCAATTACCCGTGAATTGTGACTTTCCATGCATTGAGAGATGCAAGTTGTTAATGTACTTGGAACTTGAGATGACTGTGTCAAGCTGTTGGACTTGAGACGTATGTACTCTTGATACTCGTCCTTAGTGAACTTGGACTCAGTAGTTTCAACCTAAGAGACATTGGCATTTTTGGAAGGAAAATCATGTAAGTAACAATTTTCTTGAGTGTGACCCATCCTTTTGCAATACATGCATTGAGGACGTCCACGGCCTCCACACCCACCTCCTCTAGGTCCACATCCTCCTCTTACTCGAGTTGCAGCCATAACAAATGGTTCTACTAGAGCAGGAGATTTTAGAGTTTCATGTGTTGGGACTTTTGGGATCTCATGAGAGGTCAGAAGTTGATCTCTGATGTGATTGAAGTCTGGATGAATGGCGCGAAGAATCATCACCATATAGTATTTGTCCAGCTTCTTCATTTCATCTGAAGCGTTGACTTTTAGAAACATCCGCAGGTCTTCCACGACTGATTGTGCTTCATTCATGAAAGAGATCATGTCATGGTTGGTCATTTTCAGAGATGCTAACTTGTCCGCCAAATCATATAGGCGTTGGATATTGTTGGCATATATATTGAGTCCTCTTCTAAAACGAGTGACATGACTTAAAGGCCCTAAGAGATATTAAAAGTCTTGGCTCCACGGATTGCCACAACAGGGCACACAACTGAAAATCTGCTTGCTTCCATTGTTCTGCTTTTTCTTCAGGCACATAGCTTTCGTCTTTCTCAAGATGGTCATGATGTCACTGACCAAGGAACCATATCTAAACAACAGCGGACCAGGAGAGGTAATTTTGTCCGTCTAGCTTCTCGAAAGTAATGCAGGGGCTTTCAGAGAATGAAATAGCACTCCCAGTACCTCCAGTGGCCATATCTGATCAAGGGAACAAAAAAACAGAGAGGAGTTGCGAAAAACAATGAAGATTTTCGAATTCCCTAGGGAGATTTCCACAAGGGTTGCGTCTGGACTTCACCGGAACTGAGTTTTGAAGGTCAAAACGGGCAAAGGAGGCTCCAGCAACACCTATGGAGGTGGCGCGATGACGAACCTAGCTACAGCGAAAGGAAATGACGCGCGTGGAGGCGCATGGCAACGAGTCTGCCTTCGGCACCGGCAGGGTTGGTTGTCGCTCGAAGAGGTTGTCCAGATCCGATGGTTTCCGGACAGAACTGCGACGGCGAACGATGGCAGACGACTGCAGACGACGACAGACAGTGGGAAATGTTGTTTGACAGTGTTAGGTAGTTCAAAAGGACAGTGGGCAGTTCTAGAAAGAGATGAACTAAGCTTGGACAGCCGCGATGACTAATGGTGGTCAGCCACGTACAACAATGACGGATGATGGCAAACCATATGAGACAAAAACCAGAGCGTGATCGACCCGCTATGATACCAACTTGAGATTAAACTGTGAAAATATTTTGAGGGCTTAATCAGAACCCTCTATTGTTCTTGATATTTATATAGATGATAAAGGAGATACAAGGGAAGTTAAAACATTAAAGGCTACAACTAGGTGCTAGGTGCAATGATTGCCTAGATATACTAACTATTTCTACATCTACAATAGGCACCACACCACCAATTGGCATTAATTAATTTGTATTTTCCACAACCCAACTATTGGAGCATCTTTACGGAGACCAACAAAGTACTCAAAATAAACAATGATAGACAAGAACCGCATATTAGCAAGGCGTATGTTAGAAGGAATTCAAGACAAAAAGAGGATTAGACCTGAGATAGTAGACGCACAATCTTTAATAACTAGTGTTACCAATTCAGAATCCATAGAAAATATTGGCAACTCCAAAAATATTCATTATCAAAAGTCATAACAACTTATTGTTGAAGCATTACAGACAAAAAAAATACAATACATACATGATTATTAAAAAATGCAAAAATAATGAAAGAAAACCATATAATTAATAATAATAATAATAATAATAATAGCAAGTCTAGAAATCCAAATAACAGTATATCCCTCAGCTTGCTACGAGAATTACAAATATAATTCCAACTCAACTTATTTGCCAGACACTCCAATTATCTTACAACAAAAGCAGATCCTGATTTGACCCTTAGATTTAAACTATAGTCACTTAACACAAACTTTCAATAAGCATGTAAATATTATACCAAAATAATAGAAATAGGTGCCAATTTATTAAGAGACAATGAGTTTGACAGAATGGAATGCTTGCATCGGGAATGCAATAGGCAGAAAGGGAAGAAAACAAGAGAGGATTATGTCAAAACTAGAGGTAACAAGGGAAAATATAAACAAAAAACCCAGAACTAAATGTAAAGCTGAATATGGACCAATTGAAATGCATTTTCAGCTTGCTATGTAAATGCCAAATGCTATATATTTGTCCTAGAACCATGAATTTGACGCATAATAGTATGAAAAACAGGTGATGTTGCAATTCAAACATGAAAAATGCATTCATGTGTCTAAGTGAACAAAACAAACTAATGTGTCTAGTGAATTCTGAGTCCTATAATCTCCAGAAACAGATATCACATATAATGTGCAAGGGGATCACCAACAAACATTTTAGACGTGTTCCAAATACACCCCTACTCTTATTGGAATGGACCAGTTGGAAATCTTCGTTTCATTTCTTTAAACCAAGCTAGAGGGATACCTGAGAAAAGTATCCTTGAAAGGCAGTCCCATGTAAGGGCGTCAAATCAACACCATAATAGTTTTGTTGCTGCCAAAACAGTGCCTGAACAGGTAAAATAATACAATATTGATCAATGAATTTAAGGAAAGAAGAATAATTGGCTTAATACAACGGTCTGAAAACAAGGATAATTTCTCTTATCGACTATCACTAAAAGAATGTTATATAATGGTATAAGTCTGAACCAAAATTTAAAAACCAACATCCAACAAACAGGGTTCTACAAAGCCAAAATAAGTGTTCTTTTAGAAAGCAGGATCTTTCGAGTACTGTAATTCAGTTACATCAAAGAACTAAAAGAAGTGCAAGGTCTAAGAAATTAATGAGTCTGTAAAACAGCAAAAAATTGCACACCTTATTAGCAATTTCAACGAACAAATATTCATCACTAAAGGGAGCCATGTGAATCCTGCAGCAGTAATAATTATAATTCAAGGTTAGGAGGAAAAATAATTCTTATATGAATATAAGCGTTTTTTTTTTTGTAGGTGGTGGAGGGGAGGGGGGTTGCAAACATAAATCCCAACCATTTATTTGCAAAATAAGACATATTGGGCAAAGAATAACTGTCCTTATTGGAAGATAATTATCCCAACAAATTACCTCTGTAAAATCATATTGTCACATGCTTAATAGCGTCACACATAAAAGGGGAAGAAGTAGAGAATGTTTGCTTCAAAGTACCTTCCTACACTGGGAAACATTTTCCCATTAGGGGTGAGAAACCTATCCCTTGCAATGACATACGACTCCAGCATTCTTTCATTGACTAACAAGGTGCCTGCGCAACAACAGAGAAACCTCCCTGACTAATAAGTTATGAACAAAATTATTAACAGCTGATCCCCATATAACACTCAGCCTTTCCAAATTCCTGACAACTTATCTCAACACCACAAGGCGGAAAAATCTATTGACAAAATTTAACTTATGCATGGACCACACAGTAGTCAATTGCAAATAGCGGAAAAGAGTGGCCAGCTCCAAAATAACTAATATTGTATTACGTATTATGCTTTAAAAGTTATATTTAAATGTCTATTATATATTATGCTTTAAATAGTTTTTTGTATATTATTTATTATCACTATTATTTGGTCAATTATATTATACACTATGGTATGCTTTACATTAAAAACGAAAAGAGAAAAAAGATGTCTGACTCGGACCGAGGCCCAAAAATTCAAAACAGGAGATAAATAAAAAAAAAACAAAAAAACAAAAAAAAAAAACAACAACTATTTGTTAGTGCTGGCCCTATCTATGAAATAGACAAAGAGAAAGCAGATGGAGGAATGGGAGGTCATGAAGGCTGTTGCAGTGACAGACTGCGTATGGTTACAGAGCATGTGGGGGTCATAGAGCCTTGTCTACCAAGGGAACAATGTAGGAGCATTTGCAACCCGTGCTCTGTGACAAATGCCTTAGGAGCAGCAAGGGGCAACTCTATTGCAGCACCCTGCCTGCACTATGGACTACTTTGATGGATTATCAAGATCATTCTCTAATTCACAAAAGTAAAACATAAGCTTACCCATGGGCTCAGAGATCAGAATATCTGCTCTCTCAGGCAGTTCAACATCCTCAACTTTGCCTTTAATAACCTATATGTAAACATATCACTTCACATAGCCCTGAACAATCAGATAACTAATGAACAATGACTACTAAAGGAAACTATGGAAAAATCTTACTGTAATTCGTTGACCAAGTATTGGGTTCCCAGCTATAAGTTTCCGTGCATACTCTGCCATTTCAGATGCTTCCACAGCATAAACGTGCTTTGCACCAGCCTGGAAACAAGACAGAACAAACACACCATTTCTTACAAAAGAAAATAATAGTACCAGCCTTTTTGTTATCCACCAACACATTTGTAGGATAATTGTCTAGGGTTAAGAATTGTTCTTTTTGAAGCAAGAGAAATTACCCACTTCTTGAAAAAGTATTATGTGGGGTCAAGAAGCACACCCCAAACCTTAAAACTTAACAAAATTAGTCATTGACTCGTTTTCATTGTCAGGGAACTGTAATTATTTTTGAGCTTTGAGCAGAAATCTAGGAATTACAATTTTAAAGAAGTTTATAAAGTCACGGTGAATATCTATTGGCATTCAGATTGTTAATTACAAACTCATTTGCAATTCCAGAGTACTTTACGGAGTAATTGATTGATTTTTCATTGCTGCAGGGGGTAGAAATTATTATAATGACATATTTAATATTTATGATTATTATGTAATTAATTTGTTACAATCTCTAACATTATGTGCTCGCGGAAGCAAGCCTTGGTAATTCATATTCATATTACTTACAAACTAAGGTGGAACAAATTTTTGCCAAAAAATTATACCTATTAGAATTCAAATGATATATATATATATATATATATATATATATATATATATATTAAGGATATACAAATGGTTAAATTTGTTTGTCTTGTCCCACATCAATGTGCTGGAAGTTCATCAGCCTCCCTTGCTCCAGAAAGCAAATAAAAAAATGTTTACGCCAGTTAACATAGTACATGCATATTACATATAAGATAGTGTCACATGACAAGTAAAAAGAATCAAAGCATGAGAATTGCTTCTGTTAAACAGAGTGCCACATCAAAGTGATGGTGTTACTGTGAAATAGGAAATCTGACATCCATAGTAAATTTTGAAGATTAATTGAGATAAAATTGAAATTAAATTGTTTATATACCAAAAGTAAGTAAAGTCCAAGTATCATTAAGGACCAAAATTGACGTTTTGAGAGTCTGTTTGCAAAAGAGGTCAAGTTTAGTGGAGTTCAAGTGTTTCCCCCTTTAGGTATAAAATGTTTGACATTCTATTTCTTTTGTAAATGTTTCTTTGTTGGTTCAGCTAGTCAGGCCATGTGATATTTTTAATTTTAGTCCTCTGCACCAGTCATGGTCCAATGTTGAGTAGTGATAAGGACTTCATACCAAGTGTTGGAATTGGAAGAAAGATTGGACAGGAACGTCACACAGAATTTTTAAGCAATCTCATATGGCATATAGACTTTGCAGCTTAGATAGTTAAACTACCTGGGCAGCAAATAATGACAAAATTCCACTACCAGCACCAACATCAACTACTACACGGCCCATGAAATCTGAGCGATTCTCAATAACCGCAGCATAATAGGTTCCTAAAGAAAAACAAGAGCATTACAGATACTGTAAAAAAATAGGTAGAAGTCAAAAAATAAAATAACTAAATATAAAATCACTAGAATATAATTATGTGTAACCTGTCCTCACATAGTCCTGCAACATATTTTGTTGATGCAGAAGTTGTCCATAATAATGAAAATACATTTTTGCAGAAGATGACTCTATCTTCTCGTCAAACTTGCTTTTAGAAGTTATTACATTAGTTCCATTCGGTAAATTTCCTGCTGCATTAAAAAAATCAAATATATAATTACACAACTATACTATATTGCCAATAAATATCTAATGTAAGCATGCATGCAGTTAAAAATAAAGATTCGTGTGGAAGATGACAAATATTTTAACCTACACAAATTAATTAAGACTACAAAATACAAACAAGATGCTAACTGTAAAGAAAGAACCTAAAGGTTATACAACATAAACAATGCTTCCAATTCAAAACTAAAAAGTATTACAATAAGAAACTATCCCTTTCATTAGTTATCCAACAACCAAAGTTCCCCTACTCCACATTAACTTCATGTACCATTTCAATACTACAAACTACCATTACAAGTTCTTTAAACATCCATTAAACCATCTAACCATTCAGAAAATCTAAAATCACATTGAATAATGAAATTCTTTCATCTAAATTAACACAATTGTCAACAGCAGCAACAATGCAGTTGGTTTATAAATATTATTTTGCAAACCAAAGATGACCGAGGTAATCAAAATCAACAACAGAGTTTGTCAAATAGCATTCTACAAGAAGGTTTACACAAATTTCCAAAACAGCACCTTGAACATTGAAATCCTTCTTCCATTGTTGGAATACACAATGGAAGGCCTCACTCTCTTCCTCATTTCTAAACTGTATAGCCACTCCACTGGAATAAGATGTCTGGTTCAAAAATAGCACAGTTAAAAGGCATACATAACTATATGGCATGACAGTACATCAGCGAGTTAAGCAATCGTACCAACCTCACCCAACACAAGCATAAACATCACTATTGATGACAATTAATGACAAAAAAACACAGAATACCGGAGTACTACCATAATACCAATTATTTGAAACTCAAATCTTCTAAACCAAAAAAAAAAATAACAAAACTCATAATGTGCAAGCCAGATGAAACAACACCAGCTGAGATAGCAAAAGGTGTTTTACACATGTGTACCTGTTTGTCATCAGACCCTTCCACCATGCAAACTGATTCAATAGGACCTAACCTGAATAGCTGTACACCACGACAACGTACAACAACATTTTAATACACAGCAACAAAAACAGAGACATCACTATCACAACACCATTTGTCGCACACTTCATCACGAAGCGAACACGACAAACCAAATAATCTAGGGATATTCCAAAAAAACCAAAACAGAAACCAACCTGAAAATCTGTAAGATGAACACTGAGAAGAATATGGTTAGATTCGTTCCGAATTTGAAGACGGTCACCAGCAAACACACCAACCCCCGGCGAAGCAGACGAAGAAGAGGAAGAAACCTCAGACACAGACGCTAACGCAAATTCTCGCTGCTTCCTCTTCTGCTCCACCAAATCCATTTTCGTTTCTTCCTCCAACCTCAACCTCTGTCTATGATTTTATACGTGTGTAATAATATAATTATGGTGTGTATTCGTCGTAATTAAATAAATAACGTGTAGAAAGATGAAATGAAACTACGTGTACATGATTTTGATTTAAGAAATGGAACAAAGCTAGGGTTTGGGGTTATGAGAGCTGAGAGCCGCCACCAAGAGAGAGAGAAGTTGGTTGAAGGACGAAAGAGTTTCTGCTTTCGGGTTTGGGGTTTTATAGTGTGTTTGTGTGAGTGTCAGTGTGTGGTGGTGTAATTGCCTTGTGTTGGAGAGGGTGAGTGAGTGAGGAGTCTTGTGTCTTAATCTACTTTACTTTAATGTTATGTATGTATAAATTGATGTATGTAGGCAAATGTATCCATCCAGCACAAAAAAAAAAATAGTATGTGGAGATTATTTGTCCAGTTTAAATATGTCTGGAAATTATTTTTTAGAATTCCATTTATGAAGAGTTGAATTTGCAATGTGAAATTATGATATATATATATATATATATATATATATATATATTAGAAAATTAATTGGAATTTGATCTTAGGATAGCTTGATTCCAATTTTTTTCTTTTTTTTTAATTTTAGATGTTTTTGTAATTAATTTTTGAAAAAAAATATAATTTTACAGGAATTTGATTCTTCTGTTCACAATTAAAAATCAGATTTACATATGACTAAATTTTAAGTATATTTTTAGCTTCATAAAACAATTTATAATTAAGAGTTTTATACCGGTTTTTTTATAAAAAATGTTATTTTATACTACCTAATAGTCAAATCGTTAATGTAAATAATAAAAAAGTATTTATATATATAAATATTTTTTTTACTATTTATATTTAATTTTTTTATTATTATAAAAAATGAGTTTTCATTAGTTATGATAAATAGAATTTGAAGAGAGTTTTGAAACAAAAAATTATAATGAGTTTATTGTGCAAGAAAATACTTTTATGGATTGACTAGACAAATTTATGATTAATGTCAACAACTTATATTAGTCTATTGAACTTGTTAATTAAAGACGTTCAAATCAAAATTTTAAAACATAAATTACAAATTACAACTTTTAAAATGTAATATAAAATGAACATAAAAAATATAAAAGCATTCGAAATAACATTTAAGCTAATAGAAACATGCTGCCAACATTTGTAGTTTAGTCTTTAGCAAAATCTTATTATTGTATAGATGCTTTCACAATGTACAATGTTTTTTATCGATTTATTAAATTTTTAAAATTAAATTGAATCATTCAAGTTTATTTCATGGTTGAGTTTAAATCAATCAAATCAATAAAATGTTTACTAAACCACATTTGTTAGAATTGCAATTTACAATATATTGTTCAGATTGTTTGATTTAAACTCTGTCTAATTATCTTACAACATGACACGGTTACAATTATAAAAAAAAATGTAAAATAATAAAAATTTTAAAAGTAATATACAAGAGTCTATAGAGTATTGGAACCGTAGTGTGTGAATAAGAAACAAAAAATAATTGCCAAGGTCCTAAGTCTATCTCGTGAAAAAAAGTTTGTTTGCATTTTTACATCTCTTAGTACAGATAATCAAAAGCTTAATAACATGAGATTTTAAGGGAATAATTTATTTTTATAAATAATTTAAAGTGTTTTATGATAAAATAGGCTGTTTGTGCAAAACAATGTAGAAAAAAAAATAGAATTTTATAAGAGTAATTGAATTATTTAAATTTATAAAATACTAAATTTTATTTTTAACAGCTAAAAATTTAAAATTCTTCATATTTGAATATTCAGGTTTTTTAATTTTACATTTTCTTGATATTAACTGGGTTTTATTAATATCTATAAAATTCATTTTGTGATCTAAATTATTAGAATTGTTTTTTTATCAACCATTGTTATTTATGTAAAATAATGAATAAAAACAAAAAAATAAAAAGTTTAAAAATTAATCTAAAGAGATTTTAAAAATCTCTCCTTAAAATGGTTGATAATGAGGATAATTAACTGCAACTATCAGTGATTATAAAGACCAACAAGAATTTAAGATAATATCATCAAAATGAATAATAAATATATAAAAAATTACATAATATTTCAATGACAATTTTTTTTTTCACCTTCATAATTTCATACTACACTTCCATATTAAAAATGATATGTCCAATATACACAATTAAAAAGTGGGTGAATTAGTATTTCAAAAATTTTATCTCTTAAGCAAATTTGAAATAGTTTTTTGTTATTAGTCTTTAACATGAATTTTAATGAATTGACAAATGCATGTTTTCATGGATTATCTTTAGACCACTAAAGAAAACAATGAAAAAGGACAACAATTTTACACTAGTTCAATTCAAAATTAAATTTTCGTCAAATTTTCTTTTAAACCATTTGAGGTTAAAAGATTTTTACTATTTCGATAGAGTTTAGAGAATTATAAGTGTTCCTAAATAATTCTATACTCTAATGAACCAAGAATTCAATACACTAATAAATAACTATCATCACTTATGATGCTTCACACAATTACAATTAATTATTCGCCTACATAGTGAATACACTATAAAGAAATGAAGTTCACAAAAGAAAGAAATAAACGAATACACCTTTGGTGTGAAAAATTACAATCAATCGTAGTGTCAAGTCAAAACTCTCAAAATCATATCCATTTTGAATATTTATTGGCGAATGTTTCAAAATCCAACAGTGTGATATCAAATCACTCAATAATTACTCATTCTCAATCTCTCAGTTGTCTTAAATTTCAAATATAATTGTGTTTCAAAATGTGAATCAATGTTGGTTTAAAAAAAGAAACATTGATACTAAGATTAATTGATTAGAAAAACAATCCAATCAATTATGGAGTATATAAAAGAGTCCAATTAATTGATGCTCTACTAAACAACTTAATTGATTAGATAAGTAAGTCATTATAAGAGAGTTTCTCTTACTTCATATTTGTCCTATTCATTTATGTTAATGCTTAAAACAATTAGATTGATTGATTTAAAGAGTTTTAAGCTTTACTTACGTCAACTCTAGACAGACACCATTATTCTATACATTAATTATTTATTTTAAGTAACCGCTAGTAACAAAACTGGGACACTATTATTGACTTAGGCATTGTCAAAAACACCACATGGGTATGATGATAAGCTTCCACTTTCAACATTCCATACATTTGAAAAATAAAATTTTACCATATTTCTTTATTTTAAGTTTCAAAATACATGGTTTAAGACACCTTTTGAAATGTATAGTTTAGAATAAAAAAAATGCACTTCAAATTACATATTTTGGATTGCAAAAATAAAAAATGTATTTTGAATCGCACAATCTAAAATATAAAATATGTATTTCGGATTCTACAATGCATTTTTTATTTTACATTTTCAAATATGCAATCCATAGTGTCTTTGTGTAGGATAAACAGGTGAAAAATTGGGGGAAAGATGGTGGAGGAATAAGGTGATGATTGGGTCGGTAGAGGTGGGGGGAGGAAAGTGCATCGATGGAGTTGAAAGAAGAAAGGAAGATACTGGAAGTGAAGATGGAGGAATGATGGCTATGCAGAACGTCCCACTATGTTTTGACTTGTCCTGCATTTGGCCCACAAAAAGTAGGTCGGGCTTACTCGTCCTACATGAAGTTCGGCTCATAGGTTTGTAGACCGATCTGCGACCCGTGTAAGATACTTTTAGATAGACCAGAGAAAGAAACGTGAATGAGCATGTTGTTTATAAGAAACACACACAACATGTTGTGCGAATGCTGCTATATTTTAATAATTTAAGTTGACGCGAGCTATGAAAGTCAAATGTGAGTCAGCCCACTATTGACTTGCGCGTGTTGCAAGTTATGTAGAGTGGGTTTAAGCGGATCAAAAAGTTACAATAGTTGACCTTCCACATTTTTTTGTTGTGGACTTATGGAACGACCTCCATGGATCACCCCACATTATTATTCGTAGGTGGAGGAAGAAGAAAGGAGATTGGTAAAGATGAAAGAAGGAACATTGAGAGGTGGGTGAAGAGAAAGAGAATGTCAATGGTGGTGATGGTGGAGGAAGAATAATAAGGAAAGGGGTGCATCTATGGAGGAGGAAGAAAATGAAAGCCATGTTTTCAATCTAACACATTCAAAATCTTGAGTAAAGTACAAAACTCTACTTCAAAAATGATAAAATGTATTGATGAATGAGAAAAAAAAAATCTCTTTAGAAGAGTTTGGGGTCACTAACAAAAATAATAACAAAAATAATACATTACTATTGACTATAATTTATTATCATTGCTCAAGTAATCTATCAGTCATTTTAAAAGAATATAATTGATTGTTAATGCACGCGATTTAATTTATTATTTGCAAATGTAAAGTTTTTATCGTCAAATATAATCAGTTCTTGCTTAAATAAATCAATTATTTAAGAAAATGTATGAACGCGTGTGTTATTCTATTAATTAGTATTTTTTTTACCACTGTATATTGAGAGGATTTTTTATTCGATACTCGTTTAAATGTTAAAACCCTCCCCAAGCATCATCACCATAAAAATGATTAAAAATAATATCGATTGACATAAAAAAATGTTTTTCAAATGAGTTGATTTATTTTGACAAACATTAATTAAAAAATAAGAGAGAATATCATTAATGTTGTCATTTTTTAATTAGTAACATTTATTTGTCATTTAAGTAATTTTTTTCATTTGGAGATATCTGAAATATTTTATTTAAATAAAAATATTAAAATTTCCTAAATTTTAAACGTGTTTTTTCTAAATAGAAATTGTAAAATTTAGTATTCAAGCATTAATAGAATCGGGAAGATAATGAAAATTGTAATATTTGTTTATTTTTATTAATTAAATCGTATGTTTTTCTTTATAAAAACTTTAAGTCTGAATTATTTCTTACGGAATTAATATCAAAACAAATATCAAAATTTAAATAAAATATTATCAATATATAAATAATTAAATATATTTTTAGTTCTAAAACCTTAAAATTAAAATCTGCTTTTGTACAAAATTTTAACATAATTATTTCTGTTTTTATATTAATAAACATGTTTAACATATTAAAAGACAAAATAATCTAATTAAATTAAAAAAATATATTTATTAATTTTAAAATTTGAAGATTATAATATATCAAAATTTTAAATAAAGAACAAATTTAATTTTACAAATTTTAAAAACTCAAACATATTTAACCTAAATATAAAACATAATTTAAACTATCCTATTTAGATTCAAACATATTCAAAAATAATTTTTTATAAGTTAAATTCGTATTACACAAAGTAACATAATACTTTATAATATGCTTGTAGTCACAAAAAAATATTTTCTCTAATTTATAAATTTTATTACACTCGATTTACAATATAATATACTATGTCCACAAATTATTTACAAGATTATTAGAGTCATATCTAATGATGAAAATAAAACCAAATTCAAACACATAAAAGAATACAATAATTTGTATTAATGACAACACCTTAGTCTGTATTTATGACAAGACGTTAAAATAGTAGTAAATTCAAACTAACTAAATAATAATAAAATATCGCCAATAAAAAATGTAAATACAAGAAAGAACATTATTATTTTTTTCTTAAAATAAATGCAACATATTATCTATAGTATAATTAATTATGATATTAAAATTAAAATAAAATACATTTTAAAAATATAATTACTTTCTTAATTTAAAATATAACATAGGTAGTTTACTATTAACTATGTTTTGCAAATAAAATATAACAATAGTTACTGTATATTTTAAGAATATTTTCTACCAAAATAATTTTCATTAACAATTGCTTTTTTATTTTGATCTCTTTTAAAATTATATAATAATCTTACTTAAAATATCAATAAATTTAATATCTAATAAAAGTAAACTTTAATACACAAATACATATATAGTAAATATTTATTTAAGTTTGCATTTTGATTTTAAAAATTTAATACGAACTTATAAAATTTTAAAAATTATATAATAATATAAAATATTAAGATAATATAATTACATAATAAAATATTATGGATGTTGAGAATTTTAGGAATCTGAAAAATAAGAAAAATATAAGATATATTAAAAAAAAATTGTTATCTTATATTATTTGTATAATATATATATATATATATATATATATATATATAACAAAATATAAAATATAAATATTTATAATATCTTAATCTTGATTTTCTAAATTAAAATAAAAACTAATTTTCAAAATTGAAAAATATTTTTAAAAGTGAAAATATTTCTAAGAAACTAATATAAATAAAAATATATAAAATCACAATATTATTCATTCGATAATTTTTTTCTTCCTAAGTGTAAATGAATGTTTAATATAACTTAATATACTAAAATTAAGATACATTCCATTTATTTAAAGGGATTTTTACATCCTAAAATAAAAAATAATTATTTGAAAAAAAGTTTAAGCTCTATAACTCAAATATTTATAAGTATCAAAATTGTATTTTCTTTTTAATTTTATCCCACATCTTTGTAATTTAATATCATATAGTTTTGAATTATATCCCTCTTAAAACACTTATATCACAAGCTCTCTACATATTTTTCTCTCTCATGAATTCTTAATTTTTTGTCTAATTTTAACGATAATAAACAAATTATATAAAATATACAATTCTCTTACAAAAACAATAAACTATATAAAAAAGTGTCCTTAAATTTCAAATAAAAACAATAAATTACATAAGGACTTCATTTACATTTATTTTTAGTGCCTAAATTATAACTTATTGTAATTTCCTTCTTACTCAAAATTAAGTTTTCTATATTTAAAGCAATTCTTATGTGCATTAGCGTGTTCCAACACTTTTCAATAAAGAAATTATAAATATTTAATATTATTATAATTGATTGATATTGATGAATGTAGTTATGATTTTTTAAATTCTTCTTGTTTGACATCATTTCAATGAATATATATATATATATATATATATATATATATATATATATATATATATATATATATATATATATATATTCGGACTAAAAATAACTCAAACGAAATTAATTAAACAAAAATAATATTTTATATATATTTATATGAACTTAAACTATGATCCTTATAGAAACCCTTTTGCATTGCTTCGTCAGAATTTGATAAGGAAAAAAAAAAAGTGGTAGACTACAGTGTAGAGAGTTATTTATAAAAATAAAATAAAAACTTAAGCAACAATATTAACATAAATATATGGAAGACATGTTGAAAAATTATATTAGAAGTTCCTTCATATGAATATGAGACACAATGCTGAAAATTGTATTTCACTTTTATTGATAAAAAATCTATAATAATTTCATACACAAAATAACTATATATGTGTGAATTGTGTTGTATCCCAGCATAATCTCTGAAAATAATAAAATAAAAAACTATTTTCAACACGATGGACCAAATTAAGCGAAATGGGAATGCATGTTCCTAAGGCCCAGGCCATTATTAGCTGTACCCAACATGACACATGCCACGCGCTCAAACTACAATTAATGCGAGTTATTAATGTGTTTATATTTTAAAAATTAAGGTCAAATATAATTTTATCTCTTATTTTTTAATTAATTTAGTTACTTATTTATAAAATATATAAATTTAATTATTTTAATTAAATTTTATTAAATTTATCTGATATTTCAGGATAGTATTTAAATTATTTATACCGTTTAACATATTTTTATTTTATTATTAATTCAAATATTATCATAAAATATATTTAAAATATTAAATAAATTTAATAAAATTTAATAAAAAAAATTAAAATCATGAATTTATAAAAATAAAAAATTAAATTAATATAAAATTTTAAAGAAAATAGTTTTAAAACTCGGGATAAAAATATATTTAATCTTAAAAAAT
This sequence comes from Vigna unguiculata, assembly GCF_037176805.1. NCBI lineage: Eukaryota > Viridiplantae > Streptophyta > Magnoliopsida > Fabales > Fabaceae > Vigna > Vigna unguiculata. Next base: position 1,082,454 of record NC_140800.1, read on the forward strand.
ATAATAAATATAATTTCTTACTAACGAAAATGTAATAATACTTTTCTATATATATATATATATAAATTATATTAATTATTTAATTGATAGTGTGAAGAAAGTGGTAGAAACATAGCCTTAATTGAAGACAAAAGTTTACAGACAGGTAAAAGATGGCATAACACTTGTCCTGCACCGACATAATATGTTTTGTAGCATCTTAAATATTAATCACGCGTTTCTTCACACTCCTTCTTCACTCTCTCTTCCTTCCGCCGCTTGTGAATCGCCATCTGAGAAACGCGCACGATTCCGCCGAGTTGACTCGGAGAGACAATGCTGGAGCGGTGCCTGGGGATGCGGCGCGTGCGGCAGATTCAGCGCGCGTGCCGGCACAGTACGGTGACTTTCCTCTGCCTCTTCCTCACGGTGGTCGTCCTCCGCGGCACAATCGGGGCTGGCAAGTTCGGTACGCCGGAGCAGGACTTCAACGAGATCCGCCATCACATCTCCGCCGCCCGCGCCCGCCGCGTCCTCGAGGAAACCAAACCCGAAGCCGGTTCCAACGCCGATTCCAACCCTAACAACTACGCCACCTTCGATCTCTCTAAGATCCTCGTGGACGAGCCTCTCGCGGAGGACGAAAAGCCTGACCCAAATGCTCCATACACTCTGGGACCCAAAATCTCCGATTGGGATGAACAGCGCCGAGCCTGGCTCCGAGCCAACCCTGAGTACCCTAACTTCATCCGACCCAACAAGCCACGTGTACTTTTAGTGACCGGTTCGTCCCCCAAACCGTGTGAAAACCCGGTCGGTGATCACTACCTTGTGAAATCGATCAAGAACAAGATTGACTATTGCAGGGTTCATGGGATTGAGATTTTCTACAACATGGCTCTTTTGGACGCTGAGATGGCAGGGTTTTGGGCCAAGCTTCCCTTGATTCGTAAACTTTTACTGTCACACCCTGAAGTGGAGTTTCTCTGGTGGATGGACAGTGATGCAATGTTCACCGACATGGCTTTTGAGGTTCCCTGGGAGAGGTACAAAGATTCAAACTTTGTTATGCACGGGTGGAATGAGATGGTGTATGATGAGAAGAATTGGATTGGGTTGAACACTGGGAGTTTTCTGTTGAGGAATTGTCAATGGTCTTTGGATATTCTTGATGCTTGGGCTCCTATGGGGCCTAAAGGGAAGATAAGGGATGAGGCTGGGAAAGTGCTCACTAGGGAGCTTAAGAATAGGCCTGTTTTTGAAGCTGATGATCAATCTGCAATGGTTTATTTGTTGGCCACTGGGAAGGAAACATGGGGTAACAAGGTTTACCTTGAGAATCATTATTACTTGCACGGGTATTGGGGGATTTTGGTGGACCGTTATGAGGAGATGATTGAGAATTATCACCCGGGACTTGGGGATCATAGGTGGCCTTTGGTGACCCACTTTGTGGGGTGCAAGCCTTGTGGGAAGTTTGGGGATTACCCTGTAGAGAGGTGCTTGAAGCAGATGGATAGGGCTTATAATTTTGGGGATAACCAGATTTTGCAGATGTATGGCTTCACTCATAAGTCCCTTGGTAGTCGTAGGGTGAAGAAAGTGAGGAATGATACCAGCAACCCTCTTGAGATCAAGGATGATCTTGGGTTGCTTCACCCTGATTTCAAAGCTATCAAGCTTCCTTCTTCTTGATCATGAAGCTCATAGATTGCATTTTGTCAGCGCGATTTCGGAAATTGCAGAAATATATGATTGATGCGGTTGCAACTGTGGTCCCCGTGACCACAAAAAATTGAGGTTGACGCCAAAGTTGGAGTTAGTCCAAACTTGGTGATGTTGGTTCATTTTTCTAATTCATACTACTGCTACTTGATATTCATCCATCTGCTGCCACAATACTCTGCTTTGTAGCTGCCTGTGATGATGATGATGATGATAGTATTGAAAAAATTGTAATCTTTAATTTGTTTTGCCTTTGAGTTATAGTGATTTATTTGAAAAGAAAAAAAATGCCCTTCTTTTCTATGTCTGTTCTTCCTGGATTTTGTTGGTTCATTTTGTGGATAAATTGATTAATGAAGAATTGTCAGATTCAGAATAATTCCTTTCTTTATTTCTGGGTGAATTTGTTGTTGTTTCTATGTTATCTTTCCCTCTTGTTGGTAGAGCGCTCGAGGAAGGAATCTATCTCTTGTTAAGATGCAACTTCTTCTGCTTCTGAGCCAATCTTTGTTGGGACTGTTCTGTCTGAGATTTCACTACACGAGACATTGTTAATGATTGGAATTTGGAACCGCAACTTAGATTGTTAAAGATGATAATTTTGATCCAATCTCGAACAGTTACAGTAATACAGTTTGCAGAGTTATGTGTGTGTGAAACTGATTTGCTTTGGAGAAAGCTTTTGAAAGAGGCAATGAATTCAATGTGTGTATTCCTCACTATTTTAGTAGTTTCGTTTTCAGTTTTTGAGTGCACAGCGAGGATTTCACAGATCTATTAAGCAATCATGGAGCAATATATAACATGTCAACCATGTTTCATAGTTTAAACCGAAGAACATTCGTAAGGTCTGAGTAAACAATTGATAATATCGTAATGTATTGATCCACCTTCACTGTAATATCAGGAAGGACTCTTAGCTCAGTAATTAGTACATGATCCCACTTTTCTTTGCAACGACAATGACAAAAGTAATATTTTACTGTCACACACGAAATAAAAGACGTGTCTTTTTTTCTGTATGAATATATATATATATATATATATATATATATATATAAATATGTATATATTATAAATAAACTATTATCATGATAAAATTTCTAATATTGAAAGAGGAAAGTATATATAACGTGATTAATACTACGGCAATGTTCGAATATTTTAACTGAAACTTTTTTTTTTAATTTTGTGCATTACTTTTTATCACTGCTTAGTTATTTTGACTTATTAGTTGCCAAATTTATTTATTTTTATATAATAACTTACTGGTTGCCAAAACTTTCTTATTTTTCAATATTAGTTTTTGGGAAACAAGTGATGAAAAAGACTTATTTTGTATATAATGATCAACAATGTTCCAAACCAAAAAGATACTTCTTTAAAGACTCTGAAAAAATGATTTGGATCATCATGATCATGGTTGGGACTTAAATACTTGAAATTTTTTAACATTCTAATTATTTTTTATTCCTATTTTATTCTTTAAAGGATTTTTTGTTGTTGTAATGCACAAGTACACACATCGAAACTACATTGTTATTGTGTTAACTTTCTTTACAAAGTTAACACAATATTTATAGTTCTTTCTTCTTATTGTCATAACCTTCGAAACATCTAATGCAAAAACTATTTTTGTGCGAATGAAAATGAACAAGCCAAACAAAAGAATTCGTAGGATAAAAAATGAGGAGAAAAGTTTTTGAGATATCTGGAAAAAAAAAGCGATTAACTAATGCTTGATACGAACGAGACTTAATAAGGGTAACAACACTATTTGAAGATTACACATGTTTCTGTACCTAAGAGAATTAATCGAGAATCCATCCATAAAGGGATAAGCTGAATGAATTGAATAATTAGATAAACATCAACTTGAAGCTAACAAGAGAAAGATACAAAGCCAAAGCCAAACAAGGTTTGGCTAGATCTTTGGCAAAAGGATTAACCTTTCTAAACCTCAAGTAGCACATAAAGAGGGTGCCAAAGTTGACGATGCAAGAAAGCAAAGCAAGCCAATAAGCACCCATGATGAGAACAAGAGGGTGCCAAACGATGCTGAGAGAAAGATGAGCTATGTAAAGCGACATAGCGTCGGTTTCTCCTTGGAAGCCACCATCAGCCCACACTAACCATGCTGCAAGACCCATGAAGAAAGATGAACCTAAGGAAGCCAAGTGAATGAACCATAGTGGTGCAAACCAGAAGGGCTTTGATATGCTGTTGTACCTTCGTCCTGAACCGAAAAGAATGATTATGGTGAGTGTTAGGGTGAAGGGAACTGCGATGCCTATGGCTAGGGACCGTAATGCTCTTCTGGCTTGTGATTTCTTTGCGTCGTGCAAGGTCTGAGAAGCCATGGAAACTTTTTTCGGAGCAAAATTGGAGAAGAGTCATGGCAATGGTAGGATAGAGATTAAATTGGTGAACGAGTGTTTTGGAGCGAAGGTAGGAATAAGGCATCATTCAACAAATACTACTCCTTTCCTTTTTTTCAACTGAAGGTATTTAAGGAAAACAAACTTTTAGTAACTTTCTCAAATGAGTTCATTTTATTCACAATATATATTTCAATTTTTTTATTTTTTATTTTTTATGAACATGTCAACTTACTTCCACCGATAATCCATCGACTCTGTTCAAATGCTTTTCATAAATTAATTTCATATCAAAATTAATTCCAATATCTTTCAAATTATATCAAAACTAATTTGATATATATAAAGAATATCAAATCAAAAATCTATTAAAATAATATATATATATATATATATATATATATATATATATATATATATATATATATATAACTAAACACTAATAAACGGTGAATGACACGATAGATTCAACAAACATAAAATCTCAATAAGAAATACTATAATCAATGCATGTTAAGAAATAAACTTTAAGCCTAACAAAACACTGCAAAATCAAATTAACCAAATCCTACAAAACTATTGGTTTATGCATGTACATATCATATGTGATACTAGACATTAATGAGTAATACAATAACGATCTGATAGCGAATGACACAGTAGATCCAACAAATAACAAATCTTGTTAGGAAAGACTATAACCAATGCATGTTAAGAACAAAACTTTAAATCTAACTAAATCTTACAAAATCGACTTAACTCAATCCTACAAAATCGTCAGCTTAGGCATATACATATCAAATGTAAGACTAGATATTAATAGGTGATATAATAACGATATGATAAACCCAACAAACAAAAATATTTTTGCTATCAAATATTATAACCAATTATGTTAGAAAGTGAACCTTAAACGTAACTTGATCCTATAAATTTGACTTGTAAGATGATATTTGCATCCACTTATATATTATAAACTCACCTTATTCTAGTCGATTTGAGATCTCTTATGAGATATCATGTCAATAAGCGAACTATAAACTTAACTAAATCTTACAAAACCGATTTAGAAAATGAGATTCACACCGATTTATGTATTATAAACTTGTTTTATTTGTTATTCATAAAGAAAAACAAAAAGAAGCGAGAGAATTAATGACATTATTTTTTTCTTAGGTGTCTTTTAGTTTCTAAAATTAGAAAAATGATAATTTGATAAAAACATTTGACAAATTTTTAATAAACTATCTATTTAGATAAATAAAATATCACTTTATTGTTTCATTTTGATTAAAAAAATAAAAATTGGCTTATTTAATTCTGTTTACGAAAAAAAAAATCGTCATACCATAATTTTCCCTAAAATAAGGTGTACCCTCCTCATTTCAAATTAATTATAGTGCATTCGGTTTTTGACTAAACTGGAAACCAAAAAAGTGTGAAGATAGAGTAAAACGAGCAATACACTTTGAATTTGAATTTAAGGAGCTTTATTTGCTTTTCCTTTTCTTGAATCTCAAGGCTACTAACATTCCCTGAACACTCAAACACAATATCAGAGAGATTTCAATATTTTCTGCAACAATCAATTCAGCACGCTCAATCGCCTCCAACATGGTAAGCTGTAGTTTCCTTGCAAATTCTTCCTTTTTAACAACAATTTCACCGTTTGGAAAACGATAAACGCTAGAAAACGTAAGAGAATGGTACTTGCCACTTTCAGTTCCGAAAACAGAAACCCTAGGTATTGAATCATGATCAAAATTACTACTCTTTTTTGTTATTTTTTTCCCACTCTTCGAGGGGCGAATAGTTGAATTCGTGATTTTTGCGTCAGTGTTACCTTTTCATTCCGGATTTGTGGGTTTTCAAATTCTATGTTTTGAAATGCGGTGGTATCGGGATAAATTACAGCGTTGTTGTTTTCGTTAGTAGTTGCATGTTTTTAGTTGTGCTATTGGATTTGGCTTGTGGTTTATTTTAAATTTATGAAATATTCTCTTATTTTGTTTAGTTGATTAGCTTTTAGGATGGGATTCAACTGAGCAACTTATTTTGGAAGGTAAAGTAAGTAATTTCATTCATTGATGCAAAACATAACAAATTTAAAAGGGTCAACTATTAATGTTGCTTTAGTCTTACTTCATTTAGATAAATAAAATCCTTTGAAATGAGAAAAACATCTAGTTGAAGAAGCTGTTTTCCATTTCGGAGGAATTTAGTTTGATGTTTGGAAGCAGGCGGTAATATTGCTTTCTAATTTTGATTTATTCAGTTTTAATTTTGGAAGTTCGTGTCGTGTTTGATTGTTGGCGTGGTAACCCTCATTGTATTAGTAACAGACGGTGTATATATTGTAGTTCCCCCAAGAACAAGGATTGCTTTGTTCTGGCTTTAGACGTGATTCCTTCTTTCTTTTGGAGTGCAGAGAATTCCCTGATTATGAATAATTTTAGTCTGAGGATTTGTGTTTGGTTGCTGCTTGGGGTGGGGTTTCTGAGAGATGGGCAGGACTAACTAACAAACTATTGCCTAAGATGCAAATTATTCATTAAACAGTGCTTGAGACCTGGATGTTATATTGGTGGTTATGAAGTTGATCAAACCATTTAGCAGAAAGTTGAATATTGTCGCGTTTGAACTTTGGTAATACTATTCTTGTTAACCATATGCAGATGAGCTCATCTATGCAATTTTATAGTATGAAGGCTGGTTTTTGTTTTTTCCATCATTATTTTTATGAAACTAAATTCTCTTTAATGTGGAATATATAACCATTATTGACAATGTGGCATTACCCCGTATTATCTCACCATTTTTGCTTTGGCAGAGTGGACATGATGCAGAAGACACTAAACAGAGCACTGCTGATATGACAGCTTTTGTGAGTACCTTACAACTTTTCTCTTCTCCACCGTGGATGGACAAATAAAAATGGGCTACCTATAGATTTCATGATTTTGTGTAGGGTTAAATTCTAATAGGATATAATTTTAAGGTGATCCTAATATTCTCATCATAGTGGAAAGTCTGCATTAAAATTATCTAAGGACCCATGCTCTGTGGTTATGCCGTATTCTTAACATGTGCTAGAGGCACTTTGTCTAAGAAAAAATGAGTGGAGTCAATTGATGTATGTCAAGTTTTTTCTTGATCCAAACAATACATTGATGAATTCAACCATTCTCTCTCAAATAATCAATTGCTGTATGTTTCCTAAATGAATTGCTGCTCCTTGCAGGTACAAAATCTTCTTCAGCAGATGGTAAGTTGTTGGGTCTGATTGTGAAAATTTCCATTGACAAATAAATGAAATCATTCCACTGTTTTATCATGTGTATGTCTTAATTGCAGCAAAGCAGGTTCCAGACGATGTCAAACTCCATCATTACAAAGAATATCCTTTGATCTACAATGTTACTAATTTCTTATTAGGGAAAATTATGTCAGATATATATCATAATTATTTGGTTACTGGTTTTCTTAACTCCAATGCACTCGATGAGATGGGTAGTAGGATAGAGGAATTGGAGCAGAACATCAATGAACTCCGAGCAGAAATTGGTCTGGAGAGCTCACCTCCTCCAGTCACTGAGAGAGAGAAATCTCCTTTGCGTGAGTTGAAGCCTGAAATAGAAAATCCTTAAAAATAACAGCTGAATGGTTCAGCATAGATCAGTGTTAATGTTTTTGGCATGGTTCATTTCAAACTCCACGGGTTGGTGAGCTGTTTCCCTGAATTATGCATTTCTTTTCATTCGGTTCAAATAGTCTTGAACATCTCTTTAATTTTCGCATTCCTGTAGAATGTACTGAATTTTATCTTTCATAGTCAGCGCCGTTCTTCCCTTGTGATTGCATTACGTATTTCACAGGAAAAGAAATCCTGTGATCAAAATTGTATTAGATTGATTTTTATGGTTTTGGGTGAGTCAGTTTGAACATTTAGATTCTAAAAAAATTATGTTTTGTTTGTTATCAAATATTAAGTAGTATGCATCCAAGCATAGATTTATGTCTCTACTTGTGGTGTTAGCTATTGTCAATGAGAATAAAATGTTTGTAAAATTCATTCCATCCTCATTACAAATATTATATGGAATTTTTTAGTTTTCTTTTTATTATATGACAAAATATGTTTTGCATAACAAGTCAATAGTTCAGAACGATTACAGGGAAATTTTCGTAAAATATGATTGTTATTTAATAATACTACATTTAATAAAATGGCATGTTGGATTTGTATGTTTAAAAGTTAAAAACGTGTTATATTTTATATAAATGACTTTCAACAAATTGTGATAATTTTTTTTATCTCACCTGAAAAGAATAAGTTATAATTGTCTTTTTATATATTTATCTTTTTTTATATGCTTTTTCGTCAACTAAATTATTGTTATCGATTATGATTCATATACACGTCAATCTATACAACACATATTTAATAAGTTAATACACTTATTTTAAAAATAATAAGAAACAATAAGAGATACATATATATATTAAATATAATATATATAAAAAATTTCGAAAACATGATTATTATTTTGTGAATTAAAATTAAAATAAAATATATTAAATGTTTTCAATATAAAAATTTATAAATTATTGTGTCAAACAAATATTATTGATTATATATATATATATATATATATATATATATATATATGATACAGGTAAAAGAAAAAACGTAACCGAGTGCACATTTTTTTAATATTTTTTAGTGCAAATAACTCATTTAGTAATGTAAAAATGTATCACTTTAGTTTTGGAAAAAAAATATTTTTTATAACTTGAAAATGTGTGAAAATTCACATAATTATCCTCTATGGTTAAGTTAATAAATTATTTTGTTATTAAAATATAATTTTAGGGCCAGATTTGGCAATAAATTAGAGATTATTTTATAATCAAGCTATAATATTTTGAAATCAATTTTGTATTTTTTTACATATTAATACTTCAAATAGTATTTTTCATTTTTTCTAAAGACTAAATTAACCATGTATAGCTGAGAAGCCTGTAATTTACCCTTTTTTTTAGAATATTTTGAATATAAAAATTAGTCTATGGTAAATTTAGTGCTCAATGTTAAATTTGGGCTTTGAAGACATATAATTCTAAGCCCAGCCCAACAGAGAACGAAACTAGGGTTTTTGGATTTATAATAACCATCGTGTCGCTCACAAACCCTCCTCTACGGCTCTCATATTCGTTCCTCGTCTTCTCTGGTGAGCTTCTTCTCATGTGTCCCTCTTTCTTCCTGATTCTTTGAAAATTCCTCGTAATGCTTATCATTACTACTTTGTTTTAATCTGATTCATGTTTATAGAGATTTCTGTGAAGGAGTTTTTACAAAGTTCAACCAAAGATGCAGAACGAGGAAGGACAGATCACTGAGCTTTACATCCCTAGGAAGTGGTATGCACCGTAGTTTTGTTTTTTCCGTTATTTATTTTTGAGAATTTCCGGTTTATTATTGATTTATTTGTTTGAGTTTGGGTGCATGAATCGATTTTGTGAATATGCTGCAGTTCTGCTACAAACAGATTGATTACCGCGAAAGACCATGCTTCGGTTCAGATTAACATTGGGCATGTGGATGAGAATGGTATCTACAATGGTCAATTCTCCACCTTTGCCCTCTGTGGCTTCATCCGTGCTCAGGTCTTCATTTTAGCTGCTTTTTGAATTCATGTCTAATTTATTATGATTTTTATTATTTTTGTACTTATAAATATCTGTGTGAACTTTGACCTAGTTATGTTTTTTGTTTGTTCCAGTTGATAGTAGTGATTTGTTTTCTTTTCTTGTAGTTTTTTGCAACCTACTTTTTGTTTGTTTTATTGTATTGATTGTGTGGTTCGTGAATGCGTATTGAAAATTAGGGTTTCTTTGGTGAAATTCTTGGGGTTGGTTTTATAGGCTTAGAATTGAAAATTAACACTATACTTTGTAAATTTAATCTGGTTTTGTTGCTCAGTATTCTGTCGGACCAGCTATACGGGTGATATCAATTTATTTGAAGGCATTGGATGTACTTGTAAATAGTATTTAATTTAGCATAAAGATTAGTTTGTTAATAATTCTTTTATGTCCAGTTGATCTGTCAACCTAAAAATACCTTGGCATGGATTCATTCTTGAAAATAAAAGAAAACAATAAGAATTTGTTTCCTGCATAGATGTATTCTGGGTGATTAGCCGTTAAAATCCTGACAAACAGATCATCTGTATTTTTTTTTCTCTCGTTTCATTGGTCTGAAGATGATAAAATTAATGCAGTGCAGTATGATGAACTATGACTTTGTTTACCAGTTTGCTGGTTGCTTTTCATTTTACGAATATGTTGAATTTCGTGTTTGCTGTTTATGTTCAGGTCCAATTTTGTGTTGAAACTACTTCATGTTTCAATGATTATATTTTATCTATTTACCAAGAATGCATGTTTTGCTCGTAATTTACAGGGTGATGCTGACAGTGCCCTAGATCGCTTGTGGCAGAAGAAGAAAGTTGAAGTTAAGCAACAGTAGGCTACCATGATACTTTGTTATGTATTGATTTCTACCTTTGCTAGTAATATTTGAGGATTATGATTGTCATTTTGAGCAAATACTTGTTCTGAATTTTCGTTGGTACTTGGTACCCCAGCTAAGGTTGTTTTTTTGACAATGCGTTGAAGTTTTCGGTTGTCTTATATTTCAATCTTAGATTATTTCTTGCTGTAGTTTTTTTAAGTTTGACTTTACAACACCATAGATGAAGGTTATGAAGTTAATTTTTGAATGTTTAATTGTTGAGGTTTTCAAAATGTTTGGTAAGTATTCTTCTTGAATCACTAGTGGAGAATTTTGGTAATCAAATGATGCTCATAAACTGATTTCTATGAACAATACTTTTCTTTACAAAAGTATACTCGTCCGTAATCTCTGTTACTAGTAATTACACTCCCAAAATGGAATGTATATACAAAAATGTTTTTTGTTTTTGAATCATTCAATCATTACAACGAATGAAACATAAAGCCACAAATAACATCAAGGGAATTCACATTTCAAGTTTCACAGAAGTGAGCACACCATGTGATGTATTTGTTTTTAATCGTGTTGTTTACTAAGCATAAGTAAAACAATTGAAACTTAATTGTTATCATACCAAAAATTTGTTACCATTGTTCTAAATATTTTTATACCAACAATTCGCTTATAAGATTTAGCCTTTAACACATTTTTGTTGACACATTAGTAATCGATTCAATTTTTATTGAAAGCTATAAGTTTAATAGGTCCCACATCTTATTATTGCAATTTTTTCGTAATATATAAGTAAATTTGTGTTTAATAATTATAACAAATAAGAATTTTTTACAAAATCAAATACTATCCATTGGGAAACAGTTTCAAGCATTCACGTAAGAGAAGTAGAATGTATTTTAAAATAATTTCTCTTTCCATTTGTTTTATAAAAACATTATGTTATTTTATTAAATATAAATTATAATTTTGGACTTACTTTGAGTATTTTAAAAAAGAAATATAAAAGATATCATTAATGAGAAAAATTGATTTTTAATTTGTGAATAATTTTTTTTTTCTGAAACCATTTATAAAAAATGTCTAACTTTATTTTTTACATCACATTTAGTACAGTTTGCTTAAAGGTCAACTTGTGTCGTATAAACTATGTTGATGAGAACTTACAGAAAATTTCATATACAGTCATATCATTTATATTTATTGTACTTTAAATAATGGTTGATTATATAATTATGCAATTGGATTTAAATAAGATACCAAATAAGTTGGTTAAAAGAAACTGGGGAGGAAACCAACAAACACAAAAAAATCTACATAATCGATCCCTTAATTGAAAAGAAAAAACTAAGTATTATATTCATGTAAATAAATATTCAAGTATATAATCTCATTGTACATTATGATTACATTTAAAATAACCAATTAAACTAAACCAACACTATATCAATTTATCCATGCTTGATAGTATAAAAATTAGAAATAAATTATTATTTTTATCTAGCTTCGGATTTTCTTGAACTTATTAAATGATAATGTTGTATTACCAAAACACAACAATTCGTCATTAGTTATTTTACAAAAAGACTAACAAATTTATCATATATAGTAATTTATGATTAAATTATAATATCAATACCCATTGATAATATGGCTCTTCATTGCAAAAATTGGAAATTAGAAGAAATAAAGAGAAGAGAAAAAGAAAAGTTTGAAGTGTTTGGAGAAAAAAGGAAAAAAAGAGAAGGAACCCGGTTTCTTAGACTAGACCGAAACGTGAGCCATGAAAGATCACTCCTCTTCCCTTCTCTTCTCTACCATCCGAATTTCCAACCACTTCCTTTTCTTCCTTTCCTTTCAACACTCATTCTTCCTTCACCTTTTCTCTCTTCTCTTCTATTTCACCATTTCTCCTTCTCTTTATTCTGCAACACTCTTCGTTTCCGTAGCTGCATTCTCAGCTCCTTCACTCTCTGGTCGTAAGTGCCTTTTTCCCTTTCCTTTTTATTTTTATTTCATTTCACGTGTCTGCGCAGATTTTTTTTGTTCTACGTCTTTTCCTCTCTTCTGGGTTTTGTTTGTTTTGCAAAACAAATAAAATGAGGAATGCCCAAATGGAATTCTAGGGGAAAGTTTTGATTTTGATCTTTCCCCACGTTCAAAATAGATGAGAGAATCACTGGATGTGAGCTGATGCAAGAATGTACCCTTTTTCTTAGTGTTTGTTTTTTTCAATTACACTCTTACGTTGACTATTATCATTACTGTCTGCCACTGTCATTGAAGCTTCACTGTGTGTGTGTGTGAGAGAGAGAGAGAGATTGGAAATAAACAAGCTCGTTGTCTCAACAATTTTGCATGTTTTTGTACTGTGAACAAAGGATAATGAATTGGTGATCTTTCTTCCTCTTTTCCTTGTTTCTGGGGGGCTTGATGAGAAGGGATGGCATGAAGAAGTTCTTCTTTAATCATTAACGTTAAAAGAATTTGGTATTTTTTGTCGGAGCCAAATGGTAAAAGTTAACAACATGCAAATTGTCCCAGAAATAGTTTGAGGATGAATAAGTGTACAGGATAAAGCTTAAATTTTATTTTATTGAATCTCTTTTCCTTTTCCTGTTGCTGTAAATTATTTGTGTTGGCATCAGGATTTAGTTTATCTTGTTGTTTTCCTTGTCATGGTGCTATGAACCTTCCTCATATTCTAAAGCATGCAATCCTCTTAGGTGGGCATAATCATTTGAAGTTTTATTTCCTAAATATGGTAAATATGAATAAATATTTGAGGAACTCTTAAAAATGTTTACACTCATTTGTTCAGCCATGCATTTCCCGTACAAATATGTTTTATTAGCATACAAAGGAAGCCAACACTGATACTGTAAGGTTTTCAGCCAAATTCCTAATAAAATTTTAGGTATATAATTATGTTTAATTTTATCCCTCTTTTCCAATGCTTGAAGAATTTACTTCAAATTGATTATATTATTTGAGTGTTATTTGTTTATTTGTTATAATGTTATTTTGTTGAACTAATGGTTGCTAGTCCGGTGTGTGGTACAACTTCTCTAAGTTTGTTTAAAGAACTGTTATTGTGGCATTAATAAAGTATATGAATTGAGCGCTGTTTCTGCAATCTGGAAAATCTTGTGTTTTACGTTTTCTGTATAATCAAACGGCTTTTTTATACCAAATTAAACACACACAGCGAGCATAATCTTTGACTATACAACCCTATATGGATTTTCATGATTAGTTTTGTATGAAACCTATCTTCATTATCCATGCATGTCTGATTGGTCAAGTTTAGCTGCTCTCTTGTATCGTGCTCTGAGTTGATACATGTTGTGTGTTGATACTGTTTACTTTTGTGCCAGTGATGTAATATTGATAGTGTTGAGAATGGAATTCTTAAACCAGGAGATAAGCATGCATAGCCCTGAAGGTGAACTTAAAATAAGTTTTGGCTATCAATGCAATAGTGGTAGAGGTATACCTTGCAAAGAAATCAGTAGAACAAGCAGTTTCTCTTGCTTATCCGGTGCTGCCTTAAGTGCAAATGCTACACTTGCCAACACAAATATCTGCAATGGCGTAATAGGAGAAGAAATCCTTCCGAGTTTGGACTCTCCTAAATCGTTTCGAACAGTACCCTCTTCGTCAAGTTTTCCAAAGTTGGACATATTATCATCATCTGTCCATAGTAGTTTTTCAAATCTAAGTTGCAGCCCTTCCACTCCTACTAACATGCTTGAATATGACTCCTGTTCATTAAAATCTATGAGTGCTCCTTCCAGAACTGAAGGTTTTCTTAATGCAATGGATGTTCAAGTTGCTGGAGGAGCGGCTGGTGAAGATAGAGTTCAAGCAGTTTGTTCTGAAGAAAATGGATGGCTCTTCTGTGCAATTTATGATGGCTTCAATGGGAGAGATGCAGCCGACTTTTTGGCGGGTACCCTTTACGACACCATTGTATCTTACTTTAATATGTTAAGTTGTGATTTTGAACCAGATTTCACAAAAGCTTCTGACAATGTGGCTGTGGGTGAATCCTTTCCATATAATTTGGATGATGATAGTCTTATCCTTCAGGAGCATCAATCTCCTTCAAAGTTTAAGGGAAACAATTCTGGTCTTGACTGTTTTGCAAACATTACTCCACCTTCCAAGTCAGAAGCATCCCCTAAATCATTCTCACATAGTACAGTACTTGATGGTCTCCAGCATGTTCTTAGTCAGGTTGAGAATGATTTCTTATGCATGGTTGAGCAGGAAATGGAGGAACGTCCAGATTTAGTTTCTATTGGATCTTGTGTTTTGCTTGTGCTTCTTCATGGTAATGATTTGTATACACTTAATCTCGGTGACAGCAGAGCCGTATTGGCGACATGTTGTACAGATAACAGAGTGAATGGGAATGAAAGATTGAAGGCTATCCAGCTCACGGATTGTCACACTGTTGACAATGAAGCCGAAAGAGCTCGAGTTCTTGCTGATCATCCAGATGATCCTAAAACCATAGTAGCAGGGAAAGTGAAGGGAAAACTGAAGGTTACTCGAGCTTTAGGAGCAGGGTACTTGAAAAAGGTTTGCGTTCTTCTTTTATATTTTAGACAACAAGGTTCCAAAAGATTTTGAGTTGTGATTCTCTTTTGAAGAAGAAATTGCACACATAGGATATTATAAAAAGATGTAATAACCCTGTACTGATATCCTAGCTATATAAATGATGAGTGGATGGAAGTTCATTACATTTATTGAGTTTGCTAGTTTATGAACACCAATTATTTCAAAAGGACTTGATTTTCCTTTTGTTCTTCCCTACAGAAAATTCTGAATGATGCATTAATGGGAATCCTTCGAGTTCCTGATCTTACAAGCCCACCATATATTTCAACTGATCCGTCGTTGAATGTGCACAAAATCTCAGATTCTGACCAATTTGTTATAGTTGCGAGTGATGGTTTATTTGACTTCTTCAGTAATGATGAAGCAGTACAGCTTGTAGAGTCTTATATCTTGAGAAATCCTTTTGGTGATTCAGCAAAATTTCTTATTGAGCAACTAGTTGCAAGAGCAGCTGATTCTGCAGGTCATTTTTCAAGATCTCATGCTAAATTTGATTTCCATTGCATGAATGAGTTCATGTTGTTTTATGATTAGTTACTATACTAAGTGATGATGCTCTTGCAGGCTTCAGCATGGAGGAGTTGATGAATGTTCCCGATGGGAGGAGGAGGAAGTACCATGATGATGTGACAGTAATGGTGATCTTCCTTGGCATGAATCAACGGACTTCAAAAGCATCAATTTGCACCTAGAGACTGACCAAAGAAAAATTTACATTTGAAGCTTTTAGATGATGAACATATTGGTTAAGTGGTATTTCTTAGGAAGTTTTGATGTTCAAAGTGTACATTAGACCTTTAGAACTTAGAATCATTGGTTTCTCTGGTATTTCAAAATTTTTCTGTAGTTTTCCTATTTGTCTGGAACATGAATTTTAGAAATGGTTTCCTTGTATATATAATATCAATGAAAATTAGCTTTTGTTTCGAAAAAAATGTAGATAACTGCTTTATATTTTTACTAGAGTAAGATTGTTACTTCATATACTTTTCTTATTAGTTGGTTTTGCTTTATATTTGAAATTGAGAAACATGCATGCTTGAATATATGAAAAGAAGTAAAGAATTTAAATTTAAGCATGCAAAAAAATGAAAGTGCTTCACTTTTTTGCCTTTCGGGACCTTCCCGGGCAGAAAATCTGCAGTATCTTGGTTTCCTCGTAGTTATTCTTTTTGTACTTACTGATAGAAAGTGATGAAATATTTTGAATCTGCATACTGAGTAATATAATTTGTTGATATCAAAGTGGAAAGAAACAAAAGACTTACATTAATCTTTGATGAAAAATTGTAACATTCTTATCATGTTACTCAACTTCAAAATTCAATTTTTTTTATAGAAACTACTTTTGTTTCTGAAGTTACTATTTCAAAGTTTAACTTTAGATTAATCTAGGTTGACCAGAGGTAAGTAAAACTTGAAATGTTAGTCCTTGAATATAAGTAATACAAACATGCATAAAGTTAGCGAAGCCAATCAAGAGGATTAAATGTGTTTTTGTTTTTTAATTTTTAATAAAAATATAAATTAATCTTTTTACTGAATTTTTGACTCAGTTTATTCTCTAAACTTTATAAATACGTGTATTTAATTTTTTTAACAAAATATTGTTAAGTTTATTTGACGTTTCGATCGTGTTTTATATGATAACATTCAAATTATTTACATAATTTAATACATTTTCGATTCAACATTAAGTGTTAACTTAGAAATATATTTGATTCTAAGTAATATCCTTAAGGACAAAATGACAGAAAATGTAGTCAAACATCTCTTTATTATAGTTCTATCATTAGATCACAAATCTTTGGAAAAAAATTATCCTAACAAAAACTTATTCTCTGAATAATATTTTTGTGTAAAAGATGAAAAAGTTGGAATTTTAAAAAGTAACGAGAGGTGCCTATATTAATGCCGTTCTCGCTGTTAATTTAGACCAGACAAAAAAGTGTCTTCAGTGAATTTTAACTTTTGCTCCACAAATAAAGTTCTCCAACACCTACATGTTCCCAAAACTTAGCACAAATCATGCCCTAGCCACAAATAGGTGTATAGTAAATGGAACTTATCATGTTCAAATAATACACTATTTCAATATCCAAATTTTGATCTGATATACAATGCTGTGTATAATTGTATTCTTTTTTCACACACATATCAAGGTATATTCTGAAATCAAACTATATAACTTTTTGTGGTCCAAGTTACATACATTGTGTAGGATTTTGTTATACCCTTCAAGTTTTCAATGTGTGTGAATCTAACAATTTGTTCTAGACACATCTAAATGCAGTAAAAAGTGTAAAAAAAAAAAAACATTCCCCTTTCCTTATTTCATAATATCTCATTTCTAAATTAATGAATCTCCATGCATTTCAACAAACAAATAACGGCCATTAAAAAGAGTAATAAAAGAAAAAAATTATAATTTTTTTCTTTTTATTTTCTTACTAAAAAAAGTGTAAACTTTGTAATTGCAGGAGGATAGTAAACTATCTAGGAAATAAAATAATAATAATAATAATAATAATAATAATATCCATACCATATAATAATAATATCCATACCATATAATAATAATATCCATACGATGCAACACTCTCTTTACTTTCAAGTCTCATATAACAGAACACCCATTAACGTTTTCATCACTGAATATCTCAAAGGAAACCAACGGTGGTGATTGGAAGTGATGCCAATCTTGGTCAACACCAGCACACGTGTAGGGTGAAGATGGAACGTAGTAAGAAGGATACAATAGCAAATACTGACGTGTAGGGTTCACATTCACTGGGCCCAGATCCTGAAACTGCAATCCAGTGTGTGCAGGTGCACCGGTACTTGCTGCTGCTTCCACCGAACTCAAACCAATGTTTGCATTCCCACCACCACTCTGCAATTTTTTCTTCTTCTTCTTCATAGCAGAGCCACCACCACCTTCCCTCCGACCACCCTCCGACGGCCTCTGGTCACCGGAGGGGGACTTTCCCGGCGAGTTATTGCTGCTGTTTTTTTTCTCACTGTTAAACTTGGCAGAAGCATTTTTAGTTCCCTTGTAATTTTCCACCCTCTGTAGTTCTCTTGCTTCATTCTTCTTCTTCTGCTGCTGCTGCTGCTGCCCATTGCCGGAGATTTTTCCGTCATTCTCCGGCCAAATCTCGGCTTGTTTTCCGGCTCTGACGAGCTTCCTGAGAAGGGTCTCAACAGCAACACTTCCAGTGACTGTTACTTTGTTCTGCTGTGGGTCTATTGTTGCAGTGAAAACACCTACAAAGTGGAACCTTCTCTTTAGAATTCAGAATGAATCTAAACTTTTTCTTCTTTCCTAGTTATGTGGGAGTAATTACAACAGTGTAATACTCCTGCATGGGAAAAGAAGAATGCTTTCTGTAGAATAAGAAAAAGTGTACGAAAAAAGAGTTGGAATAAACGAAATTTGAAGCTGGATTTGTGTTATATTTTTTGTAGCATATAATTGTGGAGTACGACTACTTTCATGAGTTTTGTGGTGTAAAATTCTGCTTTCATGCTTTTTGCTCAAAGAAGTGTGAGATAGTAGTACCATCAATGCTCTTCAGAACTTTCTTCACTTTCCTCCTGCAACCTTCACAGTGGATTGAAACTTTCAAGAACCATGTCTAGGACAAGAAACAAAGAGAGTTAAATGATTAGTTTTAGAAGATCAAAGAGGACAAATTTGAAGAAGAAAAAAGTGAGATTACGCATGCAGTAATTACTGTGAGTCTTTTGATTGAGGTAAGGTGGTAGGTAGTAGTAGTAGTACCTGATAGTTGAAAGGTTGTGCAGCAAGTTGAGGAGGTTTTGCATCCATTGAGAGATTGAGAGAGAGGGAAGTGGAAAAAGTGGTTGAAACTTGAATTGAAGGATTGAAGGGATTGAAGAGTTGGAAGAAGAGAAAGAGAAGTGAAAGTGGGGCATGAAAAAGAAATAAGAGAAAATGCCAAGAATGTACTTGGAAGTGTGCACTCTGTTGGGGAGCAAAGTGTACAGGCAAAGATGAATGGCTATCAAAGTATAATGTGACAATGACAGAAGGGCACACTGCTCCTACTGCATTATTTTGCAATAGAGCATGATTCTACTCCAACTTTCTAACTTTTACACAAAATTGGTATTTGATTTTAATATATTTTGTTCTTCAAATTTTAAAAATAATAAATATAGTTTTTTTAATTCAATTATATTAATTTTTTTACGTGTTAATTAAGAATTTCAATGTGATAGATAGAATAAAAGTAATAGTATCCTACTCGTTAAATAAATATCCGTTTCGTATCTGTACTCATATCGTTACGGATATCCATTATGCGTGTATTCATATATTTTTTTAATATTCACGGATACATGTGGGTATTTACAAAAGAAAATTTTGATATTTAACTATAAATCAAATAAAGATACAGTTTATAACATTAAAAAATTTCAAACAAAGTGCAAGTAATCCTTTTAAAAAGTATTGAATGACAGTTTACAAAAAAATGAATATTTTTTAAAACGAATAAATAAAAGATAATCTATTCAAAATTAATGTGTTAATGTTTTAGTCATGTTTTTTAATTTATTTTAATTTAAACTAGTGTAGCGGGTACAAGTATCCACGAGTACAAATATTATGATATTCATACCCGCCCTGTTAATATGCGGGTATAAAAAATATTCGTACCTATTATCTATGAGTATCCATTTACAATATGCATTTTCTATCCGTTGCAGATTTTATTCGCAGATACCTGCAAGTACAAATTTTTTTAAAATCTCTAGTGTTCATAGAATTTTTTCAGCTAACACTGAAACGAAAATGTGTGAAAATATCTCGGTTCTTGTTGTCGTTGTAGTTGTAAATTTTAAAAGGAGAGTAGGATACTATGAAAAATAGTGAGCCTTACTTTATTATTATAGGCACTCGTGTACTGTGATAATTGAATCCACGGTTTCTTTTTCTATGCTTGCATTGTTTGTTGTTTGTTTTATTGTCTCTTATAAATGGTACTAGGCTTTTGTTTCATTTGCAGGATATTAGTTTGTTGTTTGTAGGAGGAAGCTATTTGTTATGATTATAGAAAAGATTCTTTTTTGCAACTTTGTTAACTTCTTCATAAATCAATGGGCATTCTATCATGTCTTATTATGAATAATAGTAACCATCGTTTCAGATTTTATAATTTACAGTTTAGATTGTTCTTAGCTATTGGCCCAAGTTGGATTAGGACTAAGTTATCTTCATTGAGAACTATTTTAATATTTCATAGTTTGACATTTGGGGGATTCCTCTATTGTAGAAGGCAACATAGAACCAATAAATAATGTGAACTATCAAGAAGAACCAAAAGTTAGGATAAAGAAAACAGTGAAGAATATGTGTCCTGCATAACAATTAAGAAGAAAAAAAGGGGTCATTCATTACTTTATAGTTTGAACAAAAATCAACCAATTCATTTCACCCAATCTACTGCCAAGGAAAGTAATAGACTTGTCTGTTATCAAGTAATCCATGAAGGAAGTGATTGCAGCAAAATCTAGGTGGAAAATGTCCAATCTAAGCCACTGCAAGATGAGAGGAAATTTAACATAACCCCTTGAACATTGGTTACAGTGTTCTTTCATCTCCAGTGTCTACATGCCACATCAAAATCTTCCCACGAGGAAAATCAGCATGTCATGTATTTTCACCTGAGAATGACATTAAAACCCAACTCTCAAGCAATGCACATAATTCAGGTAAGAGTTGACACACTGGCTGAGATTGATTTGCCATATGAAAACCAAAACTCTCACTGTAGTTATCTATCAAAACTAGATATTTGTGGTAAATGTTGCTGTTTTAGTACATATTGTTGCGTTGAAGTTTTTCCAACTGTTCAGCATGCAGGATTGTAAAGAAATTATCTCAATACCTTCAATTATTGAATAAAAATACAGTAATAGTTCTGTGACTTTATGTTTTGAAACATTAATATAGTATTGTGTTAGAAATAAGGCAGTAAAAATACAAATTCTAAACTTGGTATATATAATTGAAATATTACTGCAAAGGTCTGGTTAGGTAATACAATTACAGCAGAGTTTTACCATGGTGAGAATTGGAGGATGACTAGGACTAGACAAAAGCCATAGTTCACTTCCCATCCAAAACTGCACTTTTCCAAAGCATGAGGTAAGCTTGTTAAGACCTTATAATAGTAATATGGTAGGTAAACCCAATAAATCACCTATCAAGAGTTGAGAGCTTTTTTGCTTTGTGAGCTGGTATCTTTAAAAAAATACTATAAAAAAGTATAACCTTTACGATTTTCTGTATTGACAACAAACATTTGATATTTTCATAATCACAATTTTGAGACTACCTTCTACTAAACAATGATGATTTATTTATAATAAATAAAAACAATGATGAATTTAACCATACTTCCTGCACTCAAGTTATTAAAATCATTCGACTTATATTGCTAAAGTTATGACAAAAACTACTATGTCTTGAAAACCTCTAGTTTATCTAATTCAGAAGCAAACAAAAGCATACCGCAATTTGTACAAGTAAATATCGATTAGGAGGGGTAACGGGAAATTTACCATTGATTTAAGTTCTGTATTACAGCCAATAGTAATAATGAAACACATCAAATATCTAACAATACTACAGAGTCATTCAGCTTATCTAGGGTGTAACACTGGCAGTACCAAATACTCCAAATTAAAGGCCGTTTAATTTTCAGCTACTTTGCTGCTATTATCTTCTGCTACCACCTCATGTTCTTCTTTCTCAACTTCTTCAATCTTTGTCTCCTCTGCCGGAGCATGCTTGACGTCTGAGGCATCCTGAAGCTGCAATCATTCATTGATGTTGGTGCATTTAATAACAGAAATACAACGTAATCTGGGAAGAACTTTTCAACAAAAGACCCACAAGTTGTAGAGTCAAATGATTCTCCCAAGACTTACCCCCAAGTTTCTTAAACTAGCGGTAACATCCTCTTGTTGCTGCTGAAGGGTAGCCCTCAAATCTTGAAATTCCTGATTTTGATTTCATAAACAAAGTTTAACACAACAAAACTTATTTGACAGAAAAAATTTAGAAGCACACTTACTAATCGAAGTTGGTCCACTTCAACATTAAGTGTTTTCTTAAGATCTGAAAGCTCCTGCATGAACAAATGAAAACCCATTAGAGTGAAGCTGAAGTAATATCCAAACCAGTTATGATAAAAAGAGAGTTCACCCACGTATCAATATAACCAGAAAAACACGAGTAACCTATTGTTCATTAAATCTTTAGTTATAACCACATAATGTGAACCCTAACTGAACTAAGCAAAATAATAATAAATACAACCACAGACCATGAAAAATCCTTTCATTTACAATAGTAAGCAAATAAATGACTTGTATATGCACATTTACAGATTTCTTGTTGGTTGTTCTACTCTGAAGTTTAAATGTATATACGCACCCAATAAATGAGTTTTTTACCAACTTGCTATGCTTAGAGAAGAAGCAAATATACTTTAGGTCCTACATAGCATATACATTTAATACACACTATGGACTTGGTCCAATAGAAAAAAAAAATATCAACGTAATCATTGCACAAAGTTCTTATTGCCTGTCAACTAAAACCAAGAAATAGTGGTGAAACTACTATGAAATATAATGGCCCAATTGAATATTACTTATAAGGACTGAAAATACATGTTCTTGGAATTTGTGATTAGGAACTAATTCAACTTCATAGAATCAATGTCAAAGGTAAGGGCTGTCCACGTCCAGTAAAGACTGTATTAGCTTTATCTCAAGTGGATATTGAATCCCCCTCTCCACCCCCTCAAACCCAGAATTGGACATTTACAGCATGAACAAATATAGGTGACTAAATGGACCCCCTTCACACCTAGGAATAGAGTTAAACATCTAGAATGTATACAGATACAAGTGATCGAATAAAAATTTGGACTTATGTCATGCTCATTTGCAATTTCATGTCTGAAGTTTATAAATCTTAAGAGTCTCATAGACAGTTATAACATTCACAGACAAGAACGGACGTGAAAATACAAAATAATTGTGCAGATAAAGACTAAGCTGAATACCTTCTTTCAGAGACCAAATTGAAAACAAGGGTCATGTTCATGTATATCGAACAAAACATATTTTAACCAAAAAAGAAACTATCCAATAAATTTAAACATGAGCATTAATAAACCAGCTAAAGACTATGAAGCAAATAGAAACCCATTCTGCCCTCAGGTTTTACAAAACCAATAAAGAGGAATTCCAGATCCAATTTCAAACAAACAAATAATTTTCCAAGCAAAATTTCCTTGTTTGAATATATTTTATATCTATAGTACTAACGGAGAGTGGGATAGATTGGTTGCGATAAACCAAACATACTCCTTTTACCTCTGCTGACTACTACCTCCTTCACTTTGGATTTCAGTTTAGGATAGGAAGTTTTTTAGTAAATGTCTATTTGTGCTACAAATTGTTTAAAAAGCAGTGGATAGTATTAGAGGAGTTTATTAACTAACTTATCGGTCCTACTACCAACTGTGCCAAAAATTACTTCTCCCTGTGTTTATCAAGGACATGACATACGATGCATGAAACAGTGGAAGACCAGATATACAGATATGGGGATATGATAAGAAATATGCATTGCGAAGTTATCAACTTCAGAGTGTGACACATAGTAGCTAACCCGGAAAACACAAGCAATAGTTGACAGAAACACAAAGAAAACAGAAAAAATGGAATTTCAGATAAAAAGAAGTCACGCTTACGCACATAATCACCATCAGTGTAGAAGCAATAAGAGTATAGTTGTAAAGTTAAACAATGGAAGATGATGGCGGAATGAGTAGAAAAAGAATATTAACAAATTAGATTAAAAAAATAGCATAATGTGAACTAGGAGATCTAAGGAAGAAGAATGAACAGAACATAGGATAAAAACATAGTCCTATACAGTGAAATAATAGAGATCAAAATAAAGGTAACTTTGTTTGAATTCTGAGGATTGAGTGTTTTCAAATCCCAAAAAATTACAACTTTTGAAACCTGAGAAAGTTCCTGGTTCTTTCGTAGTCATTCTCCATCACAAAGGAAGTCTTGCATTTTGCAACATAAATTAGTAAGGGCCAGGGACTTGGATTTTTTCTTGGAACAAGCATGGCTTACAAAAAATAGAAGTGAATTAGGACAATACAAATTGGAATTTATTACACAGGCAGAAACAAAGGAATGAAAAAGTTTGCCCAAACATACCCTATGTGATAGGGAATGCTAGACTTTAAATGAACAGCATGAGAGAAAGGTGGAAGTGGCAAAAATGTGATTGTTAAGAAGAATGTGTAACCACACTGAAAGAACGAGATACATAATGATTATAGACATACAGAAAAGAAAATCAGTAAGTTCATCAATGATTGAGAAAAAGATGACAGAAGATTAGATAGGATAATTTGGACACGTACAAAAAAGACCACAAGAGACACGCAACTGAAAAGAGTAGGTTTTGGCACCACTAAATAGAGTGGATTGCATGAATTTTAATCCAGTTAAAAAACAAGAATAGGGAAACCAAGAAGAACTTCGCAGGAATTTGTCAAGGGAGACATCCTGATAAATATTTTCTTGAAGCTTTGGTTTATAACTGAGTTGAATGCTGTCGTGCGATATGTAGTCATCCTCATCCAGAAAGATACAACTCAGTCCCAAAATGTCATCTTAAAAAATACACGAAATCATGGTTTAAATTGTGGGTTGCAATCGCAATTGTGGCTCCAATGAAAATGTGTGTTTACTCACCACAGCCATATTGCAACAGCAATTTACCAGAATGTCAAAGATCAAGACGAAACTGCAGTTCAAAACTATGCCTGAATTCCAGGTCGGCAAAATAAGTGTTTACAAAGAGAAAAAAAAATAATTAAGAAGTTTACATAACATCTAAAAAAATAAAGAAAAAACTGTTAAACATTAGTGATAACCTGTCATCTCTTTAAATATAATAAATTAAGCCATAGATTATCTATGCCAGAATAATCAATCATTTAATTTCTTCTATTTCAAAAGAAACAGACTAAACAAGAATACATCCAAACACGCAAAGAACTCCAAGGGAAGGAAGCACATGAATCTTTTTCAGACGACACTATAAAGCAAAATGCAGTGTTTCGCAAACATGGATCAATCATCATCATCATCACTTACATCGCGATAGACCTTGACTTGTGTATCCAACTTAGACCTCCAACTTTGCAAATCCTACAGATAGATCCGAAGAAACAAATTAAAAAAAAAAAAAAAAATCAGCAGCAGCAGCAGCAAAACAGCAGGTAGAATAGTGAACTATAATCTTCATAGCTAACAAACAATGCACTAAAATAAGAAGAAAAAAAACCAACCTGCTTCAAACTCTGAATTCTTCCGAGAAGCTCCGATCTCGATTCATTAAGTTCCTGGAACAATACAAAGAAGATTCAAACGTCGTTGGGAGTTCCATTTTACGAATAAAAAGAAAATGTAAAAAAAGAAAAAAAAATACCGCGATTTTAGACGTAACGGGAGTGACGTTCTCCTTCTTCTGAAAACGAAAACAAAATTAGAACGGATTTTGAGGATTGGAATAAAAGGTTGAATTTGATAAATGATGAAAGAGAAAGAAAACACACGTTGGATAGAGGAAGAGAGGAATCTGAGTTGGCCATTGAGGATGTGATGGAAGATTTGGGGGAAGAGGAATTGTTTGTTGTTCTAGGGTTTGTCTGGGTATATATGAATTTGAAGAGGAGCGTGGTTTGGTGAGTGTTGAGGGCAGAACAAGACTCTAGAAAGAAACACCAACGTTAAAGTCACCAACAGACAACAAAGGAGCACAAATTTTGAAAAAACAAGGATAAACAGATCCAATTGGGCGGGATTTGGAAATATACATACAACCAAGTTGCGTAGCTTCCTTATTTATTGCTCCAACTTTATTTTACGGAACACATATTTTTTACTATTTTTATATTTTATTTTATATAGGTTTTTTTTATGTATTTTCGTTTGGTTTAATTAAACTTCATAGAGTATTTGATTAAAATGTTGTTTAGGATAATATTCAATTCTCTTATGATCCCATCAATAATAATATTCCAAATTCTATAATTCACATTTACTTTGCTTACGATCTCATCTTTCACACCATTAACATTGTCCTACTTGTTTTACTTT
The DNA here is from genome assembly GCF_037176805.1 of Vigna unguiculata. NCBI lineage: Eukaryota > Viridiplantae > Streptophyta > Magnoliopsida > Fabales > Fabaceae > Vigna > Vigna unguiculata. The sequence continues at coordinate 1,108,932 of NC_140800.1, forward strand.
TTAAGTTTGTATAATTCTTCATTTTCCATTATTTTTTTTAAATGATTTTTCGATTCCTTAACTTTTACTAAATTTTGAAATTAGTTGATTTTAAAATTTTGGACTAATTTAGTTATTCATCTTTCGAAATACATAAATTTAGTATTTTTAATAAAATTTTATTAAGTGTATTTTACATTTCAAGTCCGTTTCATAATAGTATTTAACTTAACATTAAAGTAAAAATGTGTCAAACAGTATAAACAACTCAAATACAATACTGAGATGCGTACATCAAGTAAATCTAATAAAATTTAGTTAAAAAAACTAAATCTACATATTTCGAAAGATGAATGACTAAATTAATCCAAAGTTTAAAAATAGACTAATTTTAAAATTCATGAAAATTAGTGACTAAAATCATATTTAATCTTTTATTTTCTTTACCTTTTTTAAATATTTGTTCTACATAATATGTTCTTCCTTCCTAACTTTATGACCTCAATGCTGGTTATAGTTTTTTTAGACAATAATTTGTATTGATTAAAAAATTTCAAAAAAATTATTTTTAAATAAATATATTTTACTGGAGAGAGACTTTCACAAGTAAAGGAAACAAATGAACGAACATATGTGTGATATAAAAATTGTGATACAATATCTGTCTTGAGAACAACTTTTACTTTAATTAAAAGGAAATTACAAAAATAATATTATATTATATTATATATATATATACATAAACACAAGCACGCATTCAAGTAATAATTAGGGAAGTTTGTGCGCATCATGAAGGTACTCTTACCCAACCACATCAAGCAAAAAGGTAATCTAACATCTAACATAATCATACAATTCATGACATTTTAATAATCTTAATTTCTACTTACTTTAATTAAATTCATTTATTTAACCTAAAAAAATACAACTATTAAACTCAATTAACATTAAACTAAAACTGCACCGAAAGAGAAAAATTGTCGTATATTTGATCTCCATTGATACTCTTTCAAGCAGTCAAAACTCCAAGTCAATTCGATTATTACAGCTCAACATAATAAATCGACAAAGACAAAGGTTTCATTTTCATTGATGATTATGAACTGAACAACGTTACTCGACGTGAGATATTATTAAATGGTGAAGATTTGTTTATGTTTATGTTAGACTAAATAGTCTTTGTTGTGTTATTAACTGGAATTAACTTTGTCAGAAATACTTAAGGTAAAAAATATTTATTGTTTTATAGAATTGATTAAATTTTTGTAACAAAAGTTTACAATACTAGATGATGATAAACGAACAAAAGTATTTGTTACAGTTGTTGCTTACTTGAAAAACAAAAGGTTGCTTTCAGAAAAGAAAAACAAAAGCTTATTATTGAACTTGTGATTCCTTAATTTATGAAGAGAAAAGGGAAATTCTTTCTTGATGGAAAAGTGAAAAGAAGAAAAGAGAATTATGGAAATGTGGCCTTGAAATTGCAGAGTGGAAGAAGCAGAGAAAGCTCTGTGTTGTGTTTCTCTGAGTTCCGAGTGGACTCAGTTGTGGAGCGATGAGTCAGGAATCGTTTATTTATAGCTTCGTGGCTCGTGGGACGGTGGTGTTGGCCGAGTACACGGAGTTCACCGGAAACTTCCCTGCCATTGCGGCTCAGTGTCTTCACAAGCTTTCCTCTTCCAACAACAAGTTCACTTACAACTGTGACCATCACACCTTCAATTTTCTGGTTGAGGATGGTTATGGTAATGTCCCCTACCCAGTGACTTGATCCTATTCTTTTTTGGGTTTTTTTCTCTTTTGAGTTAGTTTTCTTGGTGGGTTTTGTTTGTTTATGGGTTCTTCGCAAATTTTATGGATTTTTCCTTTGATTGCTGAAATGGAGCAACTAATGAACGGTGAGAAGCAGAATCTGGGTTAAGTTCAGTTTAAGGGTTGCTACTATGCTTCAAGTGTTTGATTTTTCCATTTGGCGAGTGATGATGACACTCATCTAAAGAAATAATTGTACATTCGTAATATACATGCAAACCTGATCATTTTGACTACCCTTTAGAGGTATTGATGCAACAGAAAGTCTTCATAGAAAGCCTAATCTTATGAATGCGTAGTTGTCTGTGATGTTCCTTTGCGCAACCGAAGACTTTGCATGTTTTAATTCCAACGATGATGGAAGTCTCACATCGACCAGAAACAAGATCAATTCATAATATATAAGTAGGTGCAATCCTCATCTTACAAACTGGTTTTGTAAGATTGAGTTAGGTTTTAAACCCACTTCTAACATGATATTAGAGTCTATTCTAGTAAACTTTCTTGGACGGTTTTGTGGGGTTGAGGCTTAAGCCCACTTCTAACAAATAGTGCCTAATTTTGTTTGTATAGATAACCAATAATGCAACCTCTAGATTGATGCATGTGAGTGTGTTTGTTTTGAAATCTTGTGGTTTTCAAATTTCTGAGATTTAAAACTCTGTAAATTGCAGCATATTGTGTTGTGGCTAAGGAATCTGTTGGAAAACAGATCTCTATTGCTTTCCTTGAACGGGTGAAAGCAGACTTTAAGAAAAAATATGGTGGTGGAAAAGCAGATACAGCTATTGCTAAGAGTCTGAACAAGGAGTTTGGGTACACTCACTTCTCTTCTAAATATTTGATGATGTTTCGAATATCTTAATGCTCGGAGACATATAATTTGTATAGAAAGTTAAATAATATGGATGCACATTTGCAGACCAGTTATGAAAGCACACATGAAGTATATAATCGATCATGCTGAAGAGATTGAAAAGCTAATAAAAGTGAAGGCTCAAGTTTCAGAAGTTAAGAGTATTATGTTAGAAAACATAGACAAGGTAGGACTCTTATCTCTACACTTGAATTCCTCACAAGCCAGATAAACGATATGTTGATGTTGCAAGTTTGGACAAGATAGTATTATCTTTTGACATTTTTTTTTTTCATTGTGTTTTCAGGCCATTGATAGAGGAGAAAATCTAACTATTCTTGCAGATAAGACAGAGACATTGCGTTCACAGGTGAATAAAGTTGACTAAGATAGATGATTTTTGTTCTTCTTTAACTCGTGCTTTCGAGGCTGAGAAATTTCTAATTTTCAGGCTCAAGATTTCAGAAAACAAGGAGCACAAGTCCATCGAAAGATGTGGTATCAGAACATGAAAATTAAACTAGTTGTTCTGGGAATTTTGTTGTTTCTGGTATTGGTTATCTGGCTTTCTATTTGTGGTGGATTTGACTGTACAAACTAGCACTGCTTGAAGGATTTTTTGAGATGATGTACAATCTTTGGTGGATGATAGTGAGTGATATATATATATATATATATATATATATATATATATATATATATATATATATGTGCTTGGAAATTCTTGAATAGATGGAGAGGGGAATGTATGTGTAGTTATGTACCATGTAATAGATTACATGATCTACAAACAATACAATTGTAATATTTGTCTTTTCAAAATACAAAAAAAGAAGTGTTATCAACTTGATATCTGTTATCAATTTTAACTTTAATTTGTAAAAAATGGTGTGTGCAAATTTTTGTTGCAAAATAGAGTCAAGTTGCAAAGGTGGAGCTGTTAGGGTGAATACAACATTGAAGGTGAAGTCGTTTTTTACCCAATCAGTTTCTTTTTTTTTTTTCAAAAAACAAAATCGTCGTATAGTAGTCCGGTTTCATGTGAACATTGAAGTCGCACTTTTATTTATTTTTTATTGGAACAATAAGTGGTAAAAATAAAAAATTAATTGGAATACAATTAAAAATAAACATTAATATATTTTAACATTGATTAATCTCTATTGTTAACAAAATTTTGTAAAAAGAAAATATAAAAACTGCAAGGTTAAAACATTTGAAAAGTTAAAAATTTGATAAAAAATATATAAATCTGCAACGTTAAACAAAAAAAAAAAAACTAAAAGTGAAATCGACGACTTCACTGTCCATAATAATAGAAACTCTCCACTACTACAACGACTTTGTTTTTTGTATCGTCCTCCCTATAACGACTTAACCCAATTTATTTTCAATAATCCTATTTTATAAATTTATGGTCAAAACGATTATGTAATACAAAGTAAACCTTCTTATGGAGTCACTAAAATTTGTTAAGAAAATCCATGTCGAAAAAAAGTGATTAGAGAAATTTGATATTTATTACTAAGGACTTTTGACTTACACTAATAAATAATTTATTTATTATATTAATTACTAATATTGTAAATAATTAATATATATATATATATATATATATATATATAAATAATTAAGTTGAAAATGAACAAAACAAACGTTTAAATTTATTCATCATTTTACCACACCAAATTCAAACTCTAGGTCTGAACAACTTATTCCTTTCAGAAGTGAAAACATGAAAGAGTTGACTCAACTCTCCTTGTTTACATAGACACAAACAAACACACACCACCGAAGACCACAAATTTGAAATCAAAGCAACACTGGATGCAGATATAAACCAGAAAACAGAACACCCTCATAGTACTGTTACATGTCCATAACACGGAACCAATTAGGGTTCTTGACGACTATGTCATACATGTGAATGTTGGTGAAGTTGGTGAAATCCTTTGGGAGTGAGATTAGGTCTATGGATGAGCGTTTGTGGAACTGAAGAAGGTCAGGGTCTTCGTAGTAACGTTCCCACCCCAGTGCCTTCAGCTTTTTCTCCAGCACTGTGTAGGAACTAATGGTTTCACCGGCTGCCATGTCAAACAGCACCTTCTTCTTCAACTCAGACCCAGGTTGGTTCTCTAATAGCCTCACCACACCGTTCTTGAAAACCCAAACCCCAGACATTCTTAAACTCGACAGCAACAAACAAATGTATGTGTTCTTTTTAAGTGTTTCAGATGTAATGTTCAATGCAAGATGGTGTGTGTGGTGTGGATACATACATATATATAGCAGTTTTTGTTATATAATATATGATTTTTCACACATGTAATAAAAGCTCCACTTAGGAGAATCTTTGTTTTATAAGAAGAGAAAGTGATTCCAGAAGAAAAAAGCACCATGATATGATATAAGAACTTGGTGTGGAAATGGAAACACACGTTGAATCGTTTTTTTCTTAAGAAGAAAGGAATCCACTCTAGACTCCAACAATGTGCTCTTTTGAAAAAGTTTTCTTATGCTTTTGGGAGAGGGAATACCAATGGGAACACTAGAAAATATTAAATATAGACTAGTTTAATAATAATAATAATAATTAATTATTAAATTAACTAAGTTAGAATCTATTCCATAAATTAACAATTATTGATCTGTAGAGAATATATTTTTTGGTGACTAATGATTATTTATTTAGAGATGAACTTTTAGTCTCTAATTAAAATATCATTATAACTCATATTTTAAGTTATTGTTAATTTTTTTTTAGTCAGACCAATTTATAAAATAAAATATTATTGGTTACTAAGTTACTATTATATGAATAAAAGTTATAATTGGTCGCTAAATTGGTTACTAATTAATTAGAGATTAATTTAGAAACTAATTGTTATGAATAAAAATTATAATTGATCGCTAAATTGATTACTAATTAATTAGAGATTAATTTAGAAACTAATTATTTTGGCAGCAAAAATTTTGACAAATAATATTTAGTTACCAATTTTCTTTGGTAGTTAAAACCTTGGTAATTAAATTTTAAAAGTGAATTTAAAAAACTAATTACAATTTTTTTTATTTGCAATAATGACTATTTTATTAATTAATAATTTTTTATTTTGTAAATTGGTATCTAAATTGTTTATTATGAACTAATAATTTTTAGTTAATAAAATTAGTTGTTAATAAGAAATTTTTTTATAATTATATTAAAGTAGTATATATATGTTCAACGGTATTGTGGTCAATTTTGTTATATTTTTTTGTGAACTTGGATATGAATTATTTTTGTTATATACTTATTTAAAAGATGATATATTTTACCGTTCTTGTACGATATATAATAAACTCATTTATAATAATATAACAACAACAATTATGTCTTAATAAGCAAGAGAAGTGTTAAATATAAATATAAATATTAGTGTAGCACCTATTTATCACTTAGTTATTTTTTAATTAATGGTGCTAGTTAGAATTGGTTCTTAAGTTATTGTATGATTATGTTAAATTTTGGAGCCATAAATGAGGTATTTTTTCCTTCAAAAAATTACCTTCAATTGTGATTATTGTGGAGTTTAAGCCTTTTGGTACTTGAGCCTGTTTTGGGGAGTCTTGAACTGTAGCTTATGTGGTTGTGCATATAACAAAAAAGTTTCATAAACATTGGTGCTCAAAAACTTGGTCAAAAGCCTAATGGGCCCATGTACTATTTTAGGCCCAAAACTTAATAAAATGCTAAAATTAAAATAGTGGTTTTATGTGTTTTAACAATTAATAAGTAAGTCCTTTGAAATATTAACTGGTTTCTTTAAAATGATTTAGATAATTAACTATAATTTTTTTTTTGGGGGGGCGAGAATTTGGTCGATAAATAGCTTAATCTATCATTAGAGCCAAACTTTAGAACAAATTACAAAATATTGATTTTCAGGATTTAATATTTTATAAATAAAATAAAATATTTTAAGTTGATCAAAATAAAATGGATCTTTTTGATATCATTTAGTGCCTTTTGTATCTTTTTCACGCAAATTTCGTTGTAATTATATCAATAAATATATAGAAAGAAGGGGATAAACCAGAATTTTCTAGCTTAAAGAAAATATTCCTAAAACTTCTTAAAAAAGATATTCATAGTTTTCTTTTTATGTAAAAACAGGTCTTAACCGTAATTCTACGTAATTCACCAAGTGTTCGAGTAATTTAGTAAATATCACATCAAATTATCTTTAAAAAATAGAAAAATAATGTGTTATGAATATGGCTCTATAATCTAAAATTAATTTTTTAATTAAGGATTCTATTATGATTTTTTTAGTTTTAGTGGTCAGGAATTAGAGCATTATAGTAAATTCACAAATTCTTTATCTCCAAGTAAAATTCAGAAATTGAGAGAATAATTTGTTATTATTTTTTATTAGAGCATTATGATTTCTTTATTTCAGTTTTTTTCTGAAAAAGGAAAAAGGAAAAAGAAGAGAGAAAAATAGGTATTTTTTTTCCATCCACATGGCATCCACATACCATGCTTACATGGGGAAAGTCAACTTGACATGCATAAAACCTCTCCACCCTCACGTGACACTTTTCATTCTCCCATACTCCCATGTCATGACATGCATAATCATGCAAAACAATTTTCAAGTGGATAATGGTTTATTCAGATTCTCCCCATCTCCACATCATATTTAATAGTTTTATAATTTTCCAAAAAAAAAATCAATTATCTATCATCCATAAATGTTGGCCACTAAAAATAATAAAAATAAGCCATTTGTAGTATCTCCATGTAGAGAGAGGTATATATATTATAAGATTTATATAGAAAAAGACCTTTTTTACCACCATAAGTTTCATTGCTGCAATATTTTTCACCTAATAATACAGTGTTATTCATGTAATAAAATAATATACTAATTTATACACATATAAACATATAAACTTGTTTATGATATTCTACCATACAAAAAACCAAATTAAAACATAAAGTCACCAAAACTTGATATAAAAAAATCTCCCCATCAAGAAATTAAACATTTATCGAATTTCTCAAAGAAGAATAACACGAAGAATTTAATAAAGAATGTGATTATGATAAATAACCTCATAAAAGTTTTTATCTCATTGTGAATATTCAACACCCAAAGTACAAGAAAAATACAGTTTGATTAGAATAATTATAAAGATTTACATCATGAAACACAAATCCACTCCTCGGACTTCATCATTTTTGTATATCAGACCATAACTTTATACCATGAACAAACTCATATACAGAATACACAAATTAATGTCCCCATTCTTTAGACACAAATCCAAAACCAAACCAACAATACATATAAATAAGAAAATGAAGAATTGAACTTTGTAGGGTACAAAATCCAAGTTCACATGTCTCTAACTTCGAAGTAGTTCTTGTTCTTGACAACTATGTCATACATGTGCATGGACCTGAACCTGTTGAAATCCCTTGGGAGGGAGATTAAGTGAACGGTGGCACGTTTGTGGAATTGAAGCAAATCAGGGTCATCGTAGTAACGTTCCCACCCTAGAGAACTCAACTTGTGCTCCAACAATGCGTAGGAAGTGATTATTTCATTGCTTGCAGAGTGAACCAACACCTTACGCTCAGAGCTAGGGTTCTCCACTAGTCTCACCACACCTTTGTTGAAAACCCAAACCCCAGACATTCTTCGGCTCAAATAAGAACAACTTGAACAACAACAAACAAAGTGTTTTTTTCCTCTCAGTATTTAGGAGTGTGCAATGCAAGATGAGGATAGGAGTATGGGGTATTGAAATATATATAGTGGTGAAATGAAGTAATGGGTAAGATGGGATTTTGCTTTTTTTTGTTTTGTTTATTGCTTTTTGCTTTTTGTTTTTTTTATATAATATAATGTGAAAATGTGCAATAAAAGTTCCATGGTGGTGATAAGGACACTATATAGAGTATAGGGATGTTTGGATGTAAGTACAGCTAAGGTGGGACATACATAGCTATAAGCTTTGTAAGTTTGGAAGAAAGGGGTGTTTGAGAGTTTATTTCATCACCCTTGGTCTTAATTGGATTGGGAGAATCTTGATTCCCTTAACCATTTGTGGAGTCCAAATTTTTATTACCCCACTTAAGATAATCTTTTTGTTTGATAAGAAGGGAAAATTATTCTAGAAACAATATCACAATTATAATAATATAAGAACTTTGTGAGTATAATTTATGCAAAGATTGTTAGGAGCACATATTCACATGAAATATAGAAAATTAAGCTCTTTATTAATTAAATTGGGCCAAAAATAATCTACCATCACAAATTTGTATCATTAAGTGTTGGTGAAGAAAATTTTATGTTGGTAGAATGTGAGAAAATGTCATTCGGAGTTGAATGTGACTATGGAATAAATTTCTTTATAAGAAAGAAAGGAGGATGCTAGTAGAATCAAGTGAACATTATGCTCTTCTGAAAAAAAAAATTCTATGGTTTGTGGGGGAGGATATGAAGAACATAGTGGGAGTGGGGACCAAAGATGAAAGAAATTGATGTCTATTGATTTTAATTGTTAAGTGTGAACAAGCATGTGTGTGGGAGATTTTCCATGCATTTATTTTTGGTGTCTAATTTTTACTTTCTGTAAATTAATATTTTTGTTTACCTAATTATAATGTTGATTGTTCAATTGTTGTCCTTCAAATCGTGTCTTATAGTTCATGGAATTAAGAAATAGATAAAAAGAAAGAAAGAAAAATGTGAGATAAAACGATGTAAGAAAAAAATATTATCAAGTTATTGGAGTGTGGAAGGAAAAATACATAATTTATGGTGCAAGAGGTCAATGGACACTAACAAGGAATAATAATATTTTTCTCCCCATCAAGCCAAATTCTTCTATTGAAATGGTTTTGAAAATGACTATATATGAACAATATCCATTTTCAACTTTCTTTATAAGGAATGGATTAGGAAGTTGTTGGTTTACAACTATTGTAATTCATTTCATGAAAACAAGTTGAGAGTGAATAAAGGTGGAGCTAGATTCCAACCAAATCAAAAGTTCAGCCATCAAAGTTGTAAGACTTTAGGACATACATTATATTGAACCCAACATCTTGGTCATGACTATGCTTCAATGAACCATCCCCTCCTCGTGTCACATGGTCCTGTGACTACGATGTTTAAGACCAAATTTGCCATATATTGTGACACAAATTTGATGGGATTTTCTCCTTTAGTCAATTTACCTTAAATTTCCTTGGGTGCCAATAGGATCACGTGAGAGTTTTCAATATCTAATGTTTTGTCAATTAGTTGATTAACCTTCCAACAATTTTTCATAGAATTGAACTCGTGATTTTGGTTCTTATGTCAATTATTACACTGAGTACTTATTTATAGATCAATAGTTATAATTTTCCCTCTTTAGTTAAGAGCGTAACAATTTAAACATTGTAATTTGATTGTGACTCGGTCCACTTGACCTCTGTCATTATATAGTTAATATCACATGCAACAATCTCTCATGACAATCATTTCTCTAAGAATCACATTCTTCGATTGTGATTTGGTTCACCTAACCTATGTCACGATACAAAAATGTGCAACTTGAAACAATGCAACTTTTTTATTCATTTGAAACAAGACTTCGAGATTTCAAACCATGTCTTGTTTTGTTATTTTGAACAAACTAGCCTAAACATAAATAAAAGCAGTTGTGAGCAATGAGGTAGAGAGTGAGGTGGCAACAAAACTTGATGATTTGAAGCAGACATAAATTTTTTTCGTTTGAGCTTTCTTGAGAAGCTAGTGTCAACATTTGACATTATTACTTTTTAGATTTTCTCATAATGGTTTGGTGCAATAAAGTTATTGGAAGAACATATGCTTAGTCCGAAAACAACAACTTTTGTATACATGTATCCCATGTAATGTAACCTTGAGAATCACAAAGGGTTGGCTCCACAACAGATGGAAAACATCCCCCCACAACACATGTTCACAACAAACCCATGTGATTGTCCCATAGAAAAGCCAAAATCCTACTCCTATTTCTAACAAAAACAAGATACTTCCATGTATCACATCCTTCACATATATCCTTCCATATTAGCCTCTCTTTTTAAAAGAAGAGTTTTACTCACTGAACATACTTGTTATGAGCTTTACGTCTTATAATAGTTTTCTTTCTAGGAATTCAAGAGTAACATGGTTATGAAGTAGATTTTAAGTCTAATTCAATTCCACAAAACTAACTTGTAAAGTGAACTTTGTATTCACTTATATATATTATGAAATCGTCTTATTTATTGTCGATGTGAGATTTCCGACACACCACAAAATTTCTCCAATTATTATTTTAAGATTCATGTGTGAATAAAAATTTCAAGTTTTACGCTAGCTAAAAGAAAAAAGGCCATCTAGTAAAATGTTATTATACAATGGTAAAATGTTATTGTACAATGATGTGACTTTAGAGGAAAATCTCAACGCATTTATCAACTCCGTAAAATACATGAAAATTGAATGACGTGATTAGGGATGTCAAAAATATCCCTCCTCGCGGGTATCTGTGGATAAAATCCGCAATGGATAAGAAATGAATATTGAAAATGGATACCCACGGATAAACGGTACGAGTATTTTTTATACTTGCGTGTTAACAGGACAAATATAAGTATCATAGTATCCGTACCCATGGATACTTGTACCCATTGTACTCTAATTTAAATTAAAAAAATAAATATAAAATATGGTTAAAAATTTAACATATTGAATTTGAATGGGTTATTGTTTTATCAATTAGTTTTAAAAAAATCATTTATTTGTAAATTGTATTCAATACTATGTAAATACTATTTAAATAAGTTATTTGGATTTTGTTTGAAATTTATGAATGTTATGTATTGTATTCTATTTGAATTTACGATTAAAAAACGTTATTAAATATTATTTTTTATTTTTTTGTAAATATTCGCGGGTACCCGTAAATATCCGTAGATATTAAAAAATGGATACCTGCATAACGGAGTGCGAGACAGATATTGATCCAATTGATAGGATATGGAAGATCTACTACTTGTACTCTATTCGTTCTGTTGACATCCCTAAATGTAATATTTTAAGGTGGAGGCAAAACAATTATGATAGAATTAACAAACTATTGATAATTATGTGACAAGATGAGCATTTAAATCAAAAGGATTTTGATTAATTTTTTAATTGATTAAGAATATAAGTTTTTATACAATTACTATAGTAATTTAACTTAATAAATTAATCACAATAAAATTTCTTTATTCCATGCCATGAATGTAGCTGCAAGGTAATTGTGTTAGAATGAATCCTTCTTGTTTTACGGTGATGGATGAATGACATGACAAACAAAGTTGCTGCAGAATCCTATGAATAAAAAAGGACCAACCTACCATAAATGCCTACCATTTTACTTTTAAAATTCTATAAGTAAAGAATATATTTAGATCCTGCCATATATTTACTAAAGGGAATTTTAATGATATTAAATAAATATTAAAAATCATAATAAATTGAATTGGAAAACACATAAAATGCGACATCGAATTTTTTATTAAAAAAGGTTATTTTAATATTCTAAAGACTTTTATTGACATTCTAAAGACTTTCATTTATTTTAATAAGCACTATATCTTTGCACAAGCTTCTTCGAATCGAATTTTGTCGTACAAAATAAAAAGCTAATGGTTTTTAAATATTAATAGTGAAACGTGTAAGATATTAAATATATTGAATTTTTATATGATAATACAACACATATGTTTAGAATTACATAAATTATAGACAGATAGATTTTATGAGTTACATTATAGACTTATAAAAAAGATGTTTGAGACAATATTAGAAGAATAAATTAGGATTAAAGAAAATTAATTTACATTTATACGAGAAAAATCTTGAACCAAAACTATGGATGATTCTCAGACACTTGAAAAAAAAAATTAAAGTATAGAAGAGAAGTGTCACAGAAGACTTTCTAAAAAGGCTGTTGAAGGTTAATTGTTCATGTGTCATTCTTTGAATATGTTTATATTGGTGGAGACACACAAAAGATTCTCTTTAAATAATGGATGCTTATTTAGTGAATGATGTAAGTTTGACAATATCTTTTAAATATTAATTATTTTCTTAATTAAGTTGGTAGCATTTAAATATTTTTATTTTATTGATAAAGCTGTTAAAAAATTTAGGATTAAATATGTTTTTGGTCCTCCAAGTAAGTGAATTTTGAAATTAGTCCATCTTCGAAACCTTATACTAATTTAGTCCTTTATTTTTAGAAATGTGTGGATTTTGTCTTCTTACTCAATTTTGTTAAGTTTATTTGACATTTTAAACACATCTTATGATAATATTTGAGTTAATATTGAAGCAAAATTGTGTCAAATGATGTAAACAATTCAAATATTATCATGAAATGCGCTTGAAACATCATATAAAATTAACAAAATTTGGTCAAAAGGATTAAATTCACACATTTTTAAAGATGAAGGACTAAATTGATCAAAAATTTTGAAGAGACCAAATTTCACTGAAACCTGAGGAAAAAAAACATATTTAACCAAAAATTTATTAGTACGTCTAGTGTTCGTTAATGAAGTAAATAACCGGAAAGATTATATTAAATACTGTTGTAAAAATTGTGAGATGATATAAAAGAATAAATTTTCATCATAGTTGAGTAAGTGGTTTTATATTTGCCAAAATTATAGAAAATATTGCAAAAAAGATTATTGTAGAAAAAAAAAATCATTCGAGTAATAGAAAAAATTCATATAAAAAATCACATTAAATAGCCTTAAGCCGGACTCTAGGATTGAAAAACTCAAAACAAATTCATACTAGGAAAAGGATAATTAATCAATTTCATATTAATATATAAAAATATTATTAAATGTGCCACGTGATCTAATGCTATAAAAAAAATAAAAGTTAAAAAAATAATATGGGCGTAAAATATCTTCTAATTAATTCGTCTAACAAAATCAACATCTTTATTACATTGTTTATTTAGTATAATACTGTAAGTTAATCTTAGTTTTAATTATGTAAAATCTTCGATAATAATTCATAGACAAGAATAATCATTTTAGTTGCTTTTGATATAATTTTATATTTGAATAATGTTATCCTTCAACAACAGGAATATTTTTTTAGATTACAATTTACAAAATACAAAATTATTAATTATTATGAATAAAATTTATAATTGGTCTCTAAATTATTTATAAAATTTAATTCCTAAAATTTTAGATATAAAAACAATTGACACTAGACATTAGTTATCAAGACTTTTGTTACCAAAAAATAATGATTTTTAAATTAGTTTTTAATTAATAATTTGTAACCAATTTAATAATTAATTATAATTTTTTATTTATAATAATAATTATTTTAATAATTAATAATATTTTATTTTCTAAATTAATATCATTAACTAATTTCTTATTATTAAAATTAGTTATTAATGAAACATTTTCTTGTAGTGAAATATATTAAAAAATTACATTTTAGTCCATGAGAGAAAATCTAATGAAATTTTATCTGTCAAATTTACCATTTAAACACTAAAAAATCCTTTTTTTTTTTTTCAGTTTGAATGATTTTGGCTTTTAATCTGAGAAGTAAAACTTAACTTCACACTCTTCCATGAATCGAAAGCATAATTAATGAAGCTTTTGAAAGCACAAAGTTTGGAAAAGAAGAAGAACAATGTTGAAGAGATTCAGTCAAAAAGGCAAAGCGAGTAGAAGACAGAAGGAACTAATAATCTCAGCCCATTCTTAATGGATATGACAGAAGTAGAAGTTTTACATGCATGGAGCTTCTTCTGCTTCTTCTTCTTTCTTCTTTCTTCTCTCTTCTTCTTCATTTTCATTGGAAGATCCTTTCTGAGCATGAAAAGTGACCACTCAAAGAAAAAAGCACCTTGCCCATGCATGAAGAGAATGGTGTTTAGGGTTTTGGCATGATTGATGAGACTCAATGTGGAATTTATTATCTTATTGCTTCCATTCTTTTGTGGTCTTCAATTATACCATATCTCCTATGGAATCTTTCAAGCTTTTTTGAATAGGTTGATGGAGGCATGGAGATGATGATGATGATGATGATTATACATGCAAAAGCAGTTTCAGGTATGGCAGGTTTCCAAATACATACAAACCAAATATTCTTATCAATGTAACATTTCAAATCATTTCTGATGGATGGATTCGATACTATATATGTTCATCACAAATGCTTCCATCCATTCTCAATAAAGATAACAGGAGATCATAACTTTAAATCATATCTGGTAAAAAAAAAAATTAAATATGTTTTTGGTCCCTTAACTTTCAGTGAATTTTGGAATAAGTCAATTTCGAAACTTTGCACCAATTTAGTCATTCATCTCTCGAAATACATGAATTTAGTCATTTTAATTAAATTTTGTTGAGTTTATTTGACATTTCAAGCACGTCTCATAATAGTATTTAACTTAATATTAGAACAAAAATGTGTCAAACAATATAAACAACTCAAATACAATCCTGAAATACATACGAAACATCAAATAAATCTAACAAAATTTGATTAAAATGACTAAATTCATGTATTTTGAAAAATGAAGGACTAAATTAGTTCAAAGTTTCGAAATGGACTAATTCCAAAATTTACTAAAAGTTAAGGGACAAAAACATATTTAATAACAAAAAACAGAATAGATTTGTTAATATTGACTTAATTGGATGATCTAAAAAATGATTTTTCTGGTTCTTTTGAAATTTAGATGAAATCAGAAATATAGCAGTCGAAAGTATAATATACTTTTTAAATTGATATCATTTTTTTAGTATTTTTTCTTTGAGTTTAATTATCATTTAATTGTACATTAATGGCCTTGATAATGCTTTACAAGTAAAAAGGAAAGCTTAGAAGATTAAGATGCCTTTTTTTTAGAAAGTGAAAGAAAAAAGTATGAGATTTTTTCCCTTAAATATTTGAATTAAAAACCGATTATAAATTAAAAAGTTTCATATCGAATAAAAATAAATTAAATAAATTGTCTCATTAATAATTTTTGTATTTTCTTCTATAATGGTTTGTTTTAAGTTTTACTCAATTGTATAAGATCAATTTGTAAATAAGGTTTGCATTTCTTTATATACATAATTCGATATCTAAGTTGAAAATGTTTGTTTTCATGTTTCAAAAGTAAAATTTCTAAACATTTCTCCCACTAAAATTGTTCTCAGAAATTTTTTGAATTTAACCCTTTTGAGTTTAACAAATGTTTTATTGTTTATTAAATAATTCAATGTAAGGCAAAAAATGATTAATATTTTTAACAAACTAAAGAAACCATAATGTCTAAAAGTCATTATACATGAAACAAAAAAAGAAAAAAAAAACCTTTCTAGTACCAAACATAATTTTAAAGTAAGCAAAAAAAAAAAAAATCGGTATTGGGTATATTTTATGTTTTTTTACCAAAACTTTTGAGTATTTTTTATTATAAAAACACATACTAAATAATGTTTCAATTATGTTTTTGCCTTTATTAACTTAATCAATCTTAAAATTTGATGCTTTTTACACTTTTAAAAAGAAAAGCAATATGATAAGATACTAGAACTATGAATGAAGCATGCTCTAAACTTAAATTGAAAAGCAATGCATTCACGTGTTGGTGCGATGTGCATGTCGAGATTGATCCTCTTTAATGCTATTCTCATCCCTATTTATCTTTTTTTTCTTCATGTATGTCTATGGTTCTCAATTATTCACCTTAAATTCAAAATTCTCAACCCAAATTCCTTCACTTATATTTTTTTAAAGTTTATATATCTATCTATCTATCTATATCTATATCATCTATATATATATATATATATATATATATATATATATATAATTTTAATTTTTAGACAATAGGTATACATACATTTTAATGTATTTTCACAAAAATAGATAATTATGGATATTAGTATATAACCAATTATATGTAGTTACAATTTTTTTTAAATTAATAACTTTATAAACATATTTGCGAATACCTATAACTTAAATATATGTACAATTCTAATTAGAGAAAAAAATAATAAATATATTTTGAACTATTTCAAATTGAATAGTTTAAAAGAAAAAAAAATTATATCCACGACATTTTTTTTATCAATTTTTACTAAACGATATTGTATTGACTTCAACAAAAATTATGCATGACACATTCTTTTTTCTCTAGAAAAATTTACCAAATCGGTCAAATGCACAAAAGATGATAGTAACATATGTTAAAAAAGAAAGTTAATAGTAAAAATAAATTTGATTTGTCCTTAATTTTTTTAAACTAAATATATAATAATTAGGTCATGATTAAGTTGAACTTGTTAATTAATGTTCAAAACCCTATAATAATTCTTACGATATTTTAAAAGGAAAACTTTACGAGATGAGATATGCCATGCCTACCCAAAACTATTCCTTATGTCACATTAGAAAGGGGGAAAATCATTCTATTTTTTTATTTTTTTGGTTTTTTTCTGAAAAAGGAAAAAGAAGAGAGAAAAAAATAGGTATTCTTTTCCATACACATGTCATGCACATACCATGCTTACATGGATTGCGGCTTGATGAATAGGGAAAAGTCAACTTGACATGCATAAAACCTTTCCACCCACACGTGACACTTTTCATTCTTCCATACTCCCATGTCATGGCATGCATAGTCATGCAAAACAATTTTCAAGTCGATAATGGTTTATTCAGATTCTCCCCAAGTGTTTCACATCATATTTAATAGTTTTATAATATCCCAAAATTAAAAAAATCAATTATCTACCATTGATAAATGTTGGCCACTAAAAATAATAAAAATAAGCCACTTATCTCTCAACATAGAGTGAGATATATATTTTCAGATTTATATAGAAAAAGACCTTCATCACTACCATAAGTTTTATGGCTACAATATTTTTCACCTAATAATATACGTAATAAAATAAGATACTAATTTATAATTCAAATAACTAATTTAGATATAATAAACTTGTTTATGATATTTAACCGACGAAGAAATCAAATTAGAACAAAAAGTCACAAAAACTTGATTAAGAAATACCATCCCATCAAAAACTCAAACATCTATCAAGTTTCTTGATGATGAAGAACACGAAAAATTCAATAAAAAAACGTAATTCTCATAAATGAAATCGAAAAGAGTATATCTTGATGTGACTATTCAACATTGAAAGTATATGAAAACTAAAATTTGATTAGAATGATTAATATAGATTTACATCATGATACACAAATCCACTTCTCAGACTTCATCATTCTCGTATATCAAACCATAACTCTATGCCATGAACAAACTCATATACAGAATACACAAATTAATGTCCCCATTCTTTAGACACAAATCCAAAACCAAACCAACAATACACATCAATCAGAAAATGAAGAATTGAACTTTGTAGGGTACAGAAACCAAGTTCACATGTCTCTAACTTCGAAGTAGTTCTTGTTCTTGACAACTATGTCATACATGTGCATGGACCTGAACCTGTTGAAATCCCTTGGGAGGGAGATTAGGTGAACAGTGGCACGTTTGTGGAACTGAAGCAAATCAGGGTCATCGTAGTAACGTTCCCACCCCAATGAACTCAGCTTGTGCTCCAACACTGCGTAGGAAGTGATTATTTCATTGCTTGCAGAGTGAACCAACACCTTACGCTCAGAGCTAGGGTTCTCCACTAGTCTAACCACACCTTTGTTGAAAACCCAAACCCCAGACATTCTTCGACGCAAAAAGAACAACTTGAACAAGAACAAACAAAGAGTTTTTTCTCTCTTAGTATTTAGGAGTGTGCAATGCAAGATGAGGATAGGAGTATGAGGTATTGAAATATATATAGTGGTGAAATGAAGTAATGGGTAAGATGAGATTTTGCTTTTTGTTTTTTTTGTTTTTTTTAATATAATATAATGTGAAAATATGCAATAAATATTCCATGGTGGTGATAAGGACACTATATAGAGTATATGAATGTTTGGATGTGAGTACAGCTAAGGTGGGTCCTACATAGCTATAAGCTTTGTAAGCTTGGAAGAAGGAGGTGTTTGGGAGTTCATTTCATCACCCTTGGTCTTAATTGGATTGGGAGAATCTTGATTCCCTTAACCATTTGTTGAGTCCAAAATTTTGTTACCCTACTTAAGAGAATCTTTTTGTTTTATAAGAGAAAATTATTCTAGAAACAATATCACAATTATAATAATATAAGAACTTGGTGTGAGAACAATTTATACAAAGATAGTTTGGAGAACATATTCACATGATATATAGAAAATTAAGCACTTTATTAATTAAATGGGGCAAAAAATAATTTACCATCACTAATTTGTATCATTAAGTGTTGGTGAAGAAAATTTTATGTTGGATAGAATGTGAGAAAATGTCATTTGGAGTTCAATGTGGCTATGGAATAAATTTCTTTATAAGAAAGAAAGGAGGATGCTAGTAGAATCAACATTATGCTCTTTTGAAAAAGTTTTTCTATGGTTTGTGGGGGAGGATATGAAGAACATAGTGGGAGTGGGGACCAAAGATGAAAGAAATTGATGACTATTGATTTTAATCATTAAGTGTGAACAAGCATGTGTGTGGGAGATTTTCCATGCATTTATTTTTGGTGTCCAATTTTTACTTTCTGTAAATTAATATTTTTGTTTGCCTAATTATAATGTTGATTGTTCAATTGTTGTCCTTCAAATCGTGTCATATAGTTCATGGAATAAAGAAATAGATAAAAAGAAAGAAATAAAAATGTGAGGTAAAACAAAGTAAGAAAAAATATTATCAAATTTTTGAAGTGTGGAAGAAAAAATACATAATTTATGGTGCAAGAGGTCAATGGACAATAACAAGGAATAATAATCTTTTTCTACCCATCAAGCCAAATCTTGTGTTGAAATGGTTTTGAAAATGACTATATATGAACAATATCCATTTTCAACTTTCTTTATAGGGAATGGATTAGGAAGTTGTTGGTTTACAACTATTGTAATTCATTTCATGGAAACAATGTATAATATTCTACCACAAGAATAAAAAGATATATAATATATAACAACGAAAATAATTTATAAATTTATTGAAATCATGGCTCTAATTTAACCATGCATTATAGTATGTATAGCATGACAATAAATTATGTGTGGATTATAAATAGTGTATATATTTTTCTATTAATAATTTTTTTTGAAAAAGTATGCATGGACACAAGTTGAGAATGAATAAAGGTGGAGCTAGATTCCAACCAAATCAAAAGTTGAGCCATCAAAGTTGTAAGACTTTAGGACACACATTGTATTGAATTCAACATCTTGGTCGTGACTATGCATCAATGAACCATCTCCTCCTCGTGTCACACGGTCCTATGACTACGATGTTTAAGACCAAATTCTTATTAATTTGTCATATATAGTGACACAAATTTGATGGGGGCTTCGCCTTTAGCCAATTTACCTTAAATTCCCTTGGGCACCAATAGGACCATGTAAGAGTTTTTAGTTTCTAATGTTCTATCAATTAGTTGATAACCCGTAACAATTTTTTATGGAATTTATCTCATATTTTGGTTCTCATATCTATTGTCAGATAAGGTATTTATCATTATGTCAAAAGCTAACTTATAGTCAGGACGTACAAATCTTTCTAACTAAGAATATTGAAGTCTATGTATCACGATTCGATTGTGACTTAGTACACCTAGTCATCGTCATAAGATAATTGATATCACCTATTTGACTGTGACTTGGTCCACCTAACTTAAGTAACAATACAAATGTGCAACATGTAACAATGTAATCCTCTCAATTCTCAATGAGTGCACCTCATAGTCACCAAACAGTGCAACATTTTTATTCATTTGAGACACAACTCCGAGATTTCAAAACCATGTCTTGTTTTATTATTTTGAACAACCTAGCTTGAACATAAATAAAACCAATTGCGGGCAATGATGTAAGGAGTGACGTGGCAACAAAACTTGATAATTTGAAGCAGACCCAAAGTTTTCCCTTTTGAGCTTTCTTGAAAAGCTAGTGTCAACATTTGGCATTATTACTTTTGTGATTTTCCCATATTGATTTTGTACAATAAAGTTATTGGAGAACATATGCTTAGCCTGAAAACAACCTTTGTATACATATATCCCATGTAATGTAACATTGAGAATCACAAAGGGTCGGCTCCACAGCAGATGGAAAACATCCTCCCACAACACATGTTTACAACAAACCCATGTGATTGTCCTGTAGAAAAGCCAAAATCCTACTCCTATATCTAACAAAAACAAGATACTTCCATGTATCGCATCCTTTACATATATCCTTCCATATTAGCCTCTCCTTTTAAAAGAAAGGTTCTACTCTCTAAAAATACTTGCTATTTAGGGTTGTATGTCATATAATAGTTTACGTTTTAGGAATTCAAGAGTAACATTGTTAGGAAATAGACTTTAAGTTTAATTCAATTCCACAAAATCAACTTATAAGTTAGGGTTTGCATCCACTTATATAATATGAAATAGTCTTATTTATAGTTTATGTGAGATCTCTAACACACCATATTTAATGGGTGATTCAATAGTGAGTGACACTATAAATCCAACAAACAACATATTTTGTTAGGATAGACTCTAACTCATAACTTAATACATGTTAAGATTGAATTAGACTTAAGTTCAATGTTTAACAAACATAAAAAAAAATCCAACAACCTTATTGTCCTAAATTTTTGGATTAACAGATATTAAGAACATTATACAAGAACACTTGCTTCCATTTTATATAGCATTGTCTTCCCATCGCAGGAGAAAATGTAAAAGAGTGTTATGGTTAATTTGGTTTGTCTCATCGTGATTCATATGCAGGAAAATCATCAGAAAAAGAGGGTGCGACATAACATAGGAGTGTTTGATCTCATAAAATCTGGACTGTGGCTTTAACTAAAGTTATGGTCTTTCAATCCTCCTTTTTCGTATTAAATAAATGTAGTTCCTGTAGTTTATTATTATTTTTTTACCTCGTACCAGTTTTTATTTTCATATTTAATAGTTGAATTCTTCTTGTCCGAAATATTAGTATTTTACATTTAATTGTCACATTTCAATGTTTTAGTATCGGAGATTATAAAGTATTTGAGTAACCATGTTTGCAGATTTACGTTTGATATACTCAAATTATATTACATAAATTATTGCTGAAAAATTATTCAAGTAAAACAAATGAGAGATGATGCTTAACAAATTCGTTTATCTTTATAACGTTATTCCTAAACTTTGTTATCGCAATTATATGATATATGATAACATATAATCGCTATATTATCTTCAAATATAATTAATTTATACACTCATAATATTGCACGTTGACTGATTAATTAATGTTAACATACATATAATTTAATTTATATGTTAAAAAAATCAATATCTGTTGGTGTATAAAAAAAATTTAATTACAACAAATAACAAAAAATGATAGTTATCATATATCTTAGCAGCAAATAGAATCAAGTTGCATGTCGTGCGAAACCCCACCCTAATTGAACTTATTCTGCATTCTACTAGGACTTATAATAACTCACAAAAATACCTTATTGCTTTTATTATTATTTTTTTAATTATGGGTCAAATATCAGAATTTTTCTAAATGGGGGAGTGAAAGGAAGGGTGGGGAATTTTCCAAAAAAAGAATAAGATTCATTAGGTTGTTAATATATGTTGTTATAATTCATTAGGTTTGAGATTGACTTTGATGAAAATAAAAAAGATGGAATGAGGGGTTCTTTGCATATATTTATTTTGAGAATAAAGTGATAAACATAAGGAACGACAGGATCAATTTTTTCATAAAGGACGGTTGGAAATAGTTCAAGTGTGAGTTAAAAGTTCACATTGAATAAAAAAAATAAAGTTAAACACTATACAAGAATAAATATTCATAACACCATTGTCTTAAAATTTTGGATAGAAGTAGTGTTAAATATCTTATATGTGTAAGACTAATATTTTATATATATAGAACCATAATCTCTCGAATAACCCTATAACCCATATGATAAAAATATATATAAATCCAAGCACATTCTAAGGAAAGATTTTCGTTTCATATTCTTCCATTTGTGCAATAAAGAAACTATCAAATAATTAATATTTAATTTAAAGTTATAAGATTTGTTTGGGGTAAAAGGTGAAATAAAGATGAAAGAAATTGTGTTTTCAACTTTCTCCACTTACACAAAACAAACATAATAACACTAACAATCGATAAACCATAGCTTTAATAATATACTCTGTCTTTTTGAATTGTAGTTCATTGTTTGAGCCATATCGTTTAAAAAACCCAATTTTATGAAGTAGAAAATATATTTCAATTTTAATACATAATTATCTTATCTTATATAACTTTTAAGGAACTTCCAACAATTATACACATGTTTGTATAATCATAATCTTATTATCCGAGCATTCATAAATAAAATAATACATTTCAACATCTCTATTACAATATTCGAATTAAAGAAAATTTTGAAATTAAT
Organism: Vigna unguiculata; assembly: GCF_037176805.1. NCBI lineage: Eukaryota > Viridiplantae > Streptophyta > Magnoliopsida > Fabales > Fabaceae > Vigna > Vigna unguiculata. Next base: position 1,132,192 of record NC_140800.1, read on the forward strand.
TCTTCTCACTTGGAGATAGCATGCCTATTAATAAAACATTTTTTATATACTTTAAAAAACTGAATTGTATTTTCAGAAACTTAAAATACTTGTACGTCTCCCTCTAATAAGAAAATTCAAATAAAGAAACAAACGGAAATTAAGTCAATATATAATAAAAAACATAACATTATTTTCCCTAATAAAAAAAATTCTATTATCCATCACCTCCTTATAAAAAAATAATTTCAAACCTCAAAATTATAAAACAAAATTAGAGAGAATGAAACTTGTTAGTGAAAGATAAAGTAAATATTTATAACCTATATAGAAGATTTTGTCCTTTAATTATTTTAAGATTCATGTGTGAATAAAAACTTCACAATTTTTCACTAGCTAATGAAATAAAGCCATTTCGTAAAAATTTATTATACAAAGATGTGACTTTATAGGAAAATCCCAACACATTTATCAACTCAGTAAAATATATAAAAATTGAAACACTCGATATTCAAAGGTGGAAGCAAATAATTAAATGATAAAATTAACAAACTATTGATAATTAAGTAACAAGATAAGCATTCAAGTAAAAAACGATATAATTAATTTTTTAATTGATGAAGAATATAAATTTTTTTATATAATTACTACAGTAATCTAACTTAATAAATTAATCACAATTAAAATTTCTTTATTCCATGCCATGAATGTAGGTGTAAGGTAATTGTGTTAGAATGAATGCTTCTTCTTACAGTGATGGATGAATGACATGACAAACAATAGTTGCTGCAGAATCCTATGAATAAAAAAAGGACCAACCTACCATAAATGCTTACCTTTTTATTTTTTAAATTCTGAGTAAAGAATATATTTAGATCCTGCTACATATTTACTAAAGGGAATTTCAATGATATTAAATAAATATTAAAAATAATTAATAACAAATTGTATTAAAAGACACATGAAAATACGACATCAACATTTTTCTATTAAAAAGGTTATTTTTAATATTCTAAATATTTTTATTGACATTCTTTTTTCATTTATTGTATCTTCACCAAATAAAATATGAGCACTATCTCTTTGCACAAGCTTCTTCGAATCGAATTTTGTCGTACAAAATAAAAAGCTGCTGGTTTTTAAATAGTAATTGTGAAACGTGTAAGATATTAAATATATTGAATTTTTATATGATAATACAACACATATGTTTATAATTACATAAATTATAGACAGATAGATTTTATGAGTTGCATTATAAACTTATAAAAAAATGTTTGAGAAAATATTAGAAGAATAAAATAGGATTAAAGAAAATTAATTTATATTTATACGAGAAAAATCTTGAACCAAAACTATGGATGATTCTCATACACTTGAAAAAAAAAATTAAAGTATAGAAGACATACAAAAGATTCTCCAATGATAAAGTTTAAAATAACCAAACACGTAATGAAGATTCGTTGGTACATATTCAACATTAATTATATATTAATTATATATACTATAGAACATTAAGCATGTATCTGTTGCAGCAAAAATCAAAACTGGACCGTATCCATTTGGGCCATGTTACATATGTTCAAAGAGATTGATATTTAAACCCCTCAAATTGCTATTAAAAGTTCAATTTGTTGCGTAATTCATCTTATATACAAGTTTTCTTAAGCTTTGTTCTTAATAGTAGTAGTAAAATTATCTATAATACAAATTAAATTATTTAATTAAATACAATTAAATTATACATTCCAATAATAAGATAATTAAATATAGTATAAATTACATTATAAATTAGAATTAAATTCATTAAGATATAAGTTGTCTATGCTCACTACTAAAAATTCTCATATTACATGAGAATTTTCTTGCAAATTTGTTAAAGAAAATTTTGAAAAAAAAAACATTTTCTTATTATTTTTTCTAGGAATATTAATTGACAAGTAATTCATTTATAGATAATTATTTTTTACAAAATTTATTACGAAAAGTGTTTTATACAAAATATTTTGTAAAAGAATTCACAGTAATTATTCTGTAATTTTTTTTTCATAACATAAATTATAAGTATTTCTTGAAAAACAAAATTGACAAAAAAATATGAATTTTTTAGGAATGACTTTATAATATAATTAGATATAAAGTAGATATCACTTTACATAACGTTTTTTTAATTTATTTTATATTTTTTTCTAAAAGAAAAGTTCACAGGACTTCTTAATTTTATATTATTTTTAGATAATTATTTTAAGTATATTTATAACACTGTGTAGAAGGAATTTACATTTTTCCATCATATTTTTATTACTCAATTTTATATTTTAATAGAAGGGAATATATTTTTTGTAATTACCTTTATTGTAATTTTTCCTTAAATAATTTTGTTTTTTTAATTCTTTCTAAATATTTTTGGTTGTATATATAATTCCAAATAGAACTTTTTTGAGAATCCGCAAAGATACAACTTTTAAATTTATTATATTTTTTTAATAACTATCAAGCATTTTTTTCTTTTATATTCGTTTTCTCTTAAAACAATTATTATATAACAATACATAATAGGAAATAACACTATAAAGCATATCGAATTAAATGAAATAAAAATGTATATATAAATGCAACAATACGTGATTATATAATAACAGTTAAATATCCTGCATTTCTTTGAATATGAAATTAAAATTTGTCTCCATTTTAAATTTTAATATATTTTTATCTTAAACTTTAAAATTAAATAAATATAATTTTTGTAATTCAAAAATATGAATTTTAAATTATTAAAATATCAATTTAAAATATCATTTAATACATTAAAATTTAATATAATTGAAATTAGAATAGAAAAATTATATCTATTTTTTTAAAATTTGAAGATTAAAATATATTAGATAGAAACAAATTTCAATTTTTTATTAAAATTCAAAGATTAAAATATATTTAACTCTGATAATAATAATAATAATTATTATTAAACAAATTACTCAAATTAATAAGAAAATAACTAATTATATATTGAATAGCAGTTGAGATTATATCTGAAGTACATAATATACACTAAAATTCATATTATTCTCATCTCTTGAAATAAAAACGTTTTATTGGTTATCCTTTTACAAATATACATATAAATTAATATTTTAAATTTGGAATAAGAAAAAGAATGGGTGAGAGTTTGTGCGATTGAAAAGAAAAGAGAATTATTGAATGGAGAATATTTGGTTCCATAAATTATATCTTATGATGAACTTTGAATAAACAAAGATGGATTGAAGCCACGAGGGAGTTTTTAATGCTATTCAGAATAAAGTCCCTAACCTAAAAGAATCACTAATCTCTTCATATTAAAGCTTTTTTCTGAGACTTTTTTTTCTTAAAAATAAAAACAATTTAAATATTAATACCTTTGTTTAAAATAATAAAATACCAAACCAAGGCCAAAACAAGGATTTGATTTCCCAAACAATCCTTATATTATCATAAATTTATCTTAATAAAACTAAGGATTAAATATGTTTTTGTCCCTCAAGTTTCAGCAAAATTTAAAATTAGTCTCTCTTTAAAAATTTTGACCAATTTAGTCATTTATCTTTAGAGATGCGTGAATTTAGTAATTTTGATTAATTTTTTTTATGTTTAGTTGACGTTTCAAACATATTTTATGATAATATTTGAGTTAACATTGAAACTTAAATGTGTCAAATGATGTAAGCAATTAAAATAGTATCATGAAATATAATTGAAATGTCAGATAAACTTAACAAAATTTAGTTAAAAGAATTAAATTCACGTATTTTAAAAATTGAAAGACTAAATTGATACAAAATTATAAGAATAGACTAATTACAAATTTTATTATAACAGAATAAAAATATATTTAATCCTAAATCCTAAAACTAATTTAACGGTTGTTAATTGTTCTTCCACCGCATTCAAGTCTGTTAATTGTTCTTGTATATCCTTAAAAAGATAACATATGATTTGTTTCCGTGTTGTAGAAATTTTTAAAGGTTGGACTTTGCATAAAAATTAAACCCACGACCTTATATGTAAGATGAATAAATCATTTAAGAAAATATATTTTATTATAAAAATTTTAAATAAGATATAAATTTATTTCTTAGTTATTTTATATGGGTGACTTTTACATAGTTCAAGCTATTCAATATAACAAAAGACAAATTTACAGAAGGTATTATAATATTTCTTTTGTTTTTTTTTTACTGACAACTATTCGAAATTATTTTGCTTTTACTTAACTATCATTTACAAATTTCAAAAGATCGTCGATTATTATTATGTTAATTATATCTGTATTATTTTTTTCAAACATTTGATTGATATCTCTCTATACATATTGTAATATAGAAATAAAAAAAGAGATAAAAAATATTAGACGTATTTTGTAAAAGAAAAACAACTTTTTCTAAATTATATTTATCTATAACAATATATAAATGGATTCCCTTTTTTTATCCACATTTCAAAATACCAATTTTATCCTTTAAATATAATAATTTATTAAATTTTTAAAAATTGACAGTTACTTTAACAAGCTTTTTTATAAAATCGGATGTCTTTATTTCTTCTCTTCTTCTTTATTTATCGATGATTATTCTTTTGTCTGTTCTTATATATTTCACTTTATTTTTAATAAATATAATTTTAATTTATATGTTAACTTAATAACATTACAATATTATCATCTATTAATATAATAACACGCATATTTAAAAAATGGATACACACAGACCCGATAGGTATCGCGTATGTGTTTATGCTATATATATTAAAAAAATTAATATATTAATAGAAAATATTGTTTATATTTCCTTAAATTAGTTATCCGTTGGATTTAAAACATTAATTTAATTAACTTAAAAATATAATGTATTTGAAATACTAAATTACATCAAATCATCAAGGTAAACAAAAGCGCATCTGGTGTAGTGGTATCATAGTACCCTCCCACGGTACTGACCGGGGTTCGATTCCCCGGATGCGCAATATATTTTTGATAATTAATATTTGGAAAGTGCTTTTTCCCTAAAAGCACTTTTATTTTACATATTGGTATATGAAGCTTTTCTTCATGTTTTTTGCGAAGAAAAATCGTGTGGCATCTATTTTTATTTGTTTAAAAGGTATCAGTTTTAATAATTTAAAAAAAAAACTCACAATTTTATATGTTTTTATTTTTACTCCATTATATTTTAAATGAATTTATTAGTTCATTTTTTATTTTGTGTGCGTTTAATAATGTTAAATATGGCTAATTTTACGATGATTGAAAATAAATAATTAACACAACATTGACCTATTAGTTTATAATCAACGTTTAAAACTTACTTTTGTGATATTGGAATAGCTTGTTGGACATAGCAGAAATACCTAGTGATGATTTCATGTAACATTTTTTATTATTTGCAAATGTGCTTCTTTTAACTAAATTAATTTTAAATGGTTGACACTTCTCTTCATTGATTTTTTTTTTTTACAAATCAAAATAATGTTAGAAGCTATGTATTTGTTTTTGTTTTTCTAGTCTTCTTTGTTGTATTTTATCCTATTGAGAGAAACACTGGTCAACTTCTATTAAAACTATTAAGAGATAAAAACAGATTAAAACTTAAAATAGTGTAACTTATCTTATAGTTAAAAAAATGAACTTAAATGACTTGATTAATAATTTCTTCAAACGTCCTTTTTATAATTCCATTTTCTTCACCTTATGTACGAATGTTTCTTCCATGTACTCCAATTATAATAGTGTAACTTATCTTATATTTAACATACTCAAACATTTCTTTCATTTATTTTAATGAAATATCAGGTCTTTTATTTTATTAAAATTAATTAAAAATAAGATAAATTTAAATATATAAATTTTATAAAATTGAATTGTATTTATAAATTCATTTCTTAAAATAATATTAGAGTGTTTCATGTTTGTTATTTGTTAAATTTATTATCTCCCTTATTATCTCACCGCTACTATGTTTATTCCTTTATTCAAGATTTATATGCATAAAGTGTGTTGGATTTCATGTCGATCAAAGAAAAAATAAATAAACTAATTTGAAATTTAACTTTTTTCAAACATTTGTCAACAAAAAAAAAAAATTCACTAAGCGAGATACCTACACACTAATGCAGTTTGTGCAGTTTGTACATTTTTTATAATATTTGAGGAAGTTTATGTCTCGTTTCTATAGACAACCAAAGCATATACATGTTTATGCCTCGGTTTTATAGACAACCGAGGCATATATGTCCTAAAATTTTTATGCTTTCCTACTATTTTCAATTTTTAAAATTAAAAACAGAGTTTTGTGTCTCTGGTGGACATTTAACCAAGACATGTAGTCTTTTAGGCCTCAGTCCAATTTTAACCAAGGCATATGTGATTACATTTATGCAGCAGGTGCTACTTAACCGAGGTATATAGGTTAAAAACAAAATCGTGCACTGTTGGATCGTCTTCTTCGCATGGTGTAGCATTAGCGTCTCCATTATTACATTTCGCCTCCAATTGTTGCAAAACGCGTAGATTCCCTTCTTCCATTGTTACATAGCACGCATCCCTTCTTTATTGTTGCAAAACGTGTGGAGCTCAGACGTTGCCTCCATTGTCTTTGTTTATGCATGAGTTAGGGTTTGTGTTTAATGGTGAAGTTACATTGTGGTTTGCTACTGCATCGTTCTTGTTCATGCGTGGTGGCTGGTTGCAGATATGCAACGAGAAGGTATGGTGCATAAACTTAGACTTGTTTCGTTTTTCAGATATTACTCGTGTGGAAGAAACGTGTTGTGGTGGTTCATCTTAGGTGCGGAGTTTCTCCATGTACATGGACGCAATGGTTGTAATAGTGATTGGTGTGAGTTTTTCCATATGCGTGGACATAATGGTTGGTGAAACATTTTTTGGTGACATGGTTGTCAAAGTCAATGGTGATATTTTGCTCACAGTAGCTAAATGTTGGTGACCATTCAGTTTTTTTTTTTTCTTAATTTTTAAGACATATTATACCTCAGCTCACTTCGAAATCAAAAGTTAAATATACCTCGGTTCATAACTGAAACATAAAGACACTATTCTTTATCTCGACTAAATATACAATCAATTTTTAAATTGAACCAAATTATCAAAATAACCGCGGCAGAAACACTTCCTACTACTTACGAATCACACACCATGACATTCCATAACATTAGAATCAAAATTTCAATAGGATTTGAGCTGAAACTTTTTATGGACTTCTATGTGTGTGTGGGTATGACATTTATGTTAATTTTTCCCATGATTCTTGTATGATTGATTCTAGTCGGAGAAAAAAATTCACCCCTAGGCAATTGGAAACTGATGAGGTTCCTGTACGAGGAGCAGACAAGTCTTTTCAGACAATCTCGTATGCTATGTTCTCACATCGACAGAGCATAACAAGAGGTGGAAATTGGAACACCATCACCATTATTAGATCACAGAATTTTGAATGCGTCTGCTTCAATTCCAAGATATGGAATTTCGTTGTTTAGCACCTCTAGAGGTAAATCAAAACTCACACAGATTTTATCTTTTTGCCCAGTGAGAAGAAAAAGAAAACACTGTCAATGTTCTGATACAAATAATTGAATATCCATCATTATCATCAATTATTGTAACAGTAACATGCCCCATCTATTGTTTTTCCTCAAAGTTAACTATGTATTCTTCTTTATGAAGCATAGTATAGCTTTGATTTGAATATAAGGTACTGTGCTGGTTATTGTTTACCTAACTTGGGGTCAGCATAACACTGGAGTGGGATAATCATTCCCTCACTCTAAATTTGTATTCAAGATGATAAGGAATCAATTCTCTGCACCATTATTATAGTTCATATATACCATCAAAAAGATGTATCTTCCATATTGGCTTTATAAGATTTTGTTCTCTGCTAACAATAACAAATTCAGAACCCAACTAATGTTATGCTAATTCAATACATTGGTTGCAAATATTATGCTTGCAGAATCGTTTTTCAGTATGGTTTTTCTCAATTCTGTCGTTTTTTTCACCTAGTTTTGTAGAAGGAACACTAGAAACAAGATTAAGGAAGTTTCCTAGAAATCAAAGATGAAATTTGATGTTCTGCACTTTCGTAGAAATCAATTTGAAAAGACTGGTACGAACAAAACCATCAATCTTTTGTTATACCAACAAAAACATCAGAAAACAATGTTCACCTTTATCATCATATCATATCATAATATCATATCTATCATATCCCAAACTATACGTATAATTAACCTCTTCTTGATCTCATCTGTGAATAGAATAGAAATGAACAGTGAGGAAATCACAAAGCTGTACGTATGTTATGTCATACCAGATAAATACAAAGTCAAATAACGAGGTAGATATGAAACAAATACTGATAAAACAGCATCATGAAACATCGTCACTCAACCTTAAAAAAAACAACAATGAAATCTGGAATCCATAAAAACACACGTCTAACTATAAAGAAAAGATTTAAAAATCAAATCCACCGGCATCATCAAATCCAGCATCGTATCCAGCATCATAATCCGCAGCATCAGATACCATATCTCCGATCAACATACCACCCAAGGCACCGCCGAGCAATCCAGCTCCCAACCCCATTCCGAAATTGTTCTTCTTTGGTTTCTGGGCCGGTGGATATCCATATCCACCTTGTTGGGGGTACCCTTGATATCCATAACCATAACCGTTTTGCTGTGGGTATCCACCGTATCCGTTTTGTTGTGGGGGGTATCCACCGTAGCTCTGTTGAGGTGGATACCCGTATCCGGGTTGAGCCGGTGGGTATCCGGTGTAAGACGGTTGTTGGGGTGGGTATCCATATTGTGGAGCCGGGTTGGGCGGCGGCGGAGGATGTGATGTTCCGAAAGGAATTGCACTTGTTCCCGCGGAGGTCTGAGGAGGGTAAGCCATCACTGGCTCCGTTTCTGTTTTTGACGCGGCGGCGGCGGCGGAGAGCCTTCCGGCGGAGAAGGAATTAGAGACCTTTTCGGCGAATTTGTAAGAGAAATTGAATGACCCCTTGGATTTTCCTGAAGATTTGACGACCTTGTAGCTGACGTCTCGGAAGCCGTCGTCTTCGCCGGGGTTGTCGACGAGCTCCCTGAGAGGAACATGGACGGTGCCGATGATGGTGTCGCCGAGGGTGCGATCGGAGACGAGTTTGGCCTCGAGGGTCAAACGGTTCTCCTTTGCCAGCGCTTCGTTGACGGAGAATTTCACCGGATAGTTCCATTTGGGGTTGCAACCGCCGTCTTTGTCCACGTGGGTGGTTGCCGTTTGAAGATGATAAGGGTCACCGGTGAGCGACATGACGACGTAAACGTCCATCTTCGAGAAAAGATTAACATTCTTTATGTCTTTTGCTGATATGATGTTGAGTTCTAAGGTTCTGTATTCCATGGATTTCAAGATGAAGATGAAGAAGAAGAAGATGAAGAACAAGAGTTTCTGATAAGTTTTGTTTGGTGCAAAATCTGAGTTTTGTTTGGTGCAAAATCTGAAATGCTATGTATTGTTCTTCACAACTGAAACGATGAAAATATATATATATACAAGCTTCAAGAATGATATGCAGGAACCTTCCAGGTGGATAAAATTTTAAATTATAATTTTTTATGATTTAAATTTATTATTTATCATCACGCGTTTTGCTATTTTTGGGTTGGGTTATTAATATTAATATTTTTATTATTATTCCAAGGCGGTTCAGCGTTTTTGTGTAGTTTTTAATTCTTGCTTAATGTTTAAGATATTTTGCTAAATAAGAGAAATTTAAAATTAGAAAAAACGACAAGTATGGCCTTTTATGTCGCATTTCTGTCGCTTTGTTGTTTTTTGTTTAGTAATATTTTTTGATACTGATTTGGTGCATTCAGTCACAACTTAATTTCTCTACCAAAGTAGTTTGGAAATATGAAATTATATGTTTCATATTTCATTAATGAGTGAGATATGGATGAGAAATATTGTTCGAAATATTTAGAGAAACTTTTGGGAATTTAAATATAGCATGACATATTTATCTACAATTTCATTCTCTGTCTATTACTCAAATTAAATAGACAGAAAGGGTTAATCTGATTTTTTTTTAAAAGACTTTTTTGCCCTTTCCTTAATTCTGGAACGGGCATGAAGAGTTAACGTATCATGCGTGTGTAGAGTCATGTCATCATGCGCGCATGTCCATACACGGGTTGGGCTACGGCTTCGACGCGGAATTTCAAGTTAGGCCCAAAAGGATTTATATTTAATTAGATAAAAAGTTTTAAAGATTTATTTTATATATAAAAGAAACTAATCAATTAATTCATATGAATTTTAGCGTTTATTCTTTTTCAGATTTTATTTTCTAATTTATTAAATTTCATTTTATTTTCTCTTGATATATACGAATAGTGGACATGTTTTAAGTTACTGGGATCCTTGTCAAGCTTCCATTTGCTTCCATTTGACAATAACTTGCACTCAGAAGCATATTTTGTGAATATCCAATTTGCCTTTTCCTTTTTATTTACTTTATTTTTTAATAAACATCAATTATATTTGATTTATTATTATCTTATTAAAAAATTGTTTGGCCCATATCTGTTACAAATTCGGCCGAAATCAGATATATATATATATATATATATATATATATATATATATATATATATATATATATATATATATAACACGAAAGCAACTAAATTAAATATTTGTAAAAAATTCAAAGATTGAATTGGAAAAATAAACAATTAAGGATCTTTTGAAATTCAAAAAATTAGATAAACAAAATAGGTATTAATCCTATAAAATATTACAAAATAACAATTAAATATAATGGGTTATTGCAATAAAGTTTACCGTTATGTATTTTATAAATGAAGAAAGTAATTATGTATAAGAACAAATTTCAAAAAGTGTGTACTCAAATAAAGAAATCTATCTTACACATGGTTAGATTGTTATAAAACAAATAAAATATGAAAAAAAAGGAGTTAATTTTGTGGATGATGTATAGTACTAACATATGTATACTGTGATAGATATTGAGGTGAAAATTATTAATATGTTAATATTTTGAGTTTATATTATCAACACATATTGTGATATATTTTGATGTCACAAATTTCAATATTATGGGAAATAAATACTCAGAAACAGAACTAAAAATTATTTGTGACAAAAAAAACTTTGTGTGAAATATAGCTTTTAGAAAATATCCCACAAAATTCTACATTTGACACCAACTATTCCTTTTAAGTTTAGTGAAAATTACAAAAGAAAAAAAAAAACAAAATGCTCCTCTTTTTTTTAATGAGTGGTTTCATCCGTTCGATGCATGAGATTTCTTATATGAAAATTTTCATATTATATATATATATATATATATATATATATATAAATAAATAAATAAAACGTAGTTACTAGTGTATATATATTTTTTAAATATGAATAATATTATATTAGTAATATTATTAAATTTATATATAAAATAAATTTATATTTTATTAAAAATAAAATAAAATGAATAAAAAAATAAATATATATATATATATATATATATATATATATGAAAAAAACAAATGCAAATTATGCAAATCTAAACAAATTGTAACAAGTCCCGTGACCACTTAGTCTGTTTTTGAATTTAAGTTGAAATTAACTTTTTCTACTTTAAGTTTAGTACAACTTTAGGTTTAGTAAAAGGTAAGTCGATTATAATATGATTTATGTTTGAATATTTTTATTTAAAAAGTATTTTTTTTTCAATTAAATTAGATAATATTATTTTTAAATAAATACGAAATTAAATTTTAACAATTTTTTTTAAAAATTATGTAAAGTTAGTCAAATAAAATATAAATATAAATATAAATTAAATTAATAAAAATAAAAAGTAAATGACAGAAAAAATATAATTGGAAAAAGATCAAATTAGATAAAAATAATAAAGAAATAGGTTAATAGCATTCTAAAGATTATAGTTATTGATTTGTTAAAATTTTAAATTAATAAAAGTAACTCTTGAGTTAATTTATATTAACTAAAATTAAATATTATTATATTTAATCATGTCTCTTATTTTTACCTTTTATAAATAGTAAAAAATCAATTAAATAATAATAACTAAATATTAATAAAATAATAATAATAATAATAATAATAATAATTTTTATGTTTGGTAGACAACTAATTTTAAATATATAAATATATATATGTAAACAAATTAAAATATTTTTAAAATAAAAACAAACATTAAGAAAATAAGAAAACTTTATAATGAAATAAAGTTTTTAACAATAGAAAAAAATTATATAATTACTGATTTGGATTTCTTAAATTTTAGTTTAGTTTAATTTGATTTCTATATTTTTTATTAGTTTAATTTAGTATCTTAATTATTTAAAATAATTTAATTTTGTCATTTTTTTAAAATTAGAGTTAAGTACGTACGAGATACATGTAAAATCGTTGAATTTTTTAATTTTATTTTTACTATAAATGTGATTGAAAATTTCTCCAAAATTAAAAAATTTTAAATTTATGAGATTCTTCAAACATAATTAAACCTTGGATTTTTAAGTTCAATTGTTGAATTTCAAGTTTTCTATTTTTTATTTTCCAAACTTGAAAGTTTGAAGTTTAAATTAAAATATTTAATAATATTTAAAATTTAAACAAAACAACATAAAATATTAAAAATACAAATTAATATAAAATACTAAAAAGAGTATTAAAATGATAAAAAAAAAAAGAACTTAAAGCATACCAGAACTCGTGGAACACGTGGCCAGATAATCCTGCAGATATTGAGTAGGTAAAACTTAATCAAAATTTTGAGTTTAAATATTCTGCTTAAATGTCAATAGATATCCTTTAATTATAACAATTAAAAAATAGTGTTCTATATACCTACATGATTAATTCTTCATTATAAGATTATCCTAAATCTATGTTAGGAAAAAATCTTGTAACTGTTCCACTAATAGTAATAACTATTGAAGCTACAAATGGAAAAGAAAAATCTGAACTAAGCCCAGACAAAACAAAAACTAAATTAATATTATTATTATTTTATCATCCTGAAATCACTGTGTTCGATCCAATCACTGCATGCAAAAAAAACCTCCACGGTCTTCTCTTTCTTTCTCTTTTCCTTTTCCTTTTCTTATTATCGACAACATTAATCTTAGTTGTCGTGTTTGTGTCTGAGACTCTGTAAAATTCTTGCAACGCCTCAGACAGAGGCGGAGAAGTCGCCGCCATAAAGAATCTTCCACTCAAATAAGGCGGCAACCAACGAATTTCCCGTCGCTTTCCTGTCTCCGATGTCCGCTCCCGTCTCCATTGCCTCCTTTCCCTTCCTCTCTCTCCGGCACGCTCCTTCTCTCTCTCTTTCTTTCTCTTTTTCCAAATTCAAGGGAAATTCTAACGTTTTCCCTAACGATCGTTATTATACTATATGGTTTATTTGTGAGTGGATTTTGCTTTGTGATGATGCAGGGTGTAGTTGGGATTGGAGGGTGTTCTTGCAATGGAGGGGGAACCGAGCCAGCTGAAACGGGCTGCGATTGATGCCACCGCCGGAGCTCTTTCCGGTGCTGTATCCAGGACCGTCACGTCGCCTCTCGATGTTATCAAGATTAGGTTTCAGGTTAGACTTTCTGATCATCAATGTTCCATTTTTTGTTTGTACAATTCAAAGATTGTATTTTTTTTATAATGTAAGCACTTTTTAATTATTTTTACTGAACTTTTTTCCTGGAAGTCTCTAACTTAATTGCATTTTGTATCTTTAATTGCTCGTTTTACGAGATTGATGACAACAATGTTTTAAAAAAGTTGGAAGGTTAGTATATTAGTAAATTTTGATATAAATATCTCCTTAATTGAAGTCAGTTATTTTTTAGAAGTGAGGGCATTTATGGTTTCCTTGACTTGTGTTTCTTTTACCAATTGTGTATTTGCTGTGTGATTTTCATTTGCCGGATACTTGCCCTGCTTTGGAAAGTGTTTTAAGTCGAACTCTTTTTGGTTTTAAAATGGATAAACGGTAATCAGTGAACTTAGCTGTTAAGGGGTTCCTTTTTAAGTGTCCTTTTAAGGGTTTTTTACAATCCTTTTTCTTGATTTCCATAAAATATTTATATTTGTAAGATTTTTTATGTTACCATTGTCATTTCTACAACACAATAAATCCATGCATACATAAACTGATTACAGGTTAATTAAAAGGTAGGAGTGTAAATAACAAAAGAGTAACTAATGTTGTCTTAAACTTTAAAAATGACAATTAAACATGAACACAAATCTTTGAAAAGATGATACACAGGAGGGAGTTTGAAATAGAAAATTTTCTTTAAAAAAATTACATTGATGCATATCTACTCGGATTTCCAATATTGTGAATTTCAATAGAAATATCCTACGAACTTCTTAACTAAGTCCTTTAGGACACTCGAAAATAAGACACTTTAAAGTATTTTTTGGTGTTTAATTAATGAACAGCATAGTGGAGTTCCCCCACATCCAGGGACAAAATCGTGTATATAAGGGGGGACAACCTTTATCTCACAAGATGAATTTTGGGATTGAGTTAGACTTAAGATCCTATCAAAACATACTCTAACAATGGTTGTCATATCTGGTTGGAATTTTGTGTAGTTAATATATCTGGTATTACTGAGTTGTTGGCATCATTTTATTTAAAATATATGTGGCCTCGGGAATGTTTGCATTAACGTGGGATTGCACAATAAGATTTGTTTGCACTGGTTAATCTTTTAATTTTTAAGCGAGACTTAGGGAACTTGGGTTCATCATCATGGTTGGTCATTGCAGCCTGAGCTGAATTAAGTTGTTATTCGCATTCATTGTTAGGTTCAACTAGAACCCACATCTTCATGGACTTTACTACGCAAGGATTTGTCTACTCCTTCAAAATATACCGGCATGCTTCAAGCAACCAAAGATATTTTCAGAGAAGAAGGGATGCGGGTAGGACAACCCAGCTTCTATTACTTTTTGTTTAATCTTCCTCCTAATTCACTTCTCTCTGTAGTAATCCGCAGCTGATTCCTATTTACCTTAAGAGGGTACCAAAAAGCTGTTGGTGAGATCAGTGTATTATATAATGCTTGAGTTCTTGCTATCTTTTGGTAGTTTCCTGTCAACTTTTTTTTGGGAAAAGTTTCTGTATTACTCTTTCTCAATTCTGTCATGTTACAGGGTTTTTGGCGGGGAAATGTGCCAGCTTTGCTCATGGTTATGCCATATACAAGTATACAATTTACTGTTCTACACAAGTTGAAGACTCTTGCCTCTGGTTCTTCCAAAACAGGTATGCCTACTTGGTGTCTGTGTCTACACATGAATTTGCAATTTACTCATAGGTGTATGTCTGCCCATACTTTTTTTTGTTGATGTTGTTAAAACTTTGAATATATAGTTCAAGGTCTATTCATTATTTTTATGGCAGGTTAAAGCCGTGTCAATCTGCAATCTAGAGTTATTAATTACTTGGTCATTTCCTGTTGTAGGTCTATTATGTTCATTGCTTTGCTTTCTGTTGCTGCAGAGAATCACATGAATTTGAGTCCTTATCTGTCCTATATGAGTGGGGCAATAGCTGGGAGTGCTGCTACTGTAGGTTCATATCCCTTTGATCTTCTCCGAACCATATTAGCTTCCCAGGGTGAACCAAAGGTATAAGCATTTTAAAACGTCCAATGTTACAAGATGGTTTTGAACTGAATTACTGTAATGTATACTAGTTGTGAACTGTGAAGGTTAATGAAGAAAATTGCTGGCATGCTTTTAAAGACCCTCCACTGTCCATTTACTTCTTCTTCTTTCTCGGTTCATTCTACTTGAAACTTTTATATTTATGTGTGCTTTTTATATTAATTCCTTCTAGAAATGTAAGATATAATACCATTCCTTGTGTATTCACTTGATAATTTAAGGTTTTGGTATAGTTGGTCAATGACATCGTATTACAATCTCTATGATCAAGTGGTCTAGATTTTTATCCCTGTTACCCCCATTCTTCCGATAAAAAGGTTGAATTTCAAACCTTGCTTGGCATGTCCTTGCTTCAAACCTTAAAAGACTCTTGTTTAAGGGGGAATTTGCGAGATGTAATATAATTCATTTATGTGTCTTTACCTAACAGCTGAAGCTTTTAGATTAGTTCCTTCGTGATCATTCATTTTTCCAATTGTGGTGAGGGAGTGTCCACCTTTGCTTCTCAAGAGCTTTGGCATGGAAAAAGGAAAACTTCCACTTGTGGCCTTTGATTATATAACTTTAGCTTTGAGTGCATAGCTTGAGGCTGTTGTGATCCTTTATGTCTCATGAAATCAATTTTGGGACAATGGCTTGCTAATATTTTCCCATTGTTCAGGTTTATCCAAACATGAGAACAGCATTTGTTGATATTGTCCAGACTCGTGGCTTCCAAGGCTTGTATGCTGGATTGTCCCCAACCCTAGTTGAGATTATACCATATGCAGCCCTACAATTTGGCACCTATGATACATTTAAACGTTGGGCCATGGTAAAATTTCAGTTCTTCTATTCAACATTTCATTTATTTGTAGGCATGCCCGTATTGAACGTTCGTTTGGTTTTATTTTCCCACTGGCTATTTGCAACGACAAGGAAGATATGCAGCAGTTTGTGTTACTTTAAATTTTGGTCCGAGAAAAATGTTGTTTATGCCTCATACCTAGTCTCAGCTTTGCATCTCTGCTAGACTAAATATAACTGCTAGTGGCCACTGACAGAAGTAGAGATTTTTTGTTTCAATAAGTATCATCATAACTCACTATGTAAAATGTCAGTATACAAATATGGTGTACATTATATTAAGATTCCTTTACAAAACTGATATATGCTTTACTCATACTTTATAGTGAGCAATTATTTGATACCTGTTTTTTAATAAATGTAGGCGTGGAATCAACGTCAACATTCGAATTCTACTACAGAAAACATCTCTAGTTTTCAGCTTTTCCTCTGTGGAGTGAGTGCAGGAAAATGTGCCAAGCTCGCCACTCATCCACTTGATGTAGTCAAGAAAAGATTTCAGGTAGATGATGAAATTTTGAACCCCTCATTCCTCCCTAAAGCAAATTATGAATCTTCATTCTTTTTCTGCAGATTGAAGGTCTACAAAGGCATCCAAGATATGGAGCTCGGGTTGAACACCGTGCATACAACAATATGCTTGATGCCATAAAGCGAATATTACAAATGGAGGGTTGGGCTGGTCTATATAAGGGGATAGTTCCATCAACTGTTAAAGCTGCACCAGCTAATGCTGTAACATTTGTGGCGTATGAATTGATATCAGATTGGCTGGAATCTCTTTTGACTTGATATTTTTTACTAAGGGGGAGGAGAAGGGGATTTTTTTTTTTAAATTTTCATTATCTCATTCTTTTTAATCCATTTAATCGTCGCATGGATAGGAATAGGTATATGCTAATTTTGAGATAGTGGATACGATTCTAGTTCAGTTTTAAGATGAATCTTCAGCCAAGTAAAAGCTAAGATTTAGCAGGGTGACATCAATTTTCCTTTTACCAAATGGTGCGCTTTAGCTGTTGGTGGGATTATTCTTGTTAAGGTGATTTTTACTTACAAATTTATTCTAAATGGTTCAGAATCTGTCTTTATTCGGACTTCATCTTCCACAATTTGAGGGTTTTATATGCACTGTTTTTGCAACCAATTCAAATTAACTATGCTCAGGGACTAGGATCAAGATGATTAAATTCGAGGCTAATGACGCAGGGACACCAATCTCTGCATGGAATAAGTCTAATAGTAAGTAATCTAAATATTAGAGTTTACAAATATATGCATCTTGGAAGAACAAAACTGAATTTGCTCATGTTTTTATTAATTGTCGTGAAGTAATGCAAAAACAACAAACAATATCTCAGCTGTAGGGTTTCAAAACCCTTATTGCAACTCACGCTCTCCAGGTTAATTTTTCCGGTCAGAAGTACAAATTCAATTGTTGATATGACGATGTCATTAAAATCTAAGTATAGGGGCTGCACAAGCACCAGCTAATATAGTCTATTACAAGCAACCTGATGTTATGGCCTTTTGGCATTGTCCTTTCTTTCGAACATTTTTTAATGCCCAAGACTTCGTCCACACTTGAAATCCATTTAGAAGAGCCATTTTAAGACAAGAAAGAACCGGTGAGTAATGTGAGTAAAGCTATTATCTATCTAGGTGCTTCGTTCTTGTCTTTACTGCTACCTTCTGGAGGTTGTGATAAGAATTGCAAGATCCTCTGAACCTGAACAAGATCGACTTGAAATTTTTCAGCAATTTGGTGAGCATTCATACGTCCATTGTAATCATCAGCCTTGCCTTCGTGCAAAAGGATGATATGGCGCAACTGAGCAATATTCAAAGTGCCAGTAGGAACCTGCCTTTCCTCATAGCGCCCAGAATCTGGTTTTGTGTTTCGCAATTTGGGCATTGGCCTGTTGTACTTCTCAACCACGAATGCCTGTAACAATATTGTCTAGATGTAAGGTGAATTTGTCTTTGTAAATATGCACTAAAAGGTCAAAAGTAAAACTTTGACCATTGAAACTGCATTTGCAATATTATTTTTGAGAAATGATTCTTTTGGATGTCTATACTAAAAATGTTTATTACTTCTCTAAAATAAGTTCGTCCAAACACATTCCAAAAGTTAATCAAATTTGTCAAGTTCCCATGTTACCATGCTAATACCATGAGTAAACAAATGACAGAAACCATACTCAACATTGATTGATAATGAAAAAGGTATACATAGCAGTATCTTATGCAAATATTGGCATATAAAATACAGTCAAAGGCAGGATTGTGTTGGCAGATTTCCTTTTTTTTTACCGCAGATGAACACGCTAATATAGAAAAAATGGGTTTCCTTGATGTTCAATGCCAATAGTACCATTTTTGTGCTTCACATACAGTGACAAACTTTAATAATACTCAACATCCGGCATTAGAAGAATTTCATAGGAAGAGTGAACAATAAATCAATTTGAAAAGTTGGAGTTATCTGTTAATACATACACCGTAATGACAGTTCTGCATCAACTACAATTCTACAGAAAGAGTAAAAACAATTTGATATAAAATTACCTCACCCATCTCAGATTTCCCCCCAGGCTTTGATTTAATTCTACCAACCATTTGACCAAGCATAGCATCAAATTTGGGATCTCTTTCTTCCAGGATGTTGTCCGTATTAACTCTAGGATGATCATCTTAAGCCAAGACCAAATAACAGTGAAATCAACCATTATGAAATAGCACTGTAGCATTATAAAACTTCACAAGAACATCAAAATTATAAGCAATATATATGTGGAACATTTCAAAAAGACTCAAATTAACATGAAGCAAATTCTTTTTTGTTTTTGATCGATAAATAATTGGTACAAGTAAAACCACAAAAAATCTAATGGCATCAGCAGCGGCAAGGAGGAAATTACAGAATGGAAATGGAGTGGGATGGAAGACCTGGGTCGTTTAGTTTGAGAAAGTGTATTTCAATTTCATTTTCTACCATCACTTTTAATCACAATAATGTAACATTGTTTTGATTTTGTTACCTGTTTTAAAAGAAAACAACTTGCACTAGTGTTCTGAATTCATTTTCCATTTCCACAATTTCTTACTAAAACTTTTAAATACCAGAACAGAAAACAGAAAACATTTTCTGAAACAAAGTGACCCCTTAGATGTTTCACTGGTTATTGGTATATAGAGGAGTAGAAATGGGTGAAGAATAAAAAATCTACATCCAGTTAAACTTCTTTTCCTAAATTTTACCGTCCACCACCACACACACACACCATTTTTCATTACACCATTTTCAGCTGAACTAAGCTTGTACACCATAACGCATAACCCAACCCACGTGGATGCAAAAAAACTCTAAAGGGATACCTTAAACTGAAAAATAACATTCAGAAACCCCCACCGTCTCAGCCTTGTACTAGAACATCACAACAGAGTAGAACCCAGTCTCGGGATAACCCACATTAGCTACCTTAATTTCCAAGGCACCTTCCAACTTTTTCGGCTTTCCCAGAACGAAATCATGTTAAAGGAACAATTTTTTCGTAATCCTTTAGCTCTAATTTCCCAACCAAAAACTTTGAACCTACGGGAAGGGAGAGGCATAATTACCGGCGTGAAGTACGTCTTGTTCGGCGGCTTTCGAGATCTGCGCCGTCTTGTCGGTGGCAACCGTGGGCGGCGGTCGGCGATCAACGGCGATCTTTGGCTTGGAGAAAGATGAGGTGTCAGCCTCGGATGCTGCCCGGATTCTTCCAGATGCTCGACGAAATGCCTGACCCATCGTTGTGTTGTGACGCCAAACGCGGCCTTGTGATGCCTCTTATAGCGTAAGCCTAATGTTGAAGATGTTTTCGTGGCTTGTTTTGGTGCAGATGTTTTATAGAGACTCAACTAATACTCTTTATAACCATTCTATAGTATTATGTAAAGTTTATTACAATGTAAAGTTTTTCAACAAAACATAAGATTTTGTCCCATAATTTAGTGTGATTTATATAAAATTGTACATTTCCTTCATAAGTTAATTTCAATAATAATAAAGACTATACAATAAGAAAACAATGTATTTGCTTCACTTGAATACTCTTATTCTTTTTGCACGTTCAATCATAATTACATTTTAATTATTTTCAAAGAATATACAATTATATTTTTCATTCAATATATTTGTTCACTTTAAAATCTCAATATTTTTTTTCTCATATTTGCTTCCATCTCTTTATAATAAGCAATTTATACTTTTACCCTTCTTTTTTACTTATTTCCTTTATTCTGCCAATCGACGTTTTTTATTTATTTATTTATTTATTTATTTTAAATATGACTAAAGACAGACAAACCCTAAAACACATCACTTTGATGGTGATTTGGGATTATGAAGATTACAAATCACAGCGAACAAAACTGCGATGCTGAATGAATTCTCCCTTCGAATCACAGATTCTTCGGTAATTCCTAAACTCGGATATGTTTCATTCCCAACGCTTCAAACCCCTTCTTCTCTATCTGAAGTCACTCTCAAGAACACCTCTTCAAACCCCACAACCCAAGAATCTTTTCCCCTCGATACTCTCTCTGAAACACACCTCAAATGCTTCACAGCAACACTCTTTCACGGTTTCCTACCTCGTAAACGATCGCGGGTTCTCCCCGGAAACCGCTCTCAAGGCCTCCAAATTCATTCAATTCGAAACCTCGGAAAAGCCGGACTCAGTCATCGCCTTCTTCAGAGACAACGGATTCAGCAACACCCAGATAAACAGCATCGTTAGAAGAGCACCCAATGTGCTCACTTGCGACCCCCACAAAAGGATTTTTCCAAAGTTCGAGTTTTTACTCTCCAAAGGGGCCTCACGCTCTGACATTGTGGAACTGGTGAGTAGGAGCCCCAGAATCCTTTACTCCAGCCTCGAGAATAACATTGTCCCTTCGTATGAACTGATGAGGAAGTTTCTTCAAACTGATGAGAAAACTATGGACTGCATACGCTCTTGTGGGCATTTCTTTGGTACTGATCGTGTGGTGCAGAATGTGAAACTTTTGGTTGATGATGGAGTCACCGATCCTGTGATAGCCTTTTTGTTGCGCAGGAGAGTTTCTATAATCTTGTGTTCTGCCTTGAAGAGGACTTTGGATGAGGTTAAGGAAATGGGGTTTGATCCTTCCAAGTTGAGCTTTGCCATCGCGCTGCTGGCGAAAACGACCATTCCGAAATCGCGATGGGAGAGGAAAGTTGAGGCCTTTAAGAGATGGGGTTGGTCTGAAGAATTGGTTCTTAGAGTGTTTAAGAGGCAACCCCTCGTGATGTTGGTGTCCCAAGATAAGATTGATAGGATTATGAGATTTTGGGTTAAGCAATTAGGTTGGGACTATTTGGCTCTTACCAAGAAGCCAGAGATTTTTGGATTTAGTTTGGAGAGAAGGATCATTCCAAGGGCACTTGTTGTCCAGTATTTACTCAAGAAAGGTTTGAGGAGTAAGAGTGGCAGCTTGGTTACGCCATTTTCTGTTTCTGAAAAGGTGTTTATTGAAAACTATGTCATGCGTTTTAAGGAGGAGACAAGTGAACTATTAAAGCTGTACCAAGTCAAAGACTAAAAGAGGATGATCAAATGGTTAACTTACGAGAACTAATTTCTCTGATTCTAGAAGTTTGTATTTCTTCAACCCTTATAACTTGGGGTTAGTCATGTTTAAATTCAACTGATTTAAATGAATTGTTTCATTTTGATGGGTTGGAATGGACCCTTTGTTGACTGCTGCTTTCTGCAATTCCCACCACATTTGTCATTTTTATCAATTACTTGACGTTATATAAATGTAACTGTAGCATGATAGGTTTAGCTCAAATTCTTTAATATCCAATGCTTATCTGCAACCTAGCTTACACAAGATTTATTTTTTGTCATTGCCTTTGGAATAAAAGTGTATATGTCATCCTTGTATTTAAGTATGCACAGGCAAGGACCGTTTAGTTATTAGTTTGTATACATACCAATCATTCTAGGTTTGGTTTCTGGATTGAATATTTTAACTATTTTGGTGATTGAATATTGTAGTTTGTATGGTCACTTGTAATAAGTGTGTCTGAGTGAGATCATACTAACTAGGGATCAGTAACTTACTTCCTGCTTTAGTATGAATTTCAATCATCAGGTTTGATATGGAGAAAACTTATCTTCTGAAAATGGTGCTTTCAAAGCTTTCAATTGATGTGAAAAAAAATTTGTGCTTATTTGCGGCACAGTTGTCAACTGGTCATGTCAATCTGATAGGGCATATGTGAGACAAGTTCTTTGCTTGGAGAAAGATGAGGAAAATATATGAATTTTAGATGATAGAATCATCTTGCTGCAAGAACTTGTTACTCTTTTAACTTTGTGATTGAACAAACATGGGTAATTCGAGTTTAGTTGTTGCTTAGGTTTCTAACTTCTAGATTTTTTTCTTTTAATATTTGATTCTGGTTATGCTTTCTTTTGTTTACTGTAGAAGTGCAGGCTTGGGGTAATCCTTGATCAATTCAATGATAAGAACAATGCAAAATTGTCATGAACTCAGAATATTTCTAAAGCTTCATCTTCAAGAGAATTGCACGAAGTTTGAACTTCATTAAAATATTTATTGGAATTCAAGTTAAAACTGAAATGTCCCCTAAGTTTATCCAAGACTAGCATATAATTTGCAATTGTAACTTCTTCTTAACCTATATAAAGACCACCCTGAAGAAGAACAAGAACAACAACCATTTTTCATGTGTCAAAAAACTCCACTGAATTTTCTCTTTGTCATGAAAACTTTCTAAGAATATTGTGTTTGTTTCATCCCAAAAAGTTAGTAAGGAGAGCCTGATAGACTATGTATATGGACAAAAAATATTTAATATAATATTATAGTTAAACTAATAAAAATAACTTAAGTTAAATAAAAAAATTGAACATAATATATATGATCAGTCAAATTAATATAAAAAATACTAAGTGTCTTTTATTTTCTTGATATTTTATATTACATATTATAATTATTTATCCCGCTGAAAAAGAAAAAAAATTAAAACTAAACTTACAAATATATTTGATACAATCTGTACATACATATTAAGACAATATGATAAAAAATTAAAAACATAATTCAATTATTCTTTTTTGCATTGTTTCTTTTTTTTTCACAAATTAAATAAGATGTAATCAACCGTTCTAATCCGTGTAAATTTAATTATAGTTATTTTTATTTAGAATTGGGTTAATACATTACTTGGATCCTTAAGTTATGTTATAGAAAAATGTTCTAATTCATTTGTGCGATTATTTTTTCTTTTTATTTATTTATTTTTTAATTTCGGTTCTAGGTCTTTAATTCTACACACAGTTGTTATTGTGTTTTTCTCTTTGAGATCAGAAATGGAATGGAACCGTAGCAGAAAAATGGAGGGAGTGAGGTTTGAAGCAGAAGCTTGTATCTGTCTCAGGTAACATCATTTTCCTTCAATCCTTTGCCTTGTCAATTTTGAGGATTTTTCTTCGATTTGAAAAGCCTAAGTTTTTTTCACGTCATCACCATACACCATAATGCACAGAGCCAATTGGAACTATGATTGAATTTCGCCTTTTTTAATAGAGTCCAGAGATTTCTCCGGTATCTTAGAAAGAGTAATATCTTCTATGGTGTTTACAACTGGTTCGGTGGAAGCCCTTATCTGGTGCTGCTTCCAACCGAGCATGTACAGAAAAAAGGTTTATTATAGTTTGAACATGACAATATAGTTCAATACAAAAGTGCTGGAACATTACTTGTCATCTCACAGTTTTCTGGAAGAGCTGTTAAGTGAAGTGATTATTTTCCAAATATTGATTGCAACTGAGCTTGCATTTAACACGTTGGTTAGGATTTCATCAAATTGAAGCTAGGTTTAGGTACCATATTGCATACTGTGTCTTACCCACCACGTATTTTATATTATGTTTGTAGAAACCATTGTTAGAGGCTTTTATAATTCCCCAAAATTAATTTTCAATGCCTGTTTATTTTACTGCTTTTTATTAAAAAAAAAATGTTTCTGTTTGTGTTAGTTTTTGAAAATGTCAATGGCAAGCGAATCAAGTTGGGTGGGGAGGAAGCCGGTGAAACGCATTGGGGGAATGCCCGATGCTCTATCATTTGCTGCTGATCTTGGTTTCTCCATGTCCCCTCCCCCATCCCAGGTACCATATTGTCTTTTCAAAATGTTAGCAAACACTCTAATAGTTTGAATTTATTGAAAATCATAAAATTCTGTGGGTCTTACTAATCAAATGAACCTTACTGATGCTTCTGTAGTTTTCAGTAAACTCTAACCAATAGACCAATAGAAGGGTGCATTGCTAGCAATCCTCTATTTTTTTTTGTTCAATTCTCAGTATTTGTTTGACAAATTGTGGCACATCATTCTCTTTCTTTCCAGGAAGAACTTCAGAATTCATCTCCTACAACTGGGGAAAAGGGCGAGGACTTGATCAGGGTTTTGAGAGAACTAACTACTGTCCAAAGAAAAATCGCAGACTTGCAAGTTGAACTTCAAGGTCGAAAGGTTAGCCTTAGACATTCTGATTGTTTACATAGTAAAACCAATGGCTTCTTTTGACGTTTTATTCTAACTTATATATGTATACTCATCTTGATATTTGTAAAATTTGTAGGATGACAAAAATGTTGCACATTTGACTCATGTGAGTGAAATGGAAAAGAAGACTGAGACATTGGACACGATTACTACTATACTCAAAGATGTTATTCAGAACAAGGTAATATAAGATTCGTCCCCTATAGCTACCACTGCCTTAGTGTATCAGAATCATATTTTCTAGGTTTAGTCCATCATTCTTCACATTTATCAATTGAGAGGAGCAAGGGCATGAGTGACGAAATTCCATGAACTTCCCTGAGAGGCTTACTTAGTAACATTTAGACAATAATAAGAAAATTTCTTCACAAGTCTCACTTTATGCTTTCTTATCCTCTTGTTTGCTTTCCTGATGAACAGTTAGAGTTAGGGCTTAAGTTATCTAGCTATAATTAGACAACCTATTATATGCTCTCTGACATGACTTCATTATCAAAATTTGACAGGACCGCATTATAGCTCGCTTGCAGCAGCCATATTCCCTTGATTGCATTCCTGTTGAAGCAGAGTATCAGGTTAAATTAATATTAAACTAATGCACTATAACTCTGTACAAAGTTAATTTGATCAGTGATTGGCCATCCAGTGGCATGCATAGGCACATGTGCGTGTATTTGTCTGTTTTTTTAACCGTTGTGCTACTATACATTATCTTATTTTGTTTAATTTCTGAGTTTGCTAGATGAAGTCTATAATGTGATAGTTTCACTACTTCTCTTAAATAAAGCTTGTTATAAAATGCAGCATTGTCGGAAAAACGTGATATGGTGACTTCATTTGAAGCTGTTAGATATGAAATAAAAGACTCTGGTATTCATTATAAATTACTCATTGAGGGGCTATGTTACTTTTCCCATTGATTGATGTAAATGTTCAATTATTTTTTAGTGAAAATTTTAATGAATCAAAGACAGGCGTTGTAATTTTCGTCATATATTTCTCTAATTTCTGCAGAAACAATTCTCTGAACTACTGATGAAGGCAGCTAGTGATTACGGTGCTTTGACAGCTTCAGTTGCAGATTTTCAGTGGAGTCAGAATTTCAAAGAACCTCCTTCAGTTTTGGGGGTAGGCTTCTACATTCCTTTTCTTGTTATAAGCTAATCACGATTAGATGTTTGGTCATTCTCTTTCCATTTTGTCTTAATTCTTAAAACAATATGCATCCATATAAGTGTGGCGTGAGTACATCAAGAATATGAGTAATTACAAGTCCGATCAATTAGTATTTCTTATTTTGAGCAAAACAAACTATTTTTCTGTAGCATTGAGTACATCATGTTTAGTAATTTTGGCCATACATGATTTTGTTTGCTGCCCAGGAAATGCTTCGACTCATTCCTGTAGCTTTGGCATCTTGCACTCGGTTCTTTGAAGCCATGTCTGCCACAAGAGAGTCATTTGCAACACTTCAGAAACTGAGATTGGGCCATTTTGATTCCCAAAGGGTACCGGGAGTTTCTTATTGTTTAACCCCACCTCCATGGAAAACTGAAGCAAATTATAACGACTTAGGAATCACAAACCAAAGGAGGAAACACCTAGATCAGGTGGAAGATGTAAACAGCCAGGTCACTCAGATTCATCACAATATTTGTACGTACAAGAAAAAAGTTGTTCGACACCATTTAACAACTTGTATAAAGATAAAATAGTTTTAATAAAATTTAATTTTTATGTTTTTAGAAAAAAGAGAAAGGAAATAGTTACGAAGAATAATAACAAATGATAGTAAAAAAAAAAAGTAGTGTCAAAAATACCAGTATTCACCGTACAATCACAAGAATCTTGTCTTTTTCTTCCGTCACCGAAACAACAATGTTACGTAGATATCTAACATACTGTACGTATCTTGTGTCATATAATACTTTTGTAATCTAATTGTTGTTTAACAATTATATATTTTTCGGTCACGGGAAATTATTTAAGAATTATATATTGGAATAATGATAAATTTCAATTTCGTATGTCTTGCTTTATCCATGATTTAGCTTGGAATTTTAAAAATATAATGTAAAATTATGAGACGAGACCAGCTTATTATAATTTATGGTATCTTACAAAACTAAGATAAAACACAAAACGCACAAACTAAAAATAAAATAAAATGGACAGTTAAAATAAAATTCGAATAATAAATTTGCTAGTTTTTGTGCAGTCTAGCCAATTCATGCCTTAGGGTGCGTTTTGTGGACGAGAATTGTAAAAGGATGGATTAATATAATATTCGGTAAAATTAACAATGAAGGTAAATTAGTAAATTTATTTGTAATTTATAGTATTAATATCTTTATTAGAGTTTAAGTGGTTTATAATAATTGAATACAATATATAAATCAATCAAACTAGTAAAAAAAAATACTAATTGTCTTTAATTTCTTGATATTACATTGCATGTTATAACTATTTATTTAACTGATAAAAAATTAAACCAAACTTACGAATATATTTAATACATCATCTCAAATCTATTATGACATAAATATTACGACAATATAATAAAAAAAATTAAAAGCATAATTCAAGTCTTCCTTTTTTTTATTTCTTATTTTTCACAAATTAAATTAAATAAGACGTAACGAACCCTTCTAATCCGTGTAAATTTAGTTATAGTTATTTTTATTTAGAATTAGGTTAATACATTACTTGAATCCTTAAGTTATGTTATAGAAAAATGTTCTAATTCATTTGTGCGATCATTTTGTCTTTTTTATTTATTTATTTTATTTTTTAAATTTCGGTTCTAGGTCTTTAACTATACACAGTTGTTAACTTGTTATCGTGTTTCTCTTTTGAGATCAGAAATTGAATGGAACCCTAATAGAAAAATACGAGGGAGTGAGGTTTGAAGCAGTATCTGTCTCAAAATCTGAGTTACTCAGTACCAAAGCTCAGGTAACATCATTTTCCTTCAATCCTCTGCCTTGTCAATTTTCAGGAATTTTCTTCGATTGGAAAAGCTTAGTTTTTTTTTTTTTTTTTTTTTTCCGTCATCACCATGTTGAATAAACTTCTGTACTTGAAATGTGTCACTTCCACAGCAACATTGTGTTACCCTTTTATCCACCACTACCCATTCGTCTTTTCTCTTCGTTTTAGCACAGCCACTTCAAATTCACGCCCATTTGCAGTATCCTACCTCATTGACAACTTTGGGTTCTCCCCTGAGTCTGCTTCCAAAACATCTAACTCCTACTGTATTTCTTTCCAGACCCCAGAAAAACCCGAGACGGTGATCAGGTTTTTCAGAAACCACGGTTTCTCTAATATCCAAATAAACTATATGGTTAGAAAGGCACCATGGTTGCTTTCTTGTGACCCCTCCAAAAGGGTATTGCCAAAGTTTGAATTTTTTCTCTCAAAGGGTGTTTCTAGCTCTGAAATTGTTAACCTAGTGAGTAAGTACCCTAGATTTCTGCGTCCAAGCCTGAAGAATCATATACTCCCTACCTATGAATTGATATATAAGTTCTTGCAATCACATGTGAAGACTACTCGTTGTATGTTTGGTAATTCATTTTTCTCTCGCGGGGATCGTCTGGCACGCAACATCAGATTGCTGCTAGAGAATGAAGTGAGAGAATCGAACATTGCAAGATTGCTTGGGAACCATAGTAAGGAGGTGTTCGCCTCAAATGATATAGTTAAGTTGGTGAAGGAAGTAAAGGATTTGGGGTTTGATCCTTCAAAAGCAATTTTTGTTGTAGCGATGATTGCCATAAAAAGGACGAGTCCTTCCCTGTGGAAGGAGAAAGTTGATACCTTCAAGAAATGGGGTTGGTCTGATGAAGCCTTGTCTGAAGCATTTAGGAGGCACCCTCACTGTATGTTGACATCCATCAAAAAAATAAATGTTTTGATGAATCTCTGGGTCAATGAGTTGGGCAGGGATGCTTTGGAACTCGTCCAAGGTCCAAAGATTTTCGGGTTGAGTATGGAAAAGAGAATCATTCCAAGGGCTCGTGTTGTCCAACATTTACTTGCTAAAGGTTTGAGGAAAAGCAGTGCCAGCTTTATTACCCCGATTTGTGTTTCTGAAAAGGTGTTTCTTGAGAGGTTTGTGGCATGTTTTAAGGAGGAATCATGTGAACTATTAAAGCTGTACCAGGAAAATGTTAGTGTTCAAGGATAAGAGGAGGTTGGTGCAGCATGGAGCAGTTCTCAAATTGTTAACTCATGACTACAAATTTCTCTGGTTCAAGCTTGCTGTCCAAGTTCAACTACTTGGTGGGTTATAAATGATTGAAGCAGGAGAAGCTTAGCACAAATTCTTTACAATAGTAACATTCCATGTTTTTGCGTAACCTAGCATACAATAGCATGTTTTGTTGTTCCCTTTGTTAGAAAGATGCATTTGCCATCCGTGTATTTTGAGTATGGACTGCCATGGATCTTTTAGCTACTAGTTTTTATTGATCTCCTTTTTAGGTTTGGCTTGTCGCCAGAAATTTTCTAACTTTTTGGTTAAGGGGGCTTATTGATGAAAGCTCCTTGTAATTTAAAAAAAATCTGGGTCCATTATTCGTTTTTCCTTGTTAGGGCAATTCAACAATGTATCTCAGACAGTTAGCAGGGGAATATATTGAATGACAGCTTCTGAATAGCATTGTAGGCTATTTAATTTCTGAGTTTTCTAGTCTGTATGGTTTTACTATGGATGGATAAGTGTTTCTGAATAGCTTACCTCATTCTTCAGTTTTGCAGTTCCTTCACTAGGTTTGATGAAGAAAAAACTTAGCTGGTTCTGGTTTAGTATGTTGCTGTCTCTGATAATTTAATGGTGCTTTGCAAGAACAGCTTCAATGTGATTCAGTTTACGTGAAAAAGAGTTTTGTCCTTTTTTTGCTGCATAGTGGTAACATAAAACAGGTGTGAGATAAGTTTTTATTATGTCCTTGACAAGAAATGATGTACTTAACAAAACTTAAATCTAATATACCTATAAAAATCTCTATCCATTCACCTCCTCTCAAATAAAAGAAAGTTTAAGTAAAAAAGTTCGAAAACAATAAGAACAAAAAATATTTAACTTTTATTTATAAGTTTTCAAACTTTTATTTGTTAGAATTTATTTCAATATAAAATTCAGGTCTTGTATAATTTGATGTGTTGATTTTTTATGGTAATTATTAAAAATTATATTTAAATTTCTTCATTAATTTACAATACAAAAAATAGGTAAAAAAGAAACTACTTTACAATAAAAAGAATGAAATTTAGTATCATATTAAAGATATGAAAATAATGATAAGTCTTTTAAAATGTGTAATTTTTCTACACCCTTTAGTTAAATTTTTAAAAATATTTTACATGACACATTTCAAATAATTTTTTTACTAAATTAAATACATATTGTTATTTTAATTTACTATCTTAATTATTACTTTATTCTCTTAGATTAATCACCTGTTACTTATCTTTTATTTATACGAGACCATAGAAAAGAGATGAAAAATAAAATGGAAAGTAATTTTATTTAAAATAATAAAAAATGAAATTATTTTATTTATTATTTGAAACTTTTTTTTTTAAATATAACATTATTATTATATAAAAGAAAAAGAAAAAAGATGAATGGGTATCCTATAATCTCAACATTATGTTAATTGATTATCTATCAAATCTAATAATGTACACTGAATCCATAAACGATGGTTTGTTTGAATTAGAGGTAGAGTGTCAAAGGAAATAAAAGAAAAATATAGTAGAAAATTAGGTTATTTAGATTGAGTGAAACATTTGTTTATAGATATAATTGTTGTACTAAAATCATCTTTATATATATTAATACATTTAGAAAATAAATCATGAAATAAAATTTCAAAATATAAATTAGAGTTAAAATAAATGATAAATTAAATAAAAAATAATATAAAATTTAATAAATAAAAAAGAGTTTCTTAATACAATAATATATTAAAATAAGCCACCTTAAAATTATTAAGGTTGAAATTATTACTTTTCTAATTTGAATACTTTTTATTTTAATTATTAATCTAAAAAATTTAATTATGAATTATTTGTTAAACTTTACACCTTCTTTCTTTGAAGAAACTTCTTACACTTCTCTTTTCCTCAGAAAGTAATTTATCTAAACCACCAGAGTTATCTCTAATCACTATGTTAATCAGCTCCTACAGTACCATGTATTTTCACACTTTGAAGATCAGAAATTCCTCCTTCAACGCCACCATTGTTTCAGATGTTTCGCTCCCAAAGCTTGAAACCCCTTTTTCTCTATTCCAAGGGACTCACAACCCCTTTTCCCTCAACACTCTCTCTGAAACTCTTCTCCCTCACTTCGCAACAACACTCATTCACCGTTTCCTACCTCATAGACACCCTTGGCTTCTCACCACAAACCGCTCTCAAGGCTTCCCAGAGAGTTAGCTTCGATACCCCTCAAAAGCCCGACTCAGTCATCGCTTTCTTCAACAAAAATGGATTCACCCAAGCCCACATCAACAACATTGTCAAAAGGTTACCCAACATACTCGCATGCAACGCCGACAAGAGGCTTTCGCCAAAGTTCCAATTTTTACTCTCAAAAGGTGCTTCAGCTTCCGATATCGTTCGCCTCGTTAATAGGTGCCCCAGAATCCTGGGATCCAGCCTCAAGAACAACGTGATCCCCTCCTTCGAATTGGTGAAAAGGTTCCTCCAATCTGACCAGAAAACCATTGATTGTGTTTTCGGTAATAGACCTTTCCTTCAATATAGCGTTGGAGCGCAGAATGTGGACATGTTGCTTGATGTTGGAGTCAAGGACTCCGGCATCGGCTATTTGTTCGGAAGGAGGCCCTCGATACTCTTGTCTACTAACTTGAGTGAGGCAATTGATGAAGTTATGGAAATGGGGTTCGACACTTCCAAGATTACTTTCGCCATTGCCTTGCACGCCAAAAGGGTTGTGTCGAAATCGCGGTGGGACGCGAAAGTTGATGCCTTTAAGATGTGGGGTTGGTCTGAGGAAATGGTTATTGATTCTTTCAGGAAGCATCCCCTCTTAATGTTGACATCCAAAGATAAAATCAATGAGATCATGAGATTTTGGGTTGTTGAATTAGGTTGGGACCCTTTGGCACTTGCCAAAATGCCCAAGATTTTTGGATTCAGTTTGGAGAGAAGGATTGTTCCGAGGTGTTTGGTTGTCCGGTATTTGCTTGTCAAGGGTTTGAGAGAGAAGAGTGCCAACTTGTCCACCCCGTTTGATGTTTCTGAAGAGTTGTTTCTTAAAAATTATGTTATGCGTTTTAAGGAGGAAGCTTCTCAACTGTTGAAGCTTTATCAGGAAAAGAAAGTTTCCAAGAAAACAGGGAGGACGGTGTAGAATCTGCCAGTTAGCAAGTGAGTTACTTAAGAGAACAAATTTAACCATGTTGTATGTTTTCATCTCATCCAAGTACTTTTGTTATTCTTGTCGAAGTAGCAACAGATTTAACTGAGTTGTTCCATTTTGCCGGGTCGAAACTGTTGTTTTTTTTATCATATATGACGTATATTCTTCAATTCACAATACAGTAGTGATGTAGTCAATTGCTATGCTTTATAAATGACTGAAAAAACAAGGACAGATTCTTTATGGAATTCTCATTAGAAGCGTTGCTCACACTGCATGATGCTGTTGTTCCCTTGGTAAGAAATATATATTTTTTGTATTTTGATGGTGAATATGTCTTTGTTATATATAACGTAGTAACATGGGCATGCTATTGTTGTTCTTTTCACAAAAATATGAATTCACTACCCTCCTGTTCTAATTTTATATAGGGCTTAAAAGAGAGAGATAGACAAAGATATAAATCAGAGGTCCTTCACCTTTGTGATATTTGAAAATTATGAAGGTCCATGTTTCATTTATTCATTACTGTTGGAGAGTCAATTGAAGACAAAGTTTGAGTGATTGAGAAGATGTTTCTCTAATATTTAGCTGGGAATATGTTGATTTCTTCTGGTTACTGCATTGTAGGTTAGGTGAACTTTACTTTTGTAGTTTGATGAAGAAGATTAATGAATATTGAAGTGTTGGATTACGATAGGTGCATCAAATCATATGAATATACTTTCTAACTTTGCATGGTTGAGATGTTGAATTGAGTAATAACTTAAGTTCTCATAGCCTGTTGCTTCAGTTTTGGATTTAATTTCACATATCCAGTTTTGGTAAAGAAACAGACTCTATGATCATAGGGACATGATTTCATATATTGACTCTCTCCAAGCCTCCCAAAACAGTGGCCCATCATTTAAAATAAGACAAACATAAGAGTAAGGACTAGTGATTTCAATTTTCAAGTGGAAACTAAAACCTCTGGTGCTGACAGCATTGTCTCAGAGATTTATAACAGTGTCAGTTAAACTGCAAACTCATTGTCAATTTTGTGCACTGTATTATAATCACTTTGCTATTTACTTGTACATGTACTAGTTAGTTTGTTGTTTCTCTTATATGTGTGTATGATTTTCAGATTGAATAAACACTTATTTTCAGACAAGTAGGTCCTTGAAAAAAAAAACTTGGTGACATCTTAGTCCCTGTATGGTTGAGGGTGTTTTCTCCTCTTAAGATCAGAATAACTAGTTACACGAGGAGTTGCCTGTTAAGTGCAAAGATGTCATCTTTCTGGTTTTATTCAGGTTAGATATAGGTTTGAATGCTTAGTTTGGAAAGTTTGTGTATGTGATACCACTTTTTTCCCTGCATTTTAGACTCCAACTTTTATTCATCTCTCTATCCTTGGTACTTGTCTTCTTTGTTTGCAGCTGAACTCTATTTTATTAGCTGCATTTGTCCACTATTTTCAGAACACAGATAAAAGATTAAAGAATGAGTAAAAAGATAAAGAATTGATGCACCAGCGATTATGTTGTTACACTGATGCTGTTACTAGAACACATTTCAGAATGGAGTTTTCTTTAACACACTCAAAAAATATCTCCCTTTTACATTTTTTATATTTTCCTTTAAATTATCCCTTTCCTGAAATTCATTCTGGAACTTTCGAAAACTCACTTCATAAAGTAAATTTTGGTGCTTCTCATAATCCTCTTTGGACTGTTTAAAACTATGAAATTTAGTAAGAGGCATAGCAGAAATTTCATCTAGCAAGTTGGTGACAAGTGAATAAAACTGCTGACTACTGCATTTCAAACGAATATCACTTAAGATGAAATCGAACAAAATAAATAAATATCAGCTTAATGTAAACTGTTTTTACATTCCTAATTGTGTGCCTTTGTTAAACACAGCCTTTTGTTTTTAAATTACTAAACGATGCAAGTTTTTAAAAATATGCAAAAAATGGATAAGTCACGTCAAATATTACTTCATTACGAAGAAGCTGTGTGACTTTAATACAATTTTATTATGTCTAGGTGATACAATTTCAATTAAAATTTTTGAAAAGTTATAATATACTAAAATCGTATCAAGTTTAATTTATATCACGATAAAATGAAATTCTATACCAAATTTATATGACTTTAATTAAAATTTAAAAAAATAAAATTATAACGCAATCGAAGTCGTACCAAGCTGGTTTACTTTCAATTTTGTTAAAAACTTCTTTTAAATAAAGTTATACTGTGTTTGTAAGTATCAAGTCTTCAATTTATATCATAATCAATTTATATCATAATAAATTGAAATCTGACACTAAACTTATATGACTTTAATCTGGTACAACTTTAATCTTACTAAAAAAATTATTGTAAATAAAGTTATAGTAAATTTGCAGAACTTATCGATTTTTGTAAATGTTTTTAAGACTTGTGCCATTTTCTAATTTAAAAAAAATAATTATTCCATTTTGATGCTTCAAACTAATATAATTTTTCCTAGCATTGAATAAAACCAACTTTTTTGTTTATGATTAAAAAAATTGGAGTTTGATTGCATGTAATTTTATAATAATTGTTATATTTATTTCTGTATAATAAGTTTTTAATAAAGAGAGGAGGAACATGTTAAAGATTTATTGATGGATTGGAAAATTATAAAATAATTAAATAATGTTTTCTTTTTTTTAGGTTAAATTATTCAATTGGTCCCAAATTTCGTATGAAAATTTGAATTTGGTCCCTCAATTTGAAAAAGTGTTAAATAGGTCCCTAATTTTGATAAGTTGTCTCAATGAAGCCCCTTTCGTTAAAATGACAGAAACGGCGTTAAGAGCACAGTGACATGGAAATGGTAGACGGAACTGAACAGTGAAGTGGCATATTAAATGTGGTACACGTGGAATTTTGAAATGCTTTAATAAATAATTATTTTATGAAAACTGTGTGGAAAGTTATTAAATGCTGTAGTAATTTTTTTTTCCAAAAACGCTGTTGGAATTTACTAAATGCTGTAATCAAGATGTAATAAAACAGAAAGGGCATTGGCGAAATTGGGGCTTCAGAGTTCGTCTAGGGTTTTCCTGCGTTTTTTGAAATTGGACGAAGGAGTGGTTCGCAGAAGCATCGTGAGGGTGTGGGATCTTTGTGCTGGAAAGTTGGCTTTCGAACAACTGAAATCATAGTGTTTGTAGTGGAATCATAGTGTTCTATTATCAAGGTGCTTCTTTCAACAATCCAGCGGAGGCTTGAAATCATGTTTTGTCATGCACGACCTTCTTAATGATTTGGCAAAATATATTTCTGGTGACATATGTTTCAGGTTTGGAGTTGATAGAGCAAAGAGAACATTGAAGGAAACACGCCACATTTCATTTGTTAATGATGACTACAGAGTATCATGTAATGAGTACGTACGAGAATTTATATGATGCAATAAGGCTACGGACATTTTTGCCTGTAACTAGGATATCTTTTTGGTCTTGGTATTGTGAGACTTTGACGCTTGAGTTGATATTTAAGTTGAAGTGCTTACACGTTTTATCTTTTTGTGGTTGTGTTAACCTTAAAGAGGTACCTGAAACTATGGGCGATCTAATGCATCTCCGATTTTTAGACCTTTCAAATACTGGAATTACAGGGCAATTCCACCACAGACCTCAGCAGCAGTGTTTTCAATTGACTTCATACATTTCTTCATTTCTTCTGCCACCACAGACCTCATTACAGTAGTCTTTTCTACATTCTTATTCCCACCACAACCCATTTGTTCAACATTCTTTATACTCAGCTTCCCACCACCCATTTCTTCAATTTTCAGCTTCCCACCACCCATTATTACATCATTTAATAACTTTCCACACAGTTTTCACAAAATAATTATTTATTAAAGCATTTCAAAATTCCACGTGTACCACATTTAATATGCCACTTCACTGTTCAGTTCCGTCTACCATTTCCACATCACTGTGCTCTTAACGTCGTTTCTGCCATTTTAACGGAAGGGGCTTCATTGAGACAACTTATCAAAATTATGGATCTATTTAACACTTTTTCAAATTGAGGGACCAAATTCAAATTTTCATACGAAATTTGGGACCAATTGAATAATTTAACCTTTTTTTTTAATTAGGGTTCCTCAGTTTTTACCTCTACACACCTCTTATTTTGTCTCTCTCTCCAAGATCAGAAATCCATCGGAACCCTAGCTGAAAAAAATAGGAGGGAATCAGGTTTGGTGCAAATGCTTGTATCTGTCTCAAAAAGGGTTTGGAGAAAAATACCAAGCTCTCAGGTAACATCATCGTCCTTCAATTCTTTGCCTTTTCAACCTTGAGTAATTTTCTTCAATTTGAAAAGTTTAGGTTTTTTTTTTTTTTTTCACCTCATCACCATGTTGAATAAACTTCTGTACTTGAAATGTGTCACTTCCACAGCAACACTACCTTACCCTTTTATCCACCACTACCCGTTCCTCTTTTCTCTTAGTTACCGCACGATCACTTCAAAATCACGCTCATTCGCTGTATCCTACCTCATTGACAATTTTGGGTTCTCCCCTGAATCTGCTTCCAAAACATCTAGCTCCTACAATATTTGTTTTCAGACCCCAGAAAAGCCCGAGGCAGTGATCAGGTTCTTCAGAAATCACGGTTTCTCTAATATGCAAATAAAATCTATGGTTAGAAGGTTACCATGGTTGCTTTCCTGTGACCCATGCAAAAGGGTATTGCCAAAGTTTGAATTTTTAAGCTCAAAGGGTGTATCTAGCTCTGAAATTGTTAACCTAGTGAATAAGTACCCTGCAGTACTGGGTCCAAGCCTGGAGAATCAGATAGTTCCAACCTATGAATTGATATATAAGTTCTTGCAATCTGATGTGAAGACTATTGGTTGTATGTTTGGTAATTTATTGTTCTCTCGCTGCAATCTTCTGGCACACAACATCAGATTGCTGCAAGAGAATGGAGTGAGAGAATCGAACATTGCAAGATTGCTTGGGAACCGTAGTCATGCGGTGTTTGCCTCAAATGATATGGTTAAGTTGGTGAAGGAAGTAAAGGATTTGGGGTTTGATCCTTCAAAAGCAATATTTGCTGTAGCGATGATGGCCATGAAAAGAATTAGTCCTCCCCTGTGGAAGGAGAAAGTTGATACCTTCAAGAAATGGGGTTGGTCGGATGAAGCCTTGTCTGAAGCGTTTAAGAGGCACCCTCACGTTATGTTGACATCCATTAAAAAAATAAATGTTGTGATGAACTTCTGGGTCAATCAGTTGGGTCGGGATGCTTTGGAACTTGTCCATTTTCCGAAGATTTTCGGGTTGAGTATGGAAAAGACAGTCATTCCTAGGGCTCTTGTTGTCCAGCATTTACTTGCTAAAGGCTTGAAGAAAAGGGTCAGCTTTGTTACCCCAATTTCTGTTTCTGAACAGGTATTTCTTGAAAGGTTTGTGACATGTTTTGAGGAGGAATCATGTGAACTATTAAAGCTGTACCAGGAAAAAGTTAGTGTTCAAAGAAAAGAGGAGGTTGGTGCAGCATGAGGCAGTTCTCAGATTGTTAACTCATGAGTTAAAATTTATCTGCTTCCTGCTTGCTATATCTAAGTTCAACTACTTGGTGCTATAAATGTTTGAAGCATAAGAAGCTTAGCACAAACATTTGAGTTGGGAGTAGTGATTTCAAGTGGAAAATCAAGCCCTTCATGCTCACAGCATTGTCTAGTCAAATGAGGAGGAGTTGACTTACTATCTCGACTAGTTATTCATCTCAACTCATCATTGAGATCCTTGGTACTTATTTGTTTCCAGGAGAACTCTGTTACATCCTATGATGCTCCGACACGCCTCATAACTGACGTTCCGTGTCCGACACGTATCGGACACCGACACTCGTACGATACTTGTAAAACACACTATGTCTAATTTGAAAGATATTTTTTTATCTTTGACATGATTTTGATGATTAAAATAAAGAACAAATCTTATTCTATTACTACTTTTTGAATATTAGATATTAGATAGATAAATTAGATTTATTTTTTATGTTAGTTGACAATGTGTTAGTTGACAGTTGCAAACTTAATATGTATATACACGTCGTATCCCATGTTCTATGTTTTCTCAATTTAGTTGTATTTCGTATCTCTATATTTGTGTCTGTATCGTATCTGTACCGGTGTCCGTATCCGAACAACGTTACATCAGAACCACATATAAAGGATGGAAGAATGAGTAAAAAGATGAAGAATTGGTGCACCAAGAGTCCTTTACACTGCTGATGCCGTTACTATAACACTTTCAGAATGAATTTCTCTCTAACACATATTCTTAAAATATCTCCCTTTTACATATTTTTTTTTACATTTTCCCTTAAATTATCCCTTTCATGAAATTCATTCTGAATTATGTTCCAGGAACTTTCGAAAACTCATTTCATGCAGTAAATGTTGGTGCTTCTCATAATAAGATGCATAGCAGAAATTTCATCTAGCAAGTTTGTGACAAGGGAAGAAAACTGCTGACAACTGCATTTCAAAACAGATATCGGCTTAAGATCAAATTGAACAAAATAAATAAATATCAGCTCAAAGTGAACTGTTTTTACATTCCTTATTGTGTGCCTTTGTTAAAAAAGAAATTCTAAAAATAGTGTTATTTTTTTGTGTGCTTTTCTCTGAGATTGTTAATTCAGCTCATGTAAACGTGTTTTTTAGTTAGTACTAACCATTACGATTCTATTTAGTTTTGCAATTTGTTGTTTTTCTTAACGCGATAAATTTATCTTGCATCATGTGAAACTAGCTTCTTAATCCTAATGTACTTTATTCCGAGGGTTAAATGAAATCATTTTTTTTTTCGTTTATGATTAAAAAAATCTCTTCACTAGAGAACTTTTTGAGCAACGCCATGTCGGTATTTTAGGTTTGAACTTTCTTAGAGCAAAATCAAAGGTAGTATCTCTAAAATATTTATCTGACTAAAGAGATAAGACTCTTAAATTAATGTAAGAAAATGTACATTTACAAATGATTTCAAGAAAGCAAGTATGTATATGAGACTTATACATACTGTACTTCATGCATAAATCTGTTTTATATAGTTATATTATTTAGTAATTTTGTTATAACTTGGTTTGAGAGTGTTTCAAACAATAGTTATATGATTATAATTATGATTGAATTTAATTAACAAGTGATAAACATATATGTTTTTAAGACATTTTCTTGTAATTGATTAGGCGTTTTCTTGGAATTATTTTACGATTTGTATTTGTTTTAATGATTCAATTATTCATTATAACAATTGTACTAATTTTTATCCTTATGACAACTATTACATTTCATTGATATTTAATTTTTATTTCAACACATATTCATCTATCTAAACATTACCTAAAATAATTCTTTAGATCCATAATTATACACCTATCTAATTTTTATTATATAATTTTTATTATCAAAAACTCTAAATATACAAATATTTTAACATATGTTACAGCATAATAATATAATAATTTAATTCTTTTTTTTAATTATTAAACTTTTCATTTGGGTATAACATTTATTCATTATATATGACTACAACCATTAAATAAGTTTTAAATATATATATATATATATATATATATATATATATATATAATATTTAAGGGGTCTTCTTTAAGTTTTTTTTATAATTTTTATCTTTTAATTAAATATAGAAAATATTGATTCATATAACCCATGATTTTTTTCTCTATTTCCTTTAATCTAACTACTAAGTCACCTGATCACTTTTATTTTACTTTTGTTTTGTAATAAAAAAGTATTCATGTTTTTTTCTTTAGTTAGATTATGTATAATAAATTAAATAATATTATTTTAGTTAATTGACGTTAATCTCGTGGTTGCTTTATTTATGGGTTTATGTGTTACTTGATAATCGAATTTATATTATTACATTCAATAAATATTGTTGAAAAGTTGGAAATTTGTTTATTGTTAAAATAGTAGTGTATTGTTGGTTACGTTATAAAGTTATATATCTTTGTTTGGAATTGTGAATGTGTGTGGTGACTCAACAAAAGGTGAGGCACTCTGATAGTTTCTAGTAGTGAGATTGAGTGTTGACTTCGTTTGGAAGTCTCTTTAGGAGAACAGTGAGAACGGTAACTCTGCGTAGTAATAATGATGGTGGACTTTGTTGAGGAAATAACACCTGTTTACTTTTCTCGTAAGGCTTTAGAGGAGTAGGGAAAGTGAATCTTATCCGTAAGACTTGAGATGCAGAAAGGGAGGACTTCACACATAAAGCTCTTGGGAAGAAGGGAAAGTGAAACCTTGTCCGTAATGCTTGTGAGGAGCAGGGAAGGATGATTGTTCTAATGATAAGTAGTTACTAGTAAGCTGCATGTAAGGGTTACAAAGTTATATGAAAATTGTTCCTAATGTTGAGTTCACCGGTGGATTGTGTGATTTGGATTGTTGATGATGATATGATTTATTGTGTAAAATAGTAATTTCGTGAGTGGTAGGTTGATACAACTAGTAGATTGCATGATGTCTAAAGGCATTGTTATTATGTATGGTCGGGTGAGTGATTTTATTTTATTATTGACGTATGTTTGTGATTATGATGTTTGTCTTTCTTTTGTTAGCTCACCCTTAATGCGATGACTTTATCTTTATACGGGAGTAAATGTTAATGAAGATGTTAAGGAAGATGCACAACACTAAGAGGACATGTTGAGGCTTACTATAAAGGTTCTTATTTAGGATTACTACAAAACAATGTAACAACGTTTTTTACAATATTATAAAGATTTTATTTTGTTAAATTTACTTATGGAAACTTAAATGGATTATTAGTTTGATAAAAGAACAGACTTTTAAAGTTTTTTTTTTTATGTTTAAAATGGTAGTATCAAAGTTGTAAGTTAAAATTTGTTGAAATATGTGAAATTTACTAAGTAATTTCTATGAATTTGACAAAAAAATAGATTTTTCTTTATGAGAACCTACCTACAGGAGTTCTGAGTTATAAGAATTAAATTTTGATCTTTTTAGAATGAATAACTTGTGACAATTAATCGATGACTTATTATTGACCTTATCATATTTTTTTAGAGTGATGTTAATATCCTTTCCTAAACTGGATATCAGAATAATCCTCTCTAATTTCTCAACATCTAAGTATAATAATAATTGTATTATTTTTAATAAAAAAAAAAGAGATCAATTAGCACAAGTCATCAATTATACTATATGAGTGAATAATGAATTTTAGGTTTAAGAATGTTTTTAGTCCTTGAACTTTAACCCAAAATTGCAATCCATCCAGGGTCAAAACCTTGATAAATTTTGATCCATAAACTTTAAAAATCAATGAATATAGTCTTTTTAACCCAATTTCGTTAACTTTTTTTGAGGTGTCAAACGCATTTTCCAGCAGATACTG
This sequence comes from Vigna unguiculata, assembly GCF_037176805.1. Taxonomy (NCBI): domain Eukaryota; kingdom Viridiplantae; phylum Streptophyta; class Magnoliopsida; order Fabales; family Fabaceae; genus Vigna; species Vigna unguiculata. Next base: position 1,174,240 of record NC_140800.1, read on the forward strand.
AATCGGAAATGTGTCAAACGGTGTAAACAATTTCAATATTAACATGAAACGTGTTCAAACACATTGAAAAAAAATTAACGGGTTAAAAATGACTATACTCATTCTTTTTAAAGTTTAGGAACCAAAATGTATTGAAGTTTCAGACATGAACGAATTCTAATTTTAGATGAAATTTCAAGAACTAAAAACATACTTAACCCTAAATTTTATTTTATAAATCAACTTTTATAAGATTGAAATAGATATAAATTTATTAAGACGAACTCAAACCTATTTTAACATAGTTAATTAAAATTGTTGTATAACTTATTGTCAAACTTGTGTTGAACTACCCACCCATATCAAATTACAAGTTAACAATGTATCATTAGTTTATCAAAAAGTAATTATTACTATTACTATGAAATCAATATAATGATATTTAATTATAATCTACACAAAATATATTAGTTTTGGTTAAATGTTAAAACAATTAATTAAACTTTTATTTTCTTTTAACAATGTATATCATTATTATAACCTCGGACACTTATTTAAATTCTAAATTTCTTACGCATGGAGTGACGTAAACTCCATCAAAACATATAAAACAAAATATAGTAAAATAACCTGTGTACCTTATTCTATGAAAATAAATATTTTTCAATTTTTTCTTTTCAGAATTGAGTTAGATTGAATCAACTTTATAGAGAAAGGGCAATAATAAAAGCCTCACACTAAAAACTCCTAATCATTTATTAAACCACGTTAGTGTGTGGTGATTGGTGATTGAGTTGGGTGGAATTGATCCTTTATAATTGTTTATCTTTCATGCCAACACTACTCATCAAATTGTCTTGTATCTTGGCCCTTGCAAGGCCTAATTCTTAATTCTTATTCATCTTTTCACTGTTTCAAACACTCCCAAAACCATCACTAACAGTACTTGCAAACCAATCAAATCAAAGATTCTTGGCTTGGACTTTGTGTACATTTACTTTCCAATTAAAATGGAAAATGCCTCAATTGGTTCAGAGCAGCACCATCTCAACCCCCCATTAACTTACTCATACGGTTACCATTTGCTAATATTAAATAAACTTCACTTTTAATTAATGGTTTATATACAACACGATAATATGTCAAATAATGTAAATAATTTGACTATTAATCTCAAATGTCATTGTATATGTTTCATAGTTATTAGGTTATAAAGACTTTATCTACTCATTTTTTAAGTTTTAGAACCACCACGTTAGGAACAATTACCATGTTTTTGAGGTATTGTCCGTTTTGGAGCGTTTTAGCTTCGTTACGGTTTTGTCCTTAAAAGGTGCATCGAAAGGTGAAGGGAGTATTTAAACTTCGTTTGACCTCGACTCATAAACGTTGTGAAACTTATTGAGTGTACCGAAACACAAATATATCAAAGTTTGAACAAATTTTAATTTTACATAAAAGTTTAGTACTAAAGATATATTTAACCATTAATTAATTAGCCGTGTGATATTTTCACATTAATACATATTCATTAAATTAGTAAAATGTAAGTTTTTATGAAAAAAGTTTACAGAGTTATCTCATAAATGGCAATATCATTTAGTAAATGGACTTTATGGTATTTCTTTTACAAATCAATATTTAACCCAAGAACATAAATAAGTTTGACCCCATAAAATCCATTAAATTGTTTGTTTTGAGGATATATACAAGTACTTTATTTTTTAAGAACAGATACGAATATAAATAAAACTTAGAAGATCAGGATTAAGGGTCCTTTTTTTTATTTTTTTTCTAGTCTTTTTCACTTATTCTATTCATAATTAAACATAAAAAAAAATTCTCGATATGCATGAAGTGAATTTTATCAAACAGTTGAACAGGAACATCTCTCTTTCATTCCTAAAAGCATCACAGTTTCACATGATACATGTCTGAATAAACAAATAATAACAAGACACAGATCACAACTTTAACTTTCATGTGTGTGTGCCTAACACATGTATGCGTATTCGTCTATATATATTCGATCTGGTCCTTGATTCTGAGTGGTGTGTTACAGTGAAAACAGTTTCTGGGGCATCGAGAAATCAAAAAAGAAAGAAAAAAAAAATGGAAGATAGCTTTGGAGGCAGTTCCTCGAAGGAACATGACAAGTGCAGCATGAAGGAACAAGACCAGTTGCTGCCAATAGCCAATGTTGGTCGGCTGATGAAGCAGATTTTGCCGCAGAATGCGAAGATCTCGAAGGAAGCAAAAGAGACAATGCAAGAATGTGTGTCGGAGTTCATAAGCTTTGTGACAAGTGAAGCTTCGGAGAAGTGCAGAAAGGAGAGGAGAAAGACAGTGAATGGTGATGACATTTGCTGGGCATTGGCTACGCTAGGATTTGATGACTATGCTGCACCAATCACAAGGTACTTGCATAGATATAGAAACCTTCAGCTACACCATAATCATCATCAAAGACAATGATCAACTCTGCAAACTGCATACAGAAATTATGCTTACACAGTGAAGCAGTAACAGATTAGAGTCCATGGAATTTTTCTGTGTTGTTCTTCTGTCGAACATTAAAAATATACCCACGATGATGTTTTAAAAGTCTTTTCTATGTATTTTAAAACAACAAAATCAATAAGAACAGAAGAACAGTAAAAAAAATCTATCAAGAATCCAAATTAAGGTTTTCCTGATATGAAATATGTAATAACTTTGTTGTCTTATAATACTTGATTTCATTGTGCCTTAAACACAGACTTTTTTTTCTTGTCTTTCATATATACATACTTCAGGTCTATGTGGTTTCTTGCAAGTTGAGAAATTACAGTTTTTGAAGTTAACTTCTCCCTGCAAATCAAACACCAACACCAAACTAAGCATTCTCCCTTGATTCAAGAATAGGAATATTCATCTTTGAAGCAATAAGCACCTGTTTGATCTGAGTTCAGAGTCTCAGAACTGGCTAACTTTTTCAGTTTTGGCTGATTAATTTCCATGAATTTTCAAACATTTGTGAGTTATGTTATGTATAATCATGTTTTGTGTTTGATTTTACCTTTGTGGTTGATTATTTTGTGCTAATCTTTATAGTACAAGTCAGCATTGTCGTCGCCGAAGTTACTTTTTAGGGTTTCCTCACATAGCGAATATATTAATTAGTACATTCATGCGTGTTTAATTTACTTTAGACTAAGGTTAGGGTTTCATTAACTCATAATTCTTAAAGTTGGGGCCACGAATTCTACCCCCACTTGATTACTATTCTATTTGTTAAAATTATGTGGTATGTTAACATAACTGAAAACCATCTCCTCATAAACATAAAGGGAAAGAATAATAGTATGAAGTTTATTATGTTTAATTATATATATTTATAATATAATATATTGTAGGTTGAAAGTTTTATAATGGGAAGCTATGAAGAGCATATAATATATAAATATTATTATTTTGGATGAAGGAGTAAGAGGGATCCAATTAAAAGAAGCAAACATGAATTTACAGTGTACTTACTCTTCCCTATATGGCAAGAACCAAGGTACCCTTTTGCCATGGCCAATCATAACTCACCAAGTGTCTACCACACAATTGGCTGCCTTAGAAAGTATGCAACATATTTAGTATCTTGTGGCTTGGACTAACGTGTGTCAATGTGACTAGGTTAATTAGGTTAAGTGTGTCAATAACTAGGTTAAAATGTAAAAATTAATAATAGTTAATGTTGGAATCATGCCATGTTGTCACAACCGAAACCAAATGAGACCGAATGACCAACATAAATCATAAATAAAGTAAAAGGAATCGTCACTTTATTAAGAAAAATTATGAAAAACAAAAACATAATATAGGAGTGGTTTGTGAAATTGATCAAGTTCCAGAGTTGTTACATGTTAAAATTATGAGATAAATATGTTTTTGTCTCTTAATTTTCACTAAATTTTGAAATTAGTCTATTTCAAAACTTTAAACAAATTTAGTTTTTCATTCTTTGAAATACGTGGATTTAGTCTTTTAATCAAATTTTGTTAAGTTTATTTGATGTTTCGTATGCTTTTCAGGATTGTATTTGAGTTGTTTATATTGTTTGACACATTTTTGCTTTAATGTTAAGTCAAATACTATTATGAGACTTGCTTGAAATGTTAAATAAACTTAACAAAATTTGATTAAAAGTACTAAATTCACGTATTTCGATAGTTGAAAGACTAAATTGGTCCAAAATTTCGAAATGGACTAAGTCCAGAATTCACTGAAAGTTAATATTTAACCCTAAAATTATTGACTAAAGATAAGATAATTTTATAATATATAAGTGGGTACAAACCTCACTTTACAAATCATTTTTGCATGATTAAATTAGATTTAAAATCCACTCTTTATCATAATATTATTGTCATAATTAAAGTATATCCTAACCAGATTCTACAGATTAGATATGTAAAATAATATAATTTAAAATATTTTTTTTTCTAAATAATCAAACAAGCAAATAAATAAAGATACTTTAAACATTTTCTTTGAGTCAATAAATTTTATACATTCTTATTTATTTATATATCGCGTGGGATTCGACTCTTAGCATTAGATGTTACAAGGCCTTATATAAACTCTTAGCAATATATGACTCATTTTTATCAAACTCTTTATATTTTTTCTCTTACAATTTGCGTTCCAATGATGACAACAAAAACCCACTGCTATAAGTAACTTTTCTTTTTAGTGTTGTAGTGTATTTTATGTAGCTTGGGAATGAAAGTAAACTACATTTTGTTCTGGTTAACTTTCGGTAAATAACAAACATATATGAGGTTGAAATATTTATATACTTTGAAAAGTAAATTTATTTGTTTTTTCACTGGTAGAAAAAAATAAAATTTATAAGTAATTTTCATATAAAAATGAAATTAGTGAGTCTATATGAGAATAAAGTATTGTCATGGTTTAATAATTAGTCACTAATTCAATCATTTTTAATAGCTGTTATGTAATTGTACTAATTCAACTAATATTCCTAATTCGCAATGTAAAATCGTAAACAAACTCAAGCTGTCTAAAAGTTCTCCTATTTAGTCATCTCTTTCAAATCCACTTCTAAGTCATCTTTAAATACATGCATTGGTTTTTTATGGTCCTAGTAAAATTTAATTAAACCTTATAAAAACAAAAAAAAAATAAAGTTTAACACTTTTTTTATAAATAAAAAGTGGATGATTTATGTGTGCGAAAATTACATCCACCCTCCTGCAATTTCTTAAAATAATACTCTTACATTTTTTTTTTCAAGATTTAAAGTAGACATGTTTAATTAATATTGTTTATCAATCTTGGAGGATGCACTTATTTGTTATTTCGGAGTGGTATTGTATTGTTATAGCAAAAACAACTTGTATAGTAAGTGGAGCACTTGGAGTAAATTTTACTTTTACAATTGAGAATATATGTTGTGAGAAAGAGTTTCAATTGTTCTACCTTTAAACCGACAAGTTGTGTAGCCTTTTAAAAAATATTTTATTCACAAGGAATCAAAATATGTACATTTATATCCTTAAAAAAATTAAAACATCAAAATGTGGGATGTTAAAGATCATGTTTTTTATATGTTTTGAACTTATAGGGTTTATTTGGATTGGAGTGGAGATGAAAAGGGTAAAAAATTAGGAGAAAGAGAGTAGAAAGCGAATTATTTGAATTAAGAAAAAATTAAAAATAAAAGTAGTGTATGTATTGTAAAAAAAACAAAGTTTTAATTGTTAGTCTAAACATATGAAAGTTGTGACAACAATTTTGTTTTGATCACTATATTGTAGCAGTTTTGATTTTGTCATTAACAATTTTATAATAAATTTGATCGTTGTGTGTTATTATTGATTATTCACCATGAGTCATGACAGTTTAATCCATCTCAACCACTCTTTCCACCTATAATAGGTGTCTTGTGTTTCCTCCAAAACACACCTCTAATATTTTTGAAACATATCATATTATCGAATAAATTGATACACAATTTTTTTTTCTTTAAATAAAAAAGTGTTATATGCAAATTTAGCATACCAATAATCTAATTTTGACTGTGTGATTAAATAAATAACTGTGAAGCATAATTTTATGTGTCAATGACAGAGTACCACGTCTTATCCAATAAACACAAGTTGTGTGGTTGGACGGATGAAATCATTGTTTAAAATGTTCTTCATTTGATAGGTATGAGTGTTATGTATAAGAATCATTTGATAAGTTATTGCTTGAATAGACAATGGCAAGCATACTTACTCAAATATGCTTTTGTTTGAAAAATAAGTATATTTCGCTTGACAAATGCAGACTTCAAATATTCCATAGTACATGTAAAACTTTCATGAATGTTTATTTTACATTTGTAAGGATTATACATGTATTCATTATTTTAAGAAGACTCACGACATCTTGTTAACATCAAAATCATTTGGAGAAAGTGCTAAAAGTTATTTCACACAAATAATTTCTTTTAAAAAGACAAATGTTAAAGTTGCAAAATACGTCGGTTGTGTCAAGTGGCTATAAAAGATTTTGTAATGACTATTTTATTCTCAAACACTATGTATAAAAGATCTATATGAACAAAGAAGTTTGATGAAAGTCTTGCAACAATTATGAGCATAATATCTTATCCTCAATCTTTTGTAGTTGTGATAAAGAAAGTGCTTTGAGTTCAAAAACATTCTAAAAGTGTGAACCAATTTTTGTATATGTAACCAGATATAACCTCTCTTTTAGTAAGAAGTTTATCTTTTGGATAACTTTTTTTATAAACCTTTTCATTTTAATTAGGAGTAACTATTGTTCAACCAATATTGGTTTTAGTGATGAGTTGTTGTAATCCAAACAATACTTAGTTTTAGAAGGAAAAAAAAAACGATTACATTCCAAACATCCGATCTTAGATAAGATTGACCATGTTTCAAATACTACTTGGTCTTAGTTAGGAGTGACTATATTCCATATAATACTTGATTTTAGACAATTGTGATTACATTTCAAATAATATTTAGGTGATTAATGAGAAATAGCTACATTGCAAATAATACTTAGGATTTTAGCCACGAATAACTATATAATTAAAAAAATACTTAAGTTTTTAATAAGAGTGGTTATTGTCAAAATAATATTTAGATTGTTAGGTAAGAATATTGTGTTCCAAATAATACTCATTTGTATATTCACAACATTAATTTATTTAATAGAGCTCAATTAATTGATTGAAAACTAAACATAACATACTCTTTACATACTCATCAATATGAAAACATTTAGCGTAAGATTTTAATTTATCGAGGTTTAAAAAATGATTTTAAAAGTCTTATCTCCATTCAATTGCTTCTTATATTTAGTGTGCGTTTATTAATTACTCTTATTTGGGTTAGTTTGATCATTATGTGGATCACTTACCCTTAACAAGGTGGGCTTGCACGTCTGGCTCCCTGGTCCGGATACAGATCTCGTGCAGACTAGGCCCAATAACAAAAATTCTGTTTCAATTTTATCTATGGAATAAATAAACGAGTTTAATCACTGATTAATCCTAATTTTTATAAAAATATTTAAATTTCTTTATTTTTGGGTTCAAATAAAATCTCTGTGACATGATTTTATGTAAAATATCTCAAATTTAAATTATATTAAAACTTTAAGAATTCGGTTTTTATACGTTTCTATAATTTTGAACTAATAAAAGGTGAAGTTAAAAAAATACTAATAAGTCAATTTTTTTAATTAATTTTAAAATATTTTAAAAAATTAATACCGTATATATTTACCCAAAAATAAATTATATATAATTTTCTATGGCTTTTAGATCTTTAATAGAAAAAGTTGAATCCAAGGGTCAGAATTTAACAAAAAAACTTTGATCAAAGAATGCTAAATTTTAGAGTAGGGTTAAAAGACTGAGGCATGAGCTTGGATGACCCAACTAAGCTAATAGTTAAACAAATTTAGTCGGTTTATATATTAAAACTCGTTTTAAATTTTTTTTAAGAATTTAAATAGAAAATGTAATATATTGTTTAAGGTAATATATTAATTAATATTTTAAAAACGTACAATAATTAATATATAGAGAAATTTACCTCAACTACACGCAGAAAAGATAATTGCCAATTCACAATAATAAATTTGTTGATTGTAAACAATCCTACGTGGTGATTTTTTATGATAATAATCGAGAAAACTAATTAAATAAATTTATAGTAAAATAATAAATTATCATTTTTAAGTTAATACTGGTTTAAATTTTTTACTTTTTTTAACGTGAACTATCAATTGTAACTATCAATTGGCTTTATTAATCCGAAATAAATTTATTGTGATCTGAAATAGTATTTTATTAAAAGTAGAATCGAAACGTCCAGTTAATAACTATTTATATACAGTTATTTTTTTATCTTAATCTGCTAATATAAAAATCAATAATATTTTGAATATGATTATTTATCCTAATGAAATTATTTTAATATTGTTTAGATATACTTGGTAATAAAATAAAAGATATATTATTAAAGTCAACGTAAACATAACTGCAATTTATTCTATTTTTTATCAATTATCAATTATATAGATTAAAATTCTTAAATATGAATATTTAAATATTTTTTCTAATAGATATAGTTTGTTTATATTTTGCAAAGCTATCCTATGATCGATGAATTTTGAGTGTAAATCTTATAATTATATCTTGTATTACTTTGTTTAGAATATAGATAGAAATGTGAAAAATATTATTTATTAAATATTAATAAAATAAATATTAAATAATCAATAATATATATGGTTATTCACAATAATAAGTGGGGGATAATATATTGATATTAGACATGGTTGAAAAATATAGGTAATTTGAAATATGATGTACCCTTCAAAGTGTTTAAGTTAGTAAGATATAACTAAAGATAAAATAATATGTATATAAAAAAAAAGAAAATATATAAAAAGATAATGATATCATGATTTTTAGTTTTGTACTCTATCATTGAGGTGGCTTAATAAGAGTAATATATCATTATATTTTTTTAAACAAATTAATAATTTATATTAAGTCGTCGGAAAGATAATAAAAGATGAGAGTTAAAGAAAAGAAATAAGAGTCAAAATATATCTTTTTTACATAAAATTTAAAATTTCTTTTATATATTATTATAGATTTTTTTTAACTTTCAAATATTACTAAAATAAAATAGAAAGAATCTCTTATATTTTGTTATATAGTGTTGTATATAATAACGGATTAATCTCATTAAAATAATATATAAAGATGGTGTGAAAGGAGTACTAGAAAAGAATTGGACTGGACTTATAATCAAAAGTTTGGTTCATCATTTTTTTTTTCTGTTTTCTCTTTTACCCCTTCATCGGTCTCTCTTTACCATCACAACATAATCAGCTTGCAAATCCTCTTCCTGCTACTTCTGGAATTCCTCGTTCTTTTCTTTCATCCACGGTTTCTAGGGTTTCGCTTCACTTTGGTTTTTCGTCTTTCTACGGTAACGCGTCTTTTCTTCTCTCAACCTCACTTCCTTGATTTCCTTCTCCTCCTTTTCCCTCGACGCTGCCACTTCGTTTATTCGCTTCATTATCCGCGGATTTCAGAATTTGGATGTTCAACATGGATTGTGGTGTTTTCTGAAATAGGATTGGAGAAATCTGTGGAGGATTTTGGAATTTACCTGTTTCGGAACAGTTTAGGTTTAAGTTGGGGGAGGAATTGCGTCTTGTTTTTTGCTGTGATTTTCTTCTGTGATAGTTGAATTTGTTTCTTTAGAATTTGGAATGGTTATTTATTGTTTTTAGTTGAGGTTTGGGGATTGTTTTTCTCACGAGGGTTTATGAACATTTTTTGGTTGTAGATTTTGGCGTCGAAGCTTGGAATTTAGTTTGCCGGCATGTCCATGAGTGAGCGCAAGACCATTGACCTAGAGCAAGGATGGGATTTTATGCAGAAGGGCATTCTGAAGCTGAAGAACATTCTAGAAGGGCTGCCGGAGCCTCAGTTCAGCTCGGAGGACTATATGATGCTATACACGTATTTATTTCTGCGATGCTTTGTTTGTTTTCATGTTCAGTCCTATGTGCGAGTTTGGGAGATGGTGTTTTGAAAAGAATAATTGATTTTGTTTTTTAAATCTGTGTTAGGATTCTTTACATTAGGAGTTTTTTACTTTAAAGAAGATAGTTCAAAAACTGGACTGAGTGTTTTATGTGTCTAAGTAAATTCGTCTTGCTAGAGTTGTTTGGAATTTTTCTTTTAGAAATTAATTTTCTTTATATTGCAGGACCATATACAATATGTGCACTCAGAAGCCACCTCATGACTATTCCCAGCAACTGTATGACAAGTACAGGGAGTCGTTTGAAGAGTACATCGTATCAACGGTGAGTAGTGCAATTATTTGAATATGATACGGTTATCTGCATGTATGGTTGTATTTGAATTTTTTTTTGGTTCATTATTTAGTGATTTCTGGTTTGCTAATTCTAGGGCATAGTTGGTTAAACAACCAGAATCATGCCTAATGTTGTTGACCTTTTCCTAAAGCCCAACAACAAACGCATCCTAGGGGGAAAAGAAGCCCCTTTAGTTTTTTTTTTTTAAAGAAGCCTATTACAAATAGATATAGGTTCATTTTGCACATGGAGGTGTCAAGGAAAGCATTAGCAGAGTGCTTTGATTTAATGGGCACAATGTAATTTGTTTTGATTATGGTCTATGCAAAACTCCAGGACTACTTATACTGGGGACATGTCTTCTTTTCCTTTTAGGAAAATGTGTCCTCAACGGTATGGTAGTTTTAATTTTAAGATATCCTAAACAAGTAAAAAATAGGCAACATAATCTGCGGTATCTAAAATAATGTTTTGGAACATTCAATCCCCAATGTGTCCAAATAACATTGCAATAGCTTTTACTTTTGACTGAGTGCAAATGAAGAGTGAATGTTTGGGAAGTGAAGAATGCTTTGCTGTGCAAGCACAAAACCAAGTACATAACGTGACAATCAAGGAATAAGAGGTATCTTCTAATGAAGAATTAGTTTTTCTTTTTTTTATAAGCCTAAAGAAGAATTAGTGGTTGGTAGCTGCAGTTTTTTTTTTTTTTAATCAGCTGCTGTGGTGCACAGGCTCAAGTCAGGTCCACTACCAAATAATGATATTAGATTTAGAACAAGGAAATGAGCAAGAACGTCATGATTCTAGAATTTGAAGTAGATAGTACATAAATCTAGAAGATAAAAGCAATTTTTCCTCTTATTTCTTAATAAGGTTACTTGGTTAAGAAAACTTCCTTATATTACGTTAAGTCTGGATGTTTGAGAATGGGATAAAATGAAATGGAAAGGGATATTCATCTGTGTTAGGATCATCAATATAAGACGAAAACCAAATGTAAGGGATTATAACTTCAGAATTTCAACATCCATTTGTAAGCATCTCAGTTGTTGGGGAGCCAGCAGATGACGAGTTCTCAAAATAACAAAGCTATTTTTATTTATTATTTTCAATTTGGAGTAGAATTAAAGGTATAAATTGGGGAATGATTCCTTCACAGTCCCTCTCGATGCATACTTTTTAAACTTCAAAGCAAGGAAAAAAAGTAGTAAGTGTTTAGTCCCCCACATTCTTACACCACCAATAGGCTAACCTTGGGTTATTGGTTATACTTATTTGATACAATTTCATGTAGGTTCATTTCATATCTTAATTTCTTCAATCAGAGCCATAGGCTTTAATTTTATTAGAAACAGATTGGACCTAATTCACTGCTAAAGCTAATTTGAGCTAGGATTGCTGATGTTGAATTAGGAGTTTTCTTTTTCCATATTCTTGGTCAATACGAGACATCTGACCCCTTCAGCCTCAAAACTGGATAAAGCATGTGCATGCATTACATACAATTTCAACCATTGATTTTTTCAACTAGTGATCACGATTCACACTTTAAAAAGCTAACTTCCAAACAGTTTGATTGATCTGACGGCTTACAAAGATACCCATTTTTGAAAACCTTAATATCAATCTCTGGTTGGCACTTGATACTTTCAAAATCATCGATTCTGATAGCTGAAATGTTTCATGAAGAGCATGCCTTCTTCTTTTGAATGGGGGGAGTACTCGTGTGACATTTAATTCCATGTGCATTATAGCTGTAAAAACTTTTGAAAGTTTGTTTTCAATTATTTTTACAGTTTTGTTTGTTACTATTACTAATTTTGTTCCCATCTTTTAATAAATTAATATCACTTGTTTGTCTAGGTATTACCTTCTTTGAGAGAAAAGCATGATGAATTCATGTTAAGAGAACTTGTAAAAAGATGGGCAAACCATAAAATTATGGTTAGGTGGCTTTCTCGTTTCTTTCACTACTTGGACCGCTACTTTATTGCTCGGAGGTCACTTCCACCGCTTCATGAAGTGGGGTTGACATGCTTCCGTGATTTGGTAATTTTTCAATATACCTTGAATGTTGTAGAATATATAGTTGAACCATGGATGATGTTATGTCAATTTTTTCTATCAGCTAATCATATTATTGTCAGAAGTCATAATTATATTCAATTTATACTGCTATTGCACACTAGCTTTAATATTTTTTCGTTTCATTTTAATGCTGTTTTATTAGAGGACAAATTAATGGTTTTTTATTTTTTCCAGGTTTACAAGGAACTAAACGGAAAAGTCAGAGATGCAGTGATTTCACTTGTATGCTTTCCCTTTTATTTTTTGTACACAAATTTCACTTTTAAAAATGTAGAGTAATTAACCTAACCTATTTGTCCATAGATTGATCAAGAACGTGAAGGAGAGCAGATTGACCGAGCTCTGTTGAAAAATGTATTAGATATATTTGTTGAAATTGGTATGGGGCAAATGGATCATTATGAGATTGATTTTGAAGCTGCCATGCTCAAAGACACTTCTGCTTATTATTCTCGGAAGGCTTCAAACTGGATCCTTGAAGATTCTTGTCCTGATTATATGCTGAAGGTATTATTTCCTTGTGGTGATTACATTAACTGATTTATTAATTTGGACATTTACATTATTGTATTTTTTGGCTTCTGTTTGATATTGTATCTTTCATTACAGGCCGAGGAATGCTTAAAACGCGAGAAAGATAGGGTTGCCCATTATTTGCATTCTAGCAGTGAACCAAAGTTATTAGAGGTATGGTTTACTATCGTTTCTGCTACTTGGTCTTCTACAGTGTTGAATGGAGTAATGTCTGTCAACTTGAAGAAAACAAAGTTCAATTAATTATTGTGATGATTTTATGTGCTTCCAATTTCTAGTTTCTGAACTTTTATGTCCTTTTTCTATTGTAGAAAGTTCAACATGAACTGTTATCTGTATATGCGAACCAACTCCTTGAAAAAGAGCATTCTGGATGTCATGCGTTACTTAGAGATGACAAGGTTAATTTAAACTTAACATACCCATGGTGCTCAATAATTTCTTTTTTTAAAATTATTGTAAATTTATCATAATCTCATGCTTATTAATGGTTAGGTTGAAGATCTGTCAAGGATGTTCAGGCTCTTTTCTAAGATTCCTCGAGGCTTAGATCCTGTTTCCAGTATATTTAAGCAGGTTGTGGCATCAAGCCTGTATATACTATTTTCTTCCTTTGTGCGTGCCGGTTAAAATAGGGTTGTTCTTTTTCTCCTTTTTTTCTTGATGGTTTGTTTGCACTATGTTTCTCTCCTTTTACAACACAGCATGTTACGGCTGAAGGCATGGCCTTAGTGAAGTTGGCTGAAGATGCAGTGAGTACCAAAAAGGTATTTTCATTATTTGTTTGGTACTTTTCTTTAGTTTCTGGGTTGTTCTCTCCTGCAGTAATTTAGGAAAGAGTGATGTGCTTAGTCTCGGTATATGTTTTAATAATTCTTATACTCAACAGTGGATTTTGTAAATACTTAAGATGAAGGGATAATTTTTATCTTTGGGGTGTAGATTATCTTTCTGTTCAGGTATGATGTCATGAAATTGGCTTTTTTCTAATATTTATGAAACATGGTTTCAGATGAAGAATGTAAAGGGATTTCTGTCGGTTATTGTGAATATTCATTTACATCTAAAGAAGTGAAAATACATGTTTATGTTTAGGAATATTTTTCACATGAACAGTTGGAGTAGAGCCATGATATGTGTTAGTTTTATTGCCGGAGGATGAGTAATGTGTAACATACCCAGAAGTACATTAATGTTTAAAACCTGGAGATATGTTTGAAAATATTTTCCATGTAGACAGCTGGAGTCACACGAATATGATTTATTGACCTATCTTAAGTCTTAACACAGGGTGTGAATTTGTTTTATTGCTGGAGTTGCCATTTGTCTTGGAGAATCATCTGGATTTTTTGTTTTACACAGATATCAGTGGAGCCACACGAATTTTATAGACCAATCTTAAATCTTAACACAGGGTCTATGTGAATTTGTTTTATTGCTGGAGTTGCCATTTTTCTGGGAGAATCATCTAGATTCTTTGTTTTACACAGATATCAGTGGAGCTCAACAAGTTGTTCAGAAAAACCTTTAACTTCTATTTACCAAGAGAAATCATAATAAAAATCGTAACAGTAATAAATTAATGAGTATATGAAATATGAAATTGTATTTTGTTTTTATTTAGAGACCACTTCATCATCAGTATTTGCAATCATTGAATGGGACAGTTGTTCAGGTTTACAATTTTAGTGAATTGTGACAATTGATTGGGAAAAAATAGAAGAAAGGAAAGGCACAAAATTGGTGTTCCTTATCATGAGAAAACCTTAAACATTATCTCATTGAATTCCTGAAGTTACCTGACATATGTATTTTATGTATTTTCTGAAGTAGTAGTTAATACTCTTGGCCTCACCCCTTTTTTGTGTTTTTGCAAATATGCTGTGAAGTTGATATTTCTGTTGTTCAATTTATGTTTATGGTAGGTTGTACATTATTTGAAGTTGCTTTTCAGATAAAGTGTTGTTTCAATGTCCTCATTTTATGAGCAAAGTTCTTCTGCTGTCAATAGTATGTTTTTGTGACTATTTAAGTTTGCTGCTGACCATTCTGTTACCTTTTAAATTAAATTGTCTACAGGCAGAAAAAAAAGATATTGTTGGCTTACAAGAGCAGGTAATCTCCTAGTTTTCTAATTACATAGTTTTACCGTAATTTATTCTTTCTTTTATGAAGCTGAAATTGATCTCTTTCTTTTCAGGTTTTTGTTCGGAAGGTGATTGAGCTGCATGACAAGTACCTGGCATATGTGAATGATTGTTTCCAAAATCATACTCTTTTCCACAAGGTTATGATCACTGACTTTGAATTTGTTATATTGAATCTATATGTTGTCTAACACGTTTTCATCCTATAGGCTCTTAAAGAGGCTTTTGAGATCTTTTGCAACAAGGGTGTTGCTGGAAGCTCAAGTGCGGAACTGCTTGCAACGTTTTGTGACAATATTCTTAAGAAAGGAGGAAGTGAAAAATTGAGTGATGAAGCAATTGAAGAAACTCTTGAAAAGGTCTGCAATACATCAGTCTAGGTGTTTCAAATACTTTTATAAACATGATGCCTTGGTTCTGAAATTATATATTTTTTTATTTGCAGGTTGTCAAGTTGCTTGCCTATATTAGTGACAAAGATTTGTTTGCTGAATTTTATAGGTAAAACAACTTAGAAAACTCAAATTATCACTATGTTGGAAATGTTTCTGAAGTTGTTTGCTATTGCTTTTGAATTGATTTTAAGAACCAAATTTTGTGTTCGCCACAAGCTTTACTATTTCGTTTCTTCCGTGTAGCAGAAAAGCCGAAGGTTATTTATGCAGAAAACTTAAAAGGCTAAATAAAATTTGTTAAAATGGAAACTAATAGAGACAGTAGTCAGGTATAAGAAAGAAACTTAATGGATAGTGGATTGCAACTATTTGAAAATTTAATTTTTTACTCTATATAAACTTTAAAACAATATACCTCTATATTAGCTTTTCTTTCAAATATTTCAACACGACAAGGACTATTTTGTTGTTTTTGTGACAAGTGATTATGGAATATGTCTTATTGATTCTATAAACTAATGATATGGATGCCAGACAGTATCCTTTTTGGTTTTGGCCTTTTGGGTTCTGACTGTTTTAATTCTTTCACTCTGTACAGTTCGTTTGTATTTTATGATACATCACACTTTGGTGCATCTTCGTGACATGATTTACGATACAGTGGTAGTTCATTTAAGGGCTGTTTACTGTCGCTAACATTAGTGTCTACATTGTAGGAAGAAACTGGCTCGAAGGCTCCTGTTTGACAAGAGTGCCAATGATGACCATGAGAGAAGCATTTTAACAAAGCTGAAGCAACAATGTGGTGGTCAATTTACCTCGAAGATGGAAGGAATGGTAAGTCTTTTCAAGTATTTGTAGATGGAGCTAGTCTACTATATTCAACTAAGTAAGTATAATGAGTAAAGAAAACTTATTTGCTTGTGGCTTCTACCAGGTTACAGATTTGACACTTGCAAAGGAGAACCAAACAAGCTTTGAGGAGTATTTAAGCAATAATGCTAATGCCGACCCTGGAATAGACTTGACAGTTACAGTTCTGACTACTGGCTTCTGGCCTAGTTACAAATCTTTTGACCTCAATCTTCCAGCAGAAATGGTATTTGGTTTTGTTCATAGGAACTAATCAAATTTATTGTCCAATTATTTGATACGAGTTAACTCTAGATGAGTTCATTTTTGTTTAAAACACCTCTTGTATATTTCAGGTTAGATGCGTCGAAGTTTTCAAGGAATTTTATCAAACAAAAACTAAGCACAGAAAACTTACATGGATTTATTCCTTGGGAACCTGCAACATAAATGGGAAGTTTGATCCAAAAACTGTGGAGCTGATTGTAACAACTTACCAGGTTATAATTGTTGGCACCCTTCTTACGTGTTCTAGTGTATCTGTCATCGTTTCTTTTTTGTATGTCTACAGATATTTGGATGGATTTCTTTCTACTTACCAAGTTTTGTTTTCTGATTTTCATTAGGCTTCGGCATTGCTTCTATTTAATTCCTCAGACAGACTGAGTTACTCAGAGATAATGACTCAGTTAAATTTATCTGATGATGATGTTATTAGACTGCTCCACTCCTTGTCATGT
Organism: Vigna unguiculata; assembly: GCF_037176805.1. Lineage (NCBI taxonomy): Eukaryota > Viridiplantae > Streptophyta > Magnoliopsida > Fabales > Fabaceae > Vigna > Vigna unguiculata. The sequence continues at coordinate 1,191,397 of NC_140800.1, forward strand.
GCCAAATACAAGATTCTTAACAAGGAACCAAACACAAAAACAATATCTTCTACAGATTATTTTGAATTTAATTCAAAATTTACAGACAAAATGAGGAGGATCAAGGTACCATTATCTTAAAAATCTTGTCTGTGTTTAGTGATCTTGATTTGTCTATTTTTTTACTGAATTGAGTGAGACTGACATTGCCACGTAATTCCATCATGCAGATTCCTCTTCCTCCCGTTGATGAGAAGAAAAAAGTAATTGAGGATGTCGACAAGGACAGAAGATATGCTATCGATGCCTCAATCGTGCGTATCATGAAGAGTCGGAAAGTTCTAAATTACCAACAGTTAGTTATGGAGTGTGTTGAGCAGTTAGGTCGCATGTTTAAGGTTCGTATTTCACCCCTTTCCTAACAAAATTCGCGCTGCTTATATACTTGTTTCTGAAAATGCTGAATAATTAATTAACTTGCATTTGCACAGCCTGATGTGAAGGCAATTAAGAAGCGGATTGAGGATTTGATTTCTCGAGACTACTTGGAAAGAGACAAAGATAACGCAAATCTGTTCAGGTATTTGGCGTGATTTGGTGTTGACGAATTTGCAAATGAAGATGTGGTTACTGCAGTTGCTACAAAGAGCAAAGCAAGAGGATCATATTTGAAGATGCAAATGATGGGTTCCTCCATAATTTCCTTGGAAAGAGGAGCTGCGAGTGGTTGTACATTTTGGCTCCATATCCACCAGGTATGGATTACTACTGTAGATGTGTGCCCATGTTGGAGAAGTTGTAATGAATTCCATAAGTAGGTCCAGCTCACTTTCACTGGCACCTTCACTTCCTTTTTCTTTCGATTGCTGCAGTTCCATATTATATGACTTACTTCATCCTGTGTTAATTATTTCTCCCATCCCCCATAAAGGAAATAGAAATCGTGTAACTCTAGTTTCACTTTTATTTTAGTTTCATTCTCATCTTCCAAACCATCTTTTCTTCTTCTGTTAATTTAAAATGGTAACTTTATATTTTTGGAAAACTAAATTCTTTCGTCTTTTACTATATTTCAATGTTACACGCAACAAAGCACTTAACACGATAGCCGTAAAACAATTTTTCTCTTAAAAGTTGACAGCATACATTGACATTTTGTTGAAAAGTTCTGTTAGAAGAAAGTATATATTCACAATACCACAAATTTAATACACATAATAATAATAATAATAATAGTTTACGATTGGATATTGCTGTAAAATTGTTTTAGACAGTTCGCCATTGAATAATTACTTTTAACAATAAATCACGCCCAATTTATACCCTAATATTATTTTATAACCAACAAGCGTAAAAAAAATATATAACTTCTAATTATTTCAGGCAATTGAGTTAGTTTGATGATCCATACGTTGTTTGTTTTGGAAGATCTTTTTAATTTAATTATTAGTTTAGTTTTGTGTCTTTATATTTTAAAACCGTAAAAAAGGATAATGGGTTTGTATATTATCTTAAAGTTATTTGAGTTTGATTAATGGTTTTGAAGAAGAATTTTACCACTTATAATAACAATCATATTCAACTCAAAAAAGGTTGGTTTTGTGATAAAATTAAAAAGGAGAATGTAAGAGGGTGTGGGTTCAACCTTCTTACTAACATAATATTAACAAAAAATAATATATATTCAACTCAAATAGGTTTATCACCTATAAACATCAGTAATTTGTATGAATTTAACAGCGATAATTCTTTTTTTTTTTTCATAATTTTGCATTGTCGTTTCTCGCTTGAACGATTGGGCCAAGTGAGCTTTTAAACTACCACTATGAAAGGCTATGATTTTTCTTCATAAAATTATATGTTTCCTGGTGTTTAGTTAATTATATGTACAAATATTTAACATGGTACTAAGGTATAACTTTATACAATTAAAAAATTTCTTGGCTGAAATTCTAAATCGTAACTCTCAATAACCACAATTTTATTTTGAGAAGGCATAACATAATAGAAATACTATAGGTACAGTGAAAATAATATAATATTCAATTTTGATTTGAGTGTAGAACTTGAAAAGTTTTAGAGAACTCGTATAATTTTAAGTTGAGACGAATTAATATAGAAGTTTTGGTGTTTGAGTTTTTGCCAATTCATCTTTATTTGATTTAATATTTTATTTGAATTTATAATGAAGAGTATTTTTAACTTAGAAACATTGTTTTAAAAATACTATCATTTTTATGTATTGTTTAATTTGTCATATAATTTGTTATGCTGGACTCTTTCTATCATTTAAAAATCTTAGATAACAGAACATTCGTTTTCAAATAGTTTTAAAACAAAATTAAAACAAAAAACTAAAAACAAAGAGGTGGGTAAGAGAAGAACCACTTGATATTTTTGTGGCAGTGAATATTCCTAGAAAGTGGTTCAAGTTCTATGCATATTTTTCTATGACTAAATTCAAGTGATATTTTGATCACAAGCCAACTTGTCAAATGATATTTGGTGCCAAATTGTAGTGAATGAAGCAAAATAAACGGTTGCATTTGCTTGCCTAACAAAAGAGAAAAAGAAAGTAGTAATTTTTCATTATGAATGTGAATGTTATGCACCTTTTTTTTGTTCCAACGATTATACTTGCTCTAAAATTTGCAATTGGGTGATGTGAGTGACGTACAAAATTCCTCAAATTTGGAGAATGGGACCCCTCCACTTCTACTTGAAGAAGAGGTCATCTTCCTCTAACTTCTCTCTTTTCTAAAACTAGTGTTGGAAATGAAAGATCATGGTAGTAGAAGAAACACGTTGTGAAATATAACAATAAAAAAAAACAGCTTGAGTAAAAAACCACTCAATTATTTTCTAGTGCCTAATATCTACTAACTTAGGGTTTTCAGCTATAGGCCTTGCTATTCTTTTCTCCTTCCTCGTACTTCGATATCATAACTTAGTCAAATTTCAATGATTTCTTAAGTTAATTAGTAAAAATCTAGTATTAATGTTGTATTGAACAATGATATAAGTTTGAGTCTAAGTTTCATTTAGGGTAAAAATGAAAAAATAAAAAGGTTAAATATTTTACAAGAAATAAGATCCGTAAACATTTTTTTTGTCTTGATCTTTTGAATTTAAATTATGATTAGTATCAAATTTTATATATGTATTTGACTCTTATATCATTAATGTGAATATTTTTTGTTAATTTTGTCAAAAGAAATTCATAGACAGTATCAAAACTAAATGGTTCGTATAATAAATAAATATATTGTTAATTATATTTACTTATATCTCCAAATACAATTATCATCTAGTTATCCGAGTACTACCTCAATACAATAGAAGATTAGTTTTAAAAACTATGTTCTTGTGATTGAAACGAACGGTAACAATAAATATGAAATGATGATTAGTGACCTATGTTCTTATTGCAAGCATATTATCAGTAATTGGATCAATGGGTTTGAATAAAATGTAATATTCCTTCTCCTTGTTTAAAATTTTTACACTATAAATGGTAACCGCAAAGATTTGAAAGAGGTTATTAATACTTTTATTTTGGGTTAAATATCTTCTTGATTTCTTAAGTTTCACTAAATTTTAGAATTAGTCTATCTTCGAAACTTTATACCAATTCAGTTCTTTATCTTTAGAAATGTATGAATTTAGTCTTTTTTATCAAATTTTGTTAAGTTTATTTGACATTTTAAAAGCTATGATAATATTTGATTTAACATTGAAGCGAAGATGCGTCAAACGGTGTAAACAGTTCAAGTATTATCATGAAACTCACTTGAAACACTTGAAACGTTAAATAAACTTAATAAAATTTGGTTAAAAAGGACTAGATTCATGTTTTTTTAGAGATGAATGATTACATTGGTCAAAAATTTTTGAAGAGGAACTAATTACAAATTTCACTTGAACTTAAGGGAAAAAAAACATATTTAACTTTTTTTTTCTTCTTAAACTCTCTATTATTTGTTAAAATTTATTAAAATTACCAAATTGTGAATTGGAATCACCAAATGAGAAAAAAAAATCAGAAATTGAAATAAAAAATAATTTATACACACACATGTTATTATGAAGTAAATTTAAAGAATAAAGTCACGATGAAAACGTGGAATTATATAAGTGCGTTATGCAACAGATTATCAGAACTTGGTACGAAAACGCACAATCGACCCAACCCTACCTTTTTCTTTTGGAAAGAAAAATAAAAAAATTCCATGCCAAAGTTATCAATTTGGTTTGGAATTTGGATACTTGTTTCCAGATCAAACAAACTATAATTTTTATTCATACATTCTCCATGTCACCGTGAATAAAAGGTTATATTTCCTAATTAAAGTGTTAAACTTGTAATCGGAATAAATTAAGAGTTTGAAATATCTTAAGAACGATATTTTTTATTTTTTAATAAAATAATTATGTGAAAATGTGTAACATCCCATTTAATAGCTTTTTCATACTATCAAACAAAACATTATATCATGATAAAACATAGCAGATAGTAGGGGTAACAGTCATACACACACAGTTTAACTATTTAGTACAGTCTTCCATACTTCTACATCTATAAGCACGTATACATAAGGTAAGAGTAGATAGAAAGGATGATAAACTACATCCAAAACCTCAAAATGTACAGTGAAGGTTTAAACCATAGAGGAAATCCTTATCAGGCTCCAACTCCCACTCAAGAGGGGGCATCTCCATCTGGTTTCCGCTCTACTCCCACCAAACATAGGTGATCATTGCAAAGAGATGATATGCAAAAGCAACAACGCGAAAGAAAAGGGTAAGCTAACTGAAGGAAACAATATTAACACACTTGCAATTAAAGGTATCATTTATAGCAGAAATTCAATATTAATATATAGACTCGACATTCGGATCGTGTAAGTGATGTTGGAGCTCTTGGTGGCTTGCACCTGTAACGGTTCCCAGACTCTGCAGAGTCTGGACAAATGGAGTATTCACCCGACCGTTCCCAGGGTAAGTCCCCTCCACGTCTAAGACTTGATCCAGTCTGACGACGAGGACCTCCTGCTACTCCTCACGACATAATCCATTCCACTCTATCTGAGCTTGAATGATTATTGGAGTTTCAGGATACCAACCATTATAGATTCCTTACATCCTTACACACACTACAAATTTACACTTGGATTTCCCTTGAAATCCCATTCAACTTCATCCCTTCATGCTTACATTCATCCAATTACATCATTCAATTCATCAATGGTAACAATCCAATCATACAGAGTCTATATTGCACAAGAATGTTTTAAAGCATACATTTTTACTAAGGAGAACAGATTTGAAGTACTTCAGCTGCAGTACCTCTCGCTCAGGCTAGAAAGTCTAGCCTAGGCGAGGAGTTATCTCGCTCAGGCGAGTCAGTCTCGCCTAGGCGAGACACTAACAGGGGCAAAAAGAACAACCTGAACGAATTCTCGCTCAGGCTAGGCTGGCTTGCTCAGGCGAGATTCGCTATCTCGCTCAGGCGACCCCAGCTCGCCTAGGCGAGACTTCGCACAGGAACAGAAGTGCATCCCCTGATGCTTTCGCTCAGACGAGAGTAACTCGCCTAGGCGAAAATACCAGGTTACACACCTGTTCCCACATGCAACAAACCAGATTCGAACACTCAACAAGTAATTTTCACCAACACACGCCATACCAACACGAATTCATCACTTAATTACATAATTCAAGCTCATCCATGGATTTTCTATACAAATTCGAGAAGAGGAGTTAGCTTCCCTTACCTCGATATATCTTTCTAATAACTAGGGTCCTCCCACTCACAACTTCAGCTGTATCACTTAGAGAACTGAAATTACAGGTTTAAAATGAGATAGGTTCCCAACAGCAGAAAGGGATTCCACCAATTGTCGAATTAAAGAGAATTGAAATGGTTGGGGTGACTTACATGGAGAAGAAGGATGAGTTGAAGCTAAGAGGAGAGATTCTGAATTTGACCTGGGTTTGGATTCTGCAATAGAGAATAGTGGTTTAGGATTTTCTCTTTTGGTAGAGAGAAGGCAGAGAAGAGAGGAGAAGAGTGTTTTCAGTGGTGTGGGTGGCAGAGAGTGAGAAGGTAACAGAGGCTGAAAATTTTGGGTCTTCACAATCTCCCCAACAACAAAAATTTTCGTCCCGAAAATTAAGACTCACCAGAGAACAGGTGTGGATATGATTTCTTCACTTCCTCCTCAAGTTCCCACGTGGAATCTCCCATTCTCTTGTCCCAGTTGACCTGAACTAGAGTGATCGACTTCCCTTTGCGCTATCTAATCTGGCTATCACCAAGACTCACCGGCTGAACCTCTACTGAGAGGTCTCTTCTAACTTTTAGATCCTCTGACTCAAGCACATGTGATGGATCGTACACATATTTTCTGAGTTGAGAGACATGAAATACAGAATGAAGGTTGGACAACTGAGGAGGTAGAGCGATCTCGTAAGCCACTGGCCCAATCTTCCTTAGGATCTGATATGGACCGATGAACTTAGGAGATAACTTCCTTGAGCGAATAACCCTCCCTATACCAGTGGTTGGGGTAATCCTCAAGAAAACGTGATCCCCCACTGCAAACTCTAAAGGTCTTCTCCTCTGATCAGCATAGGATTTCTGTCTGCTCTGAGATGCCTTCATCCTTACTTGTATCTGCTTGACCTTTCTTGTAGTTTGCCTCAGCAATTCTGGCCCCACCACAACCGACTCTCCGTCTTGGTACCAGCACAAGGGGGTCCTGCATCTCCTGCCATAAAGAGCTTCATATGGCGTCATGCCAATGCTTGCATGGAAACTGTTATTATAGGTAAACTCTACCAGAGACAGGATTTCATCCCACGTGCCAAGGTGATCTAGCACACACGTCCGCAAGAGGTCCTCAAGAGACTGTATTGTCCTCTCGGATTGGCCATCCGTCTGGGGGTGGTAAGCTGAGCTCATAGTTAGTCTACTACCCATGGCATTCTGCAAAGTTTGCCAGAAACGGGAGGTGAAACGTGGATCCCTATCAGAGACTATGCTCAAAGGCACTCCATGCAGTCTCACAATCTCATTGATATACATCTGTGTCAACTTCATCATGGACATTCTTAGGTTCACTGCGAGAAAATGGACGCTCTTGGTTAGGCGGTCTACTATAACCCAGATAGCATCATGGTTCCTCACCGTCCGTGGTAAATGGGTAACAAAATCCATAGCAATGTTATCCCACTTCCACTCTGGAATCTCCAACTGTTGCAGCATCCCTCCAGGCCTCTGATGTTCTGTCTTAGCCTTTTGACAGGTCAAACAGGATGACACATATCGAGCAATGTCCGACTTCATGCCCGTCCACCAGAACGATTCCCTCAGATCGTGATACATTTTAGTCATGCCTGGGTGCATGCTAAAACGACTCTTGTGCCCCTCTTCAAGAATCATGCCCTTCACCTCCAAATCCTCAGGTATGCAGACCCTGCCCCTGAATCTCAATACTTCATCACTTCCCATCTCAAAGTCCTTGGCTTTATCTGTGCCAAGACATTCCGCTGTCTCCCGTAATTTGGGATCAGATAACTGTCTCTCCTTTATCAGGACGAGAAAATCATTAGATACGACTAGGCGGTTGCATCTAATGACGCCCTCTTCCAAAGTCACCTGTAACTGCATGTCTCTGAACTGTTCCACCAATTCCAACTCTCTGGCCATCATATAAGAGGCATGAACTATTTTTCTGCTTAGAGCGTCCGCCACCACATTCGCTTTTCCCGGGTGGTACAGCAGTTCAAAATCGAAGTCTTTTAAAAACTCCATCCATCGTCTTTGCCTCATATTCAATTCTTTCTGGTCGAACAGGTACTTCAGGCTCTTGTGGTCACTGAAAACCTGGAACTGAGCACCATACTGATAATGTCTCCAGATTTTCAGTGCAAACACTACAGCCGCTAACTCAAGATCATGCGTGGGGTAATTCTTCTCATGACTCTTAAGCTACCTTGAGGCGTAGGCAACCACTCTCCTTTCTTGCATCAGAACACACCCTAACCCCTGATGGGAGGCATCACAGTATACTTCAAAGGGTTTACTGGTATCAGGAATCACCAAAACGGGAGCACTTGTCAGTTTCTGCTTCAACTCTTTGAAATTATTTTCACACCGATCAGTCCAAGCAAAAGACTGATCCTTACGGGTCAGCTGAGTTAAAGGCGCCACAATCTTAGAAAACCCTTCAATGAACCTCCGGTAGTATCCTGCCAGTCCCACAAAGCTTCTAATCTCCGTCGTTGATCTAGGACGCTCCCATTTTAAAACAGCCTCGACTTTGGATGGGTCCATTGATATGCCTTGAGCCGAGATCACATGTCCCAAGAATTGGACCGTGGTCATCCAAAACTCGCACTTAGACAGCTTTGCATAAAGCTGCTTCTCTCTCAAGATGCTCAGAACTGTTCTCAAATGCTCCTCATGTTCTTCATGAGTTCGAGAGTATATCAAGATATCGTCGATGAAAACCACTACGAACTTGTCTAGGAAAGGCCTGAAGAAGCAGTTCATATAGTCCATGAACAAGGCAGGGGCATTGGTCACACCGAAGGGCATCACTACATATTCGTAGTGCCCAT